>NC_138529.1:4972977-5572977 GCF_964234715.1 Podarcis melisellensis
AGAACCACTGGTGTAGATGCCACATCCATCAACCGCAGCCACCTTTCCCCAGCAACCTTCAGAAATCCCACCAATAACAGCCCTTTCTGTTACTGAACCCAGCTAACTCCTTAACTCCCCCCTACCATAAATTTCTAATCTACTTATAATCCACCAAACCCTCCCCCACTCCCTGCCCCTTCACGCTAATCATATTTCTGATAACATTTTATTTCCTGGAATCATTTTTATTCCGTATTATTTTGCCTATATTCCACTTTATTTTAGCATCTGTGCCTGAGACTAATCAAGAGTTCACAGCAGTCTCTCCTGCCCCCCTTTCCTGTTCCCCCACCCCTCCCTCCATTGCTGCAACTTCTGCCATCCTGTTCTGGAAAGAGGTTCGACATGGTTTCAACTTTGGTTTCTCTCCAACATGCTTTTTTTAAAAGATGAAAACAGATCAAAAAAACAAATAAATAAGATGAACTAGCTTTTATATTAGAAATTACACGCATGTGGGGGGAGGGAAGGAGGTCTCCTCAGCCTTTTTTGTGGGAGGGGGGAGCCAAATGTTTTAATAATTTTTGCCGGATTACTTTACAACTAAAAAAAACAAAAAACAAAAAAAAACAAAAAACCCAGATATTGTTATAAATAAAATTTAAAAAAACTTAACTGTGTTTTTGTTTTGTTTTTTGGCCATTGCTTCTTTACTTTGGGTTAAGATTTTTTCCTGGGGAAGCTGTGCACTACAAATGAGCAACACTGTGATGTTCAAGCTGAACCAAACTGTGTGCTTCCAGTGCAGGGAAGAGACGTCGTAAACTTTGTGTTTGTAAACTGGGCTTTGACCCAGAGACTCTTCACAGATATAACTACCTCTGTCTGCTTGCAGGTTTTCATTCTGCCTTTCTTGATAGCAGGCAGGCTGTGGGCTAGGCAAACAGATTGGCCTGAGCAATGCTGAGGATGCTGTGAACCCTCTAGATCAGAGCTTTCCAGACTTTTCATGTTGGTGACATGCTTTTCAGGCATGCATCATTTTGCAACACCGTATTTCAGTTTTACTAGCAAACCAGAGGTTAAACTAAACCCTTTTCAGCCTTGGAAGGAGCGTGGGGAACGTTCACATTAGACACCTACACATCAGTCTGTCGCAACACACAGTTTGGAAAGCTCTGCCCTAGATGTTGATGCGCTCCCAACTCCCTGTCAGCCACAGCTAGCACGGCCCTGGGCTTCTTAAACCTTTCCTGTGGGCCAAACTTTCAGAATTAAATTTGCTCACACCACACCTATTTTTTATTGATAAGAAATACATTGGTAGGGTTGCCATATTTTGAAGAGCAAAAAAGAGGACACATTTGCCAACTTCTACTTTTAACTACAGATCGGACTTTTAACCCGACATATGACATCCCTCGTATGTGTCTGTATTTGTGTGTATCTATGCATTCATATAAGGGGAGGGGAGGTGTGTGTGGGTGTAGAATAATAGAATGAGAGGATAGGTGAAAGGAAAGGTGGGGATTAAACGATTGAATGAATGTAAAATGGGCAAGAGTAAGAGTAGGAGTAAAGGTTTGGAGGTAAAAGTCAGAGTTCAAGACAGAGAATCATGTTAAAAATGGGAGGTGAAGTTACAAAATGAAAATGTAAATATTCCCCCCCCCCCTTTCTTTGGTGTTAAAAATGCAAAATCAAAATGGAGGTTCAAATTAAGGTGTGAAGGAATAAACCAAAAATTGAAAGTTAAAAGGTTAGAATTTTTGGAGGTAAGAATTTAATCAGCTGGTGTGAGGCTCCTCCTGGCTCTGAGTCCTGGTATAAGCTGAGAATTAACACAGCTCTCTCCCTTCTCCTCACATTGGCAAGGTGGGTGGGAAAGTGCCCCCACATCGCCTGCCTCACTGCCTCACCGCATGGTCCCCCAAGGGCTCTCACGTTCCTCCTCAGCAGATCTGTCCCAGGATCGGACCTATTCTGAGCAGTGCGCCTCCACATGGCCACCTCCGCCCTTCCGATCCCTCTCGGCCTCTTCTCTGCAAAGGCGGCAGTAGCAGCAGCTCAGTACAAGGGAGAGGCTCTCATGCTGCCCGCTCCGCCACACCATTCCTCTCGGCCTCCAGGTTCCACGCTTTCTGCCAAATTTTAAAAATCCGCCTGGACAGTAATTGTAAGCCTGAAAAAGAGGATATGTCCTGGAAAAAAGGGACATATGGCAACCTTATACATTGGAAAACAAAGAGAAATGACTAGCAGTGCTTGATATATAACTTAGAACACAACTACTTTATAATATGGGGTGACCTATTTAATAGCTCCGTTTGTAGTGAAGCAGTGTTACAAGAACCCGGATGGAACATGCATTGCCTAGGCATGTCAATATGAAGATTCACGCAAGCATTGCACAAACATCGGGATCCTTGATCAGTCAACCTTATGAACTTCCACAAAGCTTCAAACCTCAACAGCAGCTCTTGTAAGGGCAACTGTCTCCATTTTAGCATCAAATTCCAGAAGGAGGCAGATTTCACGGATGTATTTGGGTGCCTCTTCCTGCTACTCCAGATGGCTTCCTAATCCAAACATTGTGTCTGCCCATTTCCAACACTCTGGAAATGGCAAGAAAATAAGCAGCCACATGTGCTTTTCTTTATTATTTGTTTGGTACATTTACATCCCACTTTTCATCCAAGGAGGTCAAGGTGGAGTATGTGGTTCTCCTCATTTTATCCCCACAGCAGCCCTGTGATGTAGGTTAGACTGAGACACAGTCACTGGCCCTGGGTCACCCAGTGGACTTCATGGCTGAGTGGGACTAGAGCTCCAGACTCCCAGGTCCAGCATTCTAACCGCTGCACCACTCTTCCCTCGGTCCTACCTTCACCTGCTGTAAGATGAAATCAGTTTTGCAGCAGCTGATAGAGAAGAAAAGGGGACTTGTGGGAGAATGATGCAGGGAAACGGATTGTTAGCTTGCCAACTGCAGCTAGTCTGGACCATACTATGGAGGTGGGGACGGTTCCCTTCTAAGCTCCTGCTTTCGTAGTGTGCGTGTGGTTCTTGTGATGGATTTTGCCATGACAATTGGGGCTTCAGGTTGCTCGAGCACATTCCATTTATACAGCTGGGCACCTAAATTAATAGTTTTAATATGCTGCATTCTCCAGATTTTTATTTTTATTTTTAACATGGGGAGGATTTGGACCTTCACCCTTCTGACCCCAGTCAGCACTAAGTCCTATTGAACCTGACCAAAACGGTTTTGATACTATAAACAATGTTCTGGACACCATAACATTCCCAATGCTGAAACCTAGCATGATTATGCTTAGATGGTCTCAGGTATTAGATTACCCCAGTCCAAGAGAGTTTCCCTTTTTTCATATTTGTCTGAGCTTTGGAAGGCATCAGCAAAGGTTTGAAATTTCCATATTGGCCACAAGGTGGCAGCAACAGCTTCAGATATGAGGTCCTGCTGATGCCAAAGCTGGAGAAAGCCATCGCCAGTGGCTCAATAGCCATCGTACTGAGAAAATGGGCTTGCACACAGTCCTGTGCTGCACTGCATGCACACATCCTGATGCAATTTTCTCACACTGCATCACAAAACCTTCCAAACACTATAACACATGCACATCTGATACACAAAACAGCTTTGAACAAACCCATCTTAACTGGGTTTACATCACTCCAGTTTCCCATTTTGAAGTTGTGGTGTCTAAGATAAAGGGTGTTCAAAGGCACTCAGATAATGAAAGGGCCTTCTGAATGATGGCTACCCTTTACAATAAAAGACTCTTTATTTAACCACTAAATAACCACAGCCTGCTTCCAGTCAAGTGGCACTGACAGTACATACCAGTTAGAAAATTTGGCTTCCAGGCCCAGCAAGCAGGACCAGCTCTGGAACCAAGTGAGGTGGGTCATTTGCAAGGGTCCCTAGTCTGGCCTGGTCCACTGCCCATTCTTTGCATGGAAAGGAGTTCACAGGTAGAGTCAGAACTCTAAAGCCTGATTTATATATGCAGGAGAAGAAATCTCCCTGATTGTGGAAATCTGGTATGATAGGAGAAAGGACAGGGGAATAATCTTTCTCCTGGGCTAATTTAGTGGTGAGCTGCACCCCTGGCAGCTACAGGTGGGAGATACCTGGGGGGAATGTAACTTCCCACTACCAGCCTGGCAGGTAGTTACATTCCCCCCCCCCCCGGCATCTCTCACCTGTAGCTGCCAGTGGTGCAGCTCACTGCCATCTCAATATTCCACAATGTAGACAAAGAGTGGTATTCAGCTAAGTTTTACTCAAAGGGGACCTGCTGAAATATATTGGCCTGATGTATCCTTGCCCATCCATTTCCACGGGTCTGCTCTGAGTGCCCCAGGTCTGCTTTCACACCCTGTTTTTTCCAGCCTAAGTGGGCCTACTAGAGGTGCTTTCAATTAGAGTCCAATCTCCCTTTTTAGGAACCACTATTCTGCATCACAGTCACATGGTACACAAATCTGTCCCCATTGTTTTCTTCCATCTTCTCACAATCGCCATCATGTACCCAGCGTGTTGTACACATCTACAGACGCACAATTTTTGTACATTCATCATGGACTCCAAGCCATGGTGTTCAAGGCTTAGCACATATGTTTAATGCCTTGCTACATATTTTCTGGGCTTAAAAAACAACACCTCCCAACAAAGAGAATACTCCTTTTTCTTCCTCTTTAAGCACCCAGGGCAGATTTCAGGAGACATCTTCCTTTCAGTTTGGGCCTAGAGAATGCCTTGAATCCACACAGTAATCTCACCTCCTACTGTGTCCTGAAACTAGGTTTTCCTCTGGCAGTTTTTCTTTTTAAACAGCTCTAGGAAATATGGCATTAAAGGTAAGTAAGTAGTCAATCAGAGCCATTGAAGACCAGCCAGGTGGCAGGTCTATAGAAAAGATTTGCAAACGAATGTGTTAACAGTGGTGGCTTTATGTATTCATTCCCAATATGTAATAGGAGCATTAAACAAAACTGAAGGGGAAATGTCCAACGTGGAGACCTTTACATGTCAAAAATTATTACTTGGAATAGGTGTCAGGTCTGAATCATACAGCTATCAGCCAAAAGGAAAAAATAATCATTCAAGAACTCTGAGCCAAATGTGTGAAGCATCTCCACAGAAAAGCATTGTGTTTGCGGTAGTATATAACTACACAAAAGCTCCTTCTGTGGTGTGTTTGATCTATAATGGATGTTTCACTCATGCAAGTCATTGCTTGATGCTGCAGTCACCAAGAGATAAACATGGATGTGTGAATTCACTACCTGTTAACCAAGTAGGCTCCTCCTTTTCTATAATTCCCGCCCAATATAGGAGTTTTGTTTGCTTGCTTGCTTTTAGTTCATTGCCCAAAAGCCTAGGGACATTGGATTTGAGGCCAGAGCAAGAAGGGACCGAGGGAGCAACCCTGATGGGTCAGACCTGAGTGGAAGGAACAGCAGAGACCTAGTAGTAGCTGAGCTGTCTTGATTAAGGCAGGAACAGGCACCAAAAGTCTGCCAGCATCACAATTCTGTGCATATCTGCTCAGAAGCAAGTCCCTGGTGGATCTTAATCTGAGGTAAAGATAAAGGTACCCCTGACCGTTAGGTCCAGTCGCAGACGACTCTGGGGTTGCGCGCTCTTCTCACTCTATAGGCCAAGGGAGCCAGCGTTTGTCCGCAGACAGCTTCTGGGTCATGTGGCCAGGATGACTAAGCCGCTTCTGCCGAAACCAGAGCAGCGCACGGAAATGCCGTTTACCTTCCCGCTGGAGTGGTACCTATTTATCTACTTGGACATTTGTGCTTTCAAACTGCTAGGTTGGCAGAAGCAGGGACCGAGCAACGGGAGCTCACCCCGTCGCGTGGATTTGAACCACCGACCTTCTGATCGGCAAGCCCTAGGCTCTATGGTTTAGACCACAGTGCCACCTGTGTCCCTAATCTGAGGTAAGTACATGTTATTAGACTGCAGCTTTTGCAGAATGTGTAATGTAAATTAAGAAAAAAGTTTTTTTAAAGAAACATTTTTATTGGTTTTTAAACAAATAAAAATACAATAACCATTAAACACTGATCCAGCAGTGCATCTAATGGCATTTGTTTTATCCATTGTTTCTAGACATACACTTACACATTCAACATTCAAACATATTACTTTATGTAACCCCTCCATTGAGAATATTGAGTAGTTGATATAAGAAGGTCTGGATTTTTGTCATTAACAAAATGGGTCCATGTTTCTTGGAAGGTGTCTCTATTCCAGTGATGGTGAACCTTTTAGAGACCAAGTGCCCAAACTGCAACCCAAAACCCACTTATTTATCGCAAAGTGCCAACATGGCAATTTAACCTCATTTTTTTTCTGTGTGTTTCACGTTTCTTCTTTAGGGCCACTGTTGTAATAAATAATCCTTCATAAAAGTTATTGCATTACATTCTTCATTAAATTATGTTTCAATTGATATATAATTTTATGGTATAACTCAGTGCTTTTTTTCCTAAAAAGATGTTTAGGGGTACTCTCATTTTGACCCAAGAAAATCACCACTGGGGAAAATTAAATGCAGTTCAAATCGTGAAAAATACATACAGTGAATTTCTTCTCCCTTTAAATTCACAAAACGTTTAGGGGTATGCATCCCCCTGCAGCCCCACAGAAAAAAAGCACTGGTATTACTCCCAAACAAAGCGGTGTTATGAGCCATCACACTTCAGAAATACATTTTTTCCAGAAGGTTCCATAATTTTGGCCACTAGTGTACACTGGAGGGCTGTACTAAGAGCCACCCTCTCCCAATTTTTAATTTGAGATAGTAATGATTGTCTGCATGCGCACATACAAATAAATATAAATAAATAAACCCAGCGAGGTGGACGGGGTATAAATATTATTTATTTATTATTATTGTTGTTGTTATTATTATTATTATTATTATTATTATTAGGCCTCTAGCACGCACGCCCCGCCCCCCCTTCGTGATCTAATAGATTGCTGTATATTTGGGAAGCAGCACCCTTCAGGTCATTTGCTGGCCTCATGCATAAGGATTCAAACAAGGTAAGTCTGGATAGGCAAACTCTCTCCCCTGTGCTCCAAACAAAGTGCAAAAGTATTAGCTTGAGCTACCTGAAACCAGGTAGTATGAGTGCCTTTTCATTTCCTTGCAGTTCCTCTTTGGAAATTGCTTTCCCTCCGGGGAGCAGGTCACAGATTGTGTAAATGCCGAGGTCCTCTCAATCACTGAACTGTTTATATATATCTGTGTGTCTGAAAGCTGCATGATCCAGGAATGGGACCACTGGTGAAGGGCCAGGGGCCAGGGTTTTGCTCCATGTTCTCCACGGCATCAGTACTGATCTAGTAAATGGATTGTCTCTTTTCCTTACCTCCTTCAAGGACAAAGGTAAGAATGGATGGCATCTCATTGAAGGTATGGAAGGGACCATCTCAAGTTGGACCCGAGGGTCCTCATCTCTTCCCCTGAGCAATGGGAACCAGGATTTGATCTGAAAAGTATATTAAGTTGAGCATTCCCATCCCTCCTTTTGTTCTATGTCTATAAAGAGTTTTGTTGCTTATTGTAGATTTTTTTGCATCATGACACAAATGTATTGAGTTTGATTTGCCATCTCTTTAGCTGAGGAGAAAGGATGGGAATAGGCAAAACTTGAAAAAACTTAAAAAACTTAGGTAACACTGACATTTTGATCACAGCTATTTGCCCAAGCCGGCAAAGTCTGAGATGTCTCCATTTCCTAAGTTCTTGTTGAAGGCCTTTATATAGCCCTCTATGGTTTCTGCGTCCCAGATGTTGTGTGTCTGCAGGGGATTAATACCTAGTAGATAAATCCTCCATGCGCTGTGGCAAATGGAGAGTTAACTGGTAGCCAGTCTCTTGTAGTGTTGTCTAAACAACTGATAGGAAGGAGCATGGATTTAGAATAGTTGATTTGCAATCCTGCTACCCTGTGATACATTTCTAACAGTTGCTTAAGTGGCTTGAGGGCTGTTATGGGGTTTTGCAAAAATAAGAGCATGTCATCTGCAAACATATTCGCTTTATGTATCTCACCCAGCATGGCAACTCCCTCTATAGAAGTGTCTTTGTGTAGCTGGATGGCTAGTAGCTCTGTGACCAGTGCAAACAGCAATGGCAACAGAGAGCAATCAATAGTTATTGACTGACATGGGTGTGGGAGGAATCCTTGCTGATAACTCCCAAGAGGAATCAAGCAATGGTGGCCTCTGAGGATTAAATAAATTAAAAGTCTACTAAAATTATCACACTTCTCCCACATTTATTGTTTAAATGTGCACACAGGGCAGGAGACTGGAGGCAGGAAGATGTGCTGTGTCTCCCCACCCCACGATCATGCCCCAAAACACCTTCATGACCTGGCACAACCTCTTGCATACCTTCCAACATTTCTCCAATTAAGATAGGGACGTCCAATTCCATAATGATAATTCTACTATTTATACCCCACACATCTTACTGGGTTGCCCCAGCCACTCTGGATAGCTTCCAACATATATAAAAACATAATAAAACATTAAACATTTTTAAAACTTCCCTATACAGGATTGCCTTCAGATGGCTCAGGGATTGGGTAATTCTATACCCTCCAACACTTCTCCAATGAAAATAGGGACATCCTAAGGAAAAGTGGGACATTCGGGGATCAAATCAGAAACCAGGACGGCTTCTCTAAATCAGGGATGACCCTGGAAAACAGTGACTCTTGGAGGGTCTGCTCTTATGGCTCACTGCAAGGGCCCAAAGGCTACATATCCCCACTTTTCCAGGGTAGATTATGCTCCAGGCCTCTGCATACACATCTCTCCACCCCCCATCCAAGGAAGCAAGACAAGTCAGCCCAGTCTGAGGTGCAGGACTGAGCTAGTGAGGGGTGTGGCATGGGATAAAACCAACAAGCAAATGAGAAAAAGCTCTTCCTTGCTTCTGTTTTGCAACTTCCTGGCATGAAGTCATCAAGGACAAAGCCAAGGGGAGCTGGGTTCTGTCACGAGGGTGGATGGATGGCTCCCAAAGGCGCAGAGGGGCGTCATCAACTCACAGGTCATTTGTCTCGCCTCCACTAGGCCCAATATGCATCTCGCTCTCACATTCCTCTGCCACTCCTAAGAACAAATTGTTTCTCGGTGTACATTAAAAATCGATACGTGATGGATCGGGCAGTGCCAGGTATTAATATGGAACGGTGCCGTGTCACTCTCCTAAAGGTGACCCCTGACATGTGACCTGCACAGCACCACAAACAGGAAGGTCAAAAATAGCCCTGACATTAGTGGTCTGATTGGGATGCCTGGAAGGGAGAGAGGCGTCCCGTGTTAGCAGGAGTGGGCAGTCCACACGAGAAACAACCTGCAAAGATTAGGAATTGCTCTATGTAAAATTTGCAAATGCTGACAGATCTGCAAGACGTCTAGTTGTCAGGGAGAGCCAGGGTCTCTGCTTCACATGCTGTTGGGTCGGTTTATCGCTAGGCAGACCCTGCAGCATAGTCCAAACTTCCTTTGGCTTTGTTATTATTTGAAGGTTCAGACCATTGGCTTTGCTGGCTGAGGCTGATGGGAGTTGTAGTTCCGCAACATCTAGAGGGCACCACGATGGCTATCTCTGTGATACTATCATCTACTAAACGATTCAGTAGAATAAAAGCAAGGTGAGCTTTGGTCGTTCTATGAGAGGCCAGAATTGCAGCTTCCTCTCGCCTTCTGTTCTGTGCATGTACTGCTTCGCACTGCCCTAAATCTGCCTCTAAATGAAAGCTTTTGCCACACAGAATCTTTAAGCTACCTTCAACTTCCTTCTTGAGCATGCCTCGAGAAGAAGCATTTCTGGAGAGCATTTCTTCCTCTCCATGCTTCCAGCCACATTTCTTTAACATAGCCCCATTCTGCCCCCACACGTGTGCCTCTTGCAAAATCCAGCAGCTGAGTTGGTCATTGCCTATTTGCTTCCCCCAACCTGGTACCCTCCAGATGTTTTGGGCTACAGTTTCCATCAACCCAGTTGGTATGGCCATATTTAAAACTTTAAAATGGTTTAAATTTCTGCAAAGAACCCTGGGAAATGTTCTCCCCTCCATTCAGAAGCTGGGAGACACGCAGAATTCAACAGCTGCAGCCTTTCCAAGCATGGAGTTGTAGGGATGAGGAACACTACACCCAAATTTCTCTCTGTTGTGGAGTTGTTGTGCCCTTCTTTTAAGGGGAGAGTAATTTACCTCAGGAATTTTAACTCTAGATGATAAACAAGCTAGGGAGAGAAAAACTATTAGAGAAAGAGATTGGAGCTATGTGCACTACCAGAACCACAATGAAATTTGCCTCTTCAGTTCTCCAATGAGTCTGTGATATACTGCTGTCTGCATTCTATATAGACTAACCGGTGGACAGGTGGAAGGATCCTGCTGGACTTCAGGGCTTTCCACCTCTGTGTGCCTCTCGCTAACAGAGCAGTCTAAACCTTACAGCACTCTATGTATTTCCTGGACCCACTTTGGGAAAACTATTCCAGGTCAAAAGCCATTTGTATTGTTGTGTAGATGTGACTCAGGCCCTGCCACACTTTACATTTAAAGCAGGGGTCAGCAACCTTTTTCAGCCATGGGCTGGTCCACTTTCCCTCAGACCATGTGGGGGGCCGGACTATTTTTTGGCGGGGGGGAATGAATGAATTCCTATGCCCCATAAATAACCCAGAGATGCATTTTAAATAAAAGGACACATTCTACTCATGTAAAAACACACTGATTCCTGGACCGTCCGCGGACCGGATTGAGAAGGCCCCCCTGGGCCTTAGATTTCCTACCCCAATTTAAAGCATTATATTGCCACATTAAGCAGTCATGACTACCCCAAAGAATCCTGAGAACCGTAGTTTGTTAAGGGTGTTGAGAGCTGTTGGGAGACTCCTCTTCCCCTCAGGGAGCTACAGAGTGGTTGAAGAGCCAGTTCCTCCTCCCAGGAAACTGACTGGGTACAGCTTGTGGTGAACTTGCTGGAAGGAATTACTTCTTTATATCACTGTTAAAGGCACGCCAGGCTCCCGTCCTTTTTTTTGCTCCGCTCAGGGTTGCCAGTTTTTATTGGCCTCTCTGTGCCTCGAACACTGGCTTGACAGGCAGGAATTTGTCAGGAAAGCAAGAATTAACACCATCTTATGCCAGCATATCAGGAAGTGGTGGAGCATTCCCTTAGGGGGGCCATGCTGTGCCCCCTGCCCAGCCACACAGTGGGGAGCCCAGCCAGCTGACGTTGCCCTGCTTTGAGGGGCGCGCTCACAGCGCCCCATGAGCCCAGCGCCGCTTTGCGAGGTGTGGGGCTGGCAGGGCGAAGGCCTGTTGCGTCCTTCTCAAGCCACCCTCCAGCTGGAGGTCAGGTGAAAAGGACACAACAGGGCAGGGCACAAAATGGTGCTGGGCTCTCAGGGCGCTGTGAGATGTTGTGACCTTCTCATGGTGTCTTCCAGCTGGAGGATGGTGAGAAGGATGCAATAGGGCAGGGTGTCATGAGGAATGCCCCCGCCCCAAAAAACTGCACCCAGAACAATTGCCTCCCCCAGTCCCCTGCTACGCCTCGGATATCAGGTGGAGCCACAGCAGCCTTAGGAAATGCTGGCAGCCCTAAGCAAGGCCTGCGATGCCTACTAGAATGGCCAGCTTTGGAATCAGTCTCTGTGCCTGATCCTTTAATTGCAATTTGATCTGCAGCAATTAGGAAGTGATAACCTTTAGTTCCATCCATGCCATATAAAACCTCACTTATTGATTCCTTCAACATTAAACCCTTCTTCAAAGGCACAATAAGAGGCTGGAGCTGAGTGGGGCTTGTTAACAATTCTAGTAGTTGCTGTTCCTTCTTGGTCTTATTGCCATAACTGAGTTTCCAGTATGCCTTTGAAATAAGCAAACTTGATTTCAACTTTTGATGTGCAACTTCAATTCTGGCCCTTTTTGTGGTTCATCTTACATTTAAACCAGACTTGGACAGGGCAGCTTCAAATAGAGGACTGTACAGGAGGACACATGGCCACTCCACAGAGAGACCGGACCTCAAAGTCCACCTGTTGGCATGGCTTCATTATGCAGTCTTTGGCAAGACACAACTGCCTACCTATGGAAGGGACTTCCAATTAAGATTGTAAATCTCTCTCCCAATTAAAACTGTTCTATAGATATGTGATGATGTCAGCCAGTCACACTTCTCCATCTTTTTAATGAAAGTGCTGTCAAGCTTCTGCCAATGTCAGGTGAACCCAGAAGGATCAAGTACACAGTGTTCACTCTCTTTCACAGTGAAGGTAGATTAAAGGAAAAGAGAAAGGGAAGGGTCAACAATGCCTGGCATGTTGAAGAAATTTGGGCATTTAAAAAAATTATTTCAGATGAAAGCAGGCATATTTCACCAGGGAAGGAGCCCCTTTCTATCAAATGCCAAATAAGGTGACTATTGAGGAAATGGATACGTACAAAGCCCTGTGGAACAACGTCTGCTCTAGATTATATAACAGGGATGGGTTTTTATGATCTGATTAATGCTACAAAGAATGACAATAGGAGGGGAGGAATGCTTATTTTACATTCTTAGGGGCTTCTGATAACCCTTCCTATGGGTGTGGTAACCATGCCCTAGACTCTCAGCTGTTCATCCAGTTGTGTAGTGAAGACTATGACCCCAGTACCTCCTTGAGAGCCAGGGATGGATGGACCAAACCAATTATTATGATCCCTCTCCCAACCTGCAACTGTCCTATCCAGAAACTGGGTAATAAGATCCAGTGATCTACTCATAAGACCAACTGATTTCCTTGTGGACTAGTGCTGGCTTGAACCAGACTGAGAATGCTGCTCTCAGACACCGGGCCATCGCAGAAGGTCCCACGGTTCCAACCCTGGCATCTCCAGGTAGGGCTGGGAAAGACTTTTGTCGGAAACTCGGCAAAATGGACGTCACTCTGTGTGCAGACAATACTGAGCTAGATCAGGGCTGGCAGCAGGTTTCAGCGTGTCTTGAGCAAGGTGCTGTCTGGGCCCCACACCATCACCCTGTTCCCCTCTCCTCACACTCAAAGTGAGTTTGCCAGGGGGCAGGAGCCACCAGAGGCTCTAGAACAGTGGTTCTCAACCTTCCTAATGCTGCGACCCTTTAATACAGTTCCTCATGTTGTGGTGACCCACAACCATAAAATTATTTTTGCTACTTCATAACTGTAATTTTGCTACTGTTTTGAATTGTAATGTAAATATCTGATCTGCAGGATGTATTTTCATTGTTACAAATTGAACAGAATTAAAGCATAGTGATTAATCACAAAAACAATATGGCCGGTTCTGTGGATTGGAAAGGGGAATCCGTGGGGTTTTGTTTGCGGCGTGGGCGCCGTTTCCCCCCGCTGACATTTCCCCCTATCCCTCACCGCGGTGGAATGTCCCCCTCCTCTCAGTGTAGTAAATCGCCAGCCAATTGCCTGCTAAGGTTTGAGGCCCTGGCCAATGGCTGAGTGACGGCTGTGCGTGGCTGAGAGGAGGAAGGGGGCTGGGCTGAGCTGGATGAGTGCATTTCCAGCAGCCCCTCATCTGAACAAGCTGTTTGCCACTGCTTGTGCTGCCGCCACTCTGCTAACCATGGCTCCTGTGCCTGCTCTTGCGAGCGGCAAAGGCTGTCATTGGTGGAGGAGCCCCCCCCAAAGCCTGCCGACCCCTGGTCTTAGGCGACCCCTGTGAAAGGGTCATTCAACCCCCAAAGGGGTCGCGACCCACAGGTTGAGAACCGCTGCTCTAGAAGTAAATCAGGTGGTGGTGGCAGCCCCCTGCTCCACCACTTCTCTTTTACATCACTGGACTCTAAAACTTGTTTTCAAAAAACAAAATGAGATGTTTGCATCAGCCACAGGGGGTCCTGGCCCTGGCCCACCATGCTAGGTACTGACACAGGAGCCTGAGGAAGGTTGAGAAAGCATTTGACTTGGTCTATCTTAAAAAGTAGAGACATCACCTTGCCACCAAAGGTCCGTATGGTAAAAGCTATGGTTTTCCCAGTAGTGATGTATGGAAGTGAGAGCTGGACCATAAAGAAGGCTGATCGTCAAAGAATTGATGCTTTTGAATTATGGAGCTGGAGGAGACTCTTGAGAGTCCCATGGACTGCAAGAAGATCAAACCTCTCCATTCTTAAGGAAATCAGCCCTGAGTGCTCACTGGAAGGACAGATCCTGAAGCTGAGGCTCCAATACTTTGGCCACCTCATGAGAAGAGAAGACTCCCTGGAAAAGACCCTGATGTTGGGAAAGATGGAGGGCACAGGGAGAAGGGGACGACAGAGGACGAGATGGTTGGACAGTATTCTTGAAGCTACCAGCATGAGTTTGACCAAACTGTGAGAGGCAGTGGAAGACAGGAGGGCCTGGCGTGCTCTGGTCCAGGGGGTCACGAAGAGTCGGACATGACTGAAGGACTAAACAACAACAAGGCAGCTTCCTATGTTCCAACTAGGGATGGGTAGATTTGTTAGTGTTTGTTCCCCCTCAATAGTTGTTTTTAAAAAATGATTCCACATTTCCATATCACATCAGTTTGTGATTATTTAAAAACAAACCCTTCACAAAAAATCACCAACATTTTAGCACAGATTTCTCACAATAAATGTAAATATGTGTTATAGAATTTATGATCTCATAATGTATGTGTTTGCCTTGTAATAAATTTACAAGGCAAACACATACATAAGTATATAAACCACGTGTCTGAAATAGTACATGAGAGCAATCCTGAACTGATTCCGACTCTCCCAAATTGACCTCAAATGTTTCTCTGCAAAGAGGAAGGAAATGGGGAAGCCTCTCCCTTGTCTTCTGCTTACCTTTAGGGCATCTTTGTGTATGAGTAGGGTGAGCCTGTGACCTGGATTCAGGAACTAAGCATTTACCATCACAAAAGGAATGGCCAGGCTGCCCAGGTAAAGCAATCAAGTGACCATTATCAGTATCCTGCCAGGCAGGATTTCTGTTGTAGACCACCCCCTGTGATGTATTTCTGCTGTAGCCCGCCTCCTTCTGTGATGTATGTATGATGTTTTGGGGGGTGGTCTTGCGCTACAGGGTAGGCAATTTCAAAAAGTCTATATAAGGGCTTGCACATCATTGCTCTGGGTTCCTCCTCCCTCTGGCATGTGGTAAATGAGGACCCTGTTGCAACAGTTTTAATAAAGATCAGGCTTCTCAATATTCACTGGTTGGCCTCTGATATGTTCTCCTACCAATAGGGAACCCACGTAAGGATTCTGTACGGGCTCTTGGATACCCCATAAGGGAAAAGGAGCAGGTTTTTTCTATATCATATGTTTGCATGCAATTCTGCCTGATATGCACATTTTTGCAAGGCAGTTTCCCTAATATAACACATTTTGCGTTGTTGCATGCCATCCCAATCTCCAAGTGGTGCGAGATTCCAGGGGTTCCAGGCACTTGCCCAAGGTTCATGTGTCCTTCGGAATGAGGTACAGTATAGAGAAGGTGGTGGTGTCTTTATGATATATGGTTTATCTGCACACATACACAACCTGAGCCTATGACGTTCACAGCATTAAAACCCCAAGAGGGTCCTGCTTCTTCCATAGCCACAGCCTTGGATTCCAGCAGAAATCAGGCATGGCTCTGACCTTCTGCCTTCCCAGACTGCTGTCTTGCTTCCAGCATCTAGCTCACAGCTCACATACACAACTCTAGCCTTGGCCTTTTCTAACTAAGTACCAGCAAGCTGAGGGAGGGTTTGCCCACCCATTTGCTGCCTTGCACTGCGTCACCTCCTTTGTTAACAACCCATATTTAGCGGGCCATTGTCAAGAATTGTTGGATATCCCAACAACTTGAGTCCTTGCTCAGACTTGAACATTTGCTGGATCCAGGAATTAGCAGGGTCTCAGCATATAGCCTATCGTGCCCCCACCAACTTGTTCTTTTTGTTAATACCCAGTATATACATCTTTGGACATATTACTAGGCTAGAGAACTGCATTGCAAAATTCTGAGAAATATGAATTTGGTTGTGTTTCAGTTAATGTATTGTTTTGGAAAGTACAAATTATGGAGGTTCACTTTTAAATTAAGATGCCTTGGTGTAAGAAAACTTCCGGTGGCCTTACTCTGCCTTTTTAGTGTAGAAGATTTCATTTCATTTATTTTGTTGTTTAGATAATTTATATACTGCTTAGCTTTGGGGGGGGGAGGGGGTGAGTCTCTAATACAATATAGGAGCTTGCACTGCCATAATTCTGATGGCCCTGGAAAAAGAGAAGAAATGTTTTTGAGGTGAATTCCCCTGAGTTGGATCCTCCAAAGAAAGCAAAACAAGTTTTGATAAGAATAGCAAAATTTTTCATGGTAGGTCTTCAGTTGTCCTTCAGTTGATACAAGTATCGCCTATTATGGAGAATCTGAGGTGAATTTGGAGAAAGTTCCTGCCCAGGAGACACTTCTGAGGAATTTGAGGGAATTTTATACTGCTAATATTTCCCAGGGGGAGGGCATAGATTAGAACATCCCTCTGAGCAATAAGGAATTCTTTTCGCATGAGCTGGTCCATTTAGTTTAATACCATCAGACGGCAGTTTCCCCCAAATCTGATGCTACTTTCCAAGACACTTTTAAATGGAGGTGGGGTTTTCTGCAGATTTGTTCCAATTCAGCAGTAAACAGCAAAGTCAGACCTATGACTAGAAATCACAGGGCCAATGGAAGGGTGGATGGACCCCTTGTCCAGCCCTGAGCTACAATCTCTATTGCTATTTTCAGGTGAGATTGCATCATATACTGGCAAGTTCAGATACAGGTAGGTAGCCAAGTTGGTCTGACACAGTAAATATATATATATAAAAAATAAAAATTGCCCAGTAGCACCTTAGGGACCAACTAAGTTTGTTCTCGGTATAAGCTTTTGTGTGCAGGCACACTTCTTCAGATAGCAAGTTCAGGTTGCACAATTACAGCCGAGTGGGAGGTCTTGTATAGCAAACTTGCTTCTCAAAAAAATAAAATTAAAAAAAATCAGTTTTATGTGATAAGGAAAATGACAAGAAAATGCACTGGAAAGTGCGGGACAATACCCACAAACAAATCAGCATGAATGCTCAATAACTAGGTCATCTGGAACATGGGCATAGCTCCCCTAGCCAGGATTTTTGTTAGGAGGGGCAGTTGCGACGTGATTAGTCAGTTAGTGAAGTATTTCTGTTGTTTTACTTGATGGGAGGCAGCTGCCCCTCCCTACCCCCCCCCCCGGCTACACCCATGTCTGGAAGTGCCTTCAGAGTCCCCAAGGGAGCTCCAAACTTACATTCCTGGGAGTGCAAAGCAAGCGGTTTTGCCATTAGCCGTGTTAGTTGCTCAGGGGCCCCACCAAACTTCCATTCCATTCCACACTTCATTGCGCATTGTGGCCACACGGGATCCTGCTTTCCATGCTGCTTGTGCCTGCAAAAGTTTTGAGACAGTCCCATTGCTTCATGTTCACTCAGCACAGATCCCATAACATCCTCCTGAAGCTTTTTATGCCACAAATGTCCTGGTTTATTTTTGTCCTGCTTCTGTTGCACTATAGCTCCTCCAAACAGCAATAATGTGGTAGCATTGGAGACCCATCACAGAATAAATCCACCACTATTGCACTATTATTGTGTCAAGAACATGTTGCAGAATGCACCCACAATAAAGCACCAGTCTAAAAGAGACCCAGAACTACACAAGAATGAAATGAGATAAAATGCAGCCCTAACTCCATTCTAACACCTTATTTCCAACTCTGCCTCCCAACTTCAGGGTGGGAATTAAATTATCCTCTTTGGCATTGTTCTTCCTTGTTACCTAAAATCTTAGAAATATGCAACAAGGCTTAAATATCCTATGTTATTAATGTTCCAAAGCAGCTGAAAACATTGTCAAATGAAAAGGATTTTGAGAAATGCCTGAAGATTTAAAATGGGGGGGGGAGGGGAAGAATGAGGTGAGCAAAGGAGAGCAGCCTCTTTCCCCCCTTTTTAATAAACCCTTTAGAAAAGATTTACAGTGCCGATAAGTGAACAAAGAGCTAAGATGAAAATAGATCTGAGACTCGGAGCTGCTATAGATCCGTTTAATATAGGTGTTTGTTACTTTTCAAAGACAACCGGGAAGGCTCCAGCAAGGTATTAATGTGGGGCCCCAGTCAACCTGGAAGGCTAAGGTGAGGGGAACTGAAAACTAAAGAGGTACCAAGGGGTAGAAGCAAATAGGGTGCCCAAGGGCCAAGGTGCACATATAATTCTTGAATTGGGGAAAACCTAACAAGGAAAAGTGTCATTGCAATGAACACTACGGCACTCATGCTGACCCCAGTGCTGTGCGACTGGTTTCCTCTTAGTTTGCTGATTTGTGACGCTGCTGGAAAGGCAGGCAGGAACACAGAATAGGTCAGCCAGCCCCACTCCATCTGTCTGGGCACGTCACAAACTCCCACCTGCCCTGGCTGTGGTACCTGTGCTGCGGGTTGGTCGCCCACATCCTAACACCTGAGAGACCCTACACATTTTACTTATTTGAAATGCTTCAAGTGTCCCACTGATAACATGGCTACCCCAAGGGTCTGGTGGGAATGCCAGACAGTGGCAGCAAAGTCAGGCCAAGACAGTGTGGGGCCCTTCTGAGTCCCCCCAAACCCCAGCCAGTGCCCAACTTGGCCAAACTCTGGCACTTGGCTTGCTCCCAGGGACTGTGCTGAATGCAGAATCACCCTACTGTACTAAAAAGGTAAAGGTACCCCTGACCGTTAGGTCCAGTCACGGATGACTCTGGGGTTGCAGCGCTCATCTCGCTCTATAGGCTGAGGGAGCCAGCGTTTGTCCACAGACAGCTTCCGGGTCATGTGGCCAGCATGACTAAGCCGCTTCTGGCGAACCAGAGCAGCACACGGAAACACCATTTACCTTCCCACTGGAGCAGTACCTATTTATCTACTTGCACTTTGATGTGCTTTCAAACTGCTAGGTGTGCAGGAGCAGGGACCGAGCAACGGGAGCTCACCCCGTCACGGGGATTCAAACCACCGACCTTCTGATTGGCAAGCCCTAGGCTCTGTTGTTTAGACCACAGCGCCACCCGCTACTGGACCTTATTTTTCCTGAAATTATCCTGAGATTCCATATAAGTTTTGAAGTCCCAGGTTTTTTCAACATGGTTGGGAAACACTGCTTGCTTTCTGTGATGTTCACCATCCTGAATGGGGTTGTCTAGGCCAAATTCTTATTTTCATAACTGTTCCTGAGAAATCTGGTACTTGCCTCTCATTGGGACAATGGTGAACTTTCCCTCTTCCTTCTCTTCCCCCACCCACACATTCCATTCTATGCGACAATTTCATGCTGCTAGCTCCTTTCCTATCTGTCACACCCAATTTGGCATTGCTGCTTCGAGGGGAGAGATGTCCGTTATTATTTTTGTCTGAAGCGCCATCAGCGGCTTGTCCCCCAAGCTGAGATTTGTTGTCATCCACCTACAGAAGCTGCAGCTGTCACACTGAATTCCACTGCCCACTCCGGCCAGGAAGTCGATTCGGAAGGGAGCCTGGCAGGTGTGAACTTGCCCCTCGCCCTCCTCCACACGATGTGGAAAGCGCACGTTCCCACAATGCACCTCTCTGAATATTGTTTTGCTCTGGTTAAGACCATATGGAACCCTTACATTCTATCACTTTCTTCATAAGCCACTAGGGTCAAATAATCTTATGTACATCTGTTAGGTTTCACCCTGTAGCCAAAACAGCCCCTGGAGGGGCTAAGACTGAAAAACAAAACCTCTCAGTGATTATGGTTCTTTTCCATTTGTGAAGGACAGGAAGTCTGTTACAGTAATACAGGGATGAGGAACCTGATGGCTTCGATATTGCTGCACTGCAGCTCCTTTCATCCCTGACCACGGATCGTGCCGGCCGGGGCTGAGAGTCCAAAAGCATTTGGAGGATCACAGGGCAGCCACCACTGCAGTAAACCTTCACCTGACGCAGTAAATATTTGAGGCAATATTTCCAAAAGAGCATTGACATTCGTCTACAGCAGCATAACACAAACATTATTGGGCTGTATTTGCGGGATTCAAGTCCCTCCCAACCTCTACTGAGTGGTTCTCAAAGGGCGTGGTGCACCACACGCCAAGTGGTAGGGAAGATTCAAGGACAAAGAAACATTTAAGCATTGCTGTGCTGTATAGTATAGTATCAAAAAATGTTTTTCTATTTGCAGAATATGGATAGATATATTTTCAAAATGGGAGCAAGAGCAGTGATACTGCAAGCTCACACCTCTCATTGAGTTTGCATACATAATTAAAGTATGTCTAGGGTTGCCATACATCTGGGAATTCCCAGACATGTCATCTTTTGGGGGGCCTACATACCCCTCAGGGGGGAATTTTACCTTTTAAAGCAAATGTCCGGGATTTGCGGGGGGGGGGGGCTGGGGTGTATGGGTGGCTCTGGTTCAGGCTCTGGTGCAGAGCAGCTAAATTGCAGCTTGGAAGCCAAATCATGTGCAATTCTGACTCTATTCTTGAAATTAAAACAATGTTGTTCTGCCAAATACAGCAGTTCTTTCCAAGGATATCAGGACAAAAGGAATGAGGAGGTGGAAGGGGAACCAAAACAGTTTTATTAATAAATAAACAGCAGGCATGCAAAGCATAAAATAAAACATACCCGACATGGGCCACCCACTCTCCCCTTCAGCTGCCCGGAGCCCCAGGTAGAGCACAGGAGAAAGACCCCAACCGTCAGGTCCTTTGATCTGGGTAGAAGCTCTCTGGGCCCCTCCGACCTATGGCTTTCACAGCCTGCCTTGATGCAATCCAGTGCACCTGGCATTACTCTGGATTAGCTCAGGACCCCGAGATGGAACTAATACAGAGAGGCTGAGAGTCTCCCACTACCTGCAGCCAGGCATCCAGCCAGCACTTGCAACACAGAAGAACCCAAGAAACTCCCAACAGGTGTGTGAAACACCAGAATCCAGCAGACCTCAAACTGGGGATGTTAAAGGGAAAGAGACATGCCACCTAACTCCTCGAAATACAATTGTCTTCCAAATTTCCACTACAAATGTCCAAACACTTGTTAAAATATTCAAAAGCTTTTACTTGCAGACCATATGGTTAAAGAAGAATATATGCAAAGTATTTACATTCACATGCTTATCCAAGCATGGACTTAGTTTTCCTTAGCTGAAGATCACAGCTTCTGTGTTTTTTCCTCTTTCCAGTCCTTGCCCTCAGCCTTCTGCACATGACCAGCTGGGCCAGGGAGCTCCTTCTGAGAGGTTTCCACCTTATCCTTCCAGCAGACTTCTCCTGACTGGGAGAACACCAACGTCTGCATTTCTTTCTGCCACAAACATTCACACAGAAACATGGGCCTCCTCTCCTCTATTGTGTCTCCTCTTCAGAGTTCATGGACATGCAGCTATTATGATCAAGTCACTCATAATCAAAACAAAATGGAGAATGGAATAAGGACACCTTCCATGTGACCAGAGTCAACCGATCACACTAGAGTTACTGAGGAACATTCCAGAATTAAACACACAGTAATGTATACAGTCAAACATTCCTAATTTCAGTAAATTAAATTGTTACAAGGTACTTTACAAGGTACATATATAAGAGGCTTGTTTGTAATTATATTTTGGGAAGGATTCATGTTCTTATGTAGCTGCACTGTTTTATACTTTCTGGATGCTCCGTGATCGTATCCTGAAGTAGTTGTGTTCTGGGTTATCAACTGAGTACTGCTAGTTGTTGTTTCGCTTTGTTTTCCAATTTATTTCTTGTCAATAAAATATTTGGTGTGGCACAATCAAATTTTTATTCTGAAAGTGTGTGTGGCCCAGAGAAAAAAGTTTGAGAACTACTGGTGTACATCATGCACTTCTACATTTCAGACTGATTTAACAATCATTTCCCATCCTCAAGAAACCCTGGGAACATAGATTTATTAAGACACATCACATTTAACAGAAAAATTCACTGCACTCTCGCCAAAACATGACTTCCAAGATTCTTTGGGAGAAGCCATGGCTGTTAATATAGTATAAAATCAATACACACATATAGCCACTGGCGAAATCAGGGCGTGTCATTAAACCATGACTTAGCAATCTGAGAGTGTGACATGATGAGCATTGGGCTTCCGTTTACCTCCCTTATTCATGTGCAAGGGGCAGAAATTTAAAGCTTCTGGACATGGTTTGTAACAAGCCACACTTTCCCGGTTCATCTGAATATTATTATTAATTTTTTATTTGTGAATTTAACAAGAGGAAAGATGAGAGAAAAAGATAAAATAACATTTTTAAAAGAGAAGAGAAAAATAATATTGATAATCAATAATATACAAATAACATTAAGAACAATAGACCACCATTAGTACATGAATCTTAAACCAAAGATATAAATTAATTTAAGCCCTCCAGATGTCCAAATAGGTATCCACAGAAAATTCCTATATGAAATATTTCTGAATGCAGCCAAGGTAATAAGGTCCTTAGGCCACTGTGTAATAGATGGTGGGTTTTTATCCTTCCAGAGTTGAAGTCTCTTAGCTACCAGAAGTGTTTACAAAATCCACTTTTGTAGTCCATCCATGCGTCCCTATACTATAGGTAAATGGTTCAGAAGTACATTCCTTTCATCTGAATCTGAGAAACTGCAGTTGGTACACATCCTGGTTTCTGAACCAAGTATGGTTTGTGCAACCCAGTGTTTCCACAACTGTTCACCACTGCCTTACATTTCCTCCCCTTGTGCATAAAGATGGAGGAAAGCACAAGACCTCAAACTTGCTGAGGTTACTAATCCCATAATGCTAAAACATTGTTTAGAATTACATCTGAATTTTGTCAATATGACATAGGGAAACTGACAATAAGAGTAGAGGGAAAGGCATATCCCCCTAAAAACTGAGACACTTCAGTGCTCACCTTCAGGTTTGTAAACACATTCCACTATATAGAAAGCACAGAGTATTGGGCAAATAACCCAGTAGTGTATCTATTAAGCGAACACTACGTAAGCATTTGAATTGTCTTGACACGTGTCTGATTATGTGACATTCTTGTTCATTCAGACATCATTTAGGAAAGTGTAAGATGCAAACAGGGCCTCAGGTAATGAATTCCACTATTTCTGCTGACTCACAAGAACATAAGAAGAGCCCCCACTGGATCATGCTAAAACTCATCGAGTCCAGAATCCTGTTCTCACAGCAACCGACCAGACGCCCATAGGAAGCCTATTAAACAGGCATGAAGGCAGCAAGTTCATCCTCTCCCCTGGTTCTCCGGAACTGGTATTTCAGTCATGCGCCCTCTAATACCACAAGTAGCACACAGCTATCATGACAAGTAGCCATTGAGAGCTTTGTCTAATCCGCTTTTAAACTCATCTCAAATTGGCGACCAACACCACACCTTGTGGCAGCAAATTCCATACATTCAGCTGTGCACTGTTTGAAGGTGTACTTCAACATTACTCTGGATTTTCAGCCTACCTGTGCAGCATTGCAAACAAATATAGCATCAGTCCTTGCTTTTACCTGCAGTCATGTGTCAAATTCTACTGCTGGAGAGCTCAGTGTCGCAAGGATGCCACATTTAACTGAGCTGGAGAAGCAAGTTCCCCACCCTGCAGGTGTCCAGGGGGGGCACATCATCCCTCCCAACCTCCCCACTGGTTTTTGTGGGAGATGCAGGAATGGTTGATTCCTCAGATCCTCACCATCTGACCCTAATTGTCATCAATCTTGCCATTAGGTAGAGTACAGCTGGGCATGGGCTGGAAGAAGTAGCGCTTATGGGAGTTTCTGCCTCAGGTGCTAAAATCTCTTGATTGGCCCCTGGATTGGGGGGGGGGGTGCCATTTCCCGCTCTGCCTCAAGCAGCAAAATGTCTCAACCTGCCCTTATACACGTTGCCCACCAAATTATTTCCCTAGCACCACTGCTGACGCCAAGGAGCACACAGCCTTGAAGGCCCTTTCCTAATATGTTGATGCTTTCCTCTCCCAAATCCTTTCCTACATGAAAATAGCTGCCCCCGCTTCCTAAACACCCTCGTTATCCAAATCTCTGTTCCAAAGTGACCAAAGGTCACTGCTGCCCAGTCAGGGCACAGCTGATCTTCTAATCTGACTGAGTGTGGTGGGTAAGACTGATATTTAAGGGAAGAAGTACCATATTTTTCGCTCTATAAGACGCACCAGACCACAAGACACACCTAGTTTTTGGAGGAGGAAAACAAGAAAAAAAATATTCTGAATCTCAGAAGCCAGAACCGCAAGAGGGATCACTGTGCAGCGAAAGCAGCGATCCCTCTTGCTGTTCTGGCTTCTGGGATAGCTGCACAGCCTGCATTCGCTCCATAAGACGCACACACATTTCCCCTTACTTTTTAGGAGGGAAAAAGTGAGTCTCATAGAGCAAAAAATACTTTACTTAAAACAAAACATTTTTATGCCACCTTTACACAATCAAAGTGGTTCACACAAATTGGAAGGTGGCGAGGAGAACAATAACTTCCCATAATTGTATCTAAACAGAAACACCGAGCACAAACAAAAAACCCGAATAAGCTGAAACCAGAATAATACTTACTAGGCAGATCTCAAGAGCTGAATGCCCTCCAGAACAAATACTTTATATATCTTTGTTTCCCAGCAGCAGCCACAGTTCACCCCTTTGCCTGATTAAGAATATCACGTCCAAGCCTTGAAAATGGTTCAGTATTTGGGGTGTGGGGAGTGTGGTAGGCTGCCTTTGAGACACCTAAGGGCCTGAGATAGTATATGTTGCCTCATTTAGTTCTCTGGGATCACTTCAAAAAGACTAATAACATAATAGTAGAATAACGTAACCTCTGTTGTCTCTGATTAGATTACTGCAATCCCTTAAATGTGGGGCTGCTTTTGGAAACAGTTCAAGAAGTGCAGCTGATGTAGAATCAGCAGCCAGGTTAAGGCAGTCTGTGCATATAACACCAATTCTGGCACGACTCCACTGACTGCCAATTAGTTTTCAGGCACAATTAAAAGTGCTGATTTTGAACTACAAAGCCCTCTGTGGTTTAGGGCTGCAATATCTCAAGGGCTGTCTCTCCCCAGATGAACCAGCCGGGACACTGCGCCCATCATTTGAGGGCCTTCTTCATGTGCCCACTCTGAGGAAGGTTCGGGGGCAGCAACAAGAGGAAAGACTTTTTCCGTACTGGCCCTCCATTTACAGAATGCTCTCCACAGGAAGACACGCCTGGCACTATCATGTCTGTTTTTAAGGACCAGGCAAATACCCTTTTTATTTACCCAGGCCTTCATCCTTTAATTTGAAGAGTAATTAGTTCTGCCTGTGGCCTCTTTTTTGCACCTCAGCCTTTTACTGGGGTTGGTTGGATTTCTGTTATATATTAAGTCATTGTTTTATTGCTGTTTTTATACTTAGTTTTAAATGTTTCTTGTTATTTCCATTCTTACTTTGTGAATCACTTTCAGACAAATAACAACAAATAAATATAATAATATTAGTGATTCAAGTGAATGAGCTATGAGGTAACAAGTGTCTGGCTCAAATTTTAACTCAGTCAATCTGAAGCAAGCTACCCCCCAGATCAGCTCCTGACCCATCTGTGATACAGGGAGAACAAACGGGACCTTCAGCAAAAGGTTACTTATAGTGGGGAGAATTTTGTGGTCTGTTCTGGACAACCAGCCATGCCTTATTTCAGGATAAATCACCTCCCACCCTGTTTTCATCACACACACACTCAGTATTCTGTAGCCAGTCCACTCTGCATGCTCAGTCCTCATTGAGCTGTTTTCTGTCCCCTCAGGGGACAGGAAGGAGTACATATGCACATCTTAGGATTCACCTGAGCATGCTCATACCATCCTCTGGTTTCTTGGTTGCCTTACTTGGCTATAGTCTTGTCTGTGGCTAATCAGCTATGTTCAAAATTAGAGGGAGTAGTAATACTGACTCAGGACAATTGTAAGGATTGCTGCAGTGCTGTGTGCAAAGTGCTTTGAGAACTTAGTTGAATAAATAAATAAATAAATATTAATGTCAGAAGAAACATCTATTAAGGTGTCCTACTAATTAGGCCATCTAGGTCTGTACTGTCTACTTATAATGGCTGTTCTTCCAGGGCCCCAGGCAGAAGTCTCTTCCAGCACTGCTTTTAAACTTTTAACATTTAGAGATTTTTAGTTTAGAAAAACTGGATGGGAGGACATGATAGAGGTGCATAAGATTATTCATGGCATGGAAAAAGTGTTCTCAAAAAACTATGATTTCGGGACATCGAAGAAGTTGAATGTTGGATGATTTAGGGCAGACAAAATAAAGCACTTCTTCACATAGTGCATAATCTATAGCATTTGTTGCCGTAAGATGTAGTCATGGCCACCAACTTGGTGTTGGAGAGAAAGGGTTGGAATGGAGTTCAGCACAATGGCAATTATTCCAAGCACGTTAAAACTTGGTTAGATTTACATCCGTCCTCATCCACCTTTAAACAAGTGTTCCCCACATAATATTTAGGCTAGAATAAATCGTAGACACTTAGCTTTACAAGTACAGGCAGCAACCATTTCGCTTGGGGGATCCCTTCCTGACCCCCACATGCATCAGTGGAGCATGTATAAACATGTTCTGCCCTGTTCTGCCGTCTTCTGGGTCCAAAAGGACCATGCTTCAACTAGACATACCTAAAATGGTTGCAGTCTGTAAGTGAATGTTTTATTCACAGTCTCCATTGGCTGGCAGTAAAATAAAGGTGTAAAAAGGTTCCAAATAACTTCATAAAGAAAAGGAATTGGTTTCCTTACAAAATGATAATGCAATCTTCAGGTTAGCAAAGAAGCAGGCTGTAAAATCTCCCTTTTGGAGAGAGTAAGGTTCCTTCGTTTTTCTTGCATCTGGGAGCCATTGACTGTATGGAACCTTGCTTGTTTGAGGAAGCACAAAGAAAAAAAAGACTGAAAGCGGGGAGCAAAGGCTGCTGTGTGCCTGCCAAGCCACATTCTGGTAACTTGAGCTCAGGGCTCAGGTTAACCCTTTCATGCATGAAAGTGTGAGCCAGGGACTGTATATCAAGAGAATTAGACAAATCCATGGGAGATAAAGCTATCAATAACTACTAGTAACACTGGCTTATGTTCTGCCTCCATGTCGGCATAAGCCTGTGTATACCGGTTGCTGGGAATCGCAGGGTTTTGCTTGCTGGCTTCCCATCGGCATCTAGTTGACCACCTGTGAGAACATGATCCAGGATCGGGTGGGCCTTTGGCTGATCCAGCAGGGCTTTTCTTATATTATGCTTAACTGGAGATGCTGGAGAATCTGGGACCTTCTGAATCCAAAACATGTAGATCCTTCATTGAGCTATGGCCCTTCCTTAGCTCAGTGCTTCATACTTTACTCTTCAGACAAATTCACCTTTGAAGCAGAAGCCATATACATATTCTTATGTTTTTGAGACTGAGGCAAAATAGTTAGGTGATCTGCGCAGACAGGAAAGCCAAGGCTCAAGTGACTAAATTAAATGCTACATTTTGCACATGTCAGAATATAAGCACACCCGTGGCAAATGCTGAACATGTTTTTCCACCTCACCCCAAACAAACCCCATAGGCACCATCTACACTTCTGTCTGCTTCCAAAGTCACATTTCTGGATGGTATCCTGGAATGCAATTCGAAACTGCATGGTGGGACATAATGAACCACAGCATTTAAAAATGCATTGAACAGTGGGACATAGGGACTGCTTTGAAAGGACTTTGTAGAATGAGCACAGTTTGAATTAGGACCACCACCATGTGTCCTACATTTACAGGGGACAGTTTTCTATTTGAAGGTTCAAGTTTAGTTTATAGAAAGAAGAACCCTGAAAAGTGAGAGCCAAGAGGGAGCCTTGGAGGTGGCCATCAAAAGGAGCACCTGAACAGCAGAGAGAGGAGGCCCACAGATCACCTGGGCACAATCTTCCCCAGGAGGGTGAATTGCATTGTATCTCTTTCTTGCTTTTAAAATAAATGTTATTTTTCAGTCTTTCAGAAATATTTTGACAAATCAACATACAATCCAACATTTTCTAACAAATACGTATATTTTGACTTCCCCCCATTCCTTTTGTGGTTTCTTATTTTTTTTAATTTGTAACACTGCATGTCCTTCAGTACTCCAATTATTAATTACTTTGTAGATATCCTTTGCATTGTATCTCTTTCTACATAGTAATTATTTATTAATTAGCCTGTGAACATTTTATAAAAATCTGTGTCCTCTTTCTTTTTGCATCATGTAACTGGTGCCCTTAATCTGAACTGAGGTGCCACTTCAGACAGGGGTGCCAACTAGAAAAAATATTGAGGGGGGGAGGGAAGCCCTGCCCGGCATAATCAATCACATGATGTGGCACACGCACAGCATTTTTTTTGGGGGGGGGCAAATAATTTATGGGGGGCGTCAAATACCTCTTGGCCCCTAGGAGTTGGCTTCTATGACTTAAGATATCACTGCCTGTGATCAAGGTTCTTCAGCAGGGCCCAGCTTCACTGGGGAGGCCAGGCAGGCTCCTTCCCACACATAGATCATGATTCCATTGCATACATTCAACCTCATGATTTATATTTATAGCCAGACATGGCAGTAAGGTATGTGCATGTACTGGACATTTGTTGACATATATTTTCGGCCTGTAAATCAGCACTTGTTCCCACTGTTCTTGGGATCAATGTCCCTGATTATCAATGTGGTTTTTGAGAGAGCATTTGGCATAGGAAAACACAAATGATTTCTCTGTCTCTCTAACTACAAGTCCTAGCTTAACTGCACAAAGTATGTACTCCTTGTCCTAGGAAAAAAGCCTGGGGCAGCATTTTTCTCTTCAGACTGTTGCAACGCTGCTTCTGTTCCGATTGGCTCTCGCAACTCTCTCAAGATCTGAAGTTCAGCTTCATGTTCTGCCCTCGTGATAAAGGGTTGCAGGCTGGTCTGGCCCCTGCCCCGGAACAAAGAAGCCCCGGTAAATTGTACCTTTCTCCCTCACGCTTGGGCCCCCCACCAGAAAGATGCAAAGATCCACTCCTGGTAAACATTTGACGAAAAAATGGCGAAAAAGGTGGATTTTAAGAACAACTGTTGTGGTGAGTTTCTTTAAGTACCTCAATAAAACAAAAGCAATGTTATCAACAGCAAACAGATCCTTCCAATCCCACTCCCTTTTAGTAAGCAAAAGGGATTTGAGCCTTTGGCATGCATACCTAATTCATACGTCAGCCTGCTGGAGTGTTTATATAACCATCGTCACTCAGGGTAAAGAACCAGGAAGCTGAAATACAGTTGCCGACGCTGCTGAGGAATAACAACATGTTATCCCAAGTATTCAGGGTTGTCTGCCCCCTCCCACTACTTAAATGTCACCCCGTGACATTTGAATAACTTTCTTAAACACGTGGTGACAGTGAACACAGTATGGGAAGGTAATGCACCATATTTAAAGTACTTTGGGAGTGATTTTGATTTGAACAAATTGCACCAATGGTAGTTAAGGCTGCAGGCACACGGCCTCCATGGGCAGGGCCAAAAGCTGTAGGGTGATGCCCCGTGATGAGATGAATACCATTTTAAAAACTACCCATACAAAGATTATCTGGGTGGCTTATAATGTATATTTAATATACTGTACAGTAACCAAGAAAAGAAAAAAATATATAATGCAGCATTTAAACAAACAAACCTCAAGCAGCCTATAATAAAATCAATAAGACAAGACTCTCAGTCAGCACTAAAAATGCGAAGAGATTTTTAAATAATTTTAAAGGCCTGAGAAAATAAAAAGATCTTCACCTGGCACCAACACAGAGTACATGCTAGGTGGCGAAAGAATACCAACTAGGGTGGCACCATCAAAAAGCCCGTGGTTCACAGCAAACTGCTGTATCTGGCCAGTGCAAGGATTTCTGCCCTACACATCCCCCAGTCTGGGCATATGCCCACCTACAATATCATTAGGCACTTTCCCAAAATTTCAGATATGCCCACTTGCCCAAAAGGATTGGCAACCCCTGTGAGGGCAGCAAAAGTGTTACACTCCCGATATTGTTGGATTACATCTTGCATCATTCCTGCCCACTGACCATGCAGGTTAGGGCTGATGGGAACTGGAGGCCAACAACATCTAGAAGGCACCATATTGGGCTATCCCTGCTATAGACCATGGCACCTCCCCACCTTCCTGACTCTTGAATCAGTGCTAGCAATGTACCAAGTACCCAGGAGGACACTGCTGGCAAACTCCTCCCAGTTCCTCCATCCGGGTCTCAGTGACACCAACCAGATTTGCCCCGGCACCCACAGTTAAATCAATGATTAGCTATTTTATTGTGGTCTAAGCCAGGGACTCAGTTACATCAGTAAAGGAAAAGAATTTTAAATGCATTATAACACTGTGGCACCAGATGGCGCTGTGGAGTTCCGTCTTTCGGCAGCGCAATTTCCCACTATGAGGTTTACAACGCGTTTTGCTGAAAGTTTTTTTGACGTGTCTAGATCCAGCCCAGCAAGCATTCAGTTGATGCCCTGTGGGTATCATACTTCAACATCTGTAGAGCATCCTTTCATCTTGTGCTCTGAGGAGGGCAAAACAGAGACTGGCCCCAGAATCCCATGATTTCAGAAGCTGGTGTTTTAGGGAAAGAAACACATGGCATTGTGAAAGCTGTCTCCCACCTCCTGGGCATTTCCCCTCCCTGGCCCCAGCCCCTTGGCATGGCCACCCTTCCTGGAAGGCCCAGTTGTTCTGAGATACTTCTATGTGGGGTGGGAGATATGCCACCCCTCACTCCGAGAGAGGGCCCATTTGGCAAGAGCTCTCCCAGCACCCTCTTCAGAAAGCCAGGCAGGTCGGCCAGCAGGTGCTGGGACAGGAGGAGGGTCCTGTGTGCCAGCTGCAGAAGAGCCAGGTGGCCAGTGAAAGGGCAAGCAGCTGCTGGTGCCAGCATTAAAAGGGCAGCTTGATTGCTTCCTTGTTTGGGTTGCGTAGGATCCTGTCTTCACTCCCCCCCCTCCCCGCATCCCCGCTCCCCTGCTGCTCACACACCAGGCAGAGCCCTGTCAGCCTTCAAGGGGAAAGAGGGAGAAGAAAAATAACACTTGAATATGTATTTCTGCTGAAATGAAAGAATTACTGCCCGCATATGAGGCGGCAGACACCTTAGAATATATAAGGGCATCCTCTGCATACACAAGAGGCAGGTTCTTCAAGTCAGCTTGCTTCGGGGGTAGGAACTGGAGGGCAGAGGGGCCTCTGGGAGGAATCCTGTCCTTGATGGGGCAGCATCTGTCTTTAGGTGTGCGGGTGGCTGTGGAATATAAAGGGGATTTTGATTTTGAAGTGGATGGGTCTCCAGTTCTCTATGAAACAATTAAATGCTTGGTGATGGGATTCAAGCCCACCTGGAACTAAGTGTCTACTGCTATGAAAGACCCTCCCCAAAATCCAAGATGCGTAAGCTTTCTTAGTGGTAAGTGAAAATAACCTGGCACAAACTCTGCGCATGCTTGAGGGCACTATTTTCTTCGTCAGAGAGGTCTTGAGGCACCTTAAAACATTTGTTAGGGCACACCCACCCCTCTGGAAATTATTTTCTTTATTATCACGTTTCAGAGAAATTCATAAAAATAATCCTCAAAAATTTAACATGTACTAGGCGCTAAAAGCACCCCTGCCAAAAGATAGGCAGTCTTCTGACATTTTTGAAATATTACCTATATAGAAAGTAAAATAGCAAGGGTAGCCTATAGTTGCATACAACCCCAGTTAGACTGATCCCTATGGCTGAAAACAGATCCGAGAGATCAGATTAAACCTTATTGTACACTGTCCCCTGTTTAGCCCCCCCCCCCAACATCTCTTGTTCAAACTGGAAGATTTAACACCCTGCACCCTGCGATTTTGCGCGTGGATCTGAACCCACTGAAGTAAACGGATTTACGCGTATGCTGCCGAGTGTGGGGCGGGGGTGGCGGGGGGAACCTTTGATGTTTTCCTTCCCCTTGAGATCACAAGTTCAAACCAGCCAACCAACCCACCCTACTCCCTTCTGTGAAAAGTACAATTTTAACTTCTTCAGCATGTTCTCCGCCGCCCCCCGGCCACATTTTTTTTTTTTTGCCCCCAGACTCTTTCCCTCCCAGGAAGAGGTGTAGGAAGAAAAATCGCAACACCCTCTCCCATCAGCGGCGGGCGGACTGGGATTGGTGAACTAGGGAATTAAGGAACAACATACCCCCCCCCCCCGCCGCCGCCAGCGCCCCCTTCCCTGCCAGCATCTTGGGCAGGGCGCATGCAACTCACGCCCGTCTCTTCTCCGCGCGCTCCCCTCCTTCCGATCAAGTGCAGAGTCAACTTTCTCCCCCCCCCCCCCGCCTCAATTCTCAGTGCATCTTGGATTGCTGCTCCGGATACCTGCTGCTCCTCCTTCCCGCACAGCTCTTTCGCGGTCTCCTTCCCACCGCAAGGATTTTGTTGTTTTCCCCCTTTTTTTTGGGGGGGGGGTGCCTGCTGCTGCTGGTGGTCTTCCTTTCTTCGAGCTCCCCACACCTCCTCCAGACCCACCTCTCTCTCTCTCTCTCTCTTTCTCCCACCCCCCCCCCTTCTCCGCCGCGCTCTCAATGCTGGCGGAAGATTTTTGCCTTGAAACATGAAGGTCCTTAGCTGGGTGCATCTGCTCCTTAGCCAGTGGCTTTTGCAAAAGGTAAGGAGCGAGCGGGGAAGGGAGAAGCCGCGGGCGGCTTGGCTGGCTGGCTGGCGGGCGGGCGAGGGGGTCGCGGGCGGGGGAAGTTGCCGTCGCCCCAGAAGGCAGCCTTGTGCCCGAAGCAAACTTGCCCCTTGGCACGAGGGAAGGGAAAGGGGGCACCAAAAGAACCAGGAGAGATTTCTGCCCGGTCCAAAAAAGGCTAGTGGTGTGTATATGGCGAGGAGGGATTGCTTTAATTCTGGCCGCCGCCCGCATCGTTTCCCCAACTTTGACTCGACTCCGGGTTACAATTCGTTGGAATGTAAGCAGCAGAGACTTGACGCGTGTCTCGAAAGTTAAGGGAGACGCTGATTTCTGGGCAGCGGGGAGTCGTCTGTATGCATTCATTGGCGAGCTGGGCGGGCGGGTGGGTTGCGTGTGCGTCCTGATTTCTTAGCTTGGGACACAATCAGATTATGTAGCAAGTTCGTCTCCCCCCGCCCACAAAAAAGACATCTGCACGGAGCGCCTGTGTGGGGTGTTTGGTTTGGGTTTTTTGGCGGAGTGGGGCGAGGAAGAGAAGAGATTGCCAAGCTGCAAAAACACCTCCTCCGCTCTCCTCTGGGGCGACGGCCCGTCTGGCGGCTCCGCGGAAGGCGGCTCGCGAGACGTGAATCGTGTAAATATAGCCTGGCTGCCAATTCGGATCCTCTTCCCGCTTAGCCCGCAGACAGCGACGGGGGCGGTTAGGTGTAACTCCGGGTCAAGGCGCGCTCGCAAGGCTCGTAAAAAGGCGAGGAGCGGCGGCTTGGTGACGCGCGGGCACCCCGAGGTCGAGTGGTCGGTCCAGCCGAGGGCAGCGCCGATCTTTCTTCCCGAACTCAGACGTTCATGCATCGGACGCTCGTGTCATATTCCAGTACGATATTGCACATTCTTTCAACTCCCATAGGGCTGAAATGCGCACGGAACGGGCTCGCAGGCGCGGCACAAGCGAGGCTCCGGCGCCCGCCCTCACGTACCCGTTGTGTGTACAAACGCGCGCACGTGGTCGTGCAGTGCCACTTGGCTCCCGGAGGCAGGTGGATCAGTGCGGAGTTGGTGTGCAAGGTTTGCACGTGGGAACACCATGCAAGCGTGAATAGACGGCACCTACACGTCCGGGTCACACCGTACAATAGTGATTTCGTGCAAGGTGGTGGGAAATTGTGTGTGTGTGTGCTCACACATATTTCAGACTCTTGTTCTGCGAGTTGTGCAAAGTGTTAGACAGCTGAATAAACGTACCTAGCATTTGCTAAGATCTGGGGCTCTCAGGGCAGATCAGCCCATCCAGACCTTCCACCACAATCCCAGCATTCAGAGTTTTATTTCCATTTCGTTATCTACAAAAACTGGTTTCCACCACTTTTTCAGAACCCACTTCCACTGGCTCGGAAAAGAGGTACATTTTAATCCTCAGGACATGGCAACTCCCCTGCTCCCCTCTTTTGAGGTGCTTCTTCTGGTTCTAAACTGATAAATTTTAGACAGAGCTTTGACCTTTTGCACTGGGTGTTCCTCTTGCGAATTTAGCTTGTCTCAAATGCCACAAGCACTGCAGAACCCCGGGAGCCACTGTCGCTTCCCCCGGAGGATCCGATGCACTAGTTCCAATTTGCTCGTCTTGAGGACAGGATGGTTGTTTGCTTGGTGCAAGCCCTCAGAAAAAATCAAACTGGAACCCAGTTCAGGCACAAACCCTGTCCCCCCTGCCCTTCTGACCTTGACACCCATCTTCTGAATTACAATCCAGTCCGAAGAGATGTCTTCCATAAAATGCATCATTCTCTCTGTTGCACATACGTATGAAAGGGGATGTAACGGCCAGTGTGTTGCTGTTGGTTCTGTTTCTCCAACATGCTTACAGATTGTGGCATTAAGTGTTTCTTTGTGCCTAGTATATATAGTATACCCCTTATTGGTTAAACCAGGGCCCATTAGCTGTTCCACTTGGAGGCTTGCTCCTCTAATTTGCCCAGTTTAAACTGAGTGGAGAAGCACTTAAAGCAAAGTGTTATTAAATAATTGCAGAGGCCTTCCAACTTAGACTCCCCCTCTCCTACTTCCATTCCCCTGGGCTTCTTTTCTTCTACCAAACATGCTGCCATATTTTTTTTAAAGTGACTTTTGGGAGCAGAAATGACCTGGCCCTCGTGATTTGGAACTTTAGAACTTCCCAATTTCTCTTTAGACCAGTCAAACAATAGCTTTCAAAAAGAATCATAAAATTTTGATTCTCTTCCGTCTGCTTCATACACATCCGCTGGTGTGCAGTGTGTGAAATAATTCTTCTTTTTCAGGTAACAGGCATTGCAGTTTTTAGTGCTTGCAAATGGGGAGTTAAGAGCTTTGGTTTCATTTTTAATTTTTTTCTCTGCCTGTGTCTTATTTTTCTTTTTATGGCATTGTAATGTTGCAGGGAGAAATAAGGAACAGGCTCATTAAGCACCAGGCCAGCGAGAATCGGATTTCATGACAATCAATTTTTACTTTTCAACAGTTTCATGAATGCAAACGCCTCCCCCACCCTCTTTTCTTTCTCAAGGAGCTACATACAGACTTTTGCAAGGTTAGATCTAACTAGTTTGTCTTTCTTGGGCTTATCTTATTCTATGTAGCAAGATGGGGAGGAAAACATTATTTGGGGGCTACCCTCAGCTTTCCATCAGCCTGAGAGCACTGCTTTTAAGAGGCTGTGGGGGGACCTTTGTTTTAATCAGATAACAGCGATTTTTGTTGCTGGCGTGAAAGGCAGGGAGATCAAAGGAATGAGGTGTGCTTTGGGTTTGGAAAGAAGGTTTAGCTACTGGGGTTTTTTTGAGCCCTGCATTAGAGAAAAAAACATTCAGTGAAGGTACAGATGAGATGCTCTCCTGATTCTCAAACTAGGTCTTGTGCGATATGTGTGTGTGTGTGTGTGTGTGTGTGAGAGAGAGAGAGAGAGAGAGAGAGAGAGAGAGAGAGAGAGAGAGAAGAAACACTACTGCGAGCTCATAAAAAGCCCAACATCTGGGTGGGAAATCCGCAGCCCCCCAACTACACCTCACTGGATCATCAGTTGTTTCAAATAGATATTACAAGCAAAGTTAAGGAATGAGAAACAATTCAGACACCAGTGCCTGGTCTATATTAACTTCTCAGGCTGGAAGCCGCCACTATTACTGTGGAGGTGCCCCATTAAAATGTGGGGCTGCTTTTGTGGACTTCAATTTTTTATTCAGTTCCTTTGTGGCCCTGTTATAGTGCATCTTAGGCAGACAGCATCCCTCTTCAACTACATTTCTAATTTATCCCAACATTTTCCGTGTTGTCCGTACCATTTAGACAAATGAGATTTTGCAGTTGCCTATAGAATGAAAACCTTGCTGTGAATGAATACTTAGAGCAGAGCACAGCAATATGCCATTCTTTCACCTGAGAATTTGGTTGATATTGAAGACCACTGGAAGTTTTTACTTGCCCCATCTGTGCTTCCTGGTTTCCAGTCTACCCAGCAGCAGGCAAGGAAGTCTAAGATCATGATGTGGAATCCAAAAAATAATAGTGCTGAATGTTGCAGCTGCCATGGTAGCATTTTTGGAGTTTCCCTCAAATAAACAAAAGAAAAGGAGCAGTTTGCTAGCCCTCAAGATGTAGACTCTAACTTAAAATAATGTCTGAGTGCTATCTGGTACTATTGATCTACTAACAGGGAATTGACTTCCCTAAAGTCAGGGGTGCTACTCATCTTCCTTTGTATCTTCCAAGAAGTCTGTGATCGTGTTCATGGGGATTGTGTCACTCTTTATCTTCACAAGATGATAACTAACTCAAGACTGCTCAGTGGGCTTGGAATGTAGATTTAGGGTTTCAGATTTATTTATTTGCAGAATTGCCAATCACGTATATAAGTATCCTATCTGTGGCTCTGAGGATGTTGAATGTGATGCTTCCACCTCAGAGTAGACTTTGACTGAAAAGCATAGCTAAGTGAAATTTTACTCACCTATTTCTATCACTGAGAGAATCAGATTCAACTTTATGCAACCTTTGGCCATAAGGAACCCAGGATGTTGCTTAATACCAGGTCAGCTATCGACAGACTGTGGACATCATACAGTTAAAGCACATTCCACCCACATGTAAAGCACATAATTCATCCCTGAAGGATCCAGGGAACTGTAATTTTCCCTTCACAGAGCTACAGTTCCCAGCACCCTTAATAAACTACACTTCCCAGGATTCTTTGAGGCTAATTGTGTGCTTTAAATGTATGGTGTGAATCCATCTAGCCCAGTACTCTTCTACCTGAGTGCAAGCCTGGTGTGAGAAAGAACGACTTGGCATGAGTACCCTATCCATTACCAGGCTTTGCCCAGTACCAGAGCTTAATGCTGAAAGGCTCTCTGTCGATCACCTACAGATGTCCTTTGCAGAAGGGGCACGAGTGCCCCACAAGGCAATTGCTAACAAGCCCATGTACATTGTCTCTCTGAAGATGCTAGCATTTTGGCACATGGCAAGCTCTGCAAGGGGGTTCAGCTGAAAATCTTGTTGACTCTCAGCCCAGAGTTCCCTTTCCATGCTGATCAGCCTTCAACCAGAGCATTTTGTTAAGTTGAGGTGGGAACTCTGATTATCCACAAACCAACCTGAAGTTATTTTAACAAAGTGGTGGTGGGGAAATCGTCAGACTTCGATAGTTGATACTGCTTTTTGAAAACAGTTCAGTTGATGTTGAACTTCTTACCCAAATGTTGTTTATGGTGTTTAACCAGCACATGGTATTTTGACATATTTCTAACTTTGCTGTAGCAAATTGAAAAAAGCTTATTAATGGCAGCCCCCTGTGGTTCAGCACCGTCCGGGTCAATAGGACCCTGCCCATTAACTTGTTTTGTACTTTTGTACGTTTCTGTCAGCAGATGCTGGGAGATTATGAGGAGTGGGATCTACAGCTCTGAGCTAAAAAAAAGTAAGAAATCCCCAAACATTGCAGGATGGAATAGAATAGTGCTAATCTGCTTGGTGTGCTTGCATTGTGGTTGCAAAAGAGACAGTAGAATTTTGAATTTACTTTACCAAGGACTAGTATGTTGGAGGAAAAGAGGAACTGGGTGGATAAAACATTAGAAATAACATGATCCAGAAGTGTATGAATGAAGAACACCAAAAATGTAGCAAGGAGGTAGGGTTGGGGGATGTAAAGCAAAGGTGTGGCCTTCCAGCTGTGACTGGATTCTGCTTCCCATCATTCCTAACCACTGCCTATGGTAGCTGAGGCTCATAGGATTTGGAGTCCTGCAACATCTGGAGAGCCCCTGTGTCCCCCACTCATCTCATTTTGGAATGTTTAGAAATTGCTACTCAATTTTGTACATTTTGTGGTGAGAGGTGTCTCTTTGTTATGAGGACCGCAATTCTGCTGCTTTTGAAGAATGAAGGCTGTTCTGAACTAAAAGTGAGGGTTCAGATTCCAGAAAGCCATATTTATCTATTATAGCAATGCAGATTTCTGAAATCCAGCCTCAAATATCAACCTAACAGTGGTGTTTAAAAATGTACAGTGGAAAAACATTGAAAAGGAGAGATTTGAAAATTGCTACAGCAGAATCCCTGCCCTTCCCCTTTCCTGATTCCATCTTTGTTTCCTGTAGTTCCTCCGGCTTTTTTCTAGGGGGACGCAGGGAAATGCATACCCCTAAACATTTTGTGAATCTTTGTACTTTTATCCATGTACTGTATTTATTTCCCCCGATTTGAACTATAAAATGGTGAGTCAAAACTTTTTAAGGAAAAGAGCACTGAGTTCTTCCCTATGTTCCGCTCATATACTGCCTCAGCTCTTTGGAGGCTAGGGGCGGGGAGGGGCTGATGGTCGCAGCAGGAGGCAGACGACCTCAGGACTTACAGAGGAAATGGGATTTAGTTCAGAGCCAAGAGATCAGAAAATGGGGTGCAGAACAAACCTCTACTTTGGTTTTTCCACTCAGTTTGCTTCAGTAGGGTGCATTTAGTGCATATGAAAATGGTTCTAATAACGGAGAGCAGGGGTCAGCAACTGTCCCTCAGACCTTGAGGGGGGGCAGACTAGATTTTTTTGGGGGGGAATGAACAAATTCCTTTGCCCCACAAATAACCCAGAGATGCATTTTAAATAAAACGACACATTCTACTCATGTAAAAACATGCTGATTCCCGAACCATCTGCGGGCCGGATTTAGAAGGCGATTGGGCTGGATCTGCCCCCCCCCAGGCCTTAGTTTGCCTACCCATGATGTAGAGGCACCATTGCAAAATGCAACACGTTTACCACGTGTCTGCCTCTAAAGGAGTTCCACAAAATGAACATCCTATTATTTTTCTGACCCAAGGACAAAGGCATGTGTCCTCCTCCTCAGAAAATAATGCCTGTCCTTTTGCTGGGCTTGCTATCTTGCTGTGCTCGGCATTGCCCTGTCCTGGGGAAAGGGCTGGCTTCGTTTTCTTTTCCATTTATTACGCTCAATAGCCACTTAAAGTAGCTGATGGGTGCCTGGAGCCCCGTCTGGCCCTGCTGTTTCACAGGGTCATGCGGTGCCAGATGTTCCTGCATTTAAACAGCTGCCGTAGCCTCATTTTGATAAAATAATAAATCCCTCCTCTTTGGCTTTAACCCCTTTCTGGCTCATACCACTCACAGCCAATGCTACATAGCAACTTGGAGCTATTCATGTTCACACTGGATTGACATAATGATATGAGGGGAAGGGAATTTTTTAACCAGTAGAGAAATGGGCCTGGATTGTAACTGGAGGGGGAATTTATTGAGGCCTTGAAGTTGTTAGCAGATGTATAGAAGGGATAATTTTGAAAGGGGCTGCTTCTCCCGCTATTACAGCAATATTATGGAAAAAGGGAACACTGAAATTCCTCCTCCAGTAAAACTGATTCAGTGCACCAGAACCCTGCTTTTCTTTGATCTTGCAACCCTGGCTGGAGTAGTAACTGGTGCTCTTGTCTATAAGACTGGTGGTGAGCACTGAAGGAGTTATCCTGCCCAATTCTGAACTGAGCAAATCTAAGAAATATTCCCCATCTCAGCAGTATTAATTAGCAAGGACACACTTCTTCATTAGCCACAGCCTTGTTAAGAGCTCATTGTCTGACTGGCTCCCCCGTATTGTAATTGGGACTGGTAGGTAAGCAGACAAAACACAGTTCTTATTTTGGGAGAGAAGCAATCATGTAACATGGGAAACAGCTTTTTCTAATGGATGCAGCAGCTAGGTTCAGAAGGGCACTTGAACACCTTAGAAAATGAGAAGCAAAAGTTAAAAGTGCGCGCTTGTGGACTCAAAGAGTGGGGAGCAGGCTGAGAGCCAAGATGCCTGAGGGATGTGGCTGATTTGGGCCCTCTGGAAACAAAATGGCCGCTGCATGGCTGCTACATAATCCCTGGCTTAGCATTTTAGCATTTTATTTTATTTTATTTTATTTTGTCTTATCCTGCTATGGCTAATGCAATAAAGGTTTGATTGATTGATTGATTGATTGCTACATGAAATGGCACGTGTGTGACAGGCTCCCAATGGAGCAAGCTGTGCGATGCCATAATCAGTGCTGGCTCACCTTCCATACAGATGGAGTTCTAGGCAGCCTTCATGTTCTATCCTTTAATGTGTGATGGGATTCCTGCTCTAACTATTTGTTTTGCCTTTTCCTTAAGAAAGGCCCAGGCCCACATAGAACTAGTTTCATCCACATGGCGAACTCAGAGGTGGGCCTGGAGCTGGGAGGGTGAATTTAAGAAGCTTGCTTGGTCACGGACCTCCTGCCTAAGGGATGTGGCTGACTCGGGTCTGGCCAAGTTGCTCTTTGTTGGCCTCAGTATATAAAATAGAAATGGGAATGCTTTACCTCCCACACAGTTGTTGGGAAGCTGGAGATAAAGCCATAAAAGCATTTTATATTATGAACAAGCAGCATGTAAACCAGGCTTCCTGAACATCAGCCCTCCAGATGTTTTGAGACTACAATTCCCAGCATCCCTGACCACTGGTCCTGCTAATTAGGGATCACGGGAGTTGTAGGCCAAAAACATCTGGAGGGCCGAGGTTGAGGAAGCCTGATGTAAACCATTAATAAATGCATCTGTATGAGTATGTGCCTGTCTCAGGAGGCATTAACACTTTTAGCCTTATTTAGTCAGTCCTATTTACTCTCATAGTTCCAAACTGAACCCTGGAGTTCTGGCTCCTATATTCTTCTGTATTTTCCACCTCAGTTTAGGCTTATGCGCTCTTACTGTTTGCCCTGCTCTTTCCACACAGAGGTCTGCACTTTAGTGGTCTGTGTCTGAGTGTTGTTGTGGTTGTTTTTTTTGCCCCAAGTTTCCCCCGCAAAATCCTGCTCTTTAAAGCTCAATCGGAGCAACTGCCAATTCTGGTTTTCCACTGGTTGACTTTGCTCCAATTGAGCTTTAAAGAGTGGGATTTTGCGGGGAAAGCTCAGGAGCAAAAAAAATGAAGGTAAAAAACTTGGGGGGGTGTTTGGATAGAGAGCTTTAAATTGTGGACTGTGCCTGGAAAGAGCAGAGGAGAGGTAAGTGTGGATAAGCCCTTTGTCTCATTAGACCCTCACTCATTACACATTCAAAAATGTGAAAGGCAAGTATGTGCATCCAGGAACTGGGCGAGGGAAAACAACAGCACATTGTGCAAGCCTAGAAGGCCATATTGGAGATCCAGGGGTCACTGATCTAAGCAAGCCTCGCACACCCTTTTGTCTGACTATCAAGGGGCGAGTGGACAGAAGCTGCTGTCACTGGCTGAAGAGAACCTGCTGTGGATTTCCTTTTCTTCCCTCTCTTCCGTTTTCACCTGCATGCTCCGTGTCCATCCAGTAAGGGGAGCTCTTGATTTCTATTCCTCTCAGTTTCCATTCTAGCCCCCTTTTAGCTTTAACTCAAAGAAGCTGGTTGAGAATTGGGACAAGCTGTAGTTGGCATAGCCAGTTTTCAGCCAGAATGTGGACCCCTCAGAATCCCAGCTGTTTTTACTTTGTTTTACAATTTTGTTACTGGTATTTTCTTTTATATTCAAGCATAAGTTTCTAGCCCTTATGACTGTTGAGAGATGTGTTTCAGATGTACAGTGCCTTTCTAAAAACTCGCTCCTTCTGTTTATGTGTAGTTCCTTCATGGCTTCCAGTGATACTGCTCTCTGCATATACCGAACCCAAACAGTACGTCATTTGGCAACACCTGGGAGAGTGTATGGGGTGTGTGTATGTGATCCCCCCCCCCGAAACTATTTTAATTGGTCACATTTTATCTTGCCCTTTCTCCAAGGATAGCTGATTCAGAATAAGACATGCAAAACAAACTAATTTGAAAATGTTTGAATGGTAATCCATAATGCAATTGATTCTGAGCTAAAAATCTTGAGTTTCCATTGTGCAGGATTTGGAGAAACAGGCCCCAGCAATACCAGGAAGAAATCCTGGGAACAATTTGGAAATCTAGGGAATCCACCTCCCTTCTCTGCCCTGTATTGATTAAATGTTAAAATATGACTATCTCATGCCTTATTACTTAAGAGATGCCTTCTGTTCTCGTAGAGCAGGGAGAGTCATCAGGCCTAATCTGGCCTGCCAAACCTCTAGATCCATACCCACCTCCTCCCATCAGGTCCAGCCTATTCTCCCTAGACTGCTCTTTACTTGCTATTGATCTGCAATCCCTGTGCAGTTGTGCAGCACTTCCTGCCATGTGATCTCTCCCCACCCTCTAGATTCTGCTCAGCTGATTGCAGGTTTCACTACTGTTGAGCAGTAATCTTTCACTTTGTAATTTGGCTCCATTCTCCACCCATATGTCACCCCGATCACTTTGCCCAAGAGACTGTGTTCCTGGGGGGTGGGGACCCACCCCACCTTTAAAGCTATATAAAGAAGGCCTCCCACTGTTTTATGTTCCTACCTCATATTACTTCCATAGAACTGGTATATTCCATCAGCTCCCAGCATTTAATACAGCGCATCCTGGCACAGCTGGGGTTCACCCGATATCCCCAGTGGAGCAAGCCTCTCAGCTCTCACGGCACACCCATATGATTTTCCCTGGCATTGCTCTACTCCAGGGGTCAGCAACCTTTTTTAGCTGTGGGCCGGTCCACCGTCCTTCAGACCATGTGGCGAGCCAGACTATATTTTTTGGGGGAAATGAACAAATTCCTATGCCCCACAAATAACCCAGAGATGCATTTTAAATAAAAGCACACATTCTACTTATGTAAAAACACGCTGATTCCTGGACTGTCTGCGGGCCAGATTGAGGAGGTGATTGGGCCGCATCCAGCCCATGGGTCTTAGGTTGCCTACCCCTGCTCTACGCCCTCCCAGACTGTCATCCATTCCCCTTGTCCCATATGCTTGCCTGGGCAACCCAAGGAATTGAAAGGGGTGGTGGTGGGGAAAATGTGATGCTAACAACCAAATACCAAGATGAAGGTCTACCAAGCTTGTGTGTTCAGCATGCTGCTTTATGAAAGTGAGACACGGGCAACTTACACCCACCAGGAGTGACACTTCAATGCCTCAGGAAGATTTTGGGCATCACACGGCAGGACAGAGTCTCAAACAAAGATGTGCTCTTCCAAGCCCACTTTGCCAGCATGTTCGCACATTTCTCTCTCAGTGATGGCCTGGTCATGTACACAGAATGGAAAATGGCAGGATCCAAAAGGACTTCAGGTACCAGGACTGTTGGCAGACCAACTCTGTGTTACAAAGACGTTTGCAAATGTGATGAGGGCTGGCAACATCAGTGCCGCCTTGTGACAATCCCTTGTAGATGACTGCAGTGCCTGGAGACAGACATTCAGGTCATGTATCCCCAGCAGTGACCAGAGGAGAAATGACCACTGGGAGAAGCGCAGAGAGAAGAAACACCATGGTGCATCTGTAAGAGTGAAACTTGACACCTTCAGCTGTCTCACCGGCAATGAAATATGTTTCTCCCATATTGTTCTCTACACCCACAGCAGGAGCTGTAACTCTCCAACAGTTTTGTCTCTCAGGACAAATCAGTGCCAACAACAACAAAATTCCTCCACCAGTTCTGCATAACTGGAGTGGTGGTGTTGGTGTTGAAAGGCTGCCAGAAGAAATCACATTGGCATGAGCACCAACCCCTGAAACCAGATGTTGTAAACCAGATGTTGTCTTGCATCTGCCTTGCATGATCTGCTCCCTCCCCCATTCAAATGTGTGCATAGGTAGTAGATAGATAGATAGATGATAGATAGAGATAGATAGATAGATAGATAGATAGATAGATAGATGATAGATGATAGATAGATAGATAGATAGATAGATAGATAGATAGATAGATAGATAGATATAGATGATAGATAGATGGATTGGATCAAGGTCCAGCTAATCTAGGACTCATTGCAAGGTGGCCCTCTAGAAACTGACTTGTAGACCATGATCAACCTTCTGACTCCCCCTGCAGGGTGCAAAACAACAACAACCCTGGGGCAAAATCACAGCAAGGGATTTTTATAAGACTGGGTTTGTCAAGAGGCCAGAGAACCAAGTTGTCTGGCTTAGGCTCCCCCAGTTTGGGACTACATCTGTTCTGTCTGGGTAAGGTTTGAGTATGTAAATGTCACTCTTATTTGAATTCTGTCTAAAAGTAAAAGGTAAGGTAAAGGACCTCTGGATGGTTAAGTCCAGTCAAAGGCAGCTATGTGGTTACGATGCTCATCTCACTTTCAAGCCAAGGGAGCCGGCATTTGTCCACAGACAGCTTTCTGTGGCCAGCAGGACTAAACCGCTTCTGGCGCAACAGGACACCGTGGCGGAAGACAGAGCGCACGGAAACACCGTTTACCTTCCCGCCCCAGTGGTGCCTATCTATCTACATGCACTGGTATGCTTTCAAAGTGCTAGGTTGGCAGAAGCTAGGGCAGAGCAACGGGAGCTCACCTCTTTGCGTGGATTTGAACCATCGACCTTCTGATCGGCAAACTCAAGATGCTCAGTCGTTTAGACCAGTGTTTTTCAAACTTTTTGGGGCAAAGGCACACTTGTTTCATGAAAAAAATCACGAGGCACACCACCATTAGAAAATGTTAAAAAAAATAACTTTGTGCCTATATTGACTATATATAAAGTAATTCTCTTGAATAGGAATCAAATAAACACAAAGAAAGTATTTTATAATTACTTTATTATGAAATAGTAAGTAAACAGAAATATGAAAAATTATAAAATACTTTATTTTTAAATCTTTCGAATTTTTCAATTTTTCCCACGGCACACCAGGCAACATCTCACGGCACACTAGTGTGCCGCGGAACAGTGGTTGAAAAACACTGGTTTAGACCACAGCGCCACCTGCTTCCCTGAATTCTAGCTATTGTTGCTATTGCCATACACAACTGTCAAGGGCACTTCTCAGACAAAGAGTATATATGGCAGATAGTTAAATATTTCTTGTCAAAGATAGCACAGTCACTTCTACATCTCTGGATATCTACACACCCCAATCTAAAGGCTAGGCAGCTATTCTCAGGTCCGCATTCTGTGTAGTAGTTGCAGCAACAGGGGACCATTCCCTCTCCACCAGCGTATGCACTTTCCTCCGAGGGGCTGTGTGCATGCAGCTGGAGACTGTGCCTGTATGGAAACTTTCTCTGTGCATCCCGTTTCAATTCCCTCCTCGTTCTGGGAGAGTGGTGCAGGAAAGGGTGGAGAAGCACCTTCCCTTGCCTGACCTGCCTTTTTCTCCTCCTCTTCTGACCCATCCTGTGCTCCACTTTCCAGCTCCGAAGCTTCCCCATCTCTCTGATTTTTGCCTTCTGCCTGGTACAGGTCCCCACAAACCATTGCCCCTCTCTCAGAAATTGCATCTCCTTAACTGGGAGAGGGGGGGGGGAAGTAATTCAGGGGTGGGGTGTGTCTGAGTAGATTTAACCTACTTCCTAACATGGCCTAAAGATAAGTGCTTAGTGATCTGTACTGCAACACCCTTATTTCAGCTTGCTGCTCAACTGAGCACAACCAAAGCCATTTTGCTTCTGGTGGCCCAAACAATGCCTGTTTCCACCAACTCCTGCATGCCAAAGGCACATCTGAATTTGAGAAATTATTATTATTACTATTATTACTACTACAAGATCTCCACACAGTACATGTGGGGAATCACTTCAGCTAATGTAATGCCAATACTGTACATACAGTGGAGCTCTTTTTGTTTTAAAAAAACTAATAACATGGAAGACCTCTGTGTTAAAAACTGCAAGGCCTCAGCACCATTTTTTGATTTTTTAAAAATGTCATCAGATTGGGGGGGGGGTGTTATTATTTAAATGTGTAAAGGTACAAAAATACCTGCTTGCATGCCTAGAATGGGAAAAGGTAGAGGAAGACGGGGGTGCAGGACCAGAAAATACATCCTAAGAACATTCCACCAAGCACTGCTCACTGGTACAGATGGGATACAGCAGAATGGTTATGAAAAATGTGTGGACACTTGCATACCAATTGCCCACATGCAAAAGCAGATCAGAACAATCAAATCGAGACGTTAAGCCCACATCTGGAAGTCCCCGAAGGGAGCCATTGTTAAGTCTCATGTGCATTCTAGCCAATGGTAAGTGTTACAGTCTCAGGAGGTGCAAGAAGTAGATTCAGTGCTGTCTGAAAATGCCTCATTTACTGCCCCCCCCCACTTACTACACTGGAATCATCGTGGCTTAACAAGCTTATTGTGAGCCTGAAGGAGATATGGAGAATGAACCGCAGGTGGAGGAAGGCTGGGCCCGCTCCATGAAACGCCGAATGCACCCTGCAAGCAGCGAATTTGGTATCTCTTGCAGAATTCAGCATTGTGCGAAATCTCTTTAAAAAGTAAAGCAAGTTTCTAGCACTCAGGGCTAAACATTTCTAGTTCATATGAGGTAAAAATCATAGAATTGTTGAGTTGGAAAGGTCATCTAGTCCAGCCCCACAGCCATCCCTAGGTGGGCTTGGACCCCCAGCTTTGTGGTTAACAGAAGCACTAACCCATTGTGCCACTGGGGGAAATCTCACACATTGAGTTAGGGGTTTAAAGAGACTTCCCACAGAATAGAGGTGGTGAGTGCTGCAGAGCTCATTGCCCCCTCTCATGGAAAACAGAAATGGAATGTATTATTCAAATGAGAGCAAAAATGCTCTAATTTGCATAATTTATTCCATTTGCAGAATCTGTTTCCTTGGTGCTAAATTTGGACCAAGTGTGCTTGTGGGCAGAGTGTATAGCAGTCCTGGGTACAGGAGGAACTATAACTCTAACTAATAATTATTTCTGAAGTGCTCTTAATCGATATTAAATTTATTTTCTGAGTGTTGCATACTGCCTGGATTCCTGCATCTTACAGCAGTAGCCGAGGTGCTAATGTTAGGAACTATGCATGATTGAAAAGCTGTCTCCAAGAGACCGGAGTGCTGGCTGGTCTCTTTCCAGCCATCTCCAGAGCTAATATATTGCCGAACAAACACACTGTAATTCAGATTGAAGCTTTCCAATATGACTCATTTCCCTCCCTTTTAATAACACTCCCCCTGCTGCGGCCTTTAAACCCTTGGCTGCGAGCAATTCAATAAGGAGGCACACGACCCCGTCTGCCACCCCGAGACAAGCGCTGCGCATATCGCAGGACGCAGCACATCCATCTGGAATAGAAACGAACCAGCGGCTGGGAAGCTGGGGCTAGACTGGGGCAGAATCCGACTTCTCCTGACAAATGCCACTTGCTTTTTAATAAGAATGAAATATTCTCCCTTTGCCGTCCCCCCCCCCCCTTTGCGGTTGATTATATTTGAGAGCATTGCAAGAATCAGTATAAACAGGGAGGCTGGGGGTCAGAACTGAGGGGCACCGTCAGAGCTAGGTTATCAGGAGGTGTGGGAGGAGATTGACAGACACAGAGGATGTTATGGCCAGTAAGCAGAGTGTCCATGGAGGGCGGGGGGCTCTTTGCGTTTGCATTCACTGGAAGTTCATATGAGAGCTTGTCTTATTCAGAAGTGCGGCTGTGCAGATGAGGGTTTAGAGCTCCTTTCTCTGTACCTGGAGCGAGATGGTTGCTGATCATAGAATCATAGAGTTGGAAGAGACCGCAAGGGCCATCGAGTCCAACCCCCTGCCAAGCAGGAAACACCATCAGAGCACTCCTGACATATGGTTGTCAAGTCTCTGCTTAGAGACCTCCAAAGAAGGAGACTCCACCACACTCCTTGGCAGCAAATTCCACTGTCAAACAGCTCTTACTGTCAGGAAGTTCTTCCTAATGTTTAGGTGGAATCTTCTTTCTTGTAGTTTGGATCTATTGCTCCGTGTCCGCTTCTCTGGAGCAGCAGAAAACAACCTTTCTCCCTCCTCTATGTGACATCCTTTTATATATTTGAACATGGCTATCATATCACCCCTTAACCTCCTCTTCTCCAGGCTAAACATGCCCAGCTCCCTTAGCCGTTCCTCATAAGGCATTGTTTCCAGGCCTTTGAGCATTTTGGTTGCCCTCCTCTGGACACGTTCCAGTTTGTCAGTGTCCTTCTTGAACTGTGGTGCCCAGAACTGGACACAGTACTCCAGGTGAGGTCTGACCAGAGCAGAATACAGTGGCACTATTACTTCCCTTGATGTAGATGCTATACTCCTATTGATGCAGCCCAGAATTGCATTGGCTTCTGTGGTTTCTCCCACATCATTCCAGGAACATTAATATGGTTGTTTTGCTTTTGCTTTGTAACAGAGAGACGATGCCCACACTCCCTTGGGAAGTGTATTTCTTCTCTGTTACACAAATGCCGTAAAGCAAAACTTCATGGTCAAAGATGTCCAAAACTTGTAGAGGGAGTAACTGCGGAGGCAGGGATATTCCATGCTGCCACAGGAGCCTCTATAAAGTGGGTCTTAGACTTCTTTCCAAGAGAGCAGAGTTCAAGTCCTACCTCTGCCATGGATTCATAATATCAGCCAGGCTAGTATTTCTGAGGGTTTCCCAAAAACAATGCTCAAAACTATTTGAGCCTTCCGTATTGCACATGGACACTGGTTAATGCAGGAGAGAATTGGGATGTTTGTGTAGTCAGAGTCAGCTGGATTTAAAGATTGTGGGAAGGTTGGTGCCTCTTTTGTGAAGTGCTAACTTAAATGCCAAGAAATTCAGAAGTGGAGTGTTGGTTAGGGGCAAGACTGCTTTACCTCTCCCCCGCAAACCCCCCACAGTTGAGGAAGATATCCCCCAAGCTAACAATGGCCAATATTTTTTTGCAAGTGTGCAACAGGCTCAAAGTGTTGCTCTGGTTAATGTTTGCATAAGTATTTAAATGTTGTTTGTGAATTATTTGGAAACAGTGCTATATTATGTAAATGTTTCTGACGTCGTAAGATGTTGCACATGGTTTCTGGTGGAAGAATGGCATGCAAGCTAACTGATTATGAAAGTAGACATGCAAACCCCTCTCCTCTGAGCCATTCGTGTTAGTCTGCTGAGCCAGAAAGAAGGCTGTAATGCAGAACAGGAGAGACAAGCGGGACTGTAGCTCTGTGGGCCCCCAAGTGTGCCAGGCCTATGGGACCCCTCTATGGGAGAGAGTGGTGACACTCAAGCTGCAGGCTGGCTATCACACCCAGGTCCTAATATATGTCTGCGTTTAACTGGAGGACTAAACTAGGAAGAGTCAACAGTATCATATTGAACACTCCTCTCCAAAGTGTCCCTGAATTCTGCTTTTGAACCCAGTTATTTATTTATTTTACATTCTTAGCCCACCCTTGCTTTAGGGAACTCAGGGTGAAGTACTGTACACGATTCCCCTATTATATTCACACAACAACCCCGGGAAGTAGGTTAAACTGGAAGATGGTGACTGACCCCAAATCATTTAGAAACTTTTGTGGCATGTATATAACCCAGTTTTTCCTCTCTTAAGTCTAATGCTAGCCATCACACAATACTGGCTCTCACTTGTAAGGCTTTCTATACTGGATCCCTTGGACGGAAGACTATTGCTGCAGTGTTTGTTGGTGAGGGAGTGTCCAGTGTTCAGGATGACAGGAACCCACCTCAGAGTCAACTGATTTTACTTAAGCTGAAAGCAAAATGTTCATCAGCAGAAACCTGGGCTGTGTATCCACCATACATTTAAAGCATATTCCCTGTCAAAAAGAATCCTGGGAACTGTAGTTTACCCCTCACAGAACTACGATTCCCAGCACCATTAAAAACTATAGTTCCTGGGATTCCTTGGGTGAAAAATGTGCTTTGAATTATGGTGTATATGTCAGCTTACTAGAGCTGTGGGACTAAAGAATGAAAAGACACTGGCTGCTCTGTGGTGAAGCAAGATGTGCATTTGCCTTCCCCTGTTACACACAGCTTGGCTTACTTACATGAGCCATCCTAGGCTGTTTCCTCTCTAAGGACATTGGTACATAGTTCCTGAGTGTGTGCTGCTGGTGTGGATTGCAGAGAATGATATCTGCGTTAGCTGATCCAGCTTTGTGGCAAAGGGCTGAGATAGACGGCCTCTGAAGTCCTTCCAACTCCTGCAACGATTGCATTGCCATTTCACTCCCGCCTTTCACTCCCATCACCATAATCTGCTACAAATGAGCATTCAAGGCAAAATATTATCCCTCCTTAGCAAATCCTCATGTGTCGTCGACACAGGTTTTTAAAGGTCGCCAGCGTTGGCGCGAGACCCCGGGAACAAATGGTTCGTGTCTCTTTTCTTTGTAGGTGATCAAAAAGCCCTTTCCTCTCCCCACCCCAGCCGAATCGCTTCCCCTGTTCAGCATTCCTCCTCTGCTGCCAAGGCTAAATGGCCCCGAGAAGATGAAAACTTTTCTCCGCGCCCGACTGGATTGATGCTAAAGAAATAATCAACCCCCGGATCGCCGGGCGAAAAGCCATTCGGCAAATGAGCACCGGGACTGCAATCTCGGCTATTAAGAGCCGCCAAGGCTCACTCTAGGATTGGAATTAATTTCCCCCTTCTTCCTCCCAGGGCCTGTTGTGGGGATGCTATAAAAGCTGCTGCTTCAGCTCTTAGGGGTTTGGGGGGAGGGGGAACTGTCCCATGGTGGACCGGCTGTCTCTTTATCTCTAATCCCTCCTTCAGTGCTGGTCGCAGGCAGCTGAACTCACACAGTTAGCACTCACAGTGGACAAATACTTTTTAATTTCTTTCGCTCCCCTGAAGGGCAGAAGAACATCTGCCATATATATATATACACACACACACACACTCACTCTCTCTCTCTCTCTCTCACACACACACACGTATCTACATCTATATCACAGTCACAGAAAGTCTATGCTCCACTAGGTCATTGTGCATGTCTGCTTTAATAAAGGTCTTTTGAATTTTGTGAGGGTGGGAATGTGTCTTCCTTATGTAGTTTTTGTTGTATGTTGAAGATGCACATCTCTACCTCAGCTTTATATATGCATATGTACATATGTAGGGCCCACCCTATGACCTTGATTGTATTTTTTTAAAAAAAATAACTGTTTTAATACTGCATTTTAAAGTTGTTGCAGCACTCCCTGGGAACCTATGGTGAAGGGTGGGAAAGAATTCTAATAAATAATAAGACTGACAAATTAAGTTTGTCAAAGGAAAAGCCTTTGAGAAAAAAGAGGGAAAACATCTGTCTCAACCATGAGATTCTTAAAATACAGATGATTTAGCTCTCTGAATAAGGTATGATTCACAGAGATCAAATCCAAATCCCAAGAGCAGCAGCTCTGAGGGAAATCTGTAAGGGGAGATTTAATTTGTCACCCCGAGCAGCAGCCTGGGTTCAGACTTGGAACAGAAGTGGGTGAGCAGATCCATCAGGCCAGCATAACCAGAAACAAAGATGGCAGAAACTCACCTAGGGCCTAAAGAGACCCTTGGAGTCTTTACCCGTGAAGCCTGACCACCCCACCCCCAGGAACCAACCCCTTCCACTCCAGGACCCACATCCAGTGTTAGAAATTCAGATATAGAAGCTAATCACCAAAGGCCACCTTAAACAGAGGTTGCAGTCGTCACAACGGAATACCTAGGCACCATTTTATTTGCAATGGATATTATTATTATTATTATTATTATTATTATTATTATTATTATTATTATTATTATTTACTATACTGCTTTATAAGGCTTGCTGATCAGAAGGTTGGCGGTTCAAATCCCCATGACGGTGTGAGCTCCCGTTGTTCGGTCCCAGCTCCTGCCAACCTAGCAGTTCGAAAGCACGTCAAGTTCAAGTAGATAAATAGGTACCGCTCCGGCGGGAAGGTAAACAGTGTTTCTGTGCACTGCTCTGGTTCACCAGAAGTGGCTTAGTCATGCTGGCCACATGACCCAGAAGCTGTATGCGGACAAATGCTGGCTCCCTCGGCCAGTAAAGCGAGATGAGCGCTGCAACCCCAGAATCTTCCGTGACTGGACCTAACAGTCAGGGGTCCCTTTACCTTTATACCACTTTATATTTAAAAGAAAAAAGATCTCAAAGCAGTATACAACACATTGAAACATCAAATCAATCCAGAATAAAACAAATTAAAGCTTCAAGGGAAATATTTCAGATCTAAGTGACATTTTGCTTTCCCCTTATTTGTTTGCCTACTAAATTTATATGGCTGCCCCATAGCAGAAGTACTCTAGGACAGTGGTTCCCAATTAGCTAATTACTGAGGACCCCCTATTTTCCAAAAGCGAAGCCATGGACCCCCTACTTTTGAAATTTTTGATAACCCTATGCGCTAGTGTAGCTGGGGGGGGCAGGGTGCCCAAGGTGAAGCCCAAGTCCCAGAGCCCAGTGTGCCACTCCCAAAAGCAGCACCACTCAGGACTGGGCACTTAGCGCACTAAGCTGCTGCGCCCCCCCCAGCTGCCAGAGGGCGGCCGAGAAGGATGCAGCGGCAAAACACGACGTGCAGATGCGCCGTAGCGTCTTGCAATCCGTTCGGGATGCGAACGGGGCTCCAGATTGGATCCCGTTCACATCCCGAGGTACAGCTGCATTGTGTGTCTTCAGACTATTCTCTGGACCCTGCGAAAGGTCTCTATGGCACTATCAGCAGCGAGGCTGAACAAGCACAGAGAGACCAAAATATAATCTGAACACCCTCCACTTACAACTTCTTTCTTTCTTTTTGCAGTAACTTAAGCAAGGGTTACCCAATGCTCATTAAATACTTGTTCAGTAGCCCAGAGTGGATCCAGTGAAGTTTTCATTTTTCAGAGGGCAAAAGGGAGGTTGAAGAGTCCACAGCTAAGCTTGAACATGAGACTTCCAGGGTCAAGAGTCAAAGGGTGGTTCCTAAATTACAGGAGTGGCATGGGATATGCTGCTGGTTAGCAAGGGAACTAATTATGCCAGATCTTCCCAATTGACTGCTTCCACCCATTAATGTTATTAGAGTCTCACGGGATGGAGCCATAGGGAAACAGCAGCCAACAGTGGAACCGTTCCTGTAGCATCTTACAAAATGCATAGTTATATGCATGCAGGCGCACTCAGATTTCTCACATCCAGTAATTCATGACTCTTGCCTCCAAGCCCTACTAAAATGAGAGATTTTGCACAAGTACGACTGCGTACTAACAACTCTCATCCATTTCACTGGGGCGAGAGACGTTTCTAGTGGATGGAGCCTTGTATGTTTAATGCCAATACCATCCAGCTGCCCAAATAAGCCACGTTACACCAGTGACACACCATATTTAATGTGAACAGCGCTCCTGCATTTCTGCAAGCATCTGTCTGCTGCAAATGCTGCTCCTTTCTCTTTTTTTAAACTGGAGTACTGGAGCACTGCGTGGTTTTTAATGGGTAATAAACAGAAGAGCAGAATATCTAAAGGTAACTCTGTGACCTCCATTAATGTCATGTCTGAACATGTTAAACAGTTTAATGGCCCCATTAGGGTCCCAGCTAATGGTCGGAAGGCACTAGATATAAATGGTTCCATCTCTGAAGCAAAAGTAGAGGCTGCCTTGGCACCCCAAAAATGCTGCTCAAAGGAACAAGGTTCTGAAAGGTGCATGGTACCCCTTCACCTTCTGTTGCTTTGATTGGAGACTTTTTCCATTGTGATCCATTTTCAGGGACTACCGGTATATTGCCTTCTACTGAGCAGTTATCAGAAGACTTCCTGTAGACCCAGTCTACAGATTGGAGAATGGATGCACAGAGAAATTTATGCCTCAGTATCACATGTTCCATTTCAGTATCTGCTGATTCCTATATTAAAGGCTAGAGAGGGGAAAGGAATTGAAAAACAAACTGGTAATAGTGCTTAAATTTTATGGATCACTATTCCAAAGTGTACATGATTTCAGTCATCTTAACAGGAATCCCATAAGGTAGCCCAATACAATTCCTTCAGTATTATAGAATGCCTAGGGGCACCTGCTGAGAGACAACAGCTTGCTTAAGACCACCGATTCAGTTTCTGGGGTGAGCCAAGGTTTGGACTGATGACCTCTCTACTTGTAATTCATCTACTATGGAGGATACTGTAGATCTCCAGATGTTGCTGGACTCCCAACTGCTATCATCCCTGACCACTAGCCATGCTGGCTGGGGCTGGTGGAAGTTAGAGTCCAACAATGTCTGGCATGCTGCAGGTTCTCTATACCTGCTCTGCTACCCTGGCACTCAGGAAGGACCTTAGGCTAGCCAGTGTGAGGGCAGGAAGGGCATGTTTTTGCCCCACATAATGTCGGGAGTGAGATGTGACTTGGTGCATTTGTTTGGTGGGAGTTGACTTCTCTGGTTGAGATGAATGGGAATGAGTGGATCTGGGCAAGTGATGGATGCTTTAGATTTGCGCCCCCCCCCCCCCGCATTCTGAGAGAGGTTGGACTTTCAGCCTTCTAATGCTTCAAAGGACATTTTGGGTAGTTTATTACCACAACTTTTTCTGAGTCACTGAGATAAAGGCTGTATGGAAATCTAAAGCAGAAATAAAAATGAAGAAGAGCATCTTTTCTTCCAACTCTCATCACTGCAGGTCTCTTCCATTTTAATCTTTGGAACATCCTGGGGGGGGGGGGTGAGGTTCGCTTCCAGCTACCATTGGCAGCCCCTCTGTCCTCGCCCTGTTCATTCTGGGAACTGAACAGAGAGAAGAACAGGGCATCATCACTGTTGCCCTGCCTTGCTTTCCCAAAAGTCTTGCTCTCCCTTTTCTTCCAGCTCAGTCATCCTAGTCTGACTGTACTTGTCCACAAAACAAATCATCCCTCCTGGTGCCTCTGCTTTGATTTCTTTTTTAGCAATATTTCTCACACGGTGATTTTCATCTGTGTTCCTGCTCTCCCTCCCGTGGCCCCAGGAGAGAGCAGGGTTATGTAGATAGAGAGGGTGTGCAAATAATATATTGTCCCACCTGAGCCAAGCGAATCAACTCTCTCCCCAGAGGGCCTTTAAGATGCAGTGGGGCTGCTGTTTGTTTTGTTTAACTCTTTAAAGCGGATGTAGCTGAACGAAATCAATTGGGTAGGCAAACATGGTATGGGGGAGGGGAATAGCAATCCTGGGACTGAAGATGGCCAGAGGAATTGAGGGCCAGGGGTGGGCCTGAGATTCCACAAAGACAGTCTCCTGCTGTTTGGGTGTGTGTGTTGGGGTAGGGCAATGGAGTCCGGAGGGAAGGGTGAGCAACCAAGGTGGGATGGCCTGTGGCTGTTTTCTGTACGTTCACCAATATTGTTTGTGTGTTCTGGGAGCAGGGAAGGTCCTTGTTATTTCAAGCTTTTCCCTTCTTGGAATTACTTGGGGAGCCTGGGGGGGCCTTTGCTCCCATCGCCACCCTCTGATGCCCCACTTTTTCATTCCGACGTCTGACCTTATGTGCCACCAGCAATCGGCTCTCATACAAATCAAGGGGCGTGCAGCATGGCGGGGGGAAAGGGAACTTGGAAATGCAATTTATGACCCTTCCCGATAAGATCTTATAAAATTTCCTGGGCACACTCGAAATTACATTTCCATAGCTCCGTCGCACTGATCTCCTTGAGTATATGATACTTGCCACTTTTATGGCTACATTTATTGCAATAATAAAGCGAAATGGTGGGGCCGGTGGTGGCAACGGTGGAGAAACGGGGAGCGTCGAGACATTTCATTTCCCCCATGGCAGCAGACAAAACTTTTGCTTTCCAAAAGGAAACACCCGCCTGGGAGTCAGGCCTCTGTTTGGTGCCCTGAGCTGGGGGTGAGCCATGGTGTATCCCAAACCACTTTCCTTTCCCTGCTTTATGGATGGTGCATGGAGTAGAGGAGTGAAGGAAGAGAAGGAGCGAAGGGAAGGCCCGCAGCTCGGTGGCAGAGTATTTGCTGTGCATGCAGAAGGTTCCTGGTTCAACCTCTGGCACCATCAGGCAGGATTTTGAATCTCCCCAGTCTGAGATCCTGGAGACACAGGACCATTCAGTGCCAGCAGTACTGTGAGAAAGGCTTGGTGTAAGGCATCTTCCTAAGGCATTCTGTTTTCTAGTTCTTCTTCTTCATGGTGTTTCTGCAGCTCCACATTCGGGTTCTGTGCCAAAGCAGAACAAACCCTTGCCAGGCAAGTGGCATTGCCCTACCAGGGTCTGCCTGAGGCATTTAGTTGGGGTCTGTATCAGCTCTATGTGTACCCCAAATTACAAGGTGGCTCAATATTCAGAGAAGGGTCTCATAGAACCATAGAATTGTAGAGTAGGAAGGGACCTCGAAGGTCATCTAGTACAACCCTCTGCAGTGCATGTTTCCAAGTCAGATGGTGCCATTAACGAGGCTGATCTGGACCCCCAAACTTCTGAGTGGCTCTGTGATTATTTTTCTCCCCTGAGAAATAGAACCAAGCTGACCTGGGTGGGAGGGGGAATCTTTTGCTTTAATGGGCAGGTCAATCCCGTCCAACATTTCTCTGATGAAAATAGAGATGTCCCATTCCATAATGATAATTTTACTGTTTATACCCCACACATCTTTCTGGGTTGCCCCAGCCACTCTGGGTAGCTTCTCTCTCTCTCTCTCTCACACACACACACACATATATACATACACACACATAATAAAGTATTAAACATTTTTTTTAAAACCTTCCCTATACAGGATTGCCTTCAGATGGCTCGGGGATTGGGTAATTCCATACCCTCCAACATTTCTCAAATGAAAATAGAGATGTCCTAAGGAAAAGCGGGACATTCCGGGATCAAATCAGAAACTGGGACTGCTTCTCTAAATCAGGGAGGTCCCTGGAAAATAGGACCACTGGTAGGGTGTGCAAGTCTAGCTTTAAATCACAGCTAGCTATTTTCCCAGTGCACTCCAATCAAAGTGATTCAAAGTAGTGTCTGTTTTTCACATGGATCTATGGCTCTCCCATGGCAAGTCAATGGAGAGCTTTCCCATTGCACTCCCCAGAATTGGAACTTGTGTATGGAACTCTTCCCTCAACGGTCCTTGGGTTAACAGGGTCATTGTTGGAGCTGGGTGGCCAGCTGGCTATGAGAAACATAAAATCATAGCCAGGCTAGTGGTTTATCTAGGTCAGCATTGTCTACATTGACTGGCAGTAGCTCTCAAGGGTTTCAGATGGGGAGACAGTCCCAGCTCTACCTTGGGGGGGGGGGATGCTGGGGAGTGAGCCTTTGATACCTTACCTTCTGCTTTTGGAAGTCTATAAGAAGCTGCTGCAGGAAAGGGGCTGTGAGCATCATCATGGAAGGCTGTTTCTAAGACTAAGGTGAAAATTTGACACTGCCTTGTTATTTCTGCTAGGGGGTGGTGTGTGCTGTTTTAAGTACACATTTACCGTACATAGGCTTTCAGAAGTTTAGAGTCTTAGTGTTCCTTATAATACCCTGTAAAGCAGATGGGTGGCGCTGTGGTCTAAACCACAGAGCCTAGGACTTGTCGATTGGAAGGTCTGTGATGGGGTGAGCTCCCATTGTTCCGTCTCAGCTCCTGCCCACCTAGCAGTTCAAAAGCACGTCAAATGTAAGTAGATAAATAGGTACCGCTCTGGCGTTTCCGTGTGCTGCTCTGGTTCTCCAGAAGTGGCTTAGTCATGCTGGCCACATGACCCAGAAGCTATCTGTGGACAAACGCCGGCTCCCTTGGCCTATAGAACGAGATGAGCGCGCAGCCCCAGAGTCGTCCACAACTGGACCTAACGATCAGGGGTACCTTTACCTTTAAAGCAGATCAGTATCGGCCTCCCTCTCCCACTGGCGGTATTTAAGAAGAGCGCTTCTGGACCAGACCAAAGACCTACCAAGGCCAGCCTCTGGGTTCCTGCAGTGGCCACCTAGATGCCTCTTGGGAAGCCTATGGCTCCATGCTAAAGTGCACATTGCAAGCAAAAGGGTCCTGGTTCATTTCCTGGCATCTCCAAGTGGGGTAGGAATATCCCCTGTGTGAAAGCTGCTTGTCAATGCAGACAAAAACTGACCTAGATGAACCAATGGCCTTAATTGGTACAAGGCAGCTTCTTATGTTCCCACTTGCAGGATCCGGTTTCAGACAGGGTATGTGTGCTGAGGTTTGCCCAAGGCTACTTGCTCAGTTCAGGCCAGAGCCCAGATAGTTTACCACTCATTCTCTCATAAATCCCTGCTCAGAACTGCCTCCCACTGAGTTCAGTGGGACTTAACCCCAAGTAAGTGCGAATAGGAAAGTATTCTGCCCCACTATGGCTGCTTTCCCATATTCCTTCCCCACTGTGTTAGAGCTGTAATAGTTCCATCCTACAACTGCGGCTGTTCCTTGGAGGAGAGAGATTGTTGGAAAGTAGCAAGCTCACATTTTTTTGCTCCTGCTAATCAGCCAAGTCTAGGCTGCTTGGCTCTCAGGGTAGGGAATCTAGCCCAGGGGGGATTAACCCCCCAGCCTCACAGGCGAGGATGAGCCGGGCCGCAGCCTGGTTGTGTTCTTACAAGGGAATAATAAGAAGTCTTAATAACCTGCCAAGGCGTGCGCTCAAAGGAGAGAGCGGCGTGGAGATTTCGAAGTGATGAGCCTCTATCGATCTCACTGCTGCCGGGGATAAAGCGATGGATAAGGTCTGCTTTCCCAGAAGCTGCCTTCTGCCTTCTGCCTTGGCTTTAGGGGATTCTGTGTTCGTGTGCCTCGATCCCAACCACCTACAGCTATTTGCTGTCCTCGTCATGGACTCATCCTCCTTTCTCCTGATCTGATGCTGAAGGCTCCACTTGCAAGTTATTCTGCCATTCCATATCTGTGCTGTGTCTTTCTAGGAACGCCCTGGGATTCCACTGGAGTTTTGGTGCATTGATTATGCCCCTACGAGTCACTGCTAGTCCACTTGGCAGACCAGAGGAATACGTGGGTGGCCTTTCAATATTTCATAGTTTAAAATGGGGTTATTCTTGCTACTTGTAACAGTTCTGTTCACACATCCCCAAACACTGACGTATCTCCTAGTTAGCTACTTGTCATTATACATATAGTTGCTCTCCCTGCTGCCCATTCGTTCTGCCAGATTCTCCTGTATTCACTTCTGAAGGAGTGTGAATAGACCATACCAGTTTGATCTTTGCAATTTTCTCAACACTTTTAGCAACCTTTAATTTCTCGATAAGCAAGAGAAATGGAAGGAAGGGAAGGAGCACACTGGTATTTGGGGTCTACATATGCATGCATTTTTCTTGCTTGAAATAGGCATTGCCCAGCCTCCCCACACCCTTCAGAGGTGTACAGCTTAAGACAAACTTGAACAAACTGGTGTTTTTCAGATGTTTTGGACTACATCTCCCATCATCCCTGACTAGGGGCCATGCAGATTAGGGATGGTGGAAGATGAGGTTCAACATCATGTGGAGGTGACCTGGTTGGAGTGAGGTGGAAATCCTATGCATGCCTACTGAGACGTATGACTTATTGAGTGGGACTTACTCCCAGATAAATGTAGATTGGATTGCTGCAATCCTATTCCACTTTGCCTGGGAATAAGCCCTGTTGAACTCAATGGGACTTACTTCTGAGTAGACATACATAGGATTGAGCTTTTGACTTCTAGAAACTCTAGGTGGTAACTCTAGCAATTGACACAAACATGTTTTTTTTTAATTTAAAAAATAGCATCCTGAAGTCTCCCCCAAAGGTAATTAGAGGCAAGGACAGCTGCCTCCCCTGGTAAATGCAATCCATGTGGCACAGTAGATACAACTGAATTGAATAACAATAAATAAATAAGCCAGGAGAAGCTGGGTTTGCACAGGACTAATAGGCCAGTTCTGTATCAATCAACCATAAAGCAGCTTTCCCCTCTCTTAGAGCAAGGCTGTGATCAGCTCTGATTGGCTGGCCTTCATATCAATCAGAAAGCCACCTCCCTCTCTCCAGACACATCTCAGTGTGCCTATATAAATAACTTAATCAGATGCCCATACCAGATGCTTGAAATGCAAAAAAGCAGAATATGTATGTCACCATGGGTCATGTGGTGTATTTATTGTGCCCATTTATAAAAGTTCATAAGGGGAAGTGACATGGGTCAGAGTTCATAGGCTTTGGTCATTCCAAGTTTTTAATACATGGGAGCATCAAGGATTGCAGTCTCATTGGCCCCCCAGTTAAATTCAGTAACATAATATCATGCACAACACCATACAGCAGCATGGTACCGCATTTTTTGTGTGTGGTGTCCCCAGTTTAGCAGTAAAGCTCTTGAATCAGCAGGGTGGGTAGATCTCATGTGGACATTCTCCCATCCCAGCAGTTCTTGAAGTATGAGGTAGGCATTCCCTAGGGAAGCATTATACATCTAAGAAATCCCGGACAGCCTGAACACGCTAGCAGGTGGATGCACAGAAAGAAAATGGCAACCGCTTCACTCTTCCTCTAGTCCTAGTACATGAAGCCAAGCCATGGTTTGGCTTGGTGTTATGTCTGAATCTGGGTTCATGGTTTGTCTCTCCCAACCCATGAGCAGTTTGCCAACAACAAACCTCGGCTACAACTTTTTGTCTGTTTGGAACAAAACAGACCACAAGGCCAGATTGGCTCGCAGTGCTAAGCCAAACCATGGTTCAGGTCTGGATAGCATGGCAGCAGCACAATGAGGAGAGGCGGGAAGAGGTTACAATTTCTGCTTTGTGCAGCTGTACATTTGCTAATTAAGCTATAGTTTGTCTTAGAATTTCATGCAGGTTCTCTTGGATTTCATTACTGTCTTTTCTTTGCCAGGTCACAATTTGCAATAATGGTAGAAGCCCTTATATGCTGCAAGGTGGTTAAGGCACACAAGAGCCCTCTCAATAGACCCATAGATCTTAAGCCATGTTGCTGTTTGGCTTATTGTCCCTAAGCCTTTTTTTCCATGCCTCTGCCTTTCTCGGACTCTTCTTCACAGGTTCCTCTATCTCATTCTGCTGCCTATTCCTCCCCTTCAATCTTTCAGTTACTGTTCTTGACCCTCCTAACTCTTAGGTTCCCTATAATCTAGAATTTGCCAGCCAGCTTTATACTTTTTTAGTCTGTTCCTTCTTCCACAGGACATGTGCGAGGGTTTAATGGTAGATTACACTCTCAGCTATCCGTTATCACAGAAGCCGGCCTGTTTCTGACCACTTTGTGCCCTGAACAGTTGGAATGTTCAAGCACGTTCTGTGACACCACACCAGTTTAACCAATCAGATGCCTTGCAGCAAGTGCAACACAGTAGAGATTTAATCTGTATAGGCCTCAAACATAGTCAGGTAGAGAGAAGAGTCTTCTGCTGGAGGTGTTTCTGTATTTCTTTTACTGCAACTCATCACCTGGAAGGTTGGATGAGCTGACTATATTTAAAATTGGCTTGCCTTTTCATCCGGGTAATCAGTTGCAGTAAAAACTCAGAAAACGCCTCTAGCTGTACAAACACTTCTACCCGTATCTGTACAAATGACTGTCTGGGATTGTGGCCTAAAATAATTTTTTTCAACCGTCTACAAAACTAGCTCCTAGAAATTTGAAATACATTTTCCAGCCTGATCCCCACCCACTATTCACCTGTCCTGCAGTCAACATGCAGTCTAACATTCACTTGAACCCCTTCCTGCGTTGAAAGCATGTGTGAAGGCATCTCATGCATAGCGCTTCTTCTCTTCCACCATTGACGCATCTTCTGGTCATGCTGTGAGCAACTGTGAGCAGGGGCCTACAATCATACCAACAGACACATGTAGGGGCCTCCATGAAAGGGAGGACGTCAAATGACCCATGACTCCCTCGTGTATGTAAGGTAGGTATGTAAGGACTCTTCTCACAGAAGCCCAACACACAGAAGATGAGCACTGGGCATACCAGGCAGTATCAGAAACTCAGATATATAAGCTTGGCACCAAATGGCTCCTTAAACCCGGGTTGCAGGTGCCAAAATGGAATGCCTCGTTGCCATTTTTGAGCCAGACGACTTTTTGGTTCCTGAATTCCTTCAGATTGTGCAGATAAAATACAATGGATAGAATTCTACAGGATGTGTTGCTGGTGTGTGTGAAAACAGTCAAGATCCAAGGATCCCCAGGGACACACCTCCAGATGGTGGAGGCAGACATCTTCACTTGGTTGCAAGTGGCTGATAGCCAGGTGCAAAATGTGCCTGGCAAATTTCGAACGCTGAGGGCAGGAATGGGACTAACCCCCACATCGCCCCTCACATAAGCTTTTAATGCGTGAGAGGGCTTCTGTCACTCACTGAGGAGGCTGGATGCACCATCAGCGTTTTGTCCTCCCCGCCTCCGGCAGAGAAATTAAATAATGATATTTTCGTATCTGGGAGCAGTTTGGGCTTCCAGTTTTGCTACTTCTGCGGCAGAAGGTTTTAAACCACTGATATGCCGACAGCAGCAACCTCCCATTTCCTTTGACCAATTGGCTGGTAGCTGTTGCCAGCTTTTTATGTATCAAATCCATAGCTTTCCTTTCTCTCTCCATTTACTGGGTTCACTGTTCATTTATTCCTTTCTCTCCCTCTTTTTTTTTAAACCACCCGATGAGTCACCCAGCTCAGATTCATTGTCCTCTTGGCGGCTGCTTCCCCTCACTGCTTTTCCATTTTGCAGAGTTTGGTGGTTAATAATGTGGGAAGGGGTGTGTGTGGAATTGAGTGGTACCTCCTCTCTCTTTCTCTCTTTCTCTCCCTCTCTCATTCCTCTCCCCTCCATTCCTGATTTCCTCCAGGCCAAAGATGTTCAAACACAGAGAGAGAGAGAGAAAAGAAAGAAAGGGAAAAGGCAGGAAACAAGTGACAGGGATAAAGCACAGTAGAAGAGGGTGGGGGGAGAGCAGTGATGAAATATTTATTAGCTGGCATGCGTTCCGGGCGCATTAATAAAGCAACCACATTTGCATGGTGCTCCTGTCAGGGGTGGTGGTGAGGTGTCTTATTTGAGGGTGGGGAAAAGGAAAGAAATACACTGGGTTGTGGCAGAGGAGTAGGTGTGAGAGAAAGAGAAGAATGTGACGTCCTTACAAGAGAGAGATTTAGGACCTGGACACTATGTGCAAAATGCATGCTGGATGGTTCAATCAGTAGCTGTTAGTCATAGTGGCTACGTGGAGCCTCCGGTTTCAAGGACAATATGCATTTGAATGCTAGATGCCGGGGTCAACAGCTGGAAAGGGCTCTTGCCTCCAAGCCTGCCATGATTCTGGCTTCCCAGGACAGAGCTGTAGCTCCCATGGGGGGTGGGGGAGAGGCTAGCCAGGTTTTTTTGCCTCAGGTGAAGTCTCCAGAGGGGTGCCCTTCAGGCTTCCAGCATGTGTGTGTCTGTGTCTGTGTACAGAAATGCACATGGTGGGGTGTCATACGGGGTCTTTGACCTGGGTGAAATAAAGCCTAGTTTTGCCCCTACCCAGGGGCACTGTAAGAGGCAGTGCTGGTCCAGAATATAAGCAGGGCTCTTCCCACATTCCTCCTGGGTTCTGATGGAACATAGGAAGCTGCCTTATTGCTCCATCTAGCTCAGTATTGTCTACAATGACTGGCAGCTGCTCTCCAAGATTTCAGGCCAGAGTCTCTCCCAGTCCCAGCCCAGGACTCTCCCAGCCCCAGGGACTGAACTTGGGAACATCTGCGTGCAAAGGGTCAAATGAAAGCTGAGTGATTTCTGCAAGGGTCTCTTGAGTGTCAAGGAGTACAGAAGCTCAGCAGCAGGAGTTTCTGTGGCCTGCATTCTAGGAAAAGCATCACCTGCTGTTTTTTTTTGCATGCGTGGCTGCCATTACAGTCACAAAAGCAACACTGGTAAAATAGTTGGCAACGCTTGAGGTATGCTGCTGTTGAATACATACATTCAGTTCTTAGCATCATGGCCAACAGGCACTGATATAACCCCCTTCATGAATTGAATGTTTAAACCTTAAAACAACAACTGCTCATGTAACACCTTTTAGTCATTTAATTCCCTAGGTTTAGTTTCGCTTTCTGGGAAGAAGTACTTCCTTTTGTTTGATGCACAAAGGTCCCTAAGTGACCCCCCCCCCGAACTCATGTGTCTCCTGCAGGTATTTACCATGCAGAATTTCAGCCACCAATGCTTTTCATGGCATGTGGGTTTAAGGTTGTGGGAAGAATCAGCTGTTGAAGTTCTGAGTGTGATGTAGTTTGGAAAAAGGCTAAACTCAGTGTGAAGGGCAGAAAAGGTGAAGTAGAGGTTGGTCGTGTTGTATGTTGGAATCTTGGTACTTCCCTGATGAGTAGGAAGTTTTCAGGAGTAAACCTTTTAAAAAGTTGGCTGTTTCCTTGTGAGGAATGAGAACTGGAGACATAGAGTGTTTTTGTATTGTTGTCTCCCCTCCCTGCAAATGCAAGCTGAAAAGTGGGAAGCATGCAAGCATCTAGACAGATGGTGCTAATCTTCAAAACAGTGTAGATTTCCACCCCTCAAGCATCAGCATACTCTTGTAGCCCTCCAGATCTCCTTATCAGCCAGCTGCAAAAGTTGTTGGTTCTATTCCAAACTGTCAAACTGTTGCCTTCAGCCTGCACTTCAAGCAGGAAAGATGTGTGCTCAGTAGCTTGGTGTCACCAGCCATCAAAGGCCATCTGGCAAGCACATTCAGCTCCAAGTAATACAGAAACGTAAAGGAAAGGTCATTTTGGGCGTCTAAAAGAGAATGCCTGCAACAATCCTCTTTCCCTTGTTTGCATTCTCTCTCTCTTCTTTTTCAGCCTGTGTTGTTCCCTTCCTTCCAGTCTCCCCCCCTTCATCTATCTTTGCTGTTATTCCCTCTCTCCGCCCTCTACGCACTTTCCCTAGAAACTGCTCAGTCCCCCTCTTTTGCTCTGAACACGGTGGTTAGTATGCCAGTCCTAAGCAGACACCCCTGAGTTGCACCCGGGACCCCCCTTGAGAGGACCAGCGTCCTGTCAGGTCCCTTCCACATTTCCATCCGGCACTTTCGATCTTGCTGTAGTGAATCCGACTTCCTTTCTGCGTTGGGGAAGGGCAGGGTGGGAAAGAAGAAAGCAGAGAAGCCCCCCTGGCGACGGCAGCTCCATTAGCGCCCACGACTAATTGTCAGGGTGGTTCTGAAATTAAGATCAAAGCCTTTGAAGTCGGGGTCGGGAATAAGCGGATAGGCACCAAATGCCAAGCGCAGGGAGTCCAGCCAGGAGCTGGTTAACCAGCGTTTAGGAAGGAGCAGTCGGGATGTAAATGAAATGAGTCTGTAGCTGGCTGGTTCCCCAAGCAGACGGCCAGAGACCGAATCTCTTTCAAATGCCTTTGATTCTGGATTTACTTTGCAGAAGGTTGGCCGTGTCTTGACTAGAGTGCAGCCCATGTGAGAGAAGGGCGGGGGGGGGGAGTTAGGAGCGCAGTTCCTTCCGAGTGCAAAGGCAGGAGGAAAGATGGGGGGGGGGGTATCAGTGGGGGTCGTTTGGAGCGGATCAAGAGGAGGAGAGCTCCAGATGCAGCCCTCAACTCCACACTTTTTAAAAGGTCCAAATTGTTTAGTGTCAACATTTGCATATTAATCAGAGAAGGATTTTTCCATAGAATGAGTATACAAATTATGCAAAAATCAACGTGGTTCCACTATTTCCCCTCCTAGTTATGGAGACAAAGCACTGCTCATAGAGAGCTGTGAAAAAAGCCAGTGTGGTGTAGTAGTTCGAGGGTCGGACTAGAACCTGAGAGATCAGGGTTCAAATCCCCACTCAGCCATGAAGCTCGCTGGGTGATTAGGCTAGTCACTGCCTCTTAGTTGGGTAGTTTGTCATGTTTTAGGGAGCTCCTAGCAACTTAAAGTAGGGCTCTGTGTGTATATGCAATTTATACGTAGCGGTTTGGACTTCCTTTCAATGGGTTTCTGATTAGGGGCTCATCCACACTTTCCAGGCATGGTCTGCAATTGAAAGTTCCATCTCCAAGCACCCTTCTTTTTGCTCTGGTGCTTTCTCCGCAAAAACCCGCTCTTTAAGGAGCAAACGCCAATCCATGAAAACCCGAATTGACGTTTGCTCCGATTCAGCTTTAAAGAGCAGGTTTTCATGGAAAAACTCAGGGCAAAAACAAACATAAAAATGCTCAAACACCTCTGCCGGAAAAGAGCGAAGCAAAAGGTAAGTGTGGATAAGTCCTAACTAACCCTCCCTGAATTTCACAAAGAACGGGATGTTTGCATGATGCATCCAATCTTCATGGATCATAGAACAAAAGCTAATGAAATCTTTTCTTGCCTTTGTGTTTTCTGACCTTTGTTCGTGTGTATGAGCATTTGTGCGACCATTAGCTACAAACTACTGATGTACAAACTATGCATTAGTTGATCACCAAGCCTTGAAATTGCAGGCAAACTTGTTATGGAGGCTGCAAACTGAAATGGGTCACGAGGAACTTATCATAACATGTGCACTCAGCCTGTTATCCTAGCTCTCTTGATCAACTTGATGTATACCTCCAAATAAAGTACAGTATGTGTCTCTGTGTGATCAAATGCTCCCCCACGTAAATCAAAACCAAACCTCCCTGCTCATGGAAAACCAGCACATCACTGAGATAATTAGGCTTGGCCCCTTCTCCTTAGCATGCCTGGCATTCCATAGGCTGGTCTTCCTCAATCTGATGCCTGGCAGATAATTTGGAATACTACTCCCCATCATCCCTGGCCAACAACCTCTTGAGTGAGGGAAGCAGATGGGGAAAAGCTGCAAGAGGGAGTTTTTGTGTTGAAAAGAAAATAGCACAGAAATAGCACATTGTGTTCTCCCTCTCTTCCATTGTCATATGTAGTTACTAGTTGCCAGATTTCAGGACTACAGCTCCCATCATTCCTCATGGTTGGCGATGCAGGCTGGGATGATGGGAGTTGTAGTCCAAGAACATTTGGAGGGCACCACATTGACTAACCTTGCCTTATGCTGTTGTGCCAAAATGTTGGGTCCTTCCTGCCTCAACTCCTCATCATTGGCTGGTGGTGTTGGGAAAATGCTCAGCACCATGTCCATGAGGACAAGGAGGAAATATAACTGTATGTTGCAGAAGGTGGGGAATTCAACACTGGGGCGCCATCTTCAGCCATAAATTCCATCCCTTTTGACTCCCTGCCAAGGTCGTCCAGTTCCTCTGTCTGCATCCCAAAGTGGTGCAGGCACCGGAGGACGGTCTCACTTGCCTTTTCTCCATGCTTTTGATCTACCTGCTCCAGGCTCTGGGCAGCTCCTTTCAGCTCTCAAACTGGCACCCAACCCTTGTGCCACTCATTCCCCGTTTTGGTCACCCACCTCCACCTTGAAGGACTTGCCCCAACTGCTTGCAGCTCTGGCCTCTCAGGAGCCTCTCCATATGCAGTCATATGCCTACTTACCTGAGAGTAAGCCCCACAGAATTCAGTAGGACTTACTTCTGAGTAGAAATGGATAGGATTGCATTGTTAGGCACTTGATGTGCATATATTTGATTTGCGTACACTTGATTTGCATGTTCAAGTGAACAAACTAGTGCTGTGTGTAAATTTTCTACTTCATTTTTTTTGGGGGGGGAGAGGACCTTTCTCCATCAGTTAACGAGGAAAGAAATACCGTTTGAAAATTATCAAAAGTGGGGAGGAGGAGAAAATGTTGGTGAAATTCTCATGGATGAGGTGCAGGTTTTTGGTTGCATTTAGCTTGCTTTCAAGGGAGTTGAGGGATGTTTGTGGGTGTCCTTTCTTTCATTCTGCATTTCAGATCTCTCTGGTGGTCTGCACTCTGAAGCTTTCCTGAGTGCCTGTGCTTCCTGGAAACCCAGTGATGTCCTCAGCCGGGCTTTTCTGTACACACAGAATGCAGGAGTGCAGCTGACGGCTGCTATTGTTGCTTTAAGGCAGCGGCAGTCAACCTTCTTATACCTACCACCCACTAATGCATCTTTCTTGATGGAAAATTTCCTTACTGCCCCCCAGTGCTCAATGGAAGGAGGATTCAGCTTGTGCCCTAGAACCTCCTACTGCCCACCTGGAATCCTGAAACGCCCACTGGTGGGCGGTAGGGACCAGGTCGACAACTCCTGCTTTAAGGTGAAATCTTCTTACTTTTAAAGAAATTGGTGCAGAAAAAAATAGAAAGAAATTGGTGCAGAGGCTGGCCTTGCCTCTGGCTCTGCTGTCCCTGACTCTTGCTCCCCCTGCCGCTGGTCTTCCTGCGCTCGGTGCTGCCAGTTCCAATGGGCACCAGAGGAAGGCGCCATGAGGTAACTTCTCACATGGGGCTTCCTCAGATCAGGATTTCTGGTGGAAGTTTAACTGGAAAAATAAAACACACCATCACCCCTCTCTCACCCAACAAAAGTAGAGAGAAGTGTCCTGTGAAAGAGTCAGAGGAACAGAGGGCACTTTCACAGGTGAACTAAAACTTCTGGGAAACTGGAGGACACATTTCGGCGCAGAGCATGGGAGCAAATTGCTGGCGCGTCTTCTCTTGCCTCCCACGTGCATTCGCAACAGGACTCCCCTGTGGCTGCCTTGTCCCTCCCTCCCTCCTGTCTGCACCCCCCCCCCCCCCGTGTCCCAGCAGCGGTTTGTTCTTGGGCTGCTCTTGTCAGGCCCTGACAGATGCAGCTTGCTGTGCCATTTCTTCTGGCCTCATTGAGGCAATCGCATTAAAACCCTCTCTGGTGTCCTTCCCCTAGCCAAGATAAATGGGATCTGTCACCAGCTGTGTGTTCACTCCTAACCCTTTGGAAATGCCACGCTGCCTGGCTCTGAACTGCAGGATGGAGCAGGGGGAGGGGAGGCAGGCGGGAGGGGGGCAGGAAGGGCCAGGGAGGGATGTCGCTTGCAAGCGCCAGTTAATCTCATTACACCCACGTAGGTGAAGGTATTAGGGCTCTGCTGGGTCATGGTGAAGTAGAGAGGCTAATAATAGGAGTCCTGAGCGTTTATATTTCGCTTTGAAGAGTTCACATCCATTATCTCATTGTATCTGTATTGGTCAGTGTTATTATTGTAGGTCATTGGTGGGCAGGAGGGAGACCAAGGCTGAGAAAGAATCATTCGTCTAAGACCATCTAGGAAGTCTATGGAAGAGGCGGAATTCGAACTAGGGACTTGTCTTGGAGGACAGTCTTGGAGGCTGAAGCTGCCCAGTCACATTTATCTTTCCCCCAAAGTTCTCTTTTAAACAAAAAGCTGGTGCAGGGGGCTGCACACAAACGAGTGTTTGCAAGGATTTGTTTGGACTAAGGAACCTGTCACCCTCCAGAAGTTTCTGGACTCCAGCTCTTGACACCTTCCAATCAGCATGGCCAATGACCAGGGATGATGAGATTTGTATTCCAACAGCACCTGGAGGTCACAGGTTCCCCATCCCTGCCCTAAATGGACTGGGCCTGGCATATTCCAGGAACAGCCTGCGCCCCTGTCTGTCTTCTCAAGCATGGTGATCCAAGTCAGGCCCTGCTATAGAGCTAAAGTCAAAGTAGGGTGTGTTCGCATTGCCTCCTTAGGGTGCAGCGAAGTCCCCCCCCTGTAATTTCACACCTCTTCCCCCCACTAGCTGTTGATATCAGCACAGCTTCATGTCCTGACTCAATATAAGACCGCTTCCTGGGCTCCTCAGCAAGGGGCTCCTCTGGGTTGTTCCCTTCCACATCTTTGCTTCATGAGAGGTAGTGCAGTGTACTGTGGTACCTTGGGTTACAAACACCTTGGGTTACAGACTCCGCTAACATGGAAGTAGTACCTCGGGTTAAGAACTTTACCTCAGGATGAGAACAGAAATCATGTGCCGGCAATGCAGCAGCAGCGGGAGGCCCCATTACCTAAGTGGTGCCTCAGGTTAAGAACGGTTTCAGCTTAAGAACGGACTTCCGGTATGAATTAAGTTCGTAACCAGTGGTACCACTGTACTTCTCAAGGTTGTGAACTGAAAAGCCCCAGTTCAGATCTTACCTCAGCCACAAACCCATGGCCCGGGCTGCCAACTTGAATAAAATACTATATTGTGGGCGGGGGCAGGTAATCAATGCACATACACCACTTGAATGGCCATTCCCCATGAAGTTTGAGGCCCCGACCCCCTCAAATATTTTATTGGGGGGACTGAAGGGACCCCTAGGAATTGGCTCCTATGCCCATGGCATTAGGCAGGATGCTGCTGTTCACAAAGCTTCAGCCCCTTAATTTATAATGCACAGATAATAATACTGACCTATCTCACAGGGCTGCTTTAAGAATCAAGGAGACCATGTATGTGAAACACTGTATAAAGGCTATTTTCAAAATTCGGAGATGTGCGAGTTTTGAAGGATAATTGTTTTTCACTTCACGTATTGGTTTGTGAAGAGTGTGAATTAGGCATTTCTCATAAAACTGCAAACAAAACTGAATTTCTTCCCCATCCCTAGTGGAAGGTTAGGCTGAGAGGCAGTGCTTAGACCCAGGTCCGCTTTGTGTCTGAGGGATTTAAACTCTAGTCTTCCTGGTCAAAGATCAATGCTCTAACCATTACACCATAAACTCTAGCAGGAATACAAGCCTAATCAAGACCAAAGCTGTCATATATTTAAGTACCAGCTCAGTACAGAAAAAAGGGGGCGGTATTTAAAATATGTATCATATTTTCGGAGCTCTACTGACCAGGCATCTAGGATTTTCTCCTGCCCTGCCTGATTCCAATTAAGTTCACTGGGCTGACACATTTGCATTGGTTCAGTACACTTCACTGCACACTCCACATAACAAAAAATATGTGCTCATCCCACCAAGAATGTCACAGGTGTAGTTTATTAACGTACACACCATAACGGCTGAGAAACCCACAGAAGGTTGTATGTAGAATAAGCAGCACTGGATTAAATATTGAAACCGGCTATCCACATGATGTGGGTCCCTGGGCCTTGAGTTGCATTCCTTGTGTGTTTGTTTTTGTGTTTGTTTGTGTGTGTGTGTGTGTGAGAGAGAGAGATTTTAAAGAACCTAAACTCAAAACACTATCTAGGGAAATAATTGCTGTTGCCTTTGGCACACACTTCTCGAAGGAGCCTGCTCTAGGGAGACTGTCACTGTGAGTAAGGGGCAAATGACCTGTGAATTGGAACCGGGTGTCATCAGCACCAGGTAATTGCTGGGTGCTCCTGGCTCTCTTCCTCAAGTACATGCATGTCCAATGACCTCCTCTGCCCCACGTGCCATCGACCACACTGCCTGGGCTGCCAAGTGTTTTGCAATTCCCTTTCATCATGCCCATTGCAAACTCTTGCTGTGAAAGGGAGTTTGGAAAAGGAGAGAGAGAAAGTGGGAACATGAGGAGCTGCAGTTCCCTCTGTGCCTGGGCTGGGGCTTTTAGAGGAAAAGGGGGTTGATGGATGCTCCCCTAGGCTGCCCACTTCCACATCACCAGAAAAAGGGGCAAAGAGGCACCAATTTGCATGACATTTGCATATGTTAATTTGTACATATCATGGCAAATTTAGAAATATCTGAAATTTAAATAGAAATACATCTCACTGCAGGAAAGACTATGGCTGGTTGACCTCTATGGCTGCTCAGATTGCTGGCTCAGTGCTACCCGATCCTGATGGGCAAATTCAAAGCCCCTTCCTCTCCCTTCCGATGTTTCTTTATCTGATAGCTCTTCAAATATGGGATGGGGAAACTGCCACCCCAAGGGCTACATTCCCTTCTGGATCACTTTCCATGAGCCACCCAACAGGGGCCGGAGCAAAGGTGGGCAGAGCAACCAGTGCAAAGTTTGTCTTTGCACAGTAGGCCAGTTCCTACTCACACCTGAGGCAAGCAAGAGGCATTGCCAGAGCTCAAGGACGCATGCCAGGCAAAAACACTCAAGGAGACCAAGAAGCAAGGCTGGTGATGGCCATGCCATAGGGAGCCAGGGGTCTGGTACGGCTAGAGTTCTGAAGTCCAGATCGAGAGGCTCAGAGGGCCACATTTGACCCTTGGGCCTGAGGTTCCTGCACACCTGGAATTGAGGACTTTCCTCTGCAAAGTGGGTTGCACGCCCTTCTAATGCCTTTTGCCACAGCAGGTCCTTCAGGATTGTCCAGAGATTTGCCAGTCTTGAGCTCAAGCACCTGATTTTGAAAAGCTGCTCTTCCTTCATTTGTTATTTAATTCAGTTTTAAAGAAAATCTATACCCTCCCTTTCCTCATCCACTTGAAGGTGCGTCTCAAAAAATAGCAGCCAAAGATGCAACACAATGAAGACAGCAGTACAAAAAAGAAAACAAACAACAATGAAAGCCAACAATGAAGGAGTTTAAGAGGAACAGCATAATAAAATGTAGTAAAAGCCAGTTTAACACACACACACAACATGCATCAAAAACAGAGGGATACACAGATACACACCCACAAAGCTTCTCAAGGGCAGTCTAAATTGGGAGGTTTTAAAGCTGCACTGGAAGGAGAGGACAAGTAGCAGCTCCCTGTGGAAGCAGTTCCAAAGTCTGGGTGCAGCAGCCGAGAAGGTTTAATGCTGACGCTGTCTCTGGTTGTTCCTCTGTGTCCCCCTTTCTGCAGGTGGAGAGAGGGGAGAGCTGTCATTCTGTTGACGGCTGAAAGTTTAGGACAGAAGAAGCCTTTGCTTCACTGCTTTCCTCACTCAGATTCAACAGACAGTGTCAGGCAGGTAGCCGACAGAGGCTTCTGTAGAGGAGCCAAGGCTGCTTCAGTTGTTGCCCCCATGGCACTTTTCCAAGCAAGCCACTTTTTAGAGGCACATGGGGCTCACCTGAGGCCCTTCGGAGGGTTTGTTTGTTTGGTCTTTATCCCTTTATGTTCTGCACACACACCCTCGCGCCCCGGGTGCCACGCTCCCAGGACGCACGCCATGCCCCCAGGACATGTGCCACACCACCAGACGTGCACCAGCCATGCCCCCGCCCGCTCTCCGCCCCCTGTGCCGGAGCATGCAGCTTTGCCACTGCCCCAAGGTGGCCTACATTCTTCTCTGATTTGCCTTTTACCTTCACAACAACCCTGTGAGTTAGATTAGGCTGAGAGACAGTGGCTGGGCCATGGTTACCCAGTGAGCTTCATGGGTGAGGGGGGATTTTTCATTTGCTTCCACTTTCAATTTGCATACTGCAAATAGCAATTCTATTTTGCCACTCACAATGCAGTTTACAAGGCAGTAGAAACAACAAAATATACAACGATCCCACATTCTATAGCAATCCAATCCAATGCAAATAAGTCATAATAAAAAGTAAGACTTTAAAATAAACAACTTATATCAAGCATAATCCAATTAGAATATAATATGACACATTAAATTGACTCAGAATATCAGCAAATAATAATTAAACAGAAATTCACTCTCAGCAATTACAATAAATCATTGCTGGACTATAATAAAAATAACAGCAAAGTTACAATAAAATACTTTAATACATAAATGACCATGTAAAAGGATCAAACTGAGCAACAAAGTTGCATAGCTTATAAAATTACAAAATACACAAACGTAACTCACCCTGTGGTCCAGGTCCAATATTATTGCGCAAGACTCTTCTCGTGTGCATACAGGGATGGGAGCCCTGGTGCCTCAGGGCCTCGTCTAACACTCGGAGCACTGTGGTTGGACCCCAGCTCCCATGAGTCCCAGCCAGCATGACCAACAGTCTTGGACCATGGAAGATGTAGTCCAGCTGCATTTAGAGGGCCACAGTTTCCCTATCCTTGCTTTATAAGGAGGAGAGGATAATGGAAATTTCAGGTGTTTTGGTAAGATCTGTTCATTTGGGGCTCTGACAGGGAACAGACAGACACATGGACATACACTACTGGTATTTTAAACAGCACCAGTTTCCTCTTCCTACAAAAGCAACAATATCAAGTCTTTGTAGCTGCCCCAGAGGCTGCTGCTTATTGGCCAGCTACAAAACCCAGACATTCTTTTTCACTTGTGGTGGCTTTATTCCAAATGGTCAGATTTTTTCTTTCATCTCTGTATTGAATGGGAGGAGTTAGCTAGTGGCCACCAGGTGTCCGAGGCCATTAAGCAGGTGCAGGGGGCACCAGCTGCTTAGGGCTTGCCGGACACATTTGGAAATGTGAAAATCTGCTGCGTGCGCCACCACAGAATGGCTGCCATGAGAGTCTGACATAGTCAACAAGGGACAAGTAACTTGTGAGTGCCAGGCAGAGCTGGGGTCTGCAGTGCACCCTAGTGCACAAAATCACTAGCGTTATCTTGAAGCCATGCACAACTGAGCCTCCCTGTGTCCTGTTTTCTTGCCAAGGAATCCAAAGACCTGCTGCCATCCAGCTGCTGGGAATTGCAAGTGGGGAGAAGACTCTTGGGCCCAGGTTCTGCTTGTGGTCTCCCCTGTGGGAAGAGGATTAGATGGGCCTTTGGCCTGATCCAGCAGGGCTCTTATTTTGTTTCTATGCCACACAATAAGTAGCCAGCTGTGTCTGTGTGTCTGTCTGTGTCTGCAGGGCTAGGGAGAAAACGGGCTGAAGAAGCTACAGGTCCCGCTCCACTAGGAGATTCAAAGTGTGTGTTCTCCATCTTTGAAAAATCTGGTTACTCCAGTGAGTGGCAATGGCCTAGATCTGTCCTCCATATTTGGGCTTCCATAAACTCAGCGAAGCTTATGAAGAACCATTTTATGCTATGTGGCAAATATGTTTGTGGCATATCTGCCAAATGTAAAGCAGTGAGCTTGGAAAGGGAGGCGCACATCTCTAACCATGCAGCAGAATTGCACCATCCTTATTGGGTCTGTTCCAAGGAGAGCACATGGTAGACATGTGGCAGATAGGCCTGCCAGGGAAAAACTGCAGTAGCATTAATGGAAAGCCCTGTATAGCAGTTTGTGTATTGTATTCCCTAGATTTTCTTAGCTGAGGCATCTCAGTAAAGGAAAAACGCACAGTTTTCCTTGCACAATTGTGATGCATTTTCAGTGGTGGTGGCTGAGAGAATGCTGTTTGGTAGCCTCAGCCCTGATGGCATATCAGCCGCAACACTAATTTCCTGGTAATTTCCTGTGCTGCCGGCGGGGTCCCCTGCACCAGGTATCGGGAGGGCCCCATAAATATGCATAAGACGAGGCTTTAATAACTGCAAAAAGAGATGGTGGCAGATTATCTCTCCATCCCCAACTCTTGTACTTTCATTATTTGTTTATGTGGCAGCTGTGCTCTTTCTCAACCATCCATCTGCAATGCACCCCTGTTTCTCCCCTGAGTCTGTAGAGGCAATGACACCCACCAACTTGGTTGGCTTTAAAAGAGGATTAGACATATTCATGGGGGAGGAGAGGGCTATCAACGGCTACAATTCAAAGTCTTGGTGTTGACCTTTAAAGCCCCAAACGGCCTCAGCCCAGTATACCTGAAGGAGCGTCTCCACCCCCATCGTTCAGCCCGGACGCTGAGGTCCAGCGCCCATGATCCAGTGAGCTGAGCATGGCCCCGCTGGCGCTGTAGCGAGGTCTACCAGATGCATACCAGTCCTGTTTTCCCAGTCCCAGTCAGAAGATTTTTCGGGTCACCAGCAGGCTACCAAACAAGTTATAAATTCTGTTGGTTTGGCCTGGGCTAATCTTTCTTCTCCAAGGCTAAAATATACCATTGCATGCCACTCCAATCTCCAAGTGGTGCGAGATTCCAGGGGTTCCAGATGCTTACCCAAGATTTGTGTTTCCTTTTGGAAATGAGGCACAACAGAGACTGTGATCTCTTTAGGATAGATGGTTTATTTGCACCCTGAGCCTAGATAGAGGGGTTCACAGCATGAATACCCCAAAAAGGTCTTGGTTCTCCCATAGCCACAGCCTTGGATTCAGAAATCAAACATTGTGCTCTGCCTCTCTAGCTTTCCAGCTTCTAGCTCACCTAACAACTAACACTAAACTCTGGCTTTACTCCTCCTCACTATCTGCAAGTTGAGGTAGGGGGTTCACCCATTTGCCATCTCCCACAGAGCCCCTTCCTTGGCTCTCTTTACACCTCACCAGGAAGCTAGTCTGTCCCTTTCCCAGAATCTGAAGGCTTGATTAGCTTTTAATACTTGCTGGATCCAGGGATTAGAGACGTCTAGCACCCCTATTAACACCCCAAGACTTGATTAAATTCTAATACTTGCTGGATCCAGGGATTAGAGGGGTTTGGGACCCACACCCTCATAATGCTACCAAACTCAGCTCCCCACTTATCACCACTGCCTTCTCAGCTCCGTCTGTTCCTGATCACTGGCCACGCTCAGTGAAGCCAATGGGAGCTGTGCTGCAAAACATCTGGTGGGAACCATTTTGGCTACTCCCAACCTAGTAAGTTCTTGGCAGAGGTAAATGCAAACCAGATTTGCTGCTCTTGGTGTAATCTTGGTGTCTATGCAGAAGTAAGCACTGTTGAATTCAATGGTACTCCCAGGTAAGTGTGTGTGGGATTTTAGCCCTGGTCTCTCAGCCATTAAACAGCACAATCTTTCCTAACAAAGAAGACACCTGTTTTCTTTGTATGGTTGCTAAAAAGAATCCAAATGAAATCAAAATTCTTTGCCAACATAAAACAAACTCTGTGGCAGGAAATTTAAATTCCCCTTGACCTGTTTAAATTTCACAAATCAAACATATACCTTTTCCTAGTTTAGAAGGGCAGGGAGATATAGGGGGCACTGAGACTTTGACTCTTGATCCCTGGAAACATTCTGCTGAGCCAGATATTTCCCTATACATTACCCACACTCAAGTTTTATTGGGGAGCACTGAGGCACTCCAAATCTTTCTGGACACAAACTTATGTCCTCCCTGACCATTAGACATGCTGGATGGGTGCTGATGGGAGTTGGAGTCCAATAGGACCTGGAGGCCCCCCCCCCCCCGGCCTAGGCTCAGCACCAAGTCCTTGGATCTCTCCCATGGAGAATCAAGATAGAAAGCCTGGGCTCCTTGACTGCCTGATGCACTTTCCACAACTGAGAGCAGGACCTGTGAATTCTGACCCTTCTCCCCAGGAGGGCAGCTCACGCTCTTCAACCCACTGCAGCCATTTCTCTTACAGTATTTCCACATCTGCCTCTTTCCCCTTCTCTGGACTTGGCCATTCTCCCCCTTACAGATTTGGCTCCCAGTGCTACATTTCCATCCTCCACCTCCTTTCAGCATAGTTAAGGTACTCCTCCCTGCTCTTCAATTAGCTATTAACCTTGCCTGCCTCCCCCCTCCCTTTATCTCCCCATCTCCCACACTGTCTCTCTCTTTAGAGAGAATCTCTGCCTTTGAAGATGCATTGAAAAATAGATAAGGCCCAATGCAGCAGAGAAAGAGACAGAGACAGAGAGACAGAGAGACAGAGAGAGAGAGAGAGAGAGAGAGAGAGAGAGAGAAAGAGAGAGAGAGGAAAGTAGAGGGGGGGGGGCATGGCAGCCTAGCTGAGATGGTCTTGTACTTGGCTTGGCCACTTCTTACCACACACCCTGGTTCCATTTAATGGCTCAGCCCTAAACTATGGGTCAGACTAGATCCAATCCTGAATGCATGTTGGACTAGGACTTGGGAGATCAGAGTTCAAATCCCCATTCAGTCAAGAAGTCCACATTGGGACAGTTGCAGTCTCTCAGCCTGCCCTACCCCATCAGGGTGTTGTGAGGATGAAATGAGGAGGGGAGAATCGTGTGTGCCTGCTTGAGCTCCGTGCAGGAAAGGTGGGAGTGATATGAATGTCATAATAAATCTCTGCACTATACCAGCCATATCCCCATCTTGACTCATCATAATAAAGGCCATTTATGCAAGTGGGAAGTAATACTAAAGAAAACAGTATGTTTGACCACATGCAAAGTTTATTGCTACGGGGTATCAACAGTTTGTTCTTACGCATCAAGGATTATACTTGAACCCCACTCACTACCAAAGAAAGAGAGAGAGAGAGAGAGAGAGAGAGAGAGAGAGAGAGAGAGATGGATTGCTGCAAGAAGTCAAAGTTCTGTGTTCAGAATGAATAATGAAATTTAAATATATATATGCAGTCATTTGCCTGGCTTTGAATGATTCATTCTGCTTTCACCATTCAGGTTTTCAAATCCACAATGTTATTTTATGGTATTAGCAAGAAAGGGAAAGGGTAACAGCGGGAATGGGAAAGTCTGATGACCTTTTCTTTGGGGCTTTGCAACTAAAAACGAAATCTGAGATTCCCAAGAGACCAAATTCTAGGCCTGATAGCAAACCTTGCATGTGTGTTCTTTATGAATTGGCAGCCACAGGCACAATGCACACAGTCCCCCCCCCCCCCCGCTCGCCTTAGGAGACTACAGCCCCCAGCCCCCACTGTCAAGTAGAGGGAGGGGCCACACAGTTATGTCCTTGCTTTTAAAAATGTATTTATATAGGAGATTTTCTACCACTTTTCTCCTTATGCTCCCAAGGTGGCATATATGACAGTAGTCACATAAAACACATTTAAAATCAATATCAAAACAGCAATCAACCTAATTCATTGAACAAACATCTGCAACCAATTCAAGCAGCAGAAAAGTGCAGGTAATGGGGGCCAAGTTCCTCAGCAAAACCAAACCAAACAGACACTTCTTCATAATATTACTGTATTTGTTTTGTAACGTGTAGGAATCTGCTTGAAAGAACATAAGCTTGAGACTGCTAATGGGAGAAAGAATTATGTTCTGATTGCACTTGCGCAGGGATGGGGAACCTTTGGCCCTCTGGACTACAGCTTCCATCCTCCTTGATCATTGGCCATGCTCTCTGGCGCTGATGGGAGTTGAAGTCTAACAGAAACATATTGAAAGACTCTGAGCTCCCTAGTGCATTCTGATCTCCCGCCTCCTTCACTTTCTCTTCCGGAAGCTGAGAGCTAAGATAGACCAGGAGCATGGGGGCTCGTTTTAATAACTCAGTGGTGAGGGAAGGGTCCTCTTCTTATCACTGTGCATTGGTACTTCATAGAGCTGACCTTCAACACTGAATGAATGCAGAATCAGTGTGCTAATAAGTTCTGAGTCAAATGAAGCCCTGCTTCCAGAGAAGGCAACTGGAGGGAAAGGAGTGAGTGTAAAGAGAAAAGTGTGACAGAGACCCAAAAGGCACTTGGGAAAGGAGGAAGAAAAGGAACAGGGAATAAAATATTGAGTGGGAAAGAGAGCTATTGGGGAAAAGTTCTTGGATTGAGTCCAAGAAGCATTGTGGTGGATGGCCTGCAATTTCGCTAGTTTCAAAGACCAGGCAGAAATAATCACCTAGTTTTTTTCTGGCTTCTCAATGAAAACCCTGTGTGTGCACATATATACAGAGAGACATCTATATAATTTTTTCCCCTAAAATTTATATCTTGAACATCATCATAGATGATCCCAAGGCCAGAAGCAACAATATAGTAAGATATAGTAAGATATAAGATACCATTAAAACAGTCTATACAAGTAATTATAATAGAAAAAAGCATTGATCAGTATCTCGCTGTGCAGGCCCTATACATACATATTCAGAGGGCCGGGCAGAAGAGAAAGGTCTTCAGCTGGCAGCAGCCAAACCTCATGGGTGATGCACAACTGGGCTGCCATTACTGAGAAGAAGCTCTGGCGAGTAATAGATCCTCTGACCTTACGTACTGATGTTGATCCAGAACTGCCTCGCAGCTGATCACGAAGTGGGATGGTCTGGGAAGAGGCCCCAAGTTGTGTGGACTTTATAACTTTGAAGTGAATTGGCTCAGGTCTTCCAGGGCTGGTGCTACATGATTCTGTGCCGAAAAGCCCATTAAAGCCTTGTCTGCTGCATTTGGCACCACTATATTAATGCAGAGCAAATCATAGTAAGTGGCTTAGGCTCCTCCTTTCCCCAGCTGATGTTTCCATAAAGGAAATAGGGTCACAAATACTTTCTGCCCATGAGCGTAGCCAAGGGGAGGCAAGGGGGCAAGTGCCCCCCCCAATCAATACAAATCTTAGGTTCTGCCCCCCCCCCCAACAAAAGCCTGCCCACCCCATAAAAATCCTGACCATTCCCATATATTCTGCTTCACATAAAACTATGTTTCAGCAGTCACCCTGACTTGCCTAAGATCCAGGACAAAGCACCAGCTTCTGGAACCCCCCCCCCTGTCAATTCTGCCTTTGAAATCTTAGTAATGTCTAGGAAAATCCAGGCGTGTGGCAGCCCTACTTAAAAGAAATGGAAAAAAGGCCCCAGGCTGTCTCTATTACCAGTTTAACTTCATCCACAAAGCACGGGAAAGTTGCTTTGTGGTGTAATACAACTCCCCTGAGAATACAGTGGGTTTCGGGGAGCGTTCTGAGAGAGAAAGAAATGGCACAGGAGAAGGGCCAGAACTGAGCTCCAGTGAGATCTGGCTGGAAAAAAAGCCCTTGCGAAGAGTGCGAAGACTAAGAAATCCCTAGCTGGAATAGTTCTATAGCTCTGAGACCCTCAGTGTTGCTCAGCTGACCTCTCAATCTGGGGATATTGCTGATTTAACTTTCAGTATTGTCTAGAGGATTAATATGCATATTTCTCCGGAATTGACACAGTTGTTTATCCAGTTGTTGTGATGCATCCAAACAATAACACCACCAAACATTTGTATTTCAAATCTGCCTCCCCATCTTTTTAAAGAACAGCTTTGTTGCAATTTTTCTGAGCATTTTGTTTATGTAATCCAGCCCTTAAAGTCAAGCCCTCCCGAAGCATCTTGCAGGTGAAAAATGTTTTTAAAAAACAAAACTATAAACACAATATTAATTCCATCCTTTTCCATGATGCCTGGCAAAGTGCTGTTGACGTGCCCGGGGGGAGGAGAGGTCCATGGAACAGTTGGCATGTGGCTGGTGATGGCCCACTTTTCTGAACTGCTTGCCCTGCATCTCCTGGGAGAGCTGGCATTATGTCACACTATATGGTCCCTTCCAAAGCCAGAGATTTGTCTTTTTAATATCTTTTTTCCCTGCTAAAGCACAATTAAAGGAAAATAAAATGAAATTAAAATAAGCAAGCAAATGGTAGAATTGTACTGGCTGGAAATAGGAAACGAGTCATTAAACAGCTAATGTCAACAGGCCCAGTGACTTGAGTTAAAGGGCCTGTTTCAGTTATGCTGGGGGGGGGGGACAGGATGGAAGGCAGCAGGAAATGGCTGGTTATAAAGGGCTGATTTTGTGGGATAACCAGCCTCATATAACTAAGATGCTTAAGTCTATGCATGCTTAAGTTAATATGCATGAAGGGGCTAAGACCGCAGAGTAAGCTTCCCTGCCAGGCTTAGCTCCCTTGGGAAGGACTAGGTAATCCAGCTTTTGTTTTCTTCCAGTCTACCTGAGAAATTCAGTATGTGGGTAGGTCTGAGCTGGTGAGCTGGTTGCTCCAAGTCTCTTAACAAGCCTCTCTGGAGTTCCTATATCAACTTCACCACTTAGTTCACCACTGTAACTAAGCCAAGTTTTACTGCCTGTGCAACTTTTTCTGAATGCTGTATGGAAAAGCACATGAGAGTTTGTAAGTAAACCATGGTTAACTTACCAAATGTCTCGTCTTTTTCTATGTTGGGGGGAAAGGGAAACTTTGGAACTCACAATAGCATATTTTAAAAGTCTAACAACCTATATTTCCATGCTTTACTTTGTTGCATAATTTGTGATTTTAAATCTCTGCAAGAGTTCTCTCACCAGGAGTCCTTGCCCCAAACTTGGATCTTGGCATCCAGGAATTCTCATTTTATACCTACAGTATTTTTCCCCCTTGAACCAACAGATTTCAGTAATGCTGGCGTTACTGAAGGCCATAGCAAACCAGGAGATCTTTGCTGATTAAAGGCTGCAATCCTAAGTGTCCTTCAGGTTTTTAATGCAAATGGTCCCCAAATCTGCTGCCCCATTCATGGGTGATGGAGGCAGCGGGATTGTCAATTTCAGGAAGAGTTATTTCAAACTGTTTGGGGATGAGGGCACACTTACTGTTGGCAGGTAGCTTTAAACAACAACAACACCTTTTTAAGTATTAGTGGTGAAACGCATCAAGCCAGCTATGCTGGCTGCCATGGTTCTCCTTCAGATGCCCCTGGAAATGATGCTGTGATGTCAAGACATTCTGAGTGAAAAAAATGGCAGCTACACAGCCCAGGAGGAAGGAGCAGAACCACAGCATAACAGTGCCCCCAGCTCCCAACTCCTCTAGATGGTCCAAAAGGATACCATGGTCAATGGTGTCAAAAGCCGCTGAGACATCCAGCAGAACTAGGGAACAGCTTTCACCTTTGTCCTTAGCCCACTGGAGATCATCAATCAGCACGACCAAGGCAGTTTCAGTCCTATGATGAGGCCTGAACTGGAAGGGATCCAAATGGTCCGCATCCTCTAGGAGTGCCTGGAATTGTTCAGCAACCACCTGCTCAATCACCTTGCCCAAGAATGGAATATTTGAGACTGGGCGATAGTTGGCCATATTGGCTCAGTCCAAAGATGGTTTTTTAAGAAGCGGCTTAATAACCGCCTCTTTAAGCAGGTCTGGGAAGACTCCCTCACAGAGGGAAGCATTCACCATCCCACAGAACCCATTGTCCAGCCCTGCCCCATTCGCTTTTATCAGCCAGGATGGGCAAGGATCAAGGAGACAGGTGATTGGTTTCACTCGTCCAAGCAGCCTGTCCACATTCTCAGAGGTTAGGGTATTAATTTGAGCTACTGATTTTTTATGTATTTTGTAATTGTTTTGTGGGTGTCATTTGATTGTTGATCTTACGCTACTCTCCACCATGAAATTTTCCTGTAACATTGGTGGTATAGAATTGTTGTATTTATTTATTTTGCAAATATATAATCCTTAAGCACTGGCCAAGGGGAATCCAGTAACATCTGGAGGGCACTCCGTTGGCTTCCTCTGCTAGAGTATAAACCAGCTATCTCCCCAGTGGCAGCCACTGACATGTTCCTCTTAGCTGCAGAAACTCTCTCACCACCAGAAAACATGTGCTCACATGCACGCGCGCACACAAACCTCCCACTGTACAGATCATCATGTCAGATAAGATGCACTCACTCAGTAGCAGCTAGGGCATTAGTGGGGAATAAAGCAATTGAGCTGGGAGCAAGAAGCCTTACAGCTGGTTAACAGAACAGCTGGGGACTAGGATTGAAAAGCAAGCAATTGCTTGAACTCGCCACCTGGCTGGAAACAAAAGCCAGAATCTTGAGTTACTTTCCCAACAATTCCATAGTTAGCTTTGCAGCAGGTCTTTCACGCCTTTCTTATAGAGAGGCGAAACTGAGGCCAGAATGATAATCGGATCACTTGCCTAAGGCCACCCAGATTGCCTGAGGCAGAACAGAGGTTGAATTCATTTGTTTACTGTGTGGCTGTGATCAGTGTTATATATAGCTGAGTTTGATTTCCACGCAATAGCATCTTCTTGAGAATCCTGGCTTCCTGTTATACGTGGAAGTTTTCAGCTCTTGCATATTTGCTTTTCATTTTAAAGTGATGACACTGTTCTTCAAGAGCTGTAGGATTAAATAATGTCTGGCAAGGGCTTCCGGTGGCTAGGGTGGAAGATCTGTTATCCTTCACACTCCTCTGTCCCTAGGCTACGGCTCCTGGTCTCAGGTATTCTGCCTTTACCTACTCCTTGTCAGATTTGAATGTTCGTTTCTCTTTGCTTATATGCAATTAGAAGAGCTTAATCTAGCGTAACTCAAAGTGAGTTCTTTCCACCTCTGCTAGTGCTGAATAGAGTGCCTATTAAATCAAATTTAACTGATGCAAACCAGGGGTGGAGAATCTGTTGCCCTCCAGATGTTGCCAGACTACAATTCCCATAATTCTTGACCATTGGACTGTTGACTGGGGATGACTGGAGTTGGAGTTCAACAGTACCTGGGATGTCACAGATTCTACATTCCTGCATTCAACAAAATATCATTTTTTTAAATAAATAAAAAATCTGCATAAAATTTGCATAAAAATACATTTGCCTCGGTAAACTTGCGTATTTTATGTTTTCCTGGATTACACAATTTTGGTTTCCAGATTTGCAGTACATTTATAGCTTGTCAACCTGAGAAGGCAGCCTATCTAGGAGAAGGAAACCTCTGATCCTATACAGTACTGCTTTTGAGAGAAGAAAAGGCTAAGAAGTAAGCCATACCCAAATCCGGAGTGGAGTCCCTAGGACAGTTGAATAGTGCTTTGTACGCCTCCTTCTAACAACTCCTGCAGCCTAGCTGCTTTCCTTTGGACTACATCAGTGAGGCCAAGAGGGCAGCCCACCACCTCCATACACACTGCCCAGGTTTGCGCCTTCTCTGCTGGTCCTGACTGAAATATTTAATCGTGTGAGTTGGAAGAGAGGAAAATGTCATTTAGACCAAGCCCTACACCAAGTAAGACTATTCACCATCCATAGATCACTGCTCAGTGTAGACCACAAGTACACATTCTGACAAAAAATACTTCCTTACAGATAGCATGAAGTGATCGATGCAAGTAGCGAGTGAGAGAAACATTACCCATAAATTACACCTAGGGAGAAATTCCCTTCCAAGCTCATGGAGTGGGGTGGTTTGATCCGCTATTTTTGAGTTGGGAACTGGGCTTCATGGTCTTCATCTCAAATGACATTTCAGCCAGTGTCCTGTTTTCACACACATCTGTTTAAATGTGGCTTCTTCTTTGTGGCCTCTGTACAGTCCCGCTTAGACAACTCGTTCCTGAGCAGGCCCAAATTTGCAGAATCTTCCAGAACCCTGGAGGTTCACAAGATCCCATCAGGTAGTTTCCCCCACTTTCCTGCCAAATTCCTTCCTGAACCACCACAGAGTGGGAAACAAAAACCACTCTTGTCATCTCACACCCTTTGGAGCACATTGGGGCTGCTGCTCAGTAGTTTCATGTGTTCATTCATTTGAGGGTGCCTTAGATTAAAAATTTGCCACTGCTTAGCATTGGGGCTCAGTCTGAAACCTAGCTGGGTTTTGCAAACAGATGAAGGAATGAGAGGTAGCCAGAACTCTGTATATTAGAAAAGAAAATCACAATCCTTACAATAATAATATAAATCCTGAAAGTTTTTGGGGGGGCAGGCTAGCGGGGGAGTTCACAGTAGGAAAGGAATGGCTCCTTTAAAACCAGCTAGGCCACAAGCCTAAGAAGACTTCATGTTGACAAGGAGTTAGGCTGAGAGACACAAGAGGCTTGCTACATCAGCGGGAGAAAGGGGCTTCCAGTCACAGAACAAATTAGAATGGATATCGATACTGAGCCACACAGCCTTGCAGTTTTGCTCCACTGGTGATCCAGCCCTCTTGCCCCTTTTTTGTTTCTGAAAAGCTCAGACACATCAGTTTCTGAGATGACGGGTTGTCCGTGGCCAAGCCAAGTTTTTTTTTTTTTTTAAGTCTGCCAAGTCAGATGCGACAGTAGGTGACAATGATTGACGAGCCTGACACGGGCGCACATGATGATCAAAAGCCATCGGAGCGCAGCTGAGGAACAAGCAGCGAAAAGCAGCTGGGAGGGAGGAGGAAGCTGTTTGAGGGGTGAGGGAGGCATCGCATCAGAGCGGACGCCCACATGATGGATAGGGAGAACGGAGAGCTACTGTAGCCGGCTATCTCCTGTTGATAGATGGACGAGGCCAAGGTAGAGAATGGGAGCTGTGTTGCCTGTGGCAGACTTGGCAGTGGGGGGGGGGGTGAGGCAGTGGCAAGACAGAGAAGTGAGCAATATAAATTGAGATTGATAAATGGTCCATGTGGTCAGAAGGTGATGAATAAGCTCGATACTGCTTAACCCTAGACTTATCTAAGGAGGTTATGTATGTTTTATAACACTGTGGTACTGCGGGGCTGGAAATTTTGACTGGTTCATCTGCGTCTTGAATTATGAAGTGGTAGGGGGTTATTAAAATCTACAAGTCCCACTCTCTGACTCCCCCGATTGTAGCCAAATCATGCCGCCAATAGCCTTCTAAAAACAGTAACCAAGGGATCTGTTGCAGAAATAAGACCCCCACTGCCCCAATTGCAATTTGAGCTCTGTCTCTTTCCATAAAGGTGGTTATGTGGATTCATCATTTTGGGTGATGGAGGGAATATGTAACCTTACCTTCAACCCAGTAAGTAAGAAAAGATGACAGTGATTCTCAGTTTGTTGGCATCTGTCTGTCTCGAGAGACAATGGAGTGTGTCTCCAAGCTGTGTTAGGCTGTGTTGTGCCCTGGGGCACAAGCCTGGGCAGTGCATGGAGGTTCTGGGCTACCCAGATGACAAGACCCCCCACCACTTGGCCTCACTGATGTGATCCAATGGAAAGCAGAGCAATACGTTTGACAGCCGCTTGGCAGCAGGAGTTGCCAGAAGGCACCACCCACCTGCCTTTGGGACTTCTCAGGTCCAACATTAGGGTTTTCCATGCTTGATGGTTCTATGTTGGGTGGCTGTTTGTTTTTATCTCTTCACTCCAGAGGTGATATGTAAACACTCTTTGCCATACAGTATTTGCTCTGTGATAACCCTTTCACACATACAAGTCATTCACCTGTTGTGGTCATCCCGGGATGCATGGATAAACCAGCAGCACATAGAAAGGTTAAAACATGCAACACAGCCTTTCCCAATGTCTGCCAAGCCCTTCTCTTGAACCTGCACCCACTGGAGGAAATTCCACAACCTCAGTAAGCAGCGTCTTATATTAAGGGAAACATCCCGAAATGGCACAAAGCTAGTTGGTGTAAGACAAACCAGACAAACGAGGAGCTGGCTGAGCTGGCCTAAGCCTGTCAGAGAGAAATCAAGCTTTTACAATAGTGTTTGAGTTACACCACTCTTTCTGCCAGCTTAATTTACCCTGGGTGGCCAGGTCACATGTCGAAGCTGAATGGGCTTAGGTCAGGATCTAGCCCAAGTCCCCACTCTCTGGTCCTGCCTCTGCCACTCCTCTGGAGTGCCCCATTATCAGGACTTAGGCTGCCTTGATATCCACTGGATTTGGCTCATCTGGCTGGGTCCCAGCTGAGCTGAACTGGGGAAAATATGCTGGCGTATCTCCAGCTGAGCCAAGGAAGGGGTGTTATACTGGTGTATCCCAGCTATGCTTGGAACCTCCCAGCTCAGCCAGAGATTTGCTGGATCCTAACCCCACACATGCTGGCTCCTAACCCCACTATATTCTGCAATGGGTTGCTACCAGACTAAATAAATTTTAGTCAATGAATCATATAAATTAATCAAGCAAGTCGATTATGAATAAAATAAATTTTGAAGTAAAAACTGCTAATTATGACAGTAATAACAATGAGATTCCTGCATTGCAGGGGGTTGGACTAGAAGCAATGGTTATTCCTTATTTTTCTGTGCTTCCCCATCCCATCACTTCTATTACCACAAAAAGTCAGGTGGGGTTTTTTTAGAGGTGGGTTTGTTGTGCATGTGTGCCAAATCCATTTTAAATGTGTTTGAATCCCACCTAAAATAGCAACAATTCGTTGGAGAATTTGGCAAGGAAGATGCTGGCAAAGCCAAAGGTTTGTTTGTCAAAGAATTGAAAGAACAGAATGAATTAAGATTGAGAACTGCTTAGCTGGAAGGTCACGAAGCATAGATAGCCAGCACTGAGATTACTGGATGATATGTTTTTAACTGAATCTGTTTTGATATGCTTTTAACTATAACTGTTTTTAGAATGTTTTAACTGTTTTAGAATTCATTGTTTTTTTAAAAAAGAAATTTTGTGGGTGTGTTTACTGTCCTGGGCATAAACTTACTAAATAAATGTTAGCTGGGATATGCCGTACATGGAATAATAATAACAATGATGTGCTGCTAGAGAATTGCTGCAAGAAAGGAAATTTGGAAAACAGTGCTCCATTTTGTCTTCATACTTGCTCTCTGTTGACCATGTGGTCCAAAGGGTGGCCAGTGTAGGATGGAACATAACCAGAAATCCACAGTACTGAATTAGTTTTTCAAGGAAAAGCCCCTCAGCATACGTAAAAAGCAATCATTAAAACACACATACAAATGAGCAGATGTGGCTCACAGCAGGGAGGTGCAAATTTCTATGGGAAGACAGAGTAGAAGATGTGGAGACCTTTGTTGTGGTCCCTTTGGCAATCTAAGTTAGATATTCAAGTTTGGTAAATCATGTTTGGTGAAATCAAAACCAGCAAGCAGATTGATTGCTAATTACACAAACCAGCATATATTATTCATTAATCTGTGTTATGCATGTACTTGGGTACTTTCAGTTGGCTACCCAAGTCCAAACTCACCCTTGGAAGGGTGTCACCTGTTCCCTAGTGGCAAGGGAGAAGGGTGGAGGAAGTGGTGGGTGTAGCATTGTGGGACCTGCTGGCCGGTCCTTTTGGGTGGCTAAAGGTTGAGCTCATGACCCGTCATCCTCACAGAGGCCCATGTGCCGAATTAGTTACTAACCTGCACAACTCATCATTGTCTTGCTGTTGCAGTATCCTAGAGAAATTGTGGGGAAGCTTTAGTTGTGTAGAACATAGTGGCCTGCCTCTGGTGAGCATAGGGCAGCAGGAATTGCATATGTGCACCAGAGTGCTGTGGAACAGGTGGCTTCCCTCTTACCCTCTGGGTTAGGGGTGGGGGAAGCTCAGGCCCTCTCTGGCCTTTGGGAATCTCCCCAAGCAACAGCCCTCTCTGGCCCTGCTCCAGACCCTTAATCATCATTCATCCTGATTTACTTGCCAAAGCTTACACAGAGGTTAGATGATATATTTATTGAGCATTCACCCTGCTTTGTTTGTGGGATAGTTATATGACAGTGAACGTTCCTCCTGCAATTGTCCTGAGTTGCTTGTGGGGTGTCTATATGTTTTCCTGTTAATAATTGGTTCACCCCACACTTTTCAATTCCTTTCTGCATCACTTTCCTAAGTGCAAACAACCCGTTTCTTTTTTAAAGCGGCCCTGTTATGCTAGGGTGACAAGAGCCCTTTAATCCATTGTAATTGCACATACCTCCTGATAAGCACCTATAATAGAATCATAGAATTGGAGAGTTAGAGTGGACCATGAGGACCATCTAGTTCAACCCTCTGCAATGCAGGAATCTCAACTAAAGCATCCACCCAGCCTCTGCTTAAAAACCTCCAAGGAAGGAGAGTCCAACACCTCCCAATGGAGTCAAACAGTTCTTCCTGTAAAAGAGTTCTTCCTAATGTTTCATTGGCATCTCCTTTCTGGTAACTTGAATCCATTTGTATGAGTCCTATGCTCCAGAGGAGAAAACATTCTTGTTCCATCTTCCATATGATAGTCCTTTAGATATTTGAAGATGGCTATACTATCTCCTCTCAGTCTCCTCTTTTTCAGGCTAAACATACCCAGCTCCCTCATAAGGCCTGGTTTCCAGACCCTTGATCATATTGGTTGCTCTCCTCTGCACACATTCCAATCTGTCAACATCCTTCTTAAATTGTGGTGCCCAGAACTGGACACAGTATTCCAGGTGTGGTCTGGTCAAGGCACAATAGAGTGGTGCTATTACTTCCCCTGATCTGGACACAAGACATCTCTTGATGTCTTTAATCCCTCCTGCAAAATAGTGGCACTCTGGGGGTGCCTATAGTTTGCTTGTTGTTGTTCTTTGCCTAATTTACATGCATTTTGATATTTTGCTACCCAACTAGATAGATTAGGCTGAGTATTTGTCCTCATTTGCCTTTTATGAAAGGCCTTATGGGTCAAACTAGGCACTGATCCTCCTATCCACAGTGTTATTTTCCTCCCCCTTGTCTTTGAAGTGTAGGAAATAAATTCGTCCTGACAAAGGGGGTGTTGCAAAGATGAAACATCACACGTGAAAACACTGTCCTTTATTTCAACATGTACGTGAAGACACCAGCCTAATTTTGGGCCTTGGGTGCTAGACTGGTTTTTTCTTTTATATATAGGACTTATGGGTCTGCTTTCAAATGTAGTCAGGAGGTTAGGTTTCTATTCAGGGTTCTGGAGTTAGGACTGGCAAGTTGGAATGATGTGTGTGTGATGTGGAAGCTTTGCGGGCATGTGTGTAAGTGTGATAAAAAGTGAGAAGCAGAAGGAAGGGCTGCTAGACTGTACTTGCAGCTTTTGAAAGGTTAGGGCTTTTTGTTAGGGCTGGCAAACAGGTACTGGTCACCAAGCCTGAAAACTCCCCAAGAGACAAAGGAGCCAGGCCAGGGACAATAGCTTTATGTGACCAGGTGGCCTGTTATTAGCCCTTTTGGATTGTCTGGTCCCTGCCAAGTTTGTGGTTGCAGCACCACTCTCTGGCCATCAGTAGTGGTGGCACTGAAGCACAGTGGTGAGCACTTCGACAATTCAGACAGGCTCTCCCTCAGGGTAGACTAAAACCCCTTTTCTCTGATACCTTCACCTTCTGGGTGAACAAACTTGTTGTTTGTAACTTGGAGAAACATTCAGACACAATTCCCACACCTGAAGCAGTACTGCCTGGAGGCTATACCATATGACATTAGTGGATTTGTAGTTTGACTCTCAGAATACCTCTGAGTGGAAAGTAGGTCTGTCTTCCTCCTCAAGGTCCTTTAGAACAGCTCCTGCCACCTCTGAACATGGGACAGTGCTCTCAACGGATGGGCCACAACCCATTCTGTAGAAGGACTTAAATACTTAACAACCTGCAGAGCACGGATATAATGAGCTGCTTGATATTGTCACAGGCCAATGCTTTCTCTAGCACGCTGCTGACAGTGGCTTTCAGAGTCTGATCCGGAGGTCTTTTTAAGTACTGGTACCTAAGGTCCTTTAACTGCAGGTGCCAAGAATTAACCCTCTCATGAGCCCTCTTCAGGCAGCATGATCTGTCCCCATGTAAGCAGTCTCGTGTGTGGCAGAGCAGGGATAAGCATCCTAAGTTCTGCTTTCGTCCCTGTCACCCTCTGCAAGTTGAAGGGGGCATCTCCAAAGCAAGGTGCCTCCTGTACTCATGGAAACGCACCATGTGATTTAGAGCCCAGTCTTTAGTAAGTACAGGAGGCTTCCTGCTCTCGTGGAGGGCAACAGATAGGAGCTTATTGTGCTCCCCCCCCACTCTCCCCCCCCCCAACGATGCTGCTCACATGTGAATAAACCCCCAAAGCAGACTAGGGATAGAAAAAACATTTTTGTCAAACAATTGCATTATAATCTCTGTGCTATCACCTCTCATGCAAAAGCAGAACCCAAGGGTTCCATTCCCTAGCCTAGTGCCCTCCAGGTGTTTCGGGATACAAATCAACTTTAATTTTGCAGCCTGTGTTTGCTGGTATGCAATTGAATCCCACCCCCCAAATAGTAAAGGTCTGGAAGCTCCTTGTGTTCTTGCCAATTTGCTTTATATGGGTTGTAGACCTCCCTTAGCAGTTACAGTGCTCAGAACTTCATGAGGTTGCACATTTCTGTAGATTTCCTAAGTGAAATTAGCAGGATAGGGAAACAGCATTGTTATTATTTAAAGCTGCATTTTTGTGCCAGTTCATATGCCCATTTGCAGCTCACAACAGCTGTAGTTTTTAATTTTAGGTTCATTATACAATTGTAGAGCTGCTAGGGATTCAGTTCTCTAAAGGCAAATCTACCTCACACTTTCTGAAACGAAATGCAAACAGAAACAGCCATCCTTCAAAATCCACACTTCTTCAGTTTTTTCAATGCAATTCTCTAGCCAAGTGCTGTGTACAAAGCAAAACAAAGCAAAGCAAAACAAAACACCGAACATGTACTAGGGTAAAGCGTGCATAAAATGTACATTAGGAAAAATTGCTTTGCAAAAATGTGTATATCAAGCAAAAATGCATACAAAATTGTGTGTATCAGGATAAATTTACACAAAAATGCTGTTGAATTTTCATGAGGACATTTTAAGAAATCATAGACTGATGTGCAAATGTGGAGAACTGATCTGAAGAGTTAAAAAAAAAACAGGAACAGAGAGAAACCAAATATTTACAAATTCACACATCCCTAAGAACTACAGGCTGAAAGCAGCCCAGGTTTGGATTCTGGCTTTGCTGCGGCTGATCCTGCATTTGAGGTGATCTGTGACAACATAGCAAAAGCCAAATTCAGTCTGTGGTGGCATGCTCAAAAAATCGCTTTGTCAACATGGACTTGCCATTCGCTGAACCAACTGGTTATGAGAATTAGGTCTAGTGAGGCAGAGGAGAGAAGATAGTGGCATACAGATAAGGGAATCATAGAACTGTAGAGATGGAAGGGACCCCAAGGGTCACCTAGTCCAAACCCCAGGAATCTCAACTGAAGCATCCATGGCAGATGGCCATCCAGGCTTTGCTTAAAAACCTCACCACCTTTGGAGGGAGTCCCTAGAACAGCTCTTAATGTCAGAAAGTTCTTCCTGATCATAGAATTGTAGAGTTGGAAGGTACCACAAGTTTAGCTGGAATCTCCTTTCTTGTAACTTGAATCCATTGTTCGGGCCCTACCCTCTGAGAAAGAGAAAACAAGCTTGCTCCCTTTTCCATGTGACAGCCCTTGAGATATGTGAAAATGGCTATCCTATCTCCTCTTAGCCTCCTCTTTTTCAGGCTAAACATTCCCAACTCCCTCATTTCATTAATATTGCTGGTTAGTTGGGTAGGTTGTGTCTGCAGCTGTGGAGAATTTGTAGAGCCGATGTGGGGAACTTGTGGCCTGCCAGATGTTGCTGAACTCCAGATCCCACCATCCCTGACTCCTGGGCCATACTGGCTGGTGCTGACAAGAGTTGGAGGCCAATATCTGGAGGGCACAGGTTCCCCAATCCCGGCTTACAACGCAATCCTAAGCATGTTGCCTCAGAAGTAAGTCCTACTGAATTCAGTGGGGCTTACCCCCAGGTAAGTAGGGTTAGGATAGCAGCCTTAGAGGTGGATAAGAGGCCTCTCGGGCCCTGCTCCTGCTTCTAACGAAAGGCAACTTTCCCCAGCTCCATGCCTTGTTTTTCTCCCCTCCGCAGCATGAAGTTCACACCAGCTGCCCTCTCAAGAGCGCACAAGGTTTAATTAGTGCTCTCCAAACGCCTGTGACGAAGGATGCAACACGAGGTTAACCCACGTGCAGCTGCCAGTGGCTGCTTGCTTCTTTCCCAGGGGGACTTCTGCTTCGATTCCTATTCCCTCCTTTCCCAGAAGAGAGGCAGGCAGCAGGACCACAACCCTTTGCCCACCCTGGAGGATTCACAACTCGGCTCCAGTAAAAGCTGAGGCCTGATCCAGGGCAAGGCTTCTCCCATTCCTGCTTGCTTATGCTGGAGACTAGAGCCCCCTAACAATGCGTGGCATTGCATCTTCACACCTGCCTCATGAGTCAGCTCCCCCCTGCATGCAGTTATTGCCCAGGGAGGCTCCATTCTGCCCAGGCACTGCACACTCCCCTGGGGTGAGGGCGGGGGCTCTATGAGTCAAGCAGCTTGTCAGAGCTTTTTTATAACAATACAATTAGGGGCCTTCTGCGCTTCCCAGCTGCATGGTGTGCTGGCTGCCCTCCTACCTGCCTTTTAATGACCCTCAGCACTTCCCTGAGCAGGTGTTAACAAACTGCTGGGCGTATTTTCCACACTGAATGCTGAGAAGCAACTCGGGTGGCGGGGGGGGGGGACTGCTTAGCAAACAGCACCTTTCTTTCAGGCATGGAAGAGCAAGGACTCACCCCCACTTCCGCTTGTCCCATGCCTAGAAAGCCTAGGCCTGGGCTGTTTCTGCTTGCCCTGTACTTTCCAGGCACGGGTCCAAGGGCTTCTGTCTTTGCACGGCTGCTTTCCCCTGGAAAACCCACTCTTTAAGGCTAAATCAGAGCAAACATCAATCCAGAGAAAACCTGATTGAAGTTTGCTCTCATTCAGTAACCAGCGGAAGTGCGGGTGAGCCCTAAGTCTCTTTTGGGATTGTGGCAGGCTTAAATTTTGTCAGGCTGTACCCTTGGATCTATTTTCAGTGTCCTAGACTCTTGAGCATGTCTGGAGTGCCCCTGATTCCTCATTGAGGCTGTGTACAGTGGTCACTTTTCATTTTAAGAACTAAACTGCCAGTAGGCTGGAGCTCTGTTCAATTGGCATAGCCAAGATTTTTGTTGGGGGGGGGCAGAACCTCAGTTTGCTATGTATTTTTATTGATGGGGGCCAGCTGCCCCTCCCTGCCTCCCTGGCTATGCCCATGATCTATTCCCTCAACTTATGCATGGATATTGACAGATAAACAGTGGACAGATAAACAACCCCCAACTCCAAGCTCCTGCAAAAATTCTACTTTCTCCAGAGCTGTGATAATAATAATAATAATAATAATAATAATAATAATAATAATAATAATAATAATTTATTATTTGTACCCCGCCCATCTGGCTGGGTTTCCCCAGCCACTCTGGGCGGCTTCCATAGAAACCAGAAAACACTAAAATATCATACATTAAAAACTTCCCTGAACAGGGCTGCCTTAAGATGTCTTCTGAATGTCAAGTAGTTGTTTATCGTTTTGACATCTGATGGGAGGGCGTTCCACAGGGCGGGCGCCACTACCGAAAAGGCCCTCTGCCTGGTTCCCTGTAGCTTTGCTTCTCGTAATGAGGGAACCGCCAGAAGGCCCTCGGCACTGGACCTCAGCGTCCAGGCAGAACGATGGGGGTGGAGACGCTCCTTCAGGTATACTGGGCCGAGGCCGTTTAGGGCTTTAAAGGTCAACACCAACACTTTGAATTGTGCTCGGAAACGTACTGGGAGCCAATGTAGGTCTTTCAAGACCTGTGTTATGTGATGTCCTGCCTTCTGAAGCGGAATTATCAACATATAGTCATCAGCACATCAAAACAAGTCAATCCACCCGTCACATTTGTATCTTGCTGTTCCTCCAACAAACTCCGTGGGCACCTTGAGCCGACCTACTTACTGAACGTTCATCCTGATTTAGTTTACGAAGAGGTTGGATTATATTGGTCTTTATTGAGCATTTGTTCTCATTTATGTGTGAAGTGGTTATGCAAGAATAATTATTCACTCTGCATTTGTCCTTATTTGCTTGCAGGGTCTTTATACATTTTCCTGTTAGTAGTCATTCACTTATCCCACATGTTTCAATTCATTTCCCTGTCATTCATCCTAACAGCAAAAAGTCTGCTTCTCATTTTTTGAACTGGATTTGTTATGCTTGGGTGAGTGAACACTTTAATCCACTTTAATTGTGAAACTAAATTTCCAGGACACATTTGAATCCCTCCTGCAAAATAGTGACAATATGGAGGTGGCTGGTGTTGCTTACATGGGGGCTGTCCTATTTTATCCTCACAACTCTACCCCCCCCCCAGGTTAGGCTCAGAGACAAGGATTTATCCAAACCTCCTCTTCACCCCGCCAGACGGACAAGCTGGGCATACTAGCCAAGTGGGCAGTTGAACCGGGCCTCCCTATATTGCCAGTCCGATTCCTCTCTACATTAGAATCATGCTAGCTATCAAATCAAAATTCTGGGTATCAAGAACAGCATGTTAGAGCAATAGGGTTGTGCACCTATTGTTACATTCCAACCATTCCAAAAATCAGAATTTGTGTACACACACACACACACACAATCCTCCATCCAGGAAAGGAAAAGTATGATTACAACAAGAATATGTTCTAGCCAAGCAAAAGCCCTTGAGAGGGTGTGTACTAGGGCCACTCTGGGGTGTGTGGCTTGAGGGGGGTGCATGGCCCAGACCCAAGATGGTGGGCCAGGTGGAGAGGCCTGGAGGTTCACATCAGCTCTGGGTCTTGAGGTTCTCCACTCCTGCTGTACATGATGGAGGAGAGTGTGCCCCATTGCAAAAACTCTCTGAGAGCCTCATGGGTTGTTGCGGATGTTTCCTCCCAAAGTATTTCACTTTTGCCTTTCCCCAACACACAAAGACAAACAGCAGGTGCCTTCTGACAAATCCACTTAGACAACTTGCTATTTCCCTGACTGTTTGGGTGCAATGAAATAGCGATTGGCCCCTTTAAAAACGTTGCAGTGGAAAACCTCTTGGCCCATTACATAACTGATGTTTTCCCAATATGTCCATCACATCCAAAAGACCTCGCAACAACCTGTGAAGTAAGTTCGCCTGGAAGATGATGCCTACCAGACACCTGGTGCGCTTCAGGGCTGAGTGAGGAATTGAACCTGGGTTGCCCTAATCCAGTGCTCTAACCACTGCACCCCACTGACCCTGGCCATGCTATGTGTGGCTGAATACATAACCGCTTAGGGATTAAGCAGTAGGTAAAAGTTGTGAAATAAATAAACTGTATGGGCGTATGTATGTCCTGTTCCTACATGCCAGTCAGACAGGTGGGCTTGCTGCCCTGATCCCACTTCCCATAACATATATTTACTGTATGCGCAATAGTGCACATCTGAAAAGTGCATTTGCCAGGGCCGGTTCAAGACCCTTTGGCACCTCACTCTGCCTCATGGCTGGGCCCGCCCTGGCTTTTGCAGTCATGTTATGTTGTACAAATTCAGCTCTTTCTTTCTTAGCCAAGGGCCACCAGCAAATCATACAGCAGCGCAATTTAAAACATAGTGCATCACTGAGAATATAATTAAAACAAACTAGTAGCATAATCCATTGTAGTGTCTAATCCATTGCAGCATTCAGTATTTCCCCCCAACAACATTAAAACTACAACACTGCAAAAGTGTAACATTCACTACAGAAAAGGGCTCCTGCTCATTGACACTTTAGCCCAGCGCTTCCAGCAACAGAGCTGACAGTCCTCAGCCTTGCTCCAAATCATGCTGGCAATCCATCTTATGGGATTCGGCCCATTCTTTTTTAATAGACAAAACCATAGAAAGCTAGCTAAGTCAGATATGATCCTGTGGGTCTGGTTTGTCAGCAAAATGACCAATATTTCACCACTTACCCAATCCTTTATGTCCCCCAGCCATTCTTGCTATAAATTTCTGCCTAGGGCAATTACAAAGACTGTACTGCAACACAATTATGTTCCAGAGTTTCCACTGTTGGTTGTCCACACTGCTTCCATAGCTGCTCCACAGAAATCCCTCTGAGCCATCCTAAAGTGACTGCAGAAAGGAAATTGTTTAGTGTTGCCAAGCTGATTAATCTTTGGCACTTTGGTACCTATGTTTTGTTGAATATGGTGGAAGGGAACTCATGTTATCCAGGCTTGGGTAGAAGGGAGATGTTATTTGGGTAATAATCTCTGCCAACAGTTCATGAAAATGCACATCCATGATAAGCTGTCTCATCACATTGAGAGCTTTATTTTCTCCCAGCATGAACATAAGATGAAAATCCTATCCTGAAAAATCCTATACTGGCTATCAGATTAATGGCAAAATTTAACCCAATCAAAAAGGTTTTAGCACCTTCTGCCAGTCAGCATATCTATATTCCATACTCTCTAAATGCAGAACCTGTTCACCACTAGGCAGGCAAAGGCAAGTATCCAGACAGATGGTTTGGCAGTGGGTGAGAAAGTAATTAACCCCAAAAATCTTGAGTCAACAGCCTGACCGCAGACTCCCACGCCCTGCCTGTGAGGGAGTGCTACAAGGAACCAAAGCATTCCACTCCAGTCATGAAGTGTCTTCAAAAGAATGTAGAGCAGAGGAATTATGTCACTGAACTATGAATAGTTTTACTTCTTGCCCGGAATCATTGGGCCAGGGATGCCAACAGGATTTTCTGGGCCTAGTCCACACAGTCTATTGACAAGAGCTGCTCACTCTGGTCCCCAACCCCTCATTAGCCCCTCTGAGCTTCTGCTTCCTGCCCCATGCAAACTACTAAGCTCACTTTTGATCTTCACCGTCCCATTTCTGAAGGCTCTTCTGTTTTGCAGTCCTACTTTTTACCCCTTTTTCACCTTCACTCCTGTATACATGCCTCCTGTGCTTGCTTCTGTGCAATCCCCCTTGAACACAAACCATGCCCCTGGTAACTTCCTGCATCTTCCTCCTTCCAGGCATTATGTTAAATGCTGACCATGGGATCCTCCAGTCTGGAGCTTGGCCTTTGCATTTCTGCATTATCTGCGGCTTCTGGACCGACCTCGAGGGTAGCCCCACAAACAGTTATCAATTTTCAAGGTGGTCAATCACAAACAAACATCTTCCCAGCTTAATCTAGCCTGTGCAACCAAGCTAACATTCAGATAGCTAAGCGGTGGTTTGGTGCAGATCAAGGTTCCAGCCCAACATGAACGCTGAGCTGATATGCACTGAGACACTTGCTATTGGCTCATATAGAGGTGGCCACACATACTTGGCCAATTGTCCACCTTTCCTTGGAGAAACCATTAGGAACATTCTTTTTTAAGAGATAGTAAGTGAAACACATTGTAGCCACTACCAATTTCAAGAAGGAAGAGTTTCAGGAGAAGCTGTATCTTCTGTTGTGCAGCATATTCAAGGCCTTTGAAATATTTAAAGATAATGGGATGGAATTCAACATCACACTCTTTGTTTGCTCCATCTGGGCAAACATTTTGGTATTCTCCCCACCCCCAAACCTCGAGTCAATTGCGGTGTGTACGAAGGGAGAGGAGGATGAAGCCCTGTTGCACAAGGGACAGTCCTTGCACAGGACTTCCACTTATGGTGCTCATTAGATCAATCCCACTCAAGAGTCACCAGATAGGATGTATGTTTGCATGCCATGGACCCCTAATATTAGACCTAGTGCTTCTGAATGAATCCAGCACCACTTATGGCTAGTTCACACATTTAAGCTCACCACTTGAAGTCTGTAGCAACCAATGATGACTCAGCATGTGTGAATGAGTCATCACAGATGAAGTGTTGCGCAATTTTCATACCTCCTTATGCCATCCAGCCCAAGCCCACCGCAAGGAAGCTTCCCTCTGGGCCAGTTCAAACATGCAGCATCAAATGGTGATTTGTATGCCTAAATGCACCATCACAACCAGTCAGACACCATCAAGGACCTCACACCCAAGACCTTTCAGTGGAGTAACATGGTCACACCTTCATCTGCCAGTCCCCCAAACTGCACAGTAACCACGTATAGTGGAATCCCATACATGCATGTGTGAACTATGACACAATCCTATGTGGATTCACTTGGAAGGATGTCCCCCTGTAGTCAGTGGGCCCTACTCCCACATGAGTGTTTATTGTAAAGGCTGCCATCCTAAACACAGTTACATGGGAGTAAGTTTCATTGAGCTTAGAGCAAGCGTGGGGAACATGAACTGTTCATCTTGTGTCTGCACTATGAAGATAGACTTCTGTTCACAGATGGGTTACATCAGAACAGATGAGTCTTAAAGCCTGCCTTCTCTCTCATCACGCTGAGACAAAAGAGATGCTGCAGCCATGATTTTCTGCCCTGGCTGCCTGAACTAATTACAGTCAGTGACTGCAGAGTTCTCTGCACTTTGATTCCATGTGCTGAAGAACTGAGTGGGGAGGACAGAACACTCTCTTGACTCGGACTGCATCTTCTAAGACTGCTTAGAGTGCTTTCAACTTTCGTTTAAAATTTGATATGCACAAACTCCTTAGGACTAATGCAGACTAAAAGCACAGTGTGAACACACCCCAAGAACCAAACAAGGAGAGAGAAGGGGCGTGGGTTTTTTATATTATTATTAAACCTTTGATCTTAAAATCTACAACATATGATTTCTGGCTCTCAGCAAAAGGATGAAAGCAAGGATGGAGGATGAAATGCTGTTCCAATGCATGCTCAGAAAGTAACGTTTGAAATGACAAAGTCCCTGACTACTTTTTGAGGAAATGCAAAAGACTGGTGTAGCCTCCAACATTTTCCCTTGCGAAAAATGGTGGGATAGGTATCATGCCCCAGTTGCTGCCCTTGGATTCGGAAGATGTGTTCCTTGTTGTTGTTGTTTTAAGAGCTCCAGAGCCTCAAGTAGGGCAGTGTACTCATTACCTCTTGCTATGGCTCCACTGCTGGTGTTTGAAGCTGAGTACTCATGACACTAGCCACAATCCATAAGTATCCTACAGCTTCTTGAGAAATACTGCTCAATGTTATTTCCTTTACACCAGCCTCCATCTGATTGCAAACCAGAAGCTACAGTTAAGCTGCAGTGCATAGAGTTCAGGAAGCCATTGCTCATCCACAGATGCCTGCAGATGCGCAGACGGCAACTTCAGTGAATTGGAATTGAATTGGAGTTCAGCACAGGGAAACAGGCAATGGGCATCATCTCTGGACTGAACAGCAGCATAAGAATGTGACTTGAAACACAGCAGGGGAAACATCATGTCTCTGATGTGCACATAGTGTTGCTTTGGAGTAGCAGCTGCATCCCCCTCCAATGCCTGCCCTTCTCCCTCACTTGGGCCTCCTCCACTTTTGTATGAGTCTGAGCAGTTTTCTCCTTGCCCTGCTCCTTTCTCAGGGAAAACCAGCTCCTTAGTGCTCAGAGCAAATGTTAATCTGGAGAAGATCAGAATTGGCTTTTACTCTGATTGAGTGCTAAAGAGTGGTTTCAGGACAAGAGAAAGTGTGGACAAGCCCTCAGAGTTGTCATCTTCAGTCCAGGAGACTGCCTAATTTGAAGAGCTCCAGGGTAGCAAGTCTTTATGGAATAGTTGTGCTTTCCTTCCTGGTGTGCAGGTGGTTAATTCGCCTATCCATCTCTCCTGCCTGGTGCAGCAATATTCATCTTTCAGCAAGCAGGAGAAGGTGGTGGTGAACAGGCTGCTTGAGGAGTGGGTAAGAGCCCCCATGGCACCCTGACCTGGATCTCTTAAAGCTTACAGGTGCAGTCCATGTGTCTGGAGCAGGCAGTACAATCTGCTGAGGATGTGCAGAGATCTTCCCAGACATTGAAAAGGGGGTGGGGTCCACCTGAAAGCAGAACTACTCTGCCAAATCAGCTCCAGTAATAATCCAGAGTAAGCAGATGCATTTACTAGATGTCCCTTAGGTGTCTAGAAAGCTAACTTAGATCACTGGGTAGCTGGGCTCCAGCACGATGCAGGCATCATCCTCACACACCAGTGCCTGGAGGTCTTAATAATAATAATTTATTATTTATAGCCCGTCCATCTGGCTGGGTTTCCCCAGCCACTCTGGGGGGCTCCCAACAGAATAGCAAGGATGGCTCTTTTCATAGCATGATGACACATCTGGGGAAGCCAAGTCCCATGTGAGTTCCAGGATTGGAGCCCAACCAAAGGCCGGGCTTTTACGCCAGCTGAACCCCGCTCCATGATTTGAGGAGCATGTATCTACCTGTATCTTTTCAGCAAGTCTGAGGGGCATGTCTGAATATGAAGAAAGAGGCCTGGACACTCTCTATATTCCACCAGTAGCAATAGTCTCATTGGCAGATGAGAGAGTGAGGAGCTCAAAGGAGCATCAGACACCTTTCTACCCTGTCATCTGCTACTATCTGCCATCACTGCCTTCCACTACACTTGGCAAGGTGGCAGAGCTGCAGCTGTGAGAGGGTGGTGGTCAATGGGGAAGAGTGGGAAGAGGAAGAGCACCTGCTTTGCATGCAGAAGATCCTAGATTCATACCCGGGCATCTCCAGGTAGGGCTGGGAGAAACCCTAGTCTGGAACTGGGGAGCTGCCTGCCGAGTTGGTGTAGACAAAACTGAGCTAGATAGAAGAACCTCTGTATAAGGTTTCTGTGAGGTACTGAGGTGATAGAAGCTGAAGCAGGAGAGGTGAGAAAAACATGGGGGTCCACAAGTTGTGGCTGGGCTTGATAGCAAACCATTGATTCTAGGAGCCATTGCAGATGAGTTAGAAGGACCTTGAATTCATGGATGTGGTGCCACGATGCCTACTGAGCAACTGCAGTCTGGTGGTTCCTCAAAACGGAATAAGGTAGTAGGGCTTAAGAATATGGATGGAATGGAAGGCTTTTAAAGAAATTACAAAGCAGCCTCATATTATGTGTCTTCCTTGTTAGACAGTGCATCAGCAACAAATTTTAAGAGAGATTGCAACGCAAGTGCATACATTCATCAAAGTAATTTGTTGCTTCATCATAGGTCATAACTAGCAAATGCATGGATTGGAATCCTTCCAAAGAGATTTCAGTTCTGGAATAGATTTAGTGGAAGGAGAAAAATTCAAATATGTGTAGCGTGTTAAAGAGCAGGAGAAGGGAAATGGACGTGGCTAAAGTTAAGACCTTAACAAAGCGGCCTGTGTGAAACTTCACCAGCTTCCAGAAGTAGCAAGTCAATCGAAGTAATTTGGATGCCCACCTACCCAAAGTGGCAGAGGAGTTTGCTCTTCAGTGGCTTTTTCATGGTGCATTTGCTCTGGAGTTTGTGACCAACATGGGTTGATCTAGAGGTGTGGGTCTGTGTGGGCACATATATGGCCCTGCCCTTTGGCCCTCTGATCTTTCCCTGCCCTGTGCTGTGGCCATTTTAATAAGCCAGCCTCTCTGTAGCAAGCAGAAGGGTGGAGGAGAGAACTAGATGACCTCTCTTTTAGTATCTACCAGCTCAGAAGAGAATTGTCATTAAGGAGGGGAGGAACCGGGATTTGCTAATAGGCTGACTTGACCAGGTTTACACCAGGGCTGGCCTTGGCCCTTGCTTCTCCAGCCTGCCTGGATCTTAAGCTGCCAAATCTCCCAGCGGTTTCAGTCATCACCTTTTGCAGCTCCTGTCTCCCTTTTAATGAGCATCCCTGCGTGCTCCCTGTACCTGTGAACAGCTCTGTGTCTGTAGCTCCTCTCCACCTGCTGCGCTTATGCCTTGCTGCCTTGGGGGATTTGGGCTGGAACCAATCAGTCAAGAAGCATTGGTGGTAAGAGTTGGTGGTGGCTTACATTCAAGGTGCGTTCAGCTGCGGGGGCTTTTATTTCCTCTCTTTTCTTTCTCACTCTCCACATTTTTCCTTTTATTTGGGATGGCTGCATATGGCTCTCTGTGCTGCTAGGCGAAGTGGGTCTGAGATCTGTGAGCCACAGGATTCAGTCCCCAAGGGCCGCTCCATGTCCTCGGGCAAATAGCTGCAGAAGTGGAGTATTTCTGGTCAATCAAGGCAAAGTGGGTGAGGGAGATGGGAAGGGCCATTCATGTGGCATCATCAAGGCTTCACAGAGCTCTGCCAGGGGCTGTCGCTCACTCCTGTGCAGCTTGTTGCTGCTGTCATCAACTTTCTCTGAGTAAAGTCTGATGACAGCACACAAGTCCCTTCCCTGGGATGAAGTGCTAATGGGCTGTTTAATCCCGGAGAAGGGACCAGTGCTGGGATGAGCAGTAGGAAGGCAAAGACAAATCTTAATCAAGGCAGCTTTTGGTGCCCCGGGACCAACCCACAAATAGTTAGCCATTGGGATAGTGTGCTGTGGGAGAGACAGCTGTGGAGATTGACAGCACCCAAAGAATATCACCCCACTTGTAAAAGACCCACACAAAAAAACCCAAAGCAAAACCCACACAATGTACTTCACTGCATTCACAGTTGAATAGCACACACATTTGTACTGAATTTATTTCCTTTATTGGATTATCCCTGGATTGGGAAAATCCAAATGTAATGGGGGAAAGTGTGGACTGCTAGTTGGATGAAGAAGACATAATGTGAACAGCACCAAAAAGAATGGAGACACAAGCAGCTTCAAATCCACATTAAATTTCTGTGTGGACTAGTTCAGGGGTGGGGAATCTTTGGCCCATGGGCCATATTTGACCCATCTGAAGTCCTAATTTGGCCCTCAAGGCTGTTCTTTGGAAGCCACGCCCACCTGCCCCACACCTGACATCATATATGACATCAGGTGAGGAACAGAAAGCCATGGAATAATGGGGGGCTTAAACTGGGCTCCCAGTCGTCTCCCCTTTGGAAGGATTCATCTTCCTTGTGTGCCCAGCGTTGTCGACAAGTAGCCCATATGCCTGTGATACAAGCGGCTCTAGTGATGGCAAAAGAACACCAGCAATCCATCACGACCTGTCATCCAGCTGCTGCGTTGGCACAAAAACTTTCCTGGGCTTGAGTGGGGGAGAGCAGATGACGAGAATTTGTGAATAAAGCTAAACTGGAATATGAGAGGAAAGGTTCCAATAAAGTGGAAAGGTTTAGAAGAAGAATAGAGAAGATCAGGGAAGCACAGAAGGTTTAAACTTGTTTAGAGGGACTGATTGCTCCTATCAAAGCTGCCAGGTTGGGCCAGTCTAGTGGTTCATTTAGCCCAGACTCCTTGCTTTCAACTGCACCAAATGTTGCTGAGAAACAGAAGGGACCCACACCTTATTTGTTCCTAATATCTGGTACTGGCATTCAGTGACCACCTTGGCCAGTGGCTTTCAGCAGCAGGGTATTGTGTTGTGGAGGTGCTTACCTGGCCTCCCAGAAGAGGGAGAGGCAAAGAGGAGGCCGCACTGACAGCACCATGCAAAATCAAGGCCGTAGCACCTGCCCACTCTAGTCTCTGGCACTGGAAACAGAAACCCATGAATTCTGGCCCTTCCCCCCAACCCTGCGGTCACTTTGTGCCCTTGCCAAGCTGTTTGACTGCATACTAAACCTTCAAGGTTTGCTTGTATTTTCACCCCTTCAGCACAAATAAGCAAGTACAAGTATACTTCCAAAAAACTCCTTTTTTCCACTTCCCTCAGAGCCTTTCCCTCTGATTCCTCTCCACGTCTGTTCGCCACAGTTCAGTACAGAGATGGGTCTGGCTAAGTCCACTGAAATCAGGAGGCTACGAGGGCACATGCTGTAGCTCAGTCTCGGATTATGATCATTGTATCTTAGCACTGCATGGATAGTCCAACCCCTCCTTTCTTCAGCCTCTGCTACCGACATTGGAATGGACCTTTTTCTAACTACTCCATACCATCTAACATTTCTCCGATAGAAATTGGGACATCCCATTCCATAATGAAAATCTTACTAAGTTGCCCCAGCCACTCTGGGCAGCTTCCAACATATAACAACAACAACAACAACATTAAACATTAAGAGAAACTTCCCTATACAGGATTGCCTTCAAATGGCTCAGAGGTTGGATAACTCCATTTATTTATTTTATTTATATTCCGCCCTATACCTGTAGGTCTCAAGGTGGTTCACAGAATATATTCACACGTGAATCCCCTAACTGTAAAATAAAAATAAAGATTAATGCACTTCTAATGTTTTTATTTTAAATGTGCTTCAGTTTTGAATAGAGCAGTGGCACTCCTGGAGGGGATATTTCCCCCTATGCCATTTTCTTGCTCTGTATTGCTCACACACAAACACCACAGGAAAAAAAATCAGAAATGAATAAGTAGAGAAATAGCAGCTTGAAGTGGGGAAAACAGCATGGGTGGGATTTAGCTAAGTTGTATGAATGGAACGAGGTCTGCTTGTGCAGCAAAACTTCTTTCCCCCCTACTCTTGTGTGCACTCCCCCCTCTACCCACTAAACGTGCTCTGGATGGTTGGGGGGAACCCAGATTAGGTTTATTTGGGGGCGCAGTGGAGAGGGGGAGTTCCATTGTGAAAGTGATCCTTGTTCCCTGCATGTGTGCCCAGTGCTATGTTTATTTCCAAACCATGGTGGGAAAGGATTAAACGCTCCCCCAATTCTGCTGCTCTGATCAAAATCAAAACCCTACCAATTACCACCACATGGCAGGTTTAGGTTCAAACTATTTGTTCATTTGCTTTATTTAAAAGCATTTATAAACTGCTAAATATATCAGAAACCTCTAAGCAGAGGTCTAAAAGACAAACATTTTATCAGTAAAACATTCAAACAAAAACACAACTTAAAACCAATAAAGTAGCAGTATAGAACACATAAGAGATATCAAAGCAAAAAAGAGAGAAATTCAGAGGATTCAAACACATGGAACAAGGCCCAATCTTGTGGTTCAAGGGAAGTGTGGGCAAAAAGGTAAGTCCTCACAAGAAGTCTGAACCAAGTGACCGTTGCCACTTCATGTAATCTCAAGGAAAGGGCCTTCCACTAGGCAGGGGCAACAGCAGAAAATGTTTTCAGGTCAGACAGTGTTGGCATATTATGGTGCTCACATGTCACAGCTATTGTTACTTGTAATAAAGGCAGAACTTCCCATCTGCCAAATGAAGTGTGTGATATGAACAAATATGCTCACCTGTTGTCTGGGTTGCATGGTTCGTGGAACTGGATTTTTCTGTGTTGTAGAATTTCGGGTGCAGAGCTGTTGTATTTTAAGGGTAACACTAGAATGAAGCAGGGCACCACAATTTCCCACTGTGGTCCAGTGTAGACATTACAGAGAGATGAAGCACTCTTACAAGTCCTTTTTTAAACCTATTTGTGTCCTGAAGATACCTAGATGCTTTCTCTATGCACAGGGCAGGGTGCAGATGCACCATGAGTACATGAAGGATCTCAGAGCACACCTGTTTTAACCCAAATTCCCTATTTTATCTACCTCTTTGATAGGTTGCGTGTGTGAAAGGCCATGTGACCAAGACCCTGAACTACCTGGAGATGAGTCCCTCAAGTGTCTTGAAGGGCACTGCTTTGAAACCTCACCCGCTCAACCCTGCTCGAATATTTTCCAGTGAGCCATCCAAAGCCAAGCTGGACCCATACAATGGTGCCCTGAGTCCCTGGGACTGGACCAAGAACCAGACGGCCATGGAGCACTTCAACCAGCGAGCTAAGAGGAAGCCCTCCATGAAGGCAGGCCGAACCAAGAAGATCTTTGGCTGGGGTGACTTCTATTTCAACATCAAGACCCTGAAGTTCAGCCTGCTGGTGACAGGCAAGATTGTGGATCATATAAATGGCACCTTCAGCGTCTACTTTCGTCACAACTCCTCCAGCCTGGGCAATGTCTCTGTGAGCATTGTTCCACCCACCAAGGTAGTTGAGTTTGATGTACTGGTTCCCCCTATCCATGCTCAGCACCTTCACCCTCAGCAGTCCACTTTAGCTGAGCCCAAGGAACCCAAGACCTTCAACTGTCACGTGGAATATGAGAAGACCAACCGGGCACGCAAGAACAAGCCTTGCCTCTATGACCCTTCTAAGATCTGCTTCACCGAGCACACGCAGAGTCACGCCGCTTGGTTGTGTGCCAAGCCCTTCAAGGTCATCTGCATCTTCATCTCCTTCTTCAGCATCGACTACAAGCTGGTCCAGAAGGTCTGTCCAGATTACAACTTCCAGAACGAGAACCCCTACTTTGGCTGATGAGGGGGGAAGACTTTGGGAGGGGGGGACAGTGCAGAGGGGTGTTAAGTAAGTTGCACTCTTTTTATCAGGACAGGATTTGGAAGAACTTTGGCTGGCAGTGAAAGAAACAGGAGAGCCCCCCCCCCCCCGATGCTTAGTGAGAGAAGGATGGCCGGTTCTGAACAGGAACTGGATTCTGCTCCATCTCATAAGGCATTCCCTTCCCAGTGGCCACTAAACGTCCCAGGACTTTAGGAAAATAGAAACTGGCCCAAAGGACACTGTTGCTTTTGCTCCCCACTGTACCCCCTTTCCGATGCTGTTTGAGTCATCTCAAGGGAATTCCCAGCAATATGAAGAAATGGCTTGCTGTGGCTTTCATCTCTTTTGTGCATAAATGGACCCTGCTGCTTCTGTGGGGCTGTAACACTGACTTATATGAGAATGTCTTTCATGATCATGCCTCCCATCTGGAATATAAGGTTCTGGTAGCAGCCAAAGGTTCCTCTGTGCACCTCTCTGTCTCTCTTCTCCTTGGACTGAGCCACAAATTGTCAGCTGAGTTGCTACTGAAGCTATTCATTGACCTGCCTGGGATTGTGGGAAAAAGCATATTAACCCACAGTGCCAACTCACCTCTTGCCAGATGCTCTACAATGGAAAGGACCAACAGAGGGCAGAAATTGCCAAACTCGGGAGCTTCTCTGTTCATATAATACAGGAATGTAATGTGCAATGGATCAATCATGTTAAATTGGGAGGGAGAGTGAGAATGTGTGTCAGCTGGAGTTAAGCTGAATGTAAACAGGGAGATTGGGGTTCGGTGGGTGAGATCCACCAAACTTTATGTTCATAGCAGAAGCCTGAGTTGAGTGTTAGTAGAAATTCAAATGAAATTCTATTAAGGACTGTGAGAGTCAACCAACTTAGGAAAGCGTGTGTGAGTGTGTGTGTGTATACGCAGCATGACAGCGAGTAAGGATGTGTGCTACATTAGGTGTGCTCTTTTGGCCTTAATGGCATATGTATTTGCAAATACATTTATTTAAGTCTGTATAACTAGGAATGCATATATGCCACCATGACAGTAATGAAGTGTGTGTGTTTTAATTAGGGCTGCAAGCATTCATTGATTTATTCTGCAGATTGATCAACTAGAGCTTTAATCTCAGATTAAAATTTGTCCCCTTTGATTGAGTGGCAGGGCTAAGACTGAGCGGCACACTGCTGTGCAGTCCTTGCAGGTGTAGCAGTTGCCTCTTTGCTGCGGATGGGTTTGCTTTCCAGCTGACACCCAGAGTTTCCAGATCTTTTTTCATTTCAGGGTGAAAACCCACTGGGGTTTTCCTGCCAGCTATATGAAGCACAAAGCAACTAAGGCTGACAGTGCTCATTTGAAAATCACATCAGTTTCTCTTTTAACTCTGGATCTTCCACAGCACTTACAGGATTTTGAAGTTGTTCCTTTTTGAAGACATTTTGGTTCTGATGACTTTACTGTAACAGGGAATGCTCTGCACAAGAAAGAAAAATGTAAAGGATGATCAATCCTTCTTAATAGTGCTGAGCGGTAGCTTTTGTTGATTAAATTTTAAGCTATCTCACATTTAATAGGAGGCCATGCCTATCCTGCTATATCATAAAAAGGCACCTGCATTTTTGTGGTTTAGGTAAGATGCAGACTTATTTAAAGACAATTGACAACCCTACTTTCAACATATATATTTCAGTGTAAAGATTTCGTTAAAGGGTATGAAGAGACATTTGAGTTTGCATATGTAAGTATGAGTGTGTGCTATCAGGAATCTGAATGCTTGAGTAAGGAGTGTCTGTATGAATCAGTGGCAGCGTAGGTGAGATGGTGTTAATGGGAGTCTGCATGTGATTGCATGTGCTGGTGGGGTGTGAGAGAGAAATTGGCTTACTAAACTGTATGGGAGGGAGAGAACAGATTCATTTTTTGTAAGAATGTATGGCTGGGCTTGCTTACACGAGTCCTCTAGAGGAGTTACTTTGAAAGCAATTTCTGCAATGCTCCTGCGCTCCCCTGCTCCCTCTTGCACATGGTGTGTCTAGAGGACTTTGGCTGTTCCATGAGAGGCTAGTCTATCGTCTGTCCTGGCTTCAGAGGGGTGGGTAGACTCTAGTAACATTGCAGCTACTTCTAACATTCTGGCTCAGCGATGCTCTGAATTCCCTTGATTCCTTCTTCTTGCTTATCTGCCTCTCCCTTTCACCCACTGCCCTTGCAAGAATTACAAAGGGTTTCAAGTTGGTTTTGAGCGGTTGCCACATGCCAGGTATAGAAATGAACAGGGGAAATGATATGCTTCTTTTTTTGACAATCAGTATTGTTTGTTGGTTGGTTAGTTTGTTGGTTAGTTAACAGCAAAACAGTAATATACGTGTGGCTCTTCAAAGCAACTACAAAGTAAGGAACAATTTAATTGTGTGCTGCCATTACAAAATCAGACAGTTGGGATATTTTCTGATGTACAACTTCAAAAACATTTATTGTCAATAAGACAGTCATTTATTCATTTTTAAAAGCAACGTGAGTCAAGTACTAGTAAAAGAAGTATGGCAATACCATATGGTTCAGTCATTTCTGGACTATGACATTTGTTAAAATGTTTGAGTGCTCCGTCCTGCAAACAAACATTCAGCTTGCATGTGAGGAAGGAGCCTACCTATCTCTCTGTCATGCTAGCTTTCTACATGTTGGTTTGGGGTTATGGTTTGGCTTGGTTTTAACAAGGGCATTCAGACATTCATTCCCCCCCCCCCTACATTCTGAAGTAGTACAGTTCTAGGAAGGCAGTATCGCCTGATGCTTCCAAATGTGCAGTTCAGCTGCAAGAGCTTAAACACCAGAGATGAAACTTCAGATTGCTTTTCAAAATTGCAAATCAAATCTAAGGACAAAATGTAACTCATTGGAGAGTGGCCTGAATTTTAACTTGCACCTTTTTATGTGAAGGTAGCTTTGACTGAGAATAAGTCACTCTGCCTTCACCTAAAAACAACTTTGTTTCCATGAGTGAAGGACATGTGACACACATCCAGCCAGTTGTGGAATATGTTAGGCAAGCTGCATCGTGCTGCATTCACACAAATGTTGAATTATGAACTCACACTAACAGCAGGTGATGAATTCAGAAACACAGCCAATTCACCTATAACCAAGTGACTGATATCTTGGGGACCTCTGTGGGTGATGTTTACAAATGAAATAAAAGATTCATGTTGGAATTCATGAGTTGTAGATCATGAATCTAAAGCCTCATCCCAGCTGTAAGGGATCTCACCTGGAATTTGCATGGCCAAATGGTGAATCATCCAGTTTTGCCAGTTCTAGAGGTAGAGGCTGTACCTTCACTACTCTCCTACTTGTTGCAGGACACGGGTGGCACTGTGGTCTAAACCACTGAGCCTCTTGGGCTTGCTGATCGAAAGATAGGCGGTCCGAATCAGTGCGATGGTGTGAGCTCCCATTGCTGTGTCCCAGCTCCTGCCAACCTAGCATTTTGAAAGTGCACCAGTGCAAGTAGATAAATAGGTTCCACTGTGGCAGGAAAGTAAATGGCGTTTCCATGCGCTCTGGCTTCCATCGCGGTGTTCCATTGTGCCAGAAGAGATTTAGTCATGCTGGCCACATGACCCAGAAAGCTGCCTTTGGACAAATGCCGGCTCCCTTGGCCTGAAAAGCGAGATGAGCGCCACACCCTATAGTCGCCTTTGACTTGACTCAACTGTCTAGGGGTCCTTTACCTTTACCTTACTTGTTGCAGCAAAACTAGAGAAGTACAGCAGCCCAGCTGAAAGTGTGTGCAGGCTAGTGTCTCTGCTGTTGTGTTTTGTGGGTGTACACAACCATGAACAGGGATGCTCGTGCACATCAGCTCATGTGATAGGCATGAATCTCATGCAGCTGTTGGTGTATGTAAGTGATTTTGTGAGTGCTTTCAACAATGTCTGATGTCTCTGTGGCTCTATCAGTGTACTTCCTATTGTGTTAGAACTAAGCGTAGATGTGCTTAGTCTACACAATCACATCAGCGTTTCCTAAACTTCCCAAATTGTGTCCCCCATCCCGCCGCTTCCACTTAAAATTGAAGGCATACTTCACCTGTATTCTCAAAATGAGATACATATTTCCAGAACATCGGGGAAGCATTTTCCTTGTAATGACAGGTTATCCTAGTCAGTATTCTTTCCCAGCATCCTTCCCTTTGCACACTCGCACTCAGGGTTGGGACTATGACATGCTTTTGGGATTCCCCACATTTGTCTACTCTGGTGCAGGCTGCATTAGTGAGTCTGAATCCTCCCTGACTCCCTCCCTCAGGAAGATGTTCCTTCAGAGAAAGGATCCATGTTGCACAAAGCTTTCCTACGTGAAAATAGAGAGCACAGGCGGGTAATCTGTGGCCCTCCAGATGTTGCTGAACTACAACTCCCATCATCCCTACCATTGGCTGTGCTGGCTGTGGCTGATGGCAATCGGAGTGCAGCAACCTCTGGAGAAAGCCACTCTTACCACTGTCTGCACATGCCCCTGTTTACGTGTTTGGTGAACTTGCAAGTTTATACATGTTGCCAAGGAGGCCTGTTATCTGGAATATTTAATCCAGAGCTTGTTGTGCTCTGTCTGATTGCTAGGGCGGACATTGGCAAACAACAAAGCCACATTGCCTGGATCAGCTGGTTGTACTAAGCTTGTTGCTCCGATAGAGAGAGAACCTGATGGAGCTTCAGAATCGAATGGCTTCTGTGCAAGGAGTGGAGAACGGTGCTGGGGATCTGGCCTGCTGAACCGGAGGCCTTAAAGTGCCCAGAAGAATGCTTGAACACAAATGGCATGGGTTTGGACCATGCAAGGACAGAAGGATGTTGAGATAAGAGAGAAAGGAATATGTTAATAATGTTCTGAAGAGGGGGAAGGAACAGGTTTTGCCATGACCCAAGACTTTGGGATCGTCACAGCTATGTAGTGGGACACTTGGGACGGCTAGGTGCAGGTTTTGTGGATTTGTATGCTGCAGTCTGCAGATACTGCGTGGTGGGATGATCTCTATCATTGGTTTTCAACCAGTGTGCTATGGCACACTGGGGTGACTCGAGGAACATTCCGGGGAGCCCGGGGGGGGGGGCATCCTTTCATTAAATTGCAGCCCATATCTTTCTGCATTATCTTTCTCTCTGAGGAACATTCAGGGGCGCCAGGAGCTTTAACTTGCAGCCCATTATCTTCCTGAAATAAAACAGTGGCAAAAAAGTGGGGAAACACTTTTGCAAGACTGTTTATCTTCTTAAAATCTTTCCCCCACACCAACAAAAATCCTTCCCAGCATCAGTAACGAACAGTTCCTAGTTTTACACAGAGGGCTTGAGAAATGCAAGAAATTAACAAAGTAGCTTGATAGTGTGTGTGCCTGGATGTGTGTGCGCTCTATACAGTGGCACAGGAAGGGGGGTGCAGCGGGTGGGGGCCACCCCGGGTGTCATCACTGAGGAGGGTGACAAAATGGCAAAAAATATGTGTTTTAAAATAAATTTTTAAAAATTGGGCTCACAACACTTTTTTTTGAAAAAAACAACTACTGCATCCCCCTTCCTACGCCACTGGTAGCTAGGTGAGGTGGGGGGCACTGGGCGCCACACTGCGGGGCCTGCAGCGTGCCTGAGCCACTTGTCTCTCCTGAGGGGGTGGCGCCGGGTGGACTGCCTGCAAGCTCCACACTGCTTTTTCAAGCAGCACAGGGCTTGCGTCTGCCCACCGCTTCAGCCACCCTACACCTGAGGGGGCGGTTGCGGAGAGGCTCCATGCAGTGCACCCTGCCTTGGCTCACCCCTTCCCCATGGGCAGCTCGCTTCACCCCTGGCTGCAGGACACATGCACCGCACCGGGCACCTGAGCAGATAGCTACTCCGCTGGCTCTATAAGGAGGTATTTAAAAATAACTCTGAAAGTGAGGAGTGTCTTCTGTGTTTCTCCTTCTACCCCCTGCCCCCGACATCCCTCTCCCGCTTCTTCTTTGCTTCTTCCTCCAGGCAACCTCCCTCCTCCTTAACAGTCACCCAGTTTTATGGGCATGGAGGGCATGTTGCAGGAAAGGGCCATGTATGCATGTGTGTCCTGTGCTGTGTGTTTCTCACTTGCCTTCCCTGCAATAACAACATATTTCTGCTTCTGAACTTAATCTTGTTTTGCCCTCTCCACCCTCACTTCCACCATGTGCACACAAATTTTTGGAAAGGCAGGCTGGGGCTGCCATGTAGAGTGAGTCAGCTCGGCCCTGCAGAGCAGTGGCATTGGTTGGGGTCCTGTCGACACAAGCGCTCCCAAAATGGCGCTGGCAAGGGGCGGGGTGGAACACTTACACATGTCCTGTAATGGAAGCCCAGTGTCAGCGGTTTCCACAGGGGATCCACAGAAAGAATGTGGTTGGTCAAGGGAGCCGGGACTCAAAAAGGTTGAAAACCACTTCTATGAATCATTCAGGACCCTGGTAAGGATAAGGGAACCACAGGTCAGTTCCTTAAAATTCTCTCTATGTAATTTCAAAAACAGCCATTTCTACAAGATGGAACATGTGGAAGTTATGTTCCTTTGCAGTTCCTGAGTAACCCAAGGAAAATAAAAACAGGACAGCAGAACAGAGGAGGCAAAGGAATGGAGCTAGCTCAAGCGTGGTGTGGTGATCTATTCCATGAGGTCAAGCATACTTCAATCAAAGCTTAAAGCAACGTGTTTGAGGAGGGGGCTCACCAAAGACAAACAATGTGGTTTCTTGGGGAAAGATGTTGACTTCCTGAGGGAACATGATAACCTGAATCCAAGAATTATTAGATTGAGGCTGCGAAGGAATATTCCAAAGTCAACAGGGAATGTGCTAAATCGCTGCAAGGTTCCTGCAGCCACAGACTGACTGAACTGTCCCAGCGGGCAAAGGTGAAGTCAGTTGGGACAAGAGGTTCCAGGCCCATACCATGCTTGGACTTGGGTGGGGATCAGAGGTGTCCTACATGGAAGCAGATGTAGGGGTCTTAATCTTTGGAGAAGCAAATGGTCAGTGATTAGGCTACTGGCAGAGCAGTGCCAGCCAGAAGGAGCTTCTGGTCTCACTAGGGCAAAGGGAGACCAAGTGGTGGCTTGTGCTGCCTTGTGTTGGCAGTTGGCTGATAGCTTAGCCTCAAAATGAGGCATTAGCATACATCTAGAGTTCTTGCATCTTATGTGGTCACTTCCTCTGTGCTTGATATGAATCCACACTCACAGCACAATCTCCTGTTGAGCAAAGCTAAATGAACCAGATAGTGCTGGGCTTGTGCTGAGTGCCAGCTCACCTTCATAACACAACTGGTTGCTCACCCCCTATAAAGAGTATGGCAGAGGTCTCCAACGTGCTGCCCTCCAGATGTTGCTTGACCAAAGTCTCATCATCCTTCACTTTGGCTAGCTTGGCTGGGGGCTGATGGGAGTTGGAGTCCATCAACATCTGGAGGGTACCATGCTAGGTATTCCTGGAATATTGGATGCATCCAACATGCTTTCTTCATTCTTTAAGGCCTGGTTCAACTCCTCTTGTGGCAGGCTAATTTGCCCTAGCACACAGATGGCATTCAGTGGTGTATCCTCCCCAGTGTGTATGTGTGTATTGTTATCTTCAGTCATACCTGTTTTGTGTTTTTATGTGCATTTCTGTAAGCATCATTCCAGTCTCACGCTAGTGCAGAAAGAAATCTCTAGTCACTTCCATGTGGACGTACTGCACACACAAGTCCAGCTTCCTGCATGTATACATGTTTGGAACCCACTGCCAATTGCAGCTTCCCAATTGCACATGGCCAAATAGATTCATGAACAATCTTCACACATCATAATGTATACATGGTGGTGCATGCAATCTGTACATGCAAAGGAAAACCTGGGAAGCGATTCTTGGTCATTGCGTCTCAGTCTTGTTTTGTGTGTCCTTTCTCTGTCCATGCAAGTTCAGATGCTTGCTCTGTTTAATTTAGGATGCAAAGAACACCTTACAAGGAGTCAGATTGTTACGTTACCAAGCCCAGTGCCATGTACTCTGCCCAGCAAAGCATGTGCTCTCCTGCTGAGCTGTGACACCAGTAGGGGCTCCTAATGAGGAAATAACGTGAATCACAACTGTTTTCATTTGGAAAGGCCAGGCAGTTTTTAGCCAGTGAAGTAGTGAAGCTTGAAAACACGCCAGCAGCTCTTAATATACTCTTACATCTCTGAACTGTGAAGGAACCAAATATGTTTGTAAATACCTCATTACTTTTTAATCCAGCCTTTAGGGAGGGGGAGGCAGGAGGTGGAAGGCGAGAGGCATGGAGTCCACAGGTGGTTGTGCCATTTGGAGTTTGTACTGCCGTGTACTCGTGTCGTGTATTGGTATGCATAACTATGCCTCTTTCCAAACATGGAGCCAAAGTTTGTACAATCCATTATCGACAGATTTTCTCCATGAACTCAGCCCCCTATTGCAGCTGATGGCATGAGAAGCATCATTATGTGACTCTTTGCTGTCAAGATCCTGCTTCACTGCCTCCATTCATTTCAGGCATCAGATCATACATAGCATCGAACGGCATAAATCCCCACGTCAGTGGCAATTCCTGACCGGTTGCTGGAACGCTACTTGTTTCTGCATCTACTGTTGTGAGAAACACAAAGGTGTATGTGTGTGTGTGTGCGTGCAGATGCCAAGGGTGTCATGCACATCTATTTGTAGGTGTGAGTACGTATGCATGTAGTTGCTAGGTGTGGCAAGGGTGTGTGCAGTGTGTATGTGTAATTCAGACAGTACATGGCAGAGGGGACGCAGGTGGCGCTGTGGTCTAAACTTCCAAGCCTCTTGAGCTTGCTGGTCGGAAGGTCAGCCGTTCAAATCTGTGTGACAGTGGTGGTGAACTCCCGTTGCTCTGTCCCAGCTCCTGCCAACCTAGCAGTTCGAAAGCATATCAGCGTGAGTAGATAAATAAGTACCGCTGCAGTGGGAAGGTAAATGGCATTTTTGTGCGCTCTGGCTTCTGTCACAGTGTACCATTGCGCCAGGAGCATTTTAGTCATGCTGGCTACATGACCTGGAAAGCTGTCTGTGGACAAACGTTGGCTTCCTTGGCCAGAAAGTGGAGATGTGTGCCACACCCCTTAGTTGCCCTTGACTGGATTAACTGTTCAGGGGTCCTTTACCTTTACCTACACGGCAGAGGTTGCAGGAGTTGGCAGAGGCCGATGAGCTGGTAGGAGGTCTTGCCTGTGAGTGCAGTCTGGGAAATCAGAGACGGGAATTGCGACAACAACTTCTTCTGCCCAGGGACTAGAGAGCTGTGCCTGCAGCTGAGGTCAGATTACAGGAAGCTAGAAGGAACTGTCACCACTTCTGGGGAATCCCCCCCTGCCCTGCCACCCTCTGGACTATCAGCCATTCATTGTTGTCATTATCTATAGAATGTCTGTATTCTGTGAAGAAGCAACAGGCCACTGGACAACGGGTTGAGAAGGGGGCAGCAGCTAAGTCTACTTCGCCACGGCAGGGTTGCTCCCTTTGCAGTGGTACAAACCCACACCCTGCCCACCTTTGGCTGCGCCCTTGGCCAGGGTGAAGACTTCTTCATATTTTTATATATTTAAATTAAATAAATGAATAAATGAAAAACTGGAGCGAATTCGTTTTTTGGAAAGGGGTGACTTATGAGTGTTGAATGTGGCATCACTTTGAAGTTTTATTACAAACAAGTGGTGTATAAATTGGGTGAAATAAAAGAAAAATGATTATCATTATCATCACCATCATTATTATTATTTAGCCTATATGTTGCTTAATTGCCAAGGTGGCTACTCAGCGGTTCACAAGTATAAAACCAATTACAAAACATACAAACAAGCATCCATAAAACACACAATACAAATATACTTTTTATTTTTTTAAATGTTAACGTATCTAGATGTGGTGTTAGGAACATAATGAGCTATGTTACATCATCAGCTCAAGCTATTTGTCCATCTCTCCAAAAACTGGATCTAATTGGACCGGCAGCAACTTGGTCTCAAGGGTTGTCTTTCTGGGGGATGGTCTGTCTTATTCAGCCACTCAACTTCAAGGCATGGGCAAAGAGCTCTCTGGCGCTCATTTCAAGACACAAGCAAATGGCTCCCAAATCCATGAACAGGTAAGGAGGGTGGTTGGGTGTGTTTTTACAGGCCTCTGCCATTAGATCTACATTATGCTGGAGCTTTGTTCACAGAGAAGCACAAAGGCTCTGCAAAAAGGTGTGTGTTACATTGTGCAGGCATTGTGGATAAGGATTTGGGGTAGTCTGTGCTTGTCACTTGTTGCAACACAGGAACTAGCCAACCAGTGCGCTGCCTATTCCACACAACAATCACATTGCACTGGTTCACTACAAGAGCTAGTGCTTTGAGAGTTCTGGGGGTGGGGGGAGCCTTGTAGCAGATACAAAATGGGAATGGCAATAGAAGTATTTGCAGAAACTCCTACGATCCCCCTGCCCCTTTGGTCCTGCTGCCAGGCCATTTTGTTTCCAGAGCTCTCAAAGCACAAGCTTCTATACCATGGTTAGGCAAACTAAGGCCCGAGGGCTGGATCCAGCCCAGTTGCCTTCTAAATCTGGCCCAGATTTGTCTGGCTACAAAGTGATTGGCATACACCCTTTCAGAGTTGGTTACATTGGTTGAAACCCTAAACCCAAATAGCTGGAAATATATTTCACTTATATCAGTGGGTCTTAGCTCTAATTAAACATGCTGAGATGGATTCTAGAGCATGGGTAGGCAAACTAAGGCCCGGGGGCCGAATCTGGCCCAAATGCCTTCTAAATCCGGCCCGCAGCCAGTCCGGGAATCAGTGTGTTTTTACATGAGTAGAATGTGTCCTTTTATTTAAAATGCATCTCTGGGTTGTTTGTGGGGCATAGGAATTCATTCATTCCCCCCCCCAAAAAAATAGTCCGGCCCCCCACAAGGTCTGAGGGACAGTGGACCGGCCCCCTGCTGAAAAAGTTTGCTGACCCCTGTTCTGTACTCAAGTTGTGTGTTAATTGCACTATTAAGCGAGCCATAGTAGTCAATCTTTATTGTTATGATGGCAGATCAGTCAGCATTAAGCAGAAAGCACCAGAGGTGGGACAAGAGCAAATCAGATGGAAGACGCCATCATCTGTGGAACGGAAGCCCTGTACACAAGAAGGTGGTCACTATAGCTACCCTTCAGATATGTTGGCTCTATTCTATAGTAGTTTAACTGCCACAGTTTCCCCCAAAGACTTGTGGGAAATGTGGTTTGGTATTAGAAGAGGGGAGCTGAGAATTCTGTCTCAGAGATCCCTTGCCCATCTCACAGAACTACAGTTCCTGGGGTTCCTTGTGGAGCAGGAATGACTGCAAAGACAGTTTTAAGTTTTGTAGCGCAGCTGTGCCATAAAAATCTGCATCTTGTTTTAAAGTAAAAACTCAGCATAAACTTCAGGGGAGAATATAGAAGCCAACAAGCAAGCTTCCCAATTGTTGCTCTGACATATTTTAGTGTGGTGCAATTCTTTTGTGCTTGCAAGATGTTGTCAAATATTAAATATAATGCTTGTGTCAATTCCAAGATCCTCTGTGGCACATATGAGCTTCTCTGTCGCCAAACAGATTCTTGCTGGTCCAATCTTCTTTTCTCTCTTCCAGCATTTCATCAAAAGGAGCTGGCTGTTGTTGTTACCGATTCCTTTTCTCTATGCTCCAGTGGATTCTTTTCACCATGAAACCAAGTGGAACCACCACCAGAAAAGAGTTTGTGTAACCTCTGGCTCTGTGTCACTGATGTGTCCCTAGCTGGGCTAGACCAACCCAGGAGATGAGAAGGGGTGTGTGTGTGCAGTAATTTGTGGGACTTGAGTCCATGGCTAGGTATGGAGGTGCCTCTTCGCATGCTAATCTTTGGCTGTGTACTCACCACACTTTATTCTATAAACAATGGAGACTGAGTACTTGCTTGTTTCCATGTACTCCACACACAATCAAGATCTGTTGCATATTTTTTGCCCTGAAAGTGGTTTCATTCTGGAAAGAAAAGCTTGTTGCAGGTTGATTCTGCATTGCCCTGCAATGTGCCCATTTGGAAACAGATGAAAACAAATGTTGAGTCCCATTGATGTCGGGTATATCAGTGTCTGTCCAATAACACTGTGGGTAGGCATACGCCAAGACTCAGTCAGCACTTCCTCCTCCATTCATCTTCTAGGGCAGGTGCAGGAGGGGGGAAAGTCCGCCTGTGCAATAATGGACATCTGGCTCTGCTCAGACCCCTGGCTTGCTTTTTCAACTCTGACTCCCTGGGACAACTCCTGGTTCTCCTCTGCTACCTCGTCTTCAAGCCTTTAACCAAGACACCATCAATTTTAGAAGTAACACATGCCAATCAATATTCAGTCTGCAGGCTGTACCTGCAGACAGCACACAACTGATCCATCCAGAGCTTTGCAGAAAGGAAGGGTGAGCGTTAATGTGGAATGAGTGTTAATGTGGGATGCACAAAAAGTTGTGACACCACCAAACATCAGAACATAACATTGGTCCCACTCAAAATGCTCATCTCTATTATGAAATGAGTGGCATTTCCGTCCCAAAAAATTATTCTCCAAATTGGAATGTAAACTGGATGTTTTTTGCACATTGTTATAATTCAGCAGATATACCAAAAGCCTGTTGCTTTCCGTGTGCAAAAGCTACTTTATGTCAATCCCTTTTAATTCTAACTGAAGTTTTCATTGATTGCTTTGAACTATGCCACCAAACCCCTTGTCCAACAAAGCATCATTTCAGTTAGCATTTTCGGTTAGCATTTTCTTTATTTGGCTCCAACACCCAAAACCCTCCCTTGTTCCTAGGGGTGTTTGTATTGTGGGAAAGGGTGAGTTGCGTTTCCAAGTGGCTCTAAGCCACAGCTGGTGCTGGGAATGACAACCCTTAAGGCATAATATGGTGTGCAACACACAAGGCTTTTTGGTGCAGTGTTGTTGCAGCAGTGGCGTAGCGTGGGTTGTCAGCACCCGGGGCAAGGCAAGTAATTTGTGCCCCCTAACTCGTGGAGCCAGGTAGGGGCAGAGAGCTGCGAGTGCGAGCGCACCCGCCCCAGATGTTGCGCCCGGTGCGGCCGCCCCCCTGCACCCTCACGCTATGCCACTGTGTTGCAGGATGGCAGAGGCTCCACTGGGACCCCTACAAGGGAGGCATGGCCTCGGTGCCCTTTCCTATCAGTGCCAGGGGGCGGAGCGGGAAAGCTTCCTTTGGGTCCGCTTCCTGGCCATTTAAGCAGGCCTCGCCTGGGGCCCTACCTGCCTTTCCTTCATCGGGCTCCTCACCTGCCCACCCTCGGTTTAAGCTGATAGTCAAGGACTTTGCTGTGGTTACAGTGGTCACCTGGGGTCAAGTAGGAATTTGTCTACTGGGCAGATTGGCTCCAACCTGGTGGTTTTGCCTACCTGATAGCAATCGTCAGAACTGGGTTGGGCATCGGGTCAATCTGTTGTCTTGGATGGAGGGGAAGTTGTAGTCTGCGCCTGCCCCTCCAAATGCTGGGGTATCACTTTAAAGGGATCCAGGGGGAGTGGTCATGTCCAGGGCTGAAGGAACTCCCACAGACGGCAGTCCCTGAGGGGGTCACCCTATTTGATGGAAGTCTTAGGAACCCCCACTTGGAGTGACCTACACATCACTTCTGGTGTGCGAGCTTGAAGTATATTGATTGTCCCATGCCCCAGCCAAACCTCTTTCATCTGTATTCAATAAAGTTGTGGCCTGTTTCGATCCAAACCAATCTTCTTCATATGGGTTGGGGATTGAGGAGCACAACGCCTGGACCTGCAAGTACACCACAACATCTTGAGCCGGGGGAGAGAACACCCCTATTCCTCCTGCTTTTTCCTTCAAATCAATGTGCCAGCATTAATCAAAACCTTAGTTTCCCAGGCCCATTAATGATGAGAAACATAACTGTGCAACAAATTAACTACATGTGGAAGGTACTGAGGGACGTCGCTATGAATCTCCCCCTGGAATGTCCATCAGACTGGGACAATGTATCTCTGTTCAAAGCCGCACTAGCAGTGACAGATAGAGATGATCTTCCCCCAAATGGCCTCTCTCTCTTGCTCTCTCTTCTCATCATCAGCTCTTGCGCAGCGCTTCTTGCTAGCTGACGCATCACGTGAAATTTATCTTCTTGCTTCCCACCGCGAAAGCTTTATTTCCTGAGCCCAGATGTTTGGTTTTGTTGTTGTTTTAATTAGATTCTGTTCAGTTAGTAGTAGTATTGCCTCAAGCAAGTAAAAAAAGAAGAGGTGGGGGGATTAGAGGAAGGGAAGGAAGAGGGATGTAGTGAAAGGAGGAGGAAAGGCTAGAAAGCGGGAGGAAACAGCAGTCTCAGTGCAGAGAGCATTCAAGGTGGTGAAGGAGTTATGGATCGCACATCCAGGACCTTTTGCTGGCAGCAGAAGTAGCCCTCAGTAGCCTTCTAATAGTGCTGTTAACTGCATATGCACCACATCAGTGCCCCCCAGATGTAGGCGGACTGCAACTCCCATCAGCCCCAGGCAGCATGGATGATGGGAATTGCTCTCCAGGAACATCAGGAAGGCCATAGGTGACCCATCTGCAGAAGAGGTGCAGCCAGTGGCATGAGCAATGGCAAAGGGGTTGTGGCACCTTTGAGGAGGAGCAGGGGAGCCTGTGGATCTTAAGGCCATAGCTCAGTAGCAGAGCTTCTGCTTTTTTGCATGCGGAAGGACCCAGATTTAATCCTGGCATCTTCAGGTAAGGCTGGGAGAGACCCCTGTCACTGCCTGTCATTGTAGACAACACTGAGCAGAATGGTCCTGGTGTCTGTTTCTGCCTAAGGGCTAGTCCACACTTAAAAACTTCCCTCTTGTGGCCTCTCCCCACAACACCTACTCACTATGGGCCCTATTAAAGCAAACAGTTTAATTGGTCAACGTCTAAAAGATATCGAGCATCAGAACAACCTGGCCACTATAAGGAAATTCTGCCCTTGGTATGTACCTCTCCCATTTTGAATCTCTGGTCCTATATCTGCACAAACTTATTATCCCAAAATACAGACGTCCTTTTACACTTGCAAGACTGGGTGTTTTGCCATCTGCAGTACTTGAGGGTACAAAAGATCCCGCGTGAGAAACATCTTTGCCCCGGTGGAGATGGTAGCACTGAAACAGCGGCACATGTCCTCCTGTCTTGTACTCTCTACAAAGTCCTGAGGAACGAGATCATCACCCCATTCATACTAACCATCCCACGGTGCTCAACCACTGCCACAATGGCCTTTCTTCTATCAGATCAAAATGAGCAGATAACAGCAAAGGTTGCTAGGTTCATAGCAGGGGCAATCAGAATAAGGGCCACTAACTGACAGCTGATTCAGGACTTTAAATTGTGCTCTTATATCAAATTTCCTTTTCTGCGTATACTATAATGTTTTACTGTTGCTATGGCCATTGGCTAATGCGAATAAAGTTTTATCTTATCTATCTATCTAGTCTACACTTCCATTTGCCCTGCCACTTTCTCCCAGGAAATCCTGCTCTTTACTGCTGAATCAGAACAAATGTCAACGGGGCTTTCCAGGGATTGGCATTTTCTCTGATTCAGCAGTAAAGAGCCTTGGACTCATACTTTCTGGGCATGGGGCAAGCAATGTGTGGATGAGCCCTAAGGCAGCTTCATCTCTGCACTTCCGCCTGCCTCTCTGGTTTCATTTTGTTCTCCTTGAATTAGTACTTCAGAGGCGAAACTTCAGATGTATTTTTAAATAACAGCAACAGCAAAGCCTAAATGCTCCTAGAACAATATTGGGTCTGCATGTGTACTACTGGAGCGCACACTGGAGCATACATGCATCGCTTAATATACAGAACCATGGACATAAGTGGTGCAGGGGAGAACCCAGATCACTCACATCTAGAAACAGGAATATATAATAAAGCCTTCAAAGGGTATGAGCTGTGCTTGCAAACTGCCAGTCATATCCTGGTTTAGAAAACGTCAAAGAAGAAGTGAAGACTTGTAGTGCTAGATCACACTGTTCAAATGAAAATGCAAAGCATAAGCCCCTAAACTGGCATGGATTCCTATAGTTCATTATTAATTATATTATTTTAATGCAAATTAAATATACTTAAAGCAATCTAAAACAACATTTTACTTAATAAAATCAATAAAGAGCAATGAAAACAACAATATTTGCAATTTTCCTACAGGTAATTCCATTTTTTTAATTTTTAATTTTGCAGATGTCATCGGCATGGTACATCTTACCTTACAATCTTACGCAGTGATGGATTCTATTTCTTTTTCAATAATGGTTGTTCACCATAGACTAATATTTCAGGCTGTAATCCTAACCCCATTTACTTGGATTAAGCCTCGCTGAATTCAAAAGGACTTCTGAGTAGCAATGTTTAGGATTGTGCTATTAATCATTCTTACATCTTACAGTCTCGCATAAACAAATATGTGTTGGAGATGGTTCCCACCCTCAGCTTCTTTCTTGTTTGTGTAACAAACAAAACCACAGCATACGTCAAAGCAGTATACAGTGGTGCCTCAGGTTATGAACTTAATTCACTCCGGAGGTCCTTTCTTAACCCGAAACCATTCTTAACCTGAGGCGCGCTTTTGCTAATGGGGCCTCCCGTGGATGCCGCGCTGCTGGCGCACAATTTCCGTTCTCATCCTGGGGCAAAGTTCTCAACCCAAGGTACTACTTCCAGGTTAGCAGAGTTTGTAACCCAAAGCATTTGTAATCCGAGGTACCACTGTATCAGTATTGATCCCTATAGTTGTAGCCTCCTCCTCCTCCCAGAGAGAAGACTGCAAACGTGTCTCCAGTGGTTACAGGAGATAAAACTGAAGACCTTACTGATCACCTCGCTAATTTCAATATCCTGAATTGCTGTTGGGGTGGACTCACTGTTGGCACTCACTTGAAATGCAGCCAGTTCTGGATAAGGTCAGTACAACCAATGATTCAGCAACATCCACTTTGTGTGGGTGTCTCTATGGGAAGCAGAAAGGGTACTTATGGAGGGAGAAAGCAATAAGCCAAGTTGGGATGGAGCCAGGGGGGTGTTGGAATTAAAGCCACAACTCTTGCAAGGAATGATCTTTAGTAGCTGGGATATGTTTGTGCAGTAACTACACCATAAAGCACCTTTCATCCTGAACAAGAGACCCCTGGGGCACCTTAGTGTGAATCAAGCAGTGCAAGAACATAAGAGCTGCCAGACAGCATAAGGGCAATGATCCATCTAGCCTGGCATTCAGCTTCTCCAATGGTAATGGAGGCTGGAGAGGAAAGTCTGAGATGCAACAGGTGGTCTGTCCACTGTGGTTTATACCTGGTATCCAGACGAACTTGAAAATGTAACAAAAGCACATGGGAAGATCTTCACTATTCAAATGCCCTCCAGTGTGGGGGACTTCCTGAAAGCTAGAGCAGTGCTGTGCACCAGGAGTTTCATTTGCAACAGATTGACCCAGACCAGGATGTGTCCCATCTGTGCCAGGGACTCAATGGATGTTTTGTCTGACCATTTACCTAATGGCATTTGATTAATATTTGGAAAGTGCATCATCAGATGCTTGTTGTTGTTGTTTAAACCTTAATGTTATTCCTTCACGTTAAATAAAGACCACCTTTTAGCAGCTGCCAAAAGAGCTCAGTCAAACAAAGGGTTCTTTCAAAATTCTGATGGGAAAGTGAGAGAGCTTTTTACTCAAATACAAAACTCATCACCACCAGATTCACCTTCCTTACGAACGGACCAGGGGTGAGGTGGGGGAGGCAGCTCCAGCAAGGTGGCCTTCAAAATGAATTAGGTCAATTCATGAAGAGGCCATCAGTGGATAGTTGCTATGAGATTCCTCCTCCTCCTGTTGACATTTGAAACCCAGACCATGGAGACAAGCAATGTGGAAGGTTTGTTGCCTCCACCATGTTTCCTGATGGAATTCTCAGAGGTAATGGTTACATGGCTAGGATTCATGTTTTGAAACACCTATCAGATTTTTTTCGAAAACAACCACAAAATCTTACACAGGTGGAAGCACGCAGGGATGAAATAACGTCACAATTACAAATGAGAAAGAACGGCAAAGCAGGATAGGCTCAGAAATTCATGAAAAATGAACAACGCAAGATGGAATCCTGAATTACACCCCCAGTTGTCACATTTCACATTGGAAGTTACATTGTAAACTTCAACTTTTTGTCCCACATTGAGCAGTTCTGGGGGAAAGCAGATCATAGCACCTAGTAGAAACTTCTTGAATTTCTCCTTCTCCAAACTTCTTTCCAAGTCTCTCGCCCCTGCATACACCTAGAAACACATACACACAAAACCTACCATAGCTGCCTGTTTGATAAGGGAGTGTGGGGAGATTGCTTGCAAGCAAAACCGCATCCTGCTGCATCCCACAAATTTCTATGGCAGGGATTGGGAACCTCCTCCTTGACCACTGGCTGTATTGACTGAAGCTGATGAGAGCTGGAGTCCAGGAACATCTAGAGGGCACCACCCTGATCTATGGATTGGGGAAACTAGCATGCTAAATGCCACTATAGCCACCTGCTGTGAGAGTATGGCGGAATCTACATCATACGTTTAATGCACAATTATGCCACTTCTCCCAAAGAATTCTGGAACTGTAGCTTACCCCTTGCAGAGCTACAATTCCCAGCATTCTTAACAAACTCCAGTTCCCAGGATTCTTTGGGTTAAGCTATTACTGTTAAAGTATAAGAGTGTTGGGTGTTAGACTAGACCCTCGCGATCCCCTCCTTCCAGCTCTACAGTTCTCTGAGTCTCCGATTCAGCACTTGTGGCTGCTCATTGACTCCCTATTTCAGGGTCCTTACCTGCTTCTTTCTTCTTCTTCTTTGGCGATCACTCATAGCCGAGTAAGATTGTCTTCCATAAACACGGTTTTAACAATGAGTCCATAAGTGACTGTGGAGGCCAATTCTGGACCCACACGTCCTTCCACAGTGGGGACATTAGTTCCCGGATGGGAGTTGATCATGGTGTGGATTTGCCAGGCATGCCTTCCTCTTAGCACGTTTCTCCCTTGTGTTCTGAGTTCGAGTGTCTTCAAAGCCCATGACACCTTTGGTAAAGGGTTTCTCCAACTGAAGCGCTCGCAGGCCAGTGTTTCCCAGTTGTCGGTGTTTATACTACATTTTTTTAGATTTGCCTCGAGACAGTCTTTAAACCTCTTTTGTTGACCACCAGCATTACGCTTTCCATTTTCAAGTTCGGAATAGAGGAGTTGATTTGGAAGACAATCATCAGGCATCCGTACATGACCAGTCCAACGAAGTGTGAGCATGACCAGCTGTTGCAGCAGAGGTGCACAAGGCACTGCCTTCACATTTTCGAAACACAGCAAGACTCTTGCATTTTTTATGATAGCCATTTCCCCCTTTCTGTTGCAATTTCTTTGGAGCTCCATTTTATCATTCTTTTACCTGCCAGTTCATTGTCCATTGTTAAATAGACTTGTAACAGACCTGTTTTCATAATAATGCAGTGTTATAATGATGGTGGAGGAGGAATGTGGGTTTAATACAGTGGTACCTCGGGTTAAGTACTTAATTTGTTCTGGAGGTCCGTTCTTAACCTGAAAGTGTTCTTAACCTGAAGCACCACTTTAGCTAATGGGGCCTCCCGCTGCTGCTGCACCGCTGCCATGTGATTTCTGTTCTCATCCTGAAGCAAAGTTCTTAGCCCGAGGTACTATTTCTGGGTTAGCGGAGTCTGTAACCTGAAGCATCTGCAACCCGAGGTACCACTGTAATATGGAAAGACCCTAAGGCTGTAATACTAAGCATGCCTACTAGAAAGTGAACTACTATGGGCTGCTGCTACTCAGAGTAAACACATGGAAGGATGGGTGTGCTTTGCTGTCCTAGTCAAGGGGGGTGGGAATCTTTTCCTGTAATAGGCAGCTGGTGATCTGCTTTGATTTTTGTGCAATTTTTAATTGTATTGTAATTGTTATAAATCACATTGATTTTTAAAAAATCAACTTGCAGTAAGCAAATAGATAAATAAAATGGGAGAATGGAGTGCAAGTTCACTCCAATGTTTGAGGGATTTTATGCTTGGTTAGTTTTTGTTTGTTTGCAAATCTAAGGGCAAAGAGCATGTCCTCAGTGATGTAAAATATTTCTAGGGTTGCTAACTGCCCAGCACAACCCCTCACCAAACAATATTCTAGTCTCCTGCTGTGCAGTTTGATCTGCCCCCCCCCCCGCCAAATATCATCAGGTGATAAAACACGATCCGTCGCCATTGTCATTTATCAAATTATCTCATTTATTTATTACCTCAGATACATATGTAACACCATTTGAATCAACTAATAAATGATGCCCGAACCCTGAGTTGCTCTTAAAAGCACAGCTACAGTGACAGCTTGCAAATTTGGCAACCCTTCGGACTTCAGTGTGTTCCCATTTTTAATGCCTGATTTGTAAGTGAGCCACTATAGGGCATCACTGATAGCAAGCAATGCCATATGTGACATTAATTGCCTCTCTGTTGAGGCTGTTGTGTTACCGCACCAGGCCTGAGCACACAGTAATTGCCTAATAACAATAATTAATAGATAATGCAGCCCTATTACAAGACAGCATGAAATCTCATGCTCCTGTACACTGCTCCTCTATTGGCCCTCGCCCTGCAGAAACACACACATGAATAATGACTTGGTATATGTCATGAGAGGGGGAGAAATAAATGTATTAACTGAGTCTAAGTCAGAGATTAAAGTCATCTGACTTTAACATGCCCACCAATTAATCAATTAAGTACTAAAACTCAGCAAAACCTCAACGCAACATGACACAATTTTCATAATTTTCATTGCAGACAGGTAGATTTCCTCTATTCAGTCAGTTTTAATCTGCAAGCAGTGCTTTGCTCAATGAATGTTTGCAGGCCTAATGATAAGTCTACACTATCCATCATTTTAATGGCACTTCTGTACTGAGATGCAGCAGCAAATGCGGGGACAGGAACTTAAAATGGGACAGCTTCCCACTTCCCCACCCCAAGAATTTTTTAAAAAGAAAATAAAAGTGGGAAGCTCAAGATTGCCTGGCAGTCATTTTGTTGTAGGGGTTTTTTTGGGGGGGGGATTCCATCTGGATGATGCCTGGAGTCACTTTCAATTTTTGGGGTCCTGTATCCCATGGAGATTAGAATCTGACAAGAGGATTTTGTTGAACTAGTCAAATAGGTTTCTTTGCAAGCCAATGGCCTTATACCCAGATAATTGTTCTTCTAGCCCTGTACTGTCTACTCTGAGTTGCAATGACTCCCCAAGGTCAAGGACTGGCTGAGCTGGGATGACAAGAGACCTCTCTTGGGTCCTCATCAACCTGATTCAGCCAGTCCATGACAGAGGAATGCCCCCTTACCCTTTTTACTGAAAATGCATTTCCCCCCACCCCACCAAAAATTGAAAGGGTCTCAGGAGGGACTCAGGAGGTCCACACAGGCTCCCCATCCCAGATTGAGGGGTTTCCAGACTTTTCCAGTACCTCTAGAACCCCTTCCACACTGTGCTGTCACCGACTGAACAGATCCCGTCTATCAGAGATCTCCTGCAGGCTGCTGAGGATCCTGGAAGCAGGTCATTCACTAGAAAGACCATCTGTTTGTGGGAGAAACTGGCCCAGTTAATCAAATCTCTCTCTTTGCTGTGTTAAGTGAGATGTACACTTCAGAAGACTTCCAACATTCCAATGTTTTGTAGGGGAAATCTCTCATTTCAGGGAACTGTGTTTGCCTTTTACTGGTTTTCTCACTGAGTAATCCCAATAACCTTTCCTGTGTTTTTGTTGGAAGCTGCCCAGAGTGGCTGGGGGAAGCCAGTCAGGTGGACAGGGTAATAAATTTGAACACAAATACTCCAGGGTGACCCAGAACACAATTTGTGTGGTTAGGTAATTTTAGCCTCTGGGCTTAATTGATGATGGTAGTACTGTATGCTGTACTTCCCTTACTTGTAAATGTGGTGAGCTGAGTGGGGGCCCTAGACTTCTGGCCCAAAGTCCTGCCCGGATGGCACCACCAAGAGCATTGAGTCAATCAGGCAAACAATACATCAATCGTGTACTCCTGACAGCAAAAGACTTGCAGGGAACAAGCTACCAGAACAGTTTACATTGAGCCCTGCTCCTTCTTGCAGTCTGAAAAACCTCCAAACAATGCAAGAAAACTTTTTATTATTGGCTGAACGTGTCCACCCCTTATAGGGGAAGGAACCATTCACAATGGCTCACAGGATCATGAGCAGCAGCAGCAGCACTGGCTCCATCTATCACAAATCACTGCAAGATAAGAAAGAAAGAAAACCTGTAGGTGGGGGGGGGGGGAGATGGCACCACGGACTTCTTTCCAGCATTGCTGCTGGGGCTGAAGAAGGCTTGGATCAGCAGAGCAAAAAATTAAAAATGAAAGATGTGCAAACTGCTAGATCAGCAACTAGCACACACACTTCACTGAGGAGGCTATGGAGGGAGGGGAGATTTGAAGGGAGAAGCCTGGAATGTTACAGAAATATTGCACTGGTAGGCTGCTTTGGCAAAAGTGAATTTGGCCAAATTTATGTCAGTGTCTAACCTATTGCTGAGCCAGTGACCTAAAATTGTAGGTATCAGTGGGGAAGTATAAAATACAAGAAGCAGTCAGGGGACCAGTTCATGTTTTGGGCTTGGGGAAGAGATTCATCATAAAGGTTCATATTGGGACTGGTGGTGCCCTTTCACATGTTCATAAATGATCTGAAGTGAGCGGCGGGATGGCTGTGTTTGCCAGAGGTTATTCAGTTATGAAGGATGGTGAAAGCCAATGCAGATTGTGAAGTGCCCCCAAAGCAGCTTTTGTAGCTGGAGAAGGGACAACAAAATGGTAAATGAGCTCCAGTGTCTGAAAGCGTTGCATGCTGAAATGAGACACAATTCTAGCTATGTATGTACTATGTACATGTACTATGTACCCAGAGATGGGGCCTGACCTACCAGCAACTAACAAAGGAAGTGATCTTAGCGTTGTGGGAGTAACCCAGTTAAAACTTACAAGAAAGAAAGAAAGAAAGAAAGAAAGAAAGAAAGAAAGAAAGGCAGGCAAATTTCATGCTAGGGATTATTAAGGCTTGAAATTATTATTAGGGTTTGAAAATAAAACTGTCAGTTTCATTGTACCTTTGCACAAATCTATGCTGCCGCAATGTTGGAATACTACTTACAGTTCCAGCTGCTCCATCTCAAGAATGCCATTTCAGAGGAAGAGAAAGGGGTGACCAAAAATGATCAGAGGGTTAAAGTACCTTCACTACATACAAAAGTTAAAATGGATTTCTTTTTTTGGGGTGGGGTGGGGCTTTCTATACAAGTACAGCTGCATCATACCTTACCTTTTCTATGGTGGAGCATTTGGTTCTTTGAGTCAGAGGCTGGGGAAAACCGAGCAAAATTCTGCTTTTCCCATTGCCCAGAAGTATGTGAATGTGCATGCCTGTATGCATTCTTGTTTATGCACAAAAGAGATAATGTGGTGTACACAGGGAAGTGACATCTGCATGGTGCTTGAAATAGCTAGTATCAAGGGAAGAGCTTTGGAGCATGAACTTGTCCACCACGGGGGTGGGACCTACTGGTTAACTTAAAGCAGGGCTGGGGACCCTCAAACCTAGGGGTCAAATGTGGCCCTCCAGACCTTACCCAAGGCCACACGCATCTCCAGCTCTGCTTTACACCCTCCATGAGTGTTTCTACCTGTCTGGAATGTGTCCATCAACTTTGATGAAGTTTCTTGCTTTTCCTGGACAGAGAATAGAAAGGGGTGTGCGAGAGTGAAGAAACTAGGTAGAATTCATATTAGTTGCTCTGCCCACCTTTGCCTCTAGCCCCACCCATCCATGGAATGTGGCCCCTAGAAGGTTGCCCGAAAGGGAGCTGTGGCCTTTGAACTTAAGAAGCTTAAAATATCAGTGGTTTGCTCACTGGAATGCACTCTGATGCCCACTTACTGTGGGATTTCCTTCTGAGTAAACAACTCTCATGGGATTGGGCTACTGGTTTTACTGTGTTTAATGACCAAGAAAGCTAGAATATAGCCAGTAGCTAAAGCTGGTGACTTTTCTCCCATAAATTTGGGGGTGGGGTAAATACTGTTATGAGTTCATGGAGGGGGGCAGACTCCCCAGAATTCTTGGATTAGGTAAACGTTAGAATTAATCAAGGTTTGATAAAACAGTGCCAAATGCTGAAACCCCCCAGTTTAGTTTATGCTAACAACCAGGCCAGCTTGGCAAAGCTGCTAAGGTGGACCATTGGCAGCAGACAGGTGATGACCCATCAACGTAAGGGTGCTGTCAGGGGCTCCCAGCTGGTTGCCCAGGAAAGTATAAAGACAAGGAAAAGTTTTTGACTGGCAGAATCCGAGACCTGGGAGAAGAAAGGATTGAAGAAGATTGGAAGAAATTCAAGATTTACCTGCAGAAATATTGTGATTTAGTGGAATGTTAAGAAGGATGCTTGGTTATAAATAATTGGCCATCACCAAAATAGATTAAGAATTGATGATAAGAGAGATTAAGAGAAACAATTTGTAGGAGAATTATTTTATGGTATTTAAGCAAGTGGTTATAGATTTGGAAATAAGATGATAATTTGCTTGACAAAAATTTATTAAAGATGTAAATGGGAGCGGGAGACGTGAGGAAGTTCAAGGATATCATGAAATCTTGTTAAAACAAAGCAATAATGTTTATCACTATTGTATTCTTTTTTTAAAAAATTCTAATAAATATTTATAAAAAAAAATAAAGACAAGGAAAAGTTTCTTACAGCCCTTTTTTATTTCAAACTTTACAGAGAAAGGCTATAGAACTGAGCCTCTTGGATAATGGTGTAGTCCAGAGTGAATCTCCACCCTCTCTTCTCTCCCACTTCTACATTCATCATCACTATCACCTCCCCTACGGGTGCTGCTACGTGCCCTCTGTCCTTGAGCTCTACTGCTTTTAGGGCTCACTGGGTTCTGGGAGATGAAGGGTCTGGAATGCTTTCTAGTGACACTGTGTCAGCCAGCTGCTGCTCCGGCTCTGCCTTCCCCTCCTTTCTCCCATTATTTCCCAACTTTCCCCCTCATCTCTGAGCTGTGACCTCCCGCAAACCACTGTTGTAAATCCATACGGTCTTCCTCTTCATCCTCCCTGAAAGGGTCAGGATAGGGAGGTGGTCTCCACCACTCCTCCACCACTCCTCCTCATCTGCCCAGCTCCTGACCACCAAGGAAACCACCAGAGGGCCATACAAGGAGGGGAGGGGCTCCTCCTCCAGCCAGGGGCGGACTTGGGCAATATGGTGCCCTTAGCAAGGACAAAGTGGCACTCTCCCCCCACCCCCACCCCAATTCTTATTTCCACAATAATTCCTTTTGGTACATTTGCTTTTTTATGGATCTTCTCAGTAGGTACCTGTATAAAAACAGGTTGTTGTGGTTGTTTTGCACCCCCTTGGCTCAGTACCCTCTGCAGGAGAACTGCTTGTACTGCCTTAAATTCGGTGTTGCAAGGGGAAGAAAAGGTTTAAGACTGCAGTGCTAGATGGTGGAGGCTGAAGGAAAGTAGCGGCACTTTGTCCAAGGGTGATTGTGGGTCATTTCTCTGTGGTAGCTTATCTTAAAGTTTTTAAGTGTCTATAAACTTATCGCATTTATAAATTTTAAATTTACTGTTGTATATTGTTTTAAATGTTTGTTTTCCTTCTGGGATTGTACCCCCAAATGTGTTTTATAAGCTGGTCTCTGACCATAATAAATTATCTATCTATATCTATCTATCTATCTATCTATCTATCTATCTAGTGGCACTTTGCAAGAGGTTTGAAAAGTGGGGAAGCAGGGGGACCAGCGGAATCCTTGGTGGACTGCCTGCAACAGGCTGTAACAAAGGGATAGGCTGCATGGCTGCATCCTCTGTTTGCAGACCTAAGCCTGCTGCTCCTAAGAGAGGAGCAAAGAATCATCTTGAGATGTCAATGCTGGAAATCCCTCCACTATAGACACAGGTAGCAGTGTGTAAATATGTGTAACTAAACCATACATCGTGAAGACACCACAGTCTTTGCTGTGCCTCATTTCCGAAGGAAACACAAACCCCGGATGAGCACCAAGACTGCTGGTATCCTGCACCATTCAGAGATTGGAGTGTCATGTAAAAATACTTTGCCCTTGTGCCAGGATGCATCTCTAGTGCAGTACAATGGCTCAAGATCTAAAGATCTTAAAACACAAAGAAGTAACACCTGAATGCTTGCAACTCCATCGTTTGGGGCGTGGAGTGAGATGCTTTAATGTGGTCTGTTTGTTGGGAATCTTCTTACACTGACAGGAGACAACCACAGAGTAGCTGAAATTCAGGGAACGCCTGCATGAGGTTTTGTTGGGGCTCAGATGGGCTGATTCAAGAAAGCTGATAGAGCATCGTGGTTAAGAGCAGGTGCTGTGAAAGGCAACTCTGCCATGAACTCACTGATTATCCTTTGGCGAGGCGCCTGTTCTCATCTTAAGCTACCTGCCGCCCTGTATTATGGACGCAATAAATACTGCCGCCACTTAAACATTGCCAAAAGGAAAGAGGACAGAGTTTTCCCACAAAACTGGCATATAGAAATGCAATATATCTACATTCATAATGGAGAAAGCTTTGACCCGGTGACCTATGTGTGCTTGCTCAGGTACATCTTTTGAATTTGGCCAACTAACAGGAACCCTTCCAGGCGAGCAGAAAAAGTAAGCCCCCTATAATATGCAGAAACAGTAGGGTTGCACATCTTTTTATCCGGCAAAGACCTGTGCCTGTCACGTGACAGACAGAAATTGAACAGGTGCAGCCTTCCCTTGCATGCCGATGCAGCCCTGGCAGAACCTGTATCGACTGAATTTCTAACTCTTAAAGCGACGGAAGCTCGGACAGGGACAATATATCTGTGCACGAGCAGCTGTATAATCCTACATGTGGCAAGGCAGACTGTGTACGTATTAAATTCGGTTGCTGTGCTAACAGGCAATATATAGTTCTGAAACTGAGCCCAGCAGCAACCCCCCTTGTTTACAGAATTGCAAATTTCCCTGACACGCTACGGATGCATATACTTTCCCTTTTTTTGCGAGAGGAGAGCGGGAGCTTCTGTCCGTTCCGCGGGTTCAAATGCAAGACAAGTACGAGCTGCTACGCGCAGCCTGCAGGGCGATCCGCTCGGCTGACTTCCAACAAAAGCGAGAGAGGGAAAGGGAGGACTACATTTCCCATGATACCTTTTGAACCCGGTAGTAACTGGCAGTGGCGGAGGGAGAAGCACGTGTTTCCCTTCCTCCAGCCCACCGTCCTCTTTTCAGATCTTGGAGACTCACTTAGCGTGAGCAACAACTAGCAAAACAGTTTGGGGGTTTTGCACTTTCTGCACCTTAGGCTGCTATGCTGCCTTTTCCCTTTAGACACTTTGCTAAGGTAAGGCGTGGGATGCGAATGGCAGGAGGGGGGGGGGGGAGGAGGTTGGATCTGCTGGGATCTCCTAAGTTGAGTGTAGGGAAGAGATGCAAAAGGAGAGTGGGGGGGGGGTTTCCTTAGTCCCACGCGCAACTTCCCCGAAGTGCTTTGCAGGTCAGTGGCTGTGGATGTTTGGAGCACCTGGGCGAGTGTGCGTGGCTCGACTTGTAAAGGGGAACTGACCTGAGCGACACCTCCATCCTGCCTGCCCCCTCTCTCCTCCCTCCCCATATGCCAGGAGGCCTTTCCCTAAACAGTTCAGTTCTTGAGTGTCTGGGGAAGTAGTTTTTTTTGCTCCTCGAGTGAGTGAAGATCTGTCCTCACTGATGGCATTCTCTCCCCCCCACCCCCCATGGGACTGTTAAGTCGTGCAAGTTTGGAGAGGCAAGCTTCTTGGGTAAGGAGTTTATATACCCGCCTGAGGGTTCAAAGCCAGGGATCTGATAGCAGCACCGATCTGTGCGCCATTCTGCAGCTCAATTATTATTTAATTCTGGCTTAATGGCTCTTGGATGCGGCACCGAGCGAGGCGAAGAGTTATCTTGACGTTCCCAAGACTGCTGGGAGAGGTTTCAGCTGATAATAGAGTCTCGGTCACGCTTTGCTGACTTTTATAGGCTAATTTTTGTAGCATCTCTTTCCCTTTCTCACTGTCCTATCTGACATTGCAGCTTCGAGGGAAAGAAAGGGAAATTGGCAGAAAGAGGCCCAGGTTCGGAGTGGGGGAAAGTGGGGTGGGAGGAACAGGTACAAATGCAACTTGGGCAGCTGCTTTATCACCTTACCAAAGTCTCTTTGGCAGAGGCTTCTCTCTCTGGCACCAGCTGCTATTTGATCTCTTGAACCCAGTCAATAAAATGACATACCCCCTGAACACGGCTTCCTGATTCGCAGGCTAAAGATATCTGCGTTGGGTAACATGATTACAACTCAAAATTAAAAGGAAAGAGTTTCTACAGCCAGTGAACTGTAAATATTTTGTAACCCTTCTATCCAGCAGTCAGAAACAAGTTTGTGCCTGCGCTTTACAAGGAAAAACAAACAACCTCTGCAATTTGTAGAATCACTTTTTGCTTAGAAAACAATGATGGTTTTAAAATGATGCAGGGAGTGTTTCATTCATAGGCCAAGATGCATTATTGAGTTTTCCCTCCTTGCTGATGCAACCGAGATGAGCCGGTTACATCATCTGCAGAGGTGATTATGAGTTTTAGATGTTTTTTCAAAGTACAACCTTTTTTATTAAAAAGAAAAACTGCCTCCTTTTAAATGCTGTTGGCTGGCATTTGTGTTGCCCTCATTTGAAACATGTGGGAAAGAAGTAGGAAAGAAAAAGCAAACTGTGCGTGCAACTCGCCCCCCCCCCCCAGCTGGACTTGCCAACTCAGCATTCAGCAGCAGGAGTTGTTGTTGCGTCTGCTGTTCTGCACAAATGAAGCTCACTTGACCATCTGCAACGTAACACCCTAACAAAGCCCGCTCTGTTTCAGCAGCCCTTGAAGCAGCTCCTCCTGCCACCTCACCACTCCAGCGTTTTCTTTCAAGAATTCTCACTGTGTTGCTTTTTCAGTGACGGAAGTGGCAAGGAATTACTCCTTTCCCCAAACTCTCCATGTTAATGCAAGCAAATGCTATTCTGTAGGTCCATTGGGGCAACGCGGAAAGAGGCTGATAAACTTCAACTATTTGCTGCTTTCTAGACTTCTTTTTTTATATATGTTAGTTGGTTGGATGATTTATCTGCCTGCCACCCCCCAAACTTCATAATCTCCCACTGGGCTCAACAGCTGCCTTAGATTACAGAAGGCTGTAATATAAATTCCTCAGCACCCATCTGGCTTGCATGATAATAACCTAGTTCTGAAATGGACATAACTGCTAGTAGGGAAGGGGGGCAGTGAGGAAGCCCCAGTTGGCAGCTCCAAGATCTAGCATGGCATAGTGGATGGAGTCTTGCAGCTGGGCTGGGATGTGAAATCCCTGCTCCGTCACAAAGCTTGCTTGGTGATTTTCGGCTGGTATCCATAGCCGTATTCAGGCATTATTCTCTATGTCAGCCTTCCTGAACCTAGTGCCCTCCAGATGTTTTGGAACTACAGTTCCCCTTAACCAGAGCCAGTGTGGAAGGGAGGGGCAGGGGCAGAGGGAATGTGTAGCTCTCCAGATAGGGTTGGACTACAAGCCCCATCAGTCCTGAAAACTGCCCATACTGGCTGGAACTGATGGGACTTGGAGTCCTAGCAACACCTGGAGGGCCACAGGTTCAGGAAGGCTAACATGGAGGATACTGGCTGGATATGGAATATTGTTGCAGTGAGCTTTTTGCAGTCAAGAGACCATCAGATGCTCCAAGACTCGTGGTTCTTTTTGTGAACGTCTATTGGTTTGTTTTTTTGAATGGTAGGGAAGCCGGTGAATGCCAGTAAACTCCCTGTGTACTGCTTATGGTGGGACTTAATCCCAAATCCAAGATGGCTGTCTGCCTCTAGAATGAGGAGGCTTATATTGCACAGGCGTCCTTTCCGCTTGTGGGATGATACACAGCGAGAGACAGAGAGGTTGGGTGGAACACACACACACACACACACACACACACACACGATGGCAGGTGGGGAGAGAAATCTACACAATTTTGCAACATGTCACCTATTGGCTATAGACCTGATTTAATTGCAACCTTTCATAAGAAAAAGGCTCCTACTACTGGTGTCAAGCAGGTCTCATGGGATGCGCAGTCAGGGTCTCCCAGAAATCCAACAGGTTTGATGTATTCTTTGCTCTGGTAGAGCAGGTCCCTGGATTGCAACATGCGCAGCCGAACTTCCAAGATGGATTGTGCCCTTTGTTCATTCTAATGTGTGGAAAGAGCACCATTTGGACCCCCTGCTTGAGTCCTCAAAATACTTTAGGATGGTCAGGCTAATATAACCCTTCCTTCCTTCCTTCCTTCCTTCCTTCCTTCCTTCCTTCCTTCCTTCCTTCCTTCCTTCCTTCCTTCCTTCCCTTTTGCCAGCCCTTGCGGAGATGCTGCCAGGCTGCGGGGAGTTTGCGGGCCCAACACAGCAAAGCAGCTGCTGCATCGGCCAAGGAGACGCCAGGCTGGACCGGGCAGGAGAGCTTGGCCGAGAGTGACCCTGAGATGTGGGCGCTGGTGCAGCAAGAGAAGGATCGCCAGTGCCGGGGTCTGGAGCTCATTGCCTCAGAGGTGGGTGTCTTCTTCCTTAGCCCCGGAGTGCAGGACAAAAGGGTCTTATCCTTTGGCTGGCAAGTGCTGTCTCCTTCCTGGTGTAGCGGAGAGCCAGTGTGGTGTAGTGGTTAAGAGCGGTAGTCTCGTAATCTGGGGAACCGGGTTCGTGTCTCCGCTCCTCCACATGCAACTGCTGGGTGACCTTGGGCCAGTCACACTTCTTTGAAGTCTCTCAGCCTCGCTCACCTCACAGAGTATTTGTTGTGGGGGAGGAAGGGAAAGGAGAATGTTAGCCGCTTTGAGACTCCTGAAGGGAAGTGAAAGGCGGGATATCAAATTCAAACTCTTCTTCTTCTTCTTCTTCTTCTTCTTCTTCTTCTTCTTCTTCTTCTTCTTCTTCTTCTTCTTCTGTTAAGGGACCTCTCTTGGTCATACAGGCCTTGGGTCTGATCCAGCAGCTCTCTTACACACTTGGGAGTGCCGTAAGAGTGTATTCAGCCCCAGCCGCCTAAGCCACTTTTGGCCCTTGTGCCTTCAGGCTGAATGCTTGACTACAGCTATGGCCTTTTCCAAGGGATGCGATTGAGCGTTCTTTCTTAGTAAATTACAGGAGGAGAGGCTTCCTTTAACCTCATTTGAAGTATGCAATTTGAGAAATAAATAGTTCATGGGGACTAGCTGCTGTGTTTTTAAACTGGGTTTTGGTTTTAATTCTTCCCTTATAATTTAGTTGCTATTTAATGAATGATGTTTGATTAAGTTTTGGTGTTGGCTGCTTTTGAGCTCGTTAGTTTTAAAGTGCCATAATAATTTGAGAAATAAATAATAAAACATTTGTAATGCACAGTTTAAATGCAAAATGTTTAAAGTCAGGACTGTAAAAAATATTTCAGATTCTTAGGTTTCAAGAATGAGGTCTTTTTAACAGGGCTGGAAAAGCTTTCGACCTAAGTGTCCAAAGGAAAAGAAAAAACGCTTTGGGATTCCCCCCCCCCGCTCCACCCCCTCTGCTTTTATAATCTTTACCTGGATGTATGGGTTATTATGAATACAAAGGAAAGGGAGTTAATCTGGGTTCATGAATGCAGAATGCAAAGGGGTTGGATCCAGATTAGGTCATGCTTAAAGCTAGACCCACTGACATCAATGGAGCTTGACTCCCATTCATTTCATTGGTTCTGCTCTAAGCATGACTAAATCTGGATCCAACTCACAGTTATGGTCTTGTATATATGACATGCATAGCTGGCCCAAGGCGTTTTGCTGCCAGAGGCAAAGGGCAAGAGGCTTCCCACCCCTATTCTACATACAAAAGCTGATTGACGGACAGCTCAATCTTACTTCAGTGCTGGCAATGGGACAGCCTTCTCCACCACAACCTTAGGCATCAGGCTAATTCCAGGAGCGCAGGGCTGGCAGTGTAGTGCACACACAGCTCTGTCCTCAAACACAGCGGAGTACCAGGAGGGATCAGAAGGAATGGCCAGAGACGCTGTTGCTGCCCCCTGCCCAGTGCCTCACTCTGGCTAATGCTAGGGCCGGCCCTACTAGCTTTAAAAATGACTGGAGTAATAAAATAGCGTAAGCTAATGAAAGGAAGAGGGATTCTAATCTAACATAGAACTAGTCTGAGTTTTTCATTTTTGAATCCAGATCCTGGTGTATGGGCAGGAGGAGATGTCTGACATTTCTCTGCATGTCTTCCTACCCACTGTTCTGATCATCACACCCCCAGCTGCTACTTGGCCCCAAAGTTGCACCTCACTGTGGTCCCAGCCTGGATCAGTCTCTCTCATCTAGTTGGCCTTCCCCTTCGGATGCAATTCCTATTTCTCTTTTCAAAATGACAAGCCTGGATAGACTACTGCAGAGCAAGACTCATTACCTTGTCTGGGTCTTAGTTATATCTTATTGCAAGGTGAAAAAGTTACTCCATTTTTATTCACCTGGAAAGAGAAGCATACAGTCTGAGGAACATGGCATAAGAGGGATGGAATGTTTCTAGCCCTCTATCTATTGCTTGTGTGTGACTCCCTTCTCTCTCTTTTTTCTCTTTACCCCTCCATCTCTTTTTTCTTTTCAAAATACTGTTTATTAATTTTGCACAAATTTTAGAAAACAATAAAATACAGGAGAAGAGAAATGGCAAATCACATTTTGATAAACAGATATAAGTAATATTGATGATTAGTGTATCTTATACTTCACAGTAGGAATACAGACATAGGAAATGAGCTAAAAAGAAAGAAAAAAGGGGGTGAAAAAATATCAATACAACTCTACAAAAATCATACAACTTTAACACATTCCATATATCAAGGAGTATGGGAAGCTTTTAACTTTTGAAACTCTTTCTCCCAAATTCCAGAATTTCTGCAGCCGAGCTGCACTCGAGGCTCTTGGATCCTGCCTCAACAACAAGTATTCAGAGGGCTACCCTGGCAAGAGGTAATGCCATTGTTTAGTAGTGAGACAGTCTGGGTAAAATAAATCAGTAATGGGTTGGGATGGAGGGTTCTGAAAGTGGGTGAGCAGAGACTGACCAGGTTTGATGGCCTGCTGGCCTGCAGACTCTTGCAGTGGATAAAAATGATGCAAAGATGTTAAAAACTTACCAAGTAAATATCACTGGGGCTCGAGTTGCGGAGATTTTAGGCCTGGTGCCGTCAGTTTTTTTTGGGCTGCGGATAAAACTTGAGGGCAAGAATGCAGGAAAAGCACCCTGAGAGTCAGGGTGGCATCGGGGTTAGTGCTGGGCTAAGACCTGAGAGACCAGGGTTCAAATCCCCACTCAGTCATGAAGCTCACTGAATGACCTTGAGCCAGCCATAGTCTCTCAGTGCAACTTACCTCACCGGGCTCTTGTGAGGATAGCAGTGGAGAGGGGGGAGAACCACAAACATCGCAGAAAAGAAGTGCCATTAAGGAAGAACAGCAAGGGGCAAAATAGTGGTTCCCATTCGATGGGGGAGTGGTGGCCCTCCAGATCTGGTTGGGATTCACAGCCCCAACCGGCATTGCTGTGGGCCTTTAAATTTCAAAGTCGTGTCACAGGATGAACCTAGGGAAGAGCAGCTCACTGTAATGTCTAAGGGCACCAAGGAAGAGAGATGGAAGGGGGTGAAAGGGGGAATAAGCCAAAGGAAGATGTAGCATTAGTGGGAAGAAGCTATGGCTGGGCTGGGGAGAAGGTGTACCAACTGCGTATGAAGAATAGTCCTCTTTTCTCTTCTTCCTGAGACTGCCATGGATAGCTTGGGGCTTTTTTCTTACAGTGAAGAGACAGATTGCAACCGCCACTGAATTGTCCCGGTGCGCCTGGTGTTTGCTTGATGCATGGAATGGTCCTCCCTTGGAAGAGGCCTGAGTGAAAGAGACTTGGGCAGGGCCCATCTTGGGCCTGAGCTGTTGCCTCTTTGATTGGTTATCACCCACAGAAGCATGTTAGGATGAAATATTAGGAGTGAGGAGAGGCGGGGGGAGGGGCATTTTGTCATCTGGGAAAAGAATATGGTAATGAAGAGGCGGGCGCATGAAAAGTCAGCTGCGGAGCACTGGGCTGGCAGCAGGAGGCTTTGCTAGGGGATGGTGGTCTTGGCAACTTCCTTTATACATTGTGGCATGGAGAGGAGAGGGAGGGGTGTCTCTTTGTTTCTCAGTGTCTTCTTCTCTGGTTCAGAGATAATGGTGCCACCAGGGCAACAGATGTGTGGGCTGTTGATGTTTTAATTCTGCCTTCCCCTTTGCATCCTGGCACAGGTATTATGGTGGCGCTGAGGTGGTCGACCGCATTGAGCTGCTGTGTGAACGCCGGGCCCTGGAGGCCTTTGACCTGGACCCCGAGTGCTGGGGAGTGAATGTCCAACCATACTCTGGATCTCCTGCCAACTTTGCTGCCTACACAGCTTTGCTGCAGCCCCACGAGCGACTCATGGGCCTGGACTTGCCTGATGGAGGCCAGTACGTTCAAAGTGGGGTGTGGAACTGGGAACTGGCATGGCTAATAAAGGCGCAAGTGAGGAAGGTGTAACTGAAGGAACCGGGATGGGGAGGTAGAAGGAGAAGGACTGCAATGCTGACACAGTGGGTCTTTGTGTGGGGTTCAGGGCATTGTGGTTTTTCTTCACACTGGTGATAAAATCCTCCACAGAATAATGGTCCCCTGACAAAGCGAAATTTGCTGGCCCTTAGTCAGTTTAATATAGCAGTTGGTTTTTCAGCTTTGTGTCTGTAGAAGCTTCTGGTTCCTTTCTCCCTCTGGTTTGTGGAGATTTTGAACTCGTATTTTTGGGGACATACTTTGCCTCGTGTAGTTACTAGATCCTACTCTGCCCCATAGAAAATCCCGCTTGGAAGTGACTGTCCTACTTGAGGATGAATAACTAGTTAATCTGTGGGTCCATTTGGGTGGGAAGGTTCTTACTTGGTCCCATGGTCAGAGTTCTGCTATGACTGGGGCTTAGATTATCTCCTGACAACATGTCTTCCCTATTCTTGCAGCCTAACGCATGGGTATATGTCTGACGTCAAACGTATCTCGGCCACGTCCATCTTCTTCGAATCCATGCCCTACAAGCTGAATGTGAGTGAACAGAAATGTGTCCCATCCTTCCTTTTCCAAAATACCCCCAAAGCAGCTTATATTCATAAATGAAACTTCTTGTTCCAATAAAATTCAGTCCAATCATTAAAACAGCAGTTTAGCAGGATTTCACAGACAATCATGGTGCTCATAAAAACAATTTTAAAGCATTTTAGAAGAAACAGTTTTACAACCAGTCATGGTATGAGTGGTTAAATAATCAAAATTTAGCTTAACCTTCCAACTGAAAAGTAGCTGCAGGAGGGATTTACACAAATATAGGGCCACCACCAAGTAGACCTTGCTTGTAGTACTTGCCAATCTAATTGATTTCAGCGTGGGGAGGCTGATGATGATGATAATAATGATTTGCCTTCATGTATACAAAATGTACGGCGTTGTGTGTGAAGTGTTAGCTGTGGTTTTCATAAAAAATAGTTTTTATTAAGATTTTTCTGTGTTGCAAAACAGATAAACAGGGAATCACCTCCACTTTTAATTCATAGTCTTTTTCACAGTTCATTTACATTTAGTGAGTGTCACTTTTGTCATAGACATCTTGCTGCTGGGGGGAGAAAGGGGGCAAGGGAGATGGGGGGCATTGTACTTTTGTTCTGTTGACTAGGGTTAGTGTGGGGGTTTGTGTCAGCATCATGTTGGTAGGTAGGGGGTTTGGCACCTTTCCCCCTCCCCACCACCCAACCCATTTCCTCTGTGCTGAGAGTCGGTGTAGAATCCTGCCTGCAGTTCTACAGCCCTTCTACGTACCATCAGCTGCCTCTACCCTGTAGTCAGCTACCTTGCCTGGAGAGGGAGACACCGTTGTGTGGTGTGTCTCTTCCCCCCTCCCCCCCTTTGTATCGGCAGATGAGAACTGGATCTGTCCAGTGGCCCAGATTGTTGTCTCTCCCACCCTCCACGGAGCACGGTTGACAGGTGTGTAGAGCCACCCACCTGCCAATCACTTTACATCATAAAGATGTCAGGTGAGCCATTTTTGCCCACATGGTTTGAAATCAAACAATGCAGGCAAAGGCACAGCCTGAACGGAGCATTTTGCAGCACCCTTGGGTAGCATTCGACAAGCCTGACTATCAGGTGATTGCTGGGCCTTCTAAAGCCCAGTGTAGGGCTGGGCAACGTTAGGTTTTCAACACTGCGATGCAACACCAGCCAAACATTGCGATCTGGTGATACACTTTGAAGTTGAAACCAGCTGCATTGGCCCCAACCCACAAGACTCTTAGCAGAAAGAGTCAGCCCACTCGCTCCCCACTTGCTTGAAGATGGCTTTCTCCTAGGAGAAGGAAGCAGCCTGCTCGCTCCCCACTCACTTGTAAACGGAGGGAGCCTGATGGGCTCCATTCTCAAGGCTCCCTCAAGTGTAACGGAGTCCCCCACCCCACCTCCAGCTTGCGCAAGCCAGAGGTGGGTTGAGGGCGCCGTTACACTTCCCCGCTTGGGGAAGGGCAGCCAGGCAACCCCAGAACGGAGAAGTTTAAAGGAGCCACCTGCCCAAGCGGGCAGCCAAGGGAGGAACAAGCTACATTGGCCCCTCAACCGTATGAGGGCCAGAGTGCAATGGCTGCTTCACCCTGCAGTATATTGCACCTGAAACCGCTGCTGCTCCTGAGTCCCTCTGCTGCCAGCGGCCGGCAGCAGCTTCTTTCTCCCTTGTGTGCTGAGCGCTGGTGGCAGAGGGACTCAGCAGTGGCAGTTTCACCCACAATATACTGCCGGGTGAACCCAGCCACTGCGATCCAGTCCCGGGTGATATATCAGTACACCATGGCTCAGCTGATCGTTGGGCATTTATGATGGTACACAGGGCTTTGCAGTCCAGCTGATTGACTGTCCCTGCAAAATCTCTTTCTGCTCAGCCATGTCCTTACCTGCTCCACATCTGAAGGTGTTTATGATGTCAGGTATGGGGCAGGTGGGCATGACTTGGCTGAAATGGCCTGGCAGTCAAAGGGAGGCCTGTTGAGCCTGTTTTAATGATGCATTTTCTACTGCTGTAACCTGTCCTGGGACCTTCGGGTGAAGGGTGGATGGTGATGACGACGATCTAGGTGCCCTTATAGTCTTCTCCCCTAGCTAGTGTTTTTGCAAACAAGGGTCAAGCTCTTTTAACCACATATAGATACTGCTTGGAAGTAATCCTTTCAGGAATCTTAGAAGAGGTCTTCATAACCTGTGTAGCTTCTTGTTCCTCTTCATAACTATCCAAATTAAAATACATTATGCGCAGTGCTAAAGAATGCAGATTAAATCATGTAAAGAAAAGAGTTGTAATTTGGCAGATGTGCTCAGTTTGCGAAGCATGTATGTATTTGGATTTCTTGGGCACCTGTTGTTTTAATACTGGCAAGACGGCTCTGTGCTATTCCTTCAGCCTCTTTTATCTTTAACCTCTCACTTCTTGAGTGCACTTTGCCCACTGATTATCCCTTGCACAAGATTATGGGTGAAGGAGATAATTTCACAGTTCACTCACATCCACTTTTCCTGAGTGGCTCTGAAGTGCAGTTGCTGTTTTTTCCCAAGGCAATGTGAAGAATCCTCTCCTCTTTTCTGCTCCCCAAGAAGTGTTAGTTCTCTGTGTGCTCGACCACTTGGCTTGCCTCTGCCAGCTACACAAAGATGCCTGAGGTTGAGAAAACATTCTCGCAACAATGCTGCCTTGTTCTGGGAAGGAGAGGAGGCAGCGGCAGCGGCAGCCTCTTTATAGTTCTGCATTCTCAGTCAGTATTGGCAGCCAATAAAACTGGTCGTGGAGAGGCTACCTGGTGGCAAAAAAAGAAAAGATCTCTATTCTGATTTATTTATTTTGAAAATTATCACAAATAAAATGTAACAGCATGCAGAATTCAAAACTAAGAGTCTAAGTCCAGGGTAAACTTGGGTAAACGTAAGGCTTAAAGAGCCTTAAAAAAAAAAAAGCTTTTCTGTTTAATCATATCATCAATGCATACTGTGTTACAGTCAAGCACAAGGTAATAAGAATAAAAATAACTTAAATATTTTAGCTCTGGATCGTAGCATTTTTCAAATTGTGATGGTTTTTATGCAAATCCCAATTTCTTATCTAAAATTTTGAATTGATTTGATGATAATTTAACTGATACAAATTCTTTAATCTCTTCTATTTTTCTCATTTTTGGCTCTCCTTCTGAAAAGTCTAACAATACATTATAGGTACCCAGTTATTACTCATATTAATTTTTTATTTGCTTCAGCTTCTATTGGGGATAACCACCTTGGTGTTTTGTTTCCTAATAAATTTAAACAGGCATTTAAAGGCGGTTGCTATTATTTATTTCATTTCATTTATGAGTCTCTTCCCATGAAGCATCTGAAAGTGATTTCACATTACAGTAGAAAGATCTTTTAGAAATTTCATATTGTATTCTGGTCTCCACCTCACAAGAGACCCGAGGGAGGTTATTCCAGAGGGTGAGCCCTCTGGTGGAGAAGGGCTTTCATCCATGTTGCCACCAAGTGACAATCTGCTGGTCATGGACTCCTCAAAAGATCTCAAATATCAGCTGGTCTGAACCAGAGAAGGCGGCCTGCTAGGCATCCTAGTCTTTTAGCTAAAAGTATCCCAACTGCAGTCCTTTCTGGGGTTTCATAGCCTGGGTGTTCCTGCAGCCATCTCTGTCTTAGACAGGCAGGACATCAGACTGTCTGCAGCTTCAGCCAGCTACAAGCATCTTAACAAGACATTAGGCAAGGGGGCAGTTGAGACGTAAGATAACTCGTCTTCATATGTGGGCTGGATTTGGTGTGAAGGCAGCCCATTGCCAACTCCTGCTCTATGGAACCTTTCTCTCCTGTGTGTGTATTTATGGGTGAAGGGAGAAATATTGGCTTAATCCCCATGCATTAACCCATCACTTCCCTCCCTGCAGCCAACAACAGGATTGATTGATTATGATCAGCTAGAAGTAACGGCCCGACTCTTCCGCCCGCGTCTCGTCATTGCTGGGACCAGTGCCTACGCCCGCCTTATTGACTACGCCCGCATCAAGAAGGTAGCCCCTGGGTGCAGTGGGAGGGCAGGCAGTTGTAGGGCTTTGAAATGCATTCCTGTTTTGTTGTAAGCCGCTTGGAGCATGTTTTTTGGGGGGGTTGTGTGGAAAAGCATCATACAAATAAAATGACTACCCCATAGTAAAATTCAGTGGAAATGTGAGTGTTAGGGCTCAACTGGAACCTGTTTGCTTCTAATAGTTTTGGATCTGCAAGTAGCTGGACCTTCATTTGGCTTTGGGCTGGAGTGCAAGGGTGCTTGTTCCTTTTGCTTGTGAGGCATATGGCAAGGAGCGTGGGAGCAGGAGACTGACCTGTTCTTCTCCGTCAGGTGTGTGAAGAGGTGAAGGCCTACATGCTGGCTGACATGGCCCATATCAGTGGTCTGGTGGCAGCCAAAGTCATCCCTTCTCCCTTTGATTATGCTGACCTGGTCACTAGCACGACTCACAAGACACTGCGTGGAGCGAGGTGAGCATGACAAGGATGGAGTGTGGGGTTGGGAAGCATCAGTCCTCATCATTTGGGGGTGGGAACCTGATGCCCTCCAGGTGGACTCCCATCTGCTCCAGCCAGCACAGCCAATGAGCAGGAATGTTGGGAGTTCCAGCTCAACAACATCCAGAGGGCATCAGGTTTCCCTACCCCTGCCCTTTGTGAACTCAGTGGAAGAGTGTGGGCTTTGCCCACAAAGTGTTCCCCACCGCAGGAGGAGAGGGCCAGAGGTTCCTCACTCATTTTTCATCTCTTTGGGGGTTGTGAAGACCCTCTGTGATGCCTTAATAATGGTACTTAATCTGCTCGGGAACTGTGAACATGGTTAACATGGTCCAGTTGTGAAATCTCTCTTTCTTCACCTGCAATCTTGTGCCTAGGGTAATTAGAGGGCAAAGTGCTCTCTGAGCAAGAGGTCAAAAATACTGGAGTTAGGACTTTTGGCAAAAGGTGTTGGGGAATAGAAATGGAATTCTTTGCATGATTTTTAGTTTTGCTGGTTATGGGAAAGGCAAGGCCTGTCTCCAGCTATTGGAAACCCTGTTCAGCTTCCTCTCTGGTTTCTGAAGCTTCAGTGGGCATTGCCCTAACCCTAACCAAAAAGTCTTGTATGCTTGGAGCCCTAGTGATAGATGTACTATCATGTTCACACTTCCACACTCTTGTCACATGCAGGTCTGGACTGATCTTCTACCGCAAAGGTGCCCGTTCTATAGACAAGAAGACTGGCAAGGAGATTCCCTACAATCTGGAAGAGAAGATCAACTTTGCTGTCTTCCCTTCTTTGCAGGGAGGGCCCCATAACCATGCCATTGCAGCTGTCGCTGTGGCACTGAAACAGGTGGGAAAGGGGAATAAGAGCCCTGCATACACTTTTTGACAGGATTTTCGACGTTAACTTGTATCACCACTTCAACTCCCTCGGTGCCCTGAAATGAGCAACATTGACTCTTGGTTTCCCAGCAGCCCCTGCAAAAGAAAGCTGTTGATTGGCTAATTAAGTGCATTGCCCAGTGCAAATGATCTGTACCCCATAGTAAGCGCTTCTGTCTCCTTTTGAAACCCGCCTTGCCTTCACGCTTTGGCGTTTGTTGTGTGCTCAGTTCTTGTCTCTCTTGTCCTGCCTGTTTGCCTTGGTGGTCTGGACCAAGGCCTGTGTTTATCCTGCCCTGGACCTCAATCCTTCTTTCCATGGTCCTGATTCTGAAAATTCAGCTCATGAACCAATGAGCTTGATATATATATGCTCTTCCATCAAGTTCTCTTATGTCTGAGAGGAGCTACCTTTTAATAAAAAATGTTGCATCATAGGAGCAGTAAGGGCTCTTTGCTCCCCTGTCCTGCTGGAGTTGGGGCAAAAACTCCCCATTTAGGCATAGGCATCCCCTGTCCTGCTACTCTCCTAGCAAGCTTCTGTCCTCTATATGGTCCAGTACGTTGGCTCTCTTAATTCTGCTAGGAGAGGCTAGATTCCTGCATCTTTTAGAAGATTAGCTTTGATTTCTTTTTATTTCATGTTTTGGTATACTGCCCTTCCTATCTGAGGGTAGTTCCCTCTAAGCATTTACAATGCTATGCAATGACATAAATAAAATGCTACCCCCCAAAAATAGATGTACTTTACAAATTCACCACAACTTCAGAACCAATTTGGAAAGTAGAATGGGCAACTCATTGTTTAAAACACCATTTTCTTTCTTCTTGGCTTCATTTAAAGTGCTTGAGAGAATAAAAATGCCATAGCCTAGTGCCTAAAAGACAACAATGTAGGCACCAGATGAACTTCTTTGCAGAGGGGATTCCACAGCTGGGTTGCCACTGATGAAAAAAACCCCTCTCTTGTTTCCAAGAGCGTAGCTATCTCTGTTACAGTTCTAATAACTAGTCTTGGTAAACTAACTAGTATTAGTTTGCCAATATTGTGCCAGCTAATTGACTGCCCTCCTTTTGACCAGTTAAGTGCCAGTGGTGGAGAGTGTTCCCTAGAGCAGGACGGGGGAATATCAGGCTCAGGAACCAAATGTGGGTGTCTAAACCCTTCTACCTGACTTTTGGGACACTCAAGCCATGCCCCCACCCCCAGTCCAAAAACCCCTCTCCCCATTCCACAACCCTCACCAGCCTTGGGCCATGCCCTCCTTGTTCAGTTTTGCCTGTCTGGAATATGTCTGTATACCCGAAGGAGCATCTCTGCTCCCATCGATCAGCCTGGGCACTGAGGTCCAGCTCCGAGGGCCTTCTGGTGGTTCCCTCCCTGCGAGAAGTGATGTTATAGGGAACCAGGCAGAGGGCCTTCTCGGTAGTGGCGCCTGCCCTGTGGAACGCCCTCTTGTTAGATATCAGACTGCTAAACAACATTCTGCAGAAATTTGAAGGCAGCCCTGCATTGGGAAGCTTTTAATGTCTGATATATTATGTGTTCTTTGCTATTTGTTGGGAAGCTGCTCAGAGTGGCTGGAGCAACCCAGTCAGATGGGCGGGGTACAAGAAATAAATGGTGATGATGCCCTTGAAATGTGATAATGCCTCTTGCTTGTGTGGATGGAGGAAGACGTGTGTAGAAACCTGTGGCTTTTTTGCATGGCTATATAGAGGCCAAAGTAATGTGCGTGGCTCCGCCCACTTTTACTTCTGGTTCCGGCACTCAATCTTGGCACGTGGCCCAAGGAAGTTTGTCCGTCTGGCCCTTGTACTGAAAAAGGTTCACCCTCCCAGCCCTGGAGTTCTGGGCTTGGAAGAAGCCGAGAGAGTGTTGCCCCTGCTTCCCTGTGGAGTGACAAAATGCTGCTTAAAGTTGTGCTGCTTAAAGGAGAAGTGCTGATTCTGGCCCACTGTGCATCCCTTTTTCCATTGTAGGCCAGCTCACCTATGTTCCGGGAGTATTGCCAGCAGGTACTGAAGAATGCCAAGGCCATGGCAGAAGCATTGCTGCAGCGAGGATACACTCTGGTTTCAGGTATAGTGAGGACCCTCCGTTTGCTTCTGAGCAGAAGCACACAGCCAGAGGAGTCACATGGCGGAAGCTTTTACTGGGCTGTACCATTTCAGATTGCAGGTAGATGGCACATTTTAGGCATTTTCATATATTAAAAGCTCCCAGCGTATACAGAAATTGGTATGTAGGGGAGAAGAATTCTAGGCTTAGTTATATCTCTGATATTCTAGTTTAATGGTAGGCACAGGGAATTTTTAATATGGGATGGGATTCAAACATGTGCTTCCCCACCTGCAGTCTGAAATGGCACATCCCAGCCAACGCCATGCCATCTGACTCTTCTGCTTGTGTGATTTAGCTCTGGGTCTTGACTTTATTTTGGTGCAGTGGGAAGGGAAGTGTTGGGGTAGGTTAGCCAGTGAGTAGCACATATGGACGCGGGTGGCACTGTGGGACGCGGATGGCGCTGTGGGTAAACCTCAGCGCCTAGGACTTGCCGATCGTATGGTCGGCGGTTTGAATCCCCGCGGCGGGGTGAGCTCCCGTTGTTCGGTCCCAGCTCCTGCCCACCTAGCAGTTCGAAAGCACCCTTAAGTGCAAGTAGATAAATAGGTACCACTTTATAGCGGGAAGGTAAACAGCATTTCCGTGTGCTGCGCTGGTGCAGGATCGCCAGAGCAGCTTCATCATGCTGGCCACGTGACCCAGGAAGTGTCTCTGGACAGCGCTGGCCCCCGGCCTCTTAAGCGAGATGGGCGCGCAATCCCAGAGTCGGTCACGACTGGCCCATATGGGCAGGGGTACCTTTACCTTTACCTTTTAGCACATATAGAGATGTGAAAACCTGTAGCTGTTTGCAGAAGCATGCTATTTGGAATGGGTGGAATAAGAACAGCTGTGGGAAAGTTTTAAATGCATTTTGATCAGTGATTAGAGGGCTGGTTCAAATCCCTCCTCTGCCAAGCACCATATAGTAGTCTCAAACAAGAGGATATCTTCACCTTGGAGATGTGAAAAAGGTGCTCATATAGGACACTTTTTTGAAACTGCTGGTGTTCAGTTCCATGAATCGACCTCTAAAGCAGGGGTGCCTTGCCTCTAGCCCTCCAGATGTTGCTGGACTCCCTCTCCCATCAGCCCCAGCCAGCATGGCCAATGGCATCTCACAACATCTGGAGGGGCCACAGGTTAAGCATCCCTGCTCTAAATGCAGTACTGCTTCTTCTACAACCAAGCAGTATATAAATTTTATGAAATAAATAAATAAAAATACATAGGGTAGTCTATGAATTCAGTGTCACAGTTTTTCTGGGGTGGGTGGGTGGGAAAAGGTGGTCACTAGGATGATTAGATAAATTCATGGTGGATGGCTCCATCAACATGTCCGCCATAATGAAGAGGCTGTGTCGGCAAGCAACTATGAAGGTCTTTAACCCAGCAGGGTAATTCTAATGATCATCATAATTGTTATGAGATGGACCTATTATTTGAGTGTTGAAAATGGATGCGAGTTAGGAAGGTTATACTCTGTCTATCTCTATCTCTCTGGTTAGGTGGCACTGATAACCACCTGGTACTTGTGGACCTGAGACCAAAAGGCATTGACGGGGCCCGGGCTGAGCGGGTGCTAGAGCTGGTGTCCATAACAGCTAACAAGAACACCTGTCCTGGGGACAAGAGTGCATTGACACCTGGTGGCTTGCGGCTTGGTAAGAACAATGGCTTAAATAAGAAAGTCAGGTGCATGGCTGTTTCTGATGTTCAGAGCTGCATATAATTACGCTGAAGTAATCCAGATTCTGCCACAAGAAAAGCTAAACTCTGCTTTGAGACGCCTTCTTTTTAAATAATGTCAATTATTTCTGCTCAGGACTGCTAGGGAGAAAAACAGTGGGAAGGGTATGGAAATTTGGGAATAGGTGCACTACTCACTTTCCATGGATGCATCTTGTGAGCGCTGAAATCAGTACTGGGCCCAGATTTCAGCAAGCTCAGAATCTTACTCATGTAATAAAAAAACAACTTTCTAGCCCTTAAGGCTGCAAAAATAGGCTTGAAAGTATCCCAGAAATTAGAGTGAGGAAAGAAAGTTCCAGTATCTTGTGTAAATTTTTGCCCCTAATTAGTATAATAAATTAAGCAGAGTAAGCAAATTGCTATAAATCACCTCATTTCCAGGTTCTTGTTTTCTTGGCCCAAATTCCTTCCTTCAGTCATTCACTTTTAGTGCAGATTATTTATACTAATGGGGAGGGAAGGCTGAACTGGGATAGGACACTACAATCCATGATGACTCTTCTCTTCTCACCCCCTCCCCCGCTGTGTCCTCCCCAACACACACCTGGAATACCAATTACAGAAAATGGTATTGGTAGGTATTGGTGATGTTTTTGTAGGCAATCCGTCAATATGATTAAGAAAGAGAGTAAGGAGAATGGAGGTCTTTGAACTCCTGGTCAGGTCTATGTGTGTGTCCTTCTCCTGCTTATGATCTTTCGCACTGTCCAGGGTGTTTATTCTTTCAAAGAGAAGAGCTGTTCTCTTCCAATCCCTCACAGGGGCACCTGCACTTACCTCCCGGCAATTCCGAGAAGGCGATTTCCAGAAGGTGGTGGAGTTCATGGATGAAGGAATCCAGATTGGGCTGGATGTCAAAAAGAAAACCTGTAAGTTGTTGGTGTGTTATGGAAAAGCTAGCAGGTTGAATTGGGATGGGTTGTTTGCATGTTGCAGTTACTAGTCCATGTTGACTATCACTAACTTGAGACTTTGACTTCTTTAGTGGGACAACTAGGTGATCTGTTTGATAGACTCATTATATTCAGGGCTTTTTTTCCAGCTGGAGCTCACAGGAGCTCAGCTCTGGCACCTCTCAGTGGGTGCCATTGTCATTCTAAGAGAACAAGGGAGAAGTTTACGGTGAGCTCCCACACCTCTTTTTCTAGAAAAATAGCACTAATTACATTTGCTGTTTCTGAATGATGGATTTCCTTGATTCAGCTGAGACCCAAGAGGTCACAGAACATCCTCTGAAGGTCCGGTCCCCCCCCCACTACTTTATTGGCCCTGCTCTGTGTCTTTTAACGCAGAGAAGTTGAGCAAGTCAAGATTTTTTCACCATGTGTCTCTATGTAACCAAAAGTCGGTTAAAGTGGTTAAATGGGGGTTCCTGATTTCTGAGGCTTGGCCCCAGATTTAGGAGTGAGTAAAGAGTACATTCTTAGATCATTGAAACCCTCCCTCTGTGCCTCAGTCTCCCTGTGTTTTTGCAACTCTTGGTTTACTTATATTCCTGCTCTCTTCCTTTTCCCACAGCCAAGCTCCAGGACTTCAAAACCTTCTTGCTGGCTGACCCAGAGACGAAGCAGCGTCTGTCTGACCTTAGGCAGCGAGTTGAGACCTTCGCCCGTGCCTTCCCCATGCCTGGCTTTGATGAACGTTGATGTTATGCCCAACCAGAGACTGTCTGATTACCCCCAGATGGGCGGGGCTTGCCAGAGGCCAGGTGCTTGTGGTCCCTGTAGTCCTACCTCTGAGAGCCAGCCAGCAGGTGCCCTTTTCTGGAAGGGTGATTGCCTTGGCCACCTTTTCTCCTTCTCCCAATGCCCATTTTATAGTGACTCAAAAACAACTGACCTCCTTTCCGTTTTATAGCAGGACTAGTCTCTGATCCACGGTACCTGTGTAATATTTTCGCCTGCCCACTATGCAAGATGGGTTGTAAGAATTAAACAGCTTCATCTCTCTCCCTTGGCTTAAACCAAAACAGAGCATTTTTGAAACTACCTTCTAATGTCGTGCCCTTTGCCACCCATGTTTGAGAGTGTTTATGTATACATGTGTACATGCTCACAGTACCTTCTCTGCCCATAAGCACACGGCCAGCAATATTAACATGTACACTGGTGGGCTTCTAAGTACCATGCAGACAGAATTATGCTTTGTGAGATTGTAAGAAGAGCCTTGCTGGATTAGGCCAAAGCATACTTTGCTCCCAGTGGCCAACCAAGTGCCTCTGGGAGGCCCAGAGCAAGACCTGAGAGCACTCACTCTCTCCTGCTGCTGTTCTTCTGCACCTGCGGCTCAGAGGCCTGTGCCCTCCATCCTGGGGGTCGGCTCAGATGACTTTAAAAGGAGATTGGACAAGTTCATGGAGGACAAGGCTCTTGGTGGCTTCTGGTCATGATGGCTGTATGCTACCTCCCGATTCAGGGTCTGTGTGCTTGACTATGTAAAGAGAGCACTTTTTCTGTTAATTATAGAGCTTTAACGTTAGCTTGTCCAATGAGAGCACAGAAAGGAGTCATTTCCTTTGACATGGTGAAGGCAACATGACTTGCTTGTTCCCTGAAATTCTGCTGTGGGGAAGTGGTCTGTCAGTGCTCCCTACAGGAGCCAGAGATGCAGCCTCTGCATCCAAGTGGTTCTTGCAAGTTTTCCAGTATGTTGTCTCCTTGTTAGGGCATAAGTAAGGCTGCTTTCGCAGTGTCAATATTGCACAAAATATCTACTTGCTGTAGGTTTATTGTGTGAAAAATGGATTCATGGACTGGCCCTGTTTTATTAAACAGGAGCACATCCAGCCCCTCCCCCCCCAATGTGAATGTAGGTAACTTTACTACTTGGTAAGCTGGTCTTCTCCTAAATCACTGTCTGTTCATTTCTGGTTGGGTGAAGAAATGTGGTTTAGGTATTTGTTCTGACCAAGTGGCTTAATAACAGGATTCTACATGGTAAATGGACCCCACTCTTCCCATCCACTACAGACAGGAAAGGAATTGAGAACACACTCGTAGAGGAGAACTGCAGAATATTCTCACATGCCAATGCATGCAACCTTTTTAAAGCTGCAAACATAACTCCCAACTCCTGCGTATTTTCTGTTTCTCAGAATTAGGCTCGTTGCTTCCTTCTGCATGCTGACTCTGCCTTCTGTAGAGGGATGTTTCTTGTGGAGAGCACTCTCTACATGAATCTACTAAACTAGATTTTATTTGGATGAAGGATGGTGAACACAAGCTTCTCTAAGTCTGGCAGAGGTGTCTCTGTGAACAACCCAGAAGATGAATGGGGAAGCTTGCAGCAGCCCTTCAGGTGTTATTGAACTGCAGCTCCCAACATCCCTCGCCAGCTTGGGCTGATGGGAATTGCAGTCCAACAACATCTGGAGGGCCTGTGCTAGATGGAAGGGCAGTTGCTGCTGCTTGCCTCCCTGGGGAAGTAGCAATCTCTGGCCATCTATTGTCCTTGGGGCACAGTTTGTGTGCGCATGCAAGTCCACAAATGCAGTAGTCATGACATGTGGTGAGAGGGAGAGATTCTTTTCTATTGTGTTCTGGAAAAGCATGTTTCTGGGCTGAGGCTTGCTGCATTCCTGAACTTGACTCTTTCCTGGTCCTGCGCACTGGGATCTTTGGTGGCATAAGGTCACCAGTAGGGACCATGAGTGTGTGTGTGTGTGTGTGTGTGTTTTGCTACCCAAAAGTAAACAGTTTTCAAAAGAATTAATCTCAAGCCACAGCTTCCAGCATCTGCGTCTTGCTCACTGTGTGTGTGTGTGTGTGTGTGTGTGTGTGAGAGAGAGAGAGAGAGAGAGAGAGAGAGAGAGAGAGAGAGAGAGAAACGTTTGCCCTTTTTGGTGGGGGGAGGAGGAATCTGCATATAAAATTTGGAACACAACACAAATCGCATGACTGGGAGCATCTCTCGGCAGCATTGTTCTCGTTTCCTGCCCAACCCCACTCCCCCAATTTTCTCCTCATCTTTTAGATTAATGGTCAAAGCGGCAAATAATCCCCCTGAGACAGTCTTCTCTCCCTTTCTTTCTCCTACATGCTTGGGAATTCCTCCTGCTTATTACTAAATCAACCTACTGCATTTGTTTCTAGTTTTATGGAGGGAGTCTATAATTCACCAGAAGGCTTCAAGTTATGGGGAACTGTTCTCTCTTCGCTTCCTCCAGCCAATGGCAGCTTGTCCTGATGATTAATTGCTCTCACTGGTGACAATTGGTGCCTTATTTCTCATTTGAATGGATCCTGCTTTAACTTCCATTTGTTCTTGTTCAGTTTCCCTCTGCCACTGCTTGCTTTTGATCACATAGTTTGGTTTTAAGCTTATTTTTGTGTGGTGCTTCCCAACATGCAATGCTGCACACATGTAAACACAGGAGAATGGTGGGTGTACTATGGTTGGCTGTAGTGACATTCCTGGTCGGTGAAAGCATGTTACTGTAGATAAACACATTCGCTGTCTTTCACGTGGGGAGGAGCACACTGTACCAGCAAAATTAAGCAGACATGCAGATTTCCCCTAAGATAAGAGGCCCTCAAGAATCAGGCCTAGAGGGGGTGTGGGTGTGGGTGTGTTTGAAATCCAACATCCGACAAATGTGTGTATCTTATGCAAAAGAGCAACATGCACCCATTACACTGCCAAATTCATTCTACCTAAAGAATTTCCTAATGTTCAATTCCCATGAGGACCCCAGGGCTGCAGAAGGGGCCAGTTGCAGGGCCTCCACCACCCCTGGCTATTCCTAGACTCACGGTGCTACAGTACCCAGATGGGCACAGGATGCAGAGCCCTCATCGACTCAGGTTCCTCGGCACATTTTCCAGATGTAGAGTTTCCTGGGCAGAAATTCAACAGTTTAAGCCTTTACTTACATTGAAATATTATTATGGGGAAATGTTCACTGTGATTGTGCTTTCTCTAATTTGGCATTTCGCCACACACCCATGAGAGCCATTTTGTGACTGCTGCCCCCACGACACTCTCAAACAGTGCCAGATTACCAAAAAGGCCACCAGCCTATGGGCCCCCTGCCTTTTAGGGGCTCCATGACAATGGATCACGTCAAGCTTTCTTTGTTCAATGTCATCCCACTAGAGCGAGAGCATGAGAAACCTCCAGGTACATGAGAAAGAGCATGAGAAACCTCCAGGTGTCATGAGTTCCACTGACTCCAGATCCTAGTAGAATATTAATGAGTATTAGGAGAGAATTTGCAAGAGCTTCTCTCCCCCCCCCCCATGCAATTTCGACTGACTAGGGACCTCCACAGGGTTTAATCTAGCACTGCTCTCAAAATATGCCTCTTGGTCCAAAAAGGTTGGTGGCTTCTGCAATGAAGAGATAAAGGGCAATTGCATGAAGGTGCTTAACGCTGCCACATTTTATGTCTTGAGGTGGTATATTTATGCTGCTGGCACTGTTAATCTTAAGCTCAAACATTGATTTTTCATGTAACCTGTTTCAGAGGCTTCTCAAATGCACACCTGATGCTCAAGCACTGCAAGGAGCTGAGGTTATTAGGGAGATGCCAAAATATTACAAGGGGCTCTGCTCTGACATAATACCTCATGGCTTCGAAAAGCTTGTTCTTAAATCAGGTTGCAGAGATGGTAAAGTTTTTGCAGTATTGATCCAGGAAATGTAGCCTTTAATGATGTTTATCTTAATTGGCAATATAACATTGTTTAGGAGGCAGACCCCAGCAAAAAAATGTACATATTCTGCCCCTTGAGTGAAATCGACTGCATGAAAAATGAACAGGGAGGCAAGATTTCAGATTCAAATGAAGAGGTAGAACAGCATGGACATCTACAGCAATAATGTAGAATTGTGGCTCGTAAGGTTGCTAGGTTGCAGCCTGGAGAACAGACTTCTTTTTTTAATGGTCTTGGAGAAAGAGGATTCAGCTGCAGCTTCTTGCTTCGCTGACTGAGCTCTTTGCCTTCCTTTCTCACCCATGTGCTTTGGGGAACAGCCTTCTTAAATCAGTCAGGACTAGAGAATCTTGAGACTGAGCCCCATTTTGCTGCTGTTAAAGCATCCTTTCTCAGACTTCTAAGAGGCACACTGAGGCACACCGTTCTCTTGGAATTAAAACAGAAGGTGCACTTAAACCAGGACTGGTGGGACTGGCAGCAAACTATTGCAGTGTGAAGTGCTTCTGTTTAGGTTGCCAGCCAGGCACACCATCTTTCAGGATACTCCATTCCATTTCCCTTCCTCAAACACCAGTTCCACGACCACTAATATGCTCAGTCCTCATTGGACGGTTTTTCAGGTCCCCACCTTTAGGCACTAACTTGAGAGTTTTTGTACTTCTGCAAGCTTACAAATACCTTCCTCTTATGTGTGTGGATGGGGCTACTTTCACTGCGTAAGGACCGGCATTCTGAGGAGTTCTTCCTCCAAAGAATCCCAGGGACTGTGCTTCACCCTTCACTGGCTATAATTCTCAGCACCCTTAACAAACTGTAGTTCTTACGATTATTTGGGGGAAGCCATGTGCCTTAAATGTGCAGTTTCCTCTGAGGGCAGATACTTTTGCTGCCTCTCTGCATTTAGTGCAATTAGCTCACTCCAGATGTGAAAGCACAGCAGAATGACCGAGTCCTAATAGTAACAGCTGCCTTATACAAATATAAGCCATAAGTTCATCAAGCTCAGTACTGTCTGCACTGACTGGCAGCAGCACCCCAGGATTTGAGTCAGGAGCCCCTCTCAGTCCTACCTGGGGATGCCAGGGATTGAACCTGAGACCTTCTGGATGCAAAGCAGATGCTCTGCCCCTGAGCTGTGGCCCTTTCCCTGTTAAAGGTGGTCTGTCCATTTGACCTCTGTATGTGAAGTGCGGAGGGGTTCCATCCTGTCTTTGGTCTCAGGCAGCAAAATGTCTAGGATCCTCACTGACCTTAGGGCTCTCCACACTTGCATGAAATTAGGCCAAGGGGCTTCTTGAGATGCAGGTGCTCCACAAATCCAAATTAATGGTGTAACACTGGAAAATGTTGATCATTTTTCCTACCTAGGCAGTTATCTTTCCACAAGGACCGACATTGATGCCAAAATCCAGCATTGCCTGATCTCTGCGAGTGCAGCTTTCTCCTGCATGAAGAGCAGAGTGATTGTGGACCGGGACATTTGCAGGGAAACCAAAATGCTTGTTTACAAAGCTATTATACTACCAAGCTTACTGTATGCTTGTGAAACATGGACCACTTATAAATGCCATCTCCAACTCCATGAAAGATTCCATCAACTGTTTCTTAAAACAAAAATTGCATTATCACTTGGGAAGACAGGCAAACTAATGTCAGTGTACTGGTAGAAGCAAAGATCACATTTCAAAGTAATGATTCTTCAACATCAGCTTAATTGGACTAGTCATGTTGTTCAGATACAGTACCTGATTATCGTATTCCAAAGCAACTACTTTACTCCAAACTTAAAAATGGTTAGCATAATGCTGGTGGACAACAAAAGACATTTAAAGATGCTCTCAAGGCAAATGTACTATAAACACTGGCATGTGGTAAACACTGGCCTGCGAGTGCTCCAATTAGAGAATAGCCTCTACCAAAGGTGTCATGGACTTTGAAGAAGCACAGACTCAGGACAAAAGGGAGAAATGAGCTAAGAGGAAGACACATTTGGCAACCCTTACAGTGAACAACTCTTGCCTGGAAACCTATGTCCCCACCGTGGAAGGATGTGTGGATCCAGAATTGGCCTCCACAGTCACCTATGGACACACTATTAAGACCATATTCATGGGAGATAAACTTACACCGAAGAAGAAGAAAGAAGAAGCAGCCAACTTCTGGGCTACATTGAGTCAGCATAATCTGCTCAGCATCATGGTCCTGTCACCTGAGTGGCAGATCTGAAATGGAAACCTGAAGTGCAGACTATGTGACACCCTTGTCTTCCACCACCCAGCCCTCCATTGCTATGGTTGCCTCAGCCATACCTGGAACTGTTAGGGCGGTGCAATCAAACAATTCTCTAGGGAAAAATTGTGCCCCTTTGGCGGGGTGGGGAAGGGGAAGGGGAAGGGGAGAGACAAAGCTAGGCTTGGCCAGGCCAGTGTGTGGGGATGGTTAAGTTTCCCACTCGCTCCCTTCTTTCTCTGCTTGGCCTGAAGCCTGGATGCTTTTCAGAGCGTTTCTGACGCTGCCATCGCTTAAACCAGCAACAAACTCTATTAGCTGCTACTGCAAATTGGATTTGTTCAATGCGATTGGATTTTGCCTCAGGCCTATGTGGCTTTGTTTGGGTGCGGGGAGTGGTGGAGAGTGGGGAGGAGAGGAGAGGAGGGCGGAGGGCGGCGGCAGCCACTAATAATAGTGACTGTTGCATTTGTCTCCACAGTTCAAGCAGAACAGTAATCTGCTCCTAGAGGGCTGGATGAAACAATAGATTTGGGGAGCAGGAGGAAACCACAGGTGACTGCAGAGGCATCAGACAGTGGTGCTTCCTACTCTCTTCCCAAGCATCCTTTTTAGAGCTTTCACAATGTGGAGCATGGATGAAAGCAACTGGTGTGTTTTTTTTAATAAAGAGAACCTGGTAATGCTTATCAGTTCTGCTGAGGACCAAAACAGAAATAATGCAGAAGATCTGTGGTTGCATCGCCTGACATTCTCGCTCCCTGCCCCCACTTTAAAACAGCTGGAGTGGCGGTGGAGCCCTTTCCTCTCTGCAATGTTTTCCTGGTAAAAATTGCCCTTTTCCAAAACGTTTTAGGCTCCCTCAAGCTCCTGCTCTGACTAAAAGCAGAGCCCCATTCCCCCCAACTGCTTTAAAGGAAGAGCAAACTGTGGTCACATCTGAAGCATTTTAATCCCACTTTAACATTCATGGTCCCCCCCCCCCCCCGAATCCTGGAATGTATAGTTTGTGGGATAATCAGCCTCATATAACCAATATGCTTAAGTCTAATTAATGCACAAAAGGGTTAAGACCATTGAGTAAGCTGTCCTGCCAGGCTTAGCTCACCTTGGGAGGGATTAGGTAATCAAGCGTTTGATCTCTCCCAGTCTACCTGAGGAGCTCAATGTATGAGGTCTGAGCTGCTTGCTCCAAGCTCAGCCCACATGGCCCTAACAAGCCACTATTGAGTTCCTATATCAATAATTTAGGAACTATCACCATTGTATAACTAAGCCAAGTTTTACTGCCTGTGCAACTTTATCTGAAAGCACATGGATCTGATCTTTGTAGAGTTTGTAAGTGAACCATTTTTAACATACCATAACATGGGGTAAGAGGGAAGTTTTGGAACTCATGCAGACATATTTTAAAGGTCTAACAGCCTATATTTCCATTCTTTGCTTTGTTGCGTGTTTTGTGATCTTAAATCTCTCCTGGGGTTCTCTCACCAAAGAGTACTTGTCTCAAACCTGTATCCTGGCATCCAGGAATTCTCCTTTCTATATAATATTTTTTCCCTGCACCAACAGTTTGTTAATGGTGCTGAGAGTTGTTAGGGGACCCCTCTCAGAGATGCAATTCCCTGCACCTTTAAAAAAAACCACAGTTCTGATTATTCTTTGGGGTAAGCCATGATTGTTAATGGTGGCATAACAGTACTTTAAATGTATGGTGGGTGTGGACCTGTGAGAGAACTCATCATGGCTTTCCTGTGACATGTCTGTTTTGGCTCCTTAGCTACAGGTGGCATCTGTTACGTGTCTTCAAAAAGCCCCATTAGCATCTGCAGTGCTTCCAGTAGCTGCCTGCACAGTAGCACGTCCTGTTCTCAGATCTGGTCTGTATTTGTTTGTTTTTTCTTGGAGGCAAACCAAAGAACACAGAAGGGAGGCAGGCAGCACTTTTTGCAGAGAGTTAAACAGCTGCTTCAAAAAAGAGGATTTCTCCTTTTGGTCTGTATGCTCACATCCCACTTTGGTAAGCAGGTTGTGCAGGTTCTTATATTTGTTTCAAAAATCCAGAACCCCAGTTTAACTGGAGACGTCAGTGGCCCAAAGCAAATATGTATGTGTATGTGATGTGCCTGTGTCTGTGTTTGTGGTGAACATATACCACAGAAAAGTAAAGTAGCTTTCAGATGTCCTGTTTACCAATCATTTGTCCTGTTTGCAGGGAAAGTATAGATGGCACCAGCTATTTATTGAGCCTTCATTCCAATTTCTTTGTGGGGAGGTTGTTGATGGTGTTGCCCCAAGTGACATTCCACACCTCCCAGTGCATTTTACTGACACTTTGCTTGTTGCAAAAAGTCCAGTCTTTGGGGGCAGTTGGTTTGTTGTGCAAAGACTTCCAACTCAGCCTTAATTTCATAACCTGAATTTTCTGCTATGTGACTGAATCCCATTTTAAAATAGCAACAGTCTGTAAGTGCCCTAAGGGGTGCTTCCAGATGGGTGTTTTATGATCAATGTTGCTCATGCATGCTTAGTTTGGTTTGGTTTCCCCCCACATCCACACAATGTCATTGGCATCAAGATTATCTGGAATTTCCCCCAGATAGTAAGTTCTTGCCACCTATTTGCAATATCTCAATAAAACATAGGTAATATTGAGGCCTCATCTGGAAGCACTCCAAACCTCTTTCGAAACACTTTCAACTCTCTTTAAGAATGCATTTCTTCACTCCAAGCTCAGTTGCTTCTAGAGGTCAGAATCACCTTTATTTTGCACTCATGTGATGTTTGTGCTTCTTCGTTCACACGAGTGGTTCAGAACAAGTGCCAGACTGCTTGCATTTGCCATATAAAATCCGTATTCAAATTCCTGCTCAGTTAAAGGGCTACTTGGATGGTCTTTGGCAAGTCCCTCTCAGGCTAACCCAGCTGGTACAAGACTGAAGCTGCTCTCTGGGCGTCTTTGAATGAGGGTGGTCTACAAATAAAAAAGCTTTCTTTGGCTTTCTGGATTTTGGCTGGAGAGGCAGCATCTGCCAAAAACAATACTCACCCATCACTGCACAAATTATTATCGCTCAAATGCTTAATTCTTACACATGCATACATAAGCAACCTCCAAAGGCATCTACTTACCATTCAGGTATGTAGTTCTGCATTCATGTATGTGTAATCAAGACTGCTGTTCATATGCATATGGGGCAGTATTCAGTGCACTCATTCCACTAGTGCAAGGCTTTATGCTTATGCAACTGTACATTCCGCCCTGCACCCCCCCCCCCAAATCTGCTCCAGAGGGTTGGGGAAACCCCAGTTCCATTGGACAAGTGTACATAACAGATTATTTAGCACTGCATTGGCTAATACCCATAGCATATATTTGCGTTGTGTACACTGTGTTCATATACACACAGAGAAACATGAGAGAGAAGAGAGGAAATGTTGGGGCTTAATTTGGCTGAATACAAAAACTGGGACTTATTTCTGCTTAACCCACATGTGTAGAAATGGGTTGTGGTTACTTGGTAAATGAAATGCACTCTAGAGATGCTCTACAGTTTTTGTGACTACTTTGCATATTCCAGGGCTGTATGTCTTGGCACAGAAAACAGATTTTTGGCCCTGGCGCAAATAAAATAAAAGCCTGGTTTTCATATATGCCTAGTTACATGGATGCTAGGTGTATGATAGTATGCTTAGTATACTTATATTTATATAACATTGTGTACCCAAATAACTACATGTGAAAAAAGAAGAATAAATTAACACATGCATGCATATGTTAGTGAAGACCATACTTGGAGGGTCAGTACAGCCCAGGTGGTCAGGAAGGCCCAACAGAGACTTCATTTCCTTAGGGTCTTGCGAAAGAACAATGTTAGATACCAACTGATGATTTCCTTCTATCAGTCCACAACAGAAAGTGCTCTCTCATACTGTATTATGGTGTGGTTTGCTGGTTTGACAGCCATGGACAGAAAGTCCCTACAGAGGGTGGTGAAGACAGCACACGATATCATGGGCTGTCCCCTGAGTCAGCTAGATGTCATCGCAGGAGACCGTTGCCTCAGAAGAGCGAGGAACATTCTCAGGGATGACTCACACCCTGGCCAGCACCTTTTTAATCTCCTGCTCTTGGGCAGGAGATATAGCAGCCTAATAAGCCACACTAACAGGTTAAAGAACAGTTTCTACCTGTGGGCCGTGAGGCTGCTGAATGGAAGACAGCAACATTGCATCTGTCGTTTGGGGTTGGTGGTCGTACGACAGCACACAGAGTGTAACAAGGACTGAGAGATTGTGGGGGGGGGGAGGGGGAGCTCGTTTAATCTCACTGTAAACAAGTGGTATAATGACAATAAAGTATTTCTATATGTTCTATATATGCTATGCCAATACCTATATAATTATCCTTTGATACGTAGGTAGAGCAGTCCAGATCACCACAGTAACTAACTCCACCAACTGCTGATGAATCCCATGAAAATGTCCTATAACATTTACAACTTGTGTTGCACCATTCCTAATGAGCCTTCTCCCACCAAGCCTGTTCCTCCAAACCAGGAGTTGCCTGTCTTATGGAGGGCACCTCCCCAAAGGCCTTGGTAAGCATGATCGACTCTGGGGTCTATTATTTGGTGCTGTCCTTTCTCTGTGGGAATAATACAGTTGAGCGTGGGAGACAGGAAATGCAGCAAATTAGGTTCAGCAGGGGCATTCACAGGAAGGGGCTGGGAAACACTGAACCAAGAAGCCTCTTAGGACCCAAAGGGAACACACTTTGTTCCATTCCTTCTCATTTTCTCCCTCCACCTCTTTTAATAAAAGAGCTGTTTGTTATCCAAGGCGTTTCCTAGAGAAAGAATGGGCTAATATTTTGCTTTGCTTCTGCTGAATGGGCTGTAGATATTTTATTGGCCATCTGTAGTGTGGCACCAGCGAATCAATACATAGGTAGGCAGGAAGCAGTAGCATGTGTGCAATTTTAAGGCATGTGCACAATTTAAGTGAAAGATGATTAAAGACTCAATGTGAGAGCGGAAGATGTGGCTGTGCAGAGCAGCAAGTGGTTCTTCCCTGGACATGGCAGGAGCTGGAAGATGGCCGTGGCACCTTCAGAAGTCTGGGCGATCTTTCTTCAGGGTTTTGTAGTCCGTGGAGACAGCCATGAACTATGGAAGAAGGTGTTGCTGATGATTGATGGTTTGCTCTCCTTGCCCCATTGGAATTACTATGGCGTGATGTGTCATCCCTCAATGCCCACTCCCCAGTCTTTCCAGGGTTCTGACTCTTCCCACTCCACCCGACATTTGACATGGTCCAATTGGACATTTTCTTCATTCTCTTGTTTTTTTAGCTGGGGTGATCAAAACATGTAACCTCCCACATACCTTGTACTGTTCATTAGGACTCAGTTTGTTCCACGGTTCTGGATTATTCTTCCTATCCCAACTGAAAGGGGGAAAAGGAAAGGAAAGCCACATATAATAAGTTTTACACATCTGGATAGTGCCATTGAGTATAACCCTCCCACCCGGAGGCAGGTTTGATTTCTTCATCTTTTCTCCTCAAAGTATTTTATTACGAAGGATTCATCCAGTCACATTCACATCATTTAAAGCACAGGGCTTCCCACTGCAGAATCCTGGGATCCATAAAAGGTAAAGGTAAAGGTACCCCTGCCCGTACGGGCCAGTCTTGACAGACTCTGGGGTTGTGCGCCCATCTCACTTAAGAGGCCAGGGGCCAGCGCTGTCCGGAGACACTTCCAGGTCACGTGGCCAGCGTGACATCGCTGCTCTGGCGAGCCAGAGCCGCACACGGAAACGCCGTTTACCTTCCCGCTGGTAAGCGGTCCCTATTTATCTACTTGCACCCGGAGGTGCTTTCGAACTGCTAGGTTGGCAGGCGCTGGGACCGAGCAGCGGGAGCGCACCCCGCAGCAGGGATTCGAACCGCCGACCTTTCGATCAGCAAGTCCTAGGCGCTGAGGCTTTAACCCACAGCGCCACCTGTGTCGCCCTTAACAAACGATGATTCCCCAGTGGTTCATTGTGCTTCAAATGTGTTTGTCTCTGACCACTGCTCTTCTGAGGCTTCAAAACTCTTATTGGCCCAAGCACTGGTATTCCTAAGCTACGAATAACACAAGAGGGCAGAAAACCAGGCAGGGTCCTCTCTTACTTTGATGGGTTTCTTGGCAGTGGTAGCCAATGTAGGATTGCTCTGAGGCATCATGGAAAATTAAAATGGAGCTCAGTAGACTTGGCTGCCTGATGTAGAAGGCCCAGGGCAACTGCAAACACTGATGGGTCCTGCTGTGGGACACGAGCTGAGCAGCTGCCCCAGGATGCCACATGCTGGTGTTGGTCCAGAAATTACATTACAGCCTGGCTCCAACTACCTAACACCATGGTGCTTTTCTGTGAAGGGAGTCTCTTCTCTTTTTTGAATTACTGTATTACTTGTGAGGTGTATGGAAGTGAAAGCTGGACCATAAAAAAAGCTGATCGCCGAAGAATGGATGCTTTTGAATTATGGTGCTGGAGAAGACTCTTGAGAATCCCTTGGACTGCAAGAAGATCAAACGTCTCCATTCTTAAGGAAATCAGCCCTGAGTGCTCACTGGAAGGACAGATCGTGAAGCTGAGGCTCCAATACTTTGGCCACCTCATGAGAAGAAAAGACTCCCTGGAAAAGACCCTGATGTTGGGAAAGATGGAGGGCACAAGGAGAAGGGGACAACAGAGGACGAGATGGGTGGACAGTGTTCTCGAAGCTACCAGCATGAGTTTGACCAAACTGTGGGAGGCAGTGGAAGACAGAAGTGCCTGGCGTGCTCTGGTCCATGGGGTCACGAAGAGTCGGACACGACTAAACGACTAAACAACAACAACAACATTACTTGTGAATTGGTTGGAAGGTTCCAAGTCCCATGTGTAAAAGACATGAGATCAGTGGCGGGGAGTGAAAGATCTTCCTTATGAATTCACCTCACATGTGGTGATGGTGGCAGAAGTAGCACATGAGGCCAGAAGCATTTGATCTTGTCTGCTGCTTCTGGCATTGTTGATGCTGCTCATATACTTCTAAACTTATCAACATGCTAATGCCTGACCACTGCTCTTGCTGCTCCTCATCCTGTTTCTGCTGTTTCCCAATACAGTGGTACCTCAGGTTACAAACACTTTGGGTTACAGACTCCGCTAACCCGGAAGTAGTACCTCGGGTTAAGAACTTTACGGGAGGCCCTATTAGCTAAAGTAGTACCTCAGGTTAAGAACGGTTCAGGTTAAGAACAGACGTCTGGAATGAATTAAGTTTGTAACCAGAGGTACCACTATATAAGGTGAGCAAGGAGGGTGAGGTCAATCTGCAGCCGGCATCCTTGGAGGACTGGGGCATGGCAGGTCTCTTTTAGCCACCATGAATGGGTTTGTGAATGCTCCTCTTCCAGCATGGCTGCAAGGAGGCAATTGGAAGTGTTTGCTCCAATTTTTAACTAATCACAGGATTGTCCCTGAACCTGAACAAACTATGGTTAGTCTGAAAAATGATTTATGAATTGAAACAAGCCAACATCAAGCCTATGTTTTCAATAAACCATAGTTTAGCCATAGTTTAAGGTTCACACATAATGCTAAACTGTGGTTAACTGAAAATAGAAACAAGCACTTTCATTCTCCTCTCCTGTGGTGAATGAAGGGCACACATGTTCAGAGGTGCTTCTATATACCCTATGGCATACAACTGAACCCTGACATGAAATCTGGATTCTGGAGCTAACCATGAGTCCTGATTTTCAAATTTAGCCTGATATGTAAGCTTCTCAGGACTTGTCTTTAAATGTTGTCATGTACATTAAGAAAAAAGTGTCATGTAAATTAAGAAGAATAAAATGTCTATTGTTGTTCTTGCAAAGGACTAACAAATATCATGAAAATGTGGCCCAGATACAGTTTGAAACCAGGTCCTCCAAGGCCCACACTGACATCTGCACAACCATTTTCTCTTTCCATTGAGTGATAGAGACCAAGGCTATGGTTCTAGCTCCCTGGATTGGGGGTTGGTTTTCAAACATCTGATTTGGTTGTGGCTGCTTTTATCGAGATGTGTACCCTCATATAAATAATGTGTACACACATGAGGGTCCCTCCTCTGAATACACATCTTCCTGCTGCCTTCTGTAGGGGGTGAAGCACCCCCCTTTCCCTCCCCCTCCCCACAATCACAGACTCTTCAGGGTGTTTGGGTGTTTAGCTGCTGACTCTGGTTCCTTAGCAAGTAATGCAACGTGCTAACAAGATGATGGTTGTAAGCCACAAACTGCCAGGTCTTGTTACAATCCTCTTCTGTCGACTGCACTAACCATATAATCAATGTGGAGAGAGAGATTTTTGTTTCGTTTTTTGTTCAGAATTGCCTTTTGAGGCATCAAAGTATTAGAAGTGAACAAGAAACCATTTGAAAATCTTAGTTCAACAACAAGGTGGGGGGTGGGGCGGCTTCTGCAAGGTCAGGCTAAGACATATAGCTGCCTCCCTCCCCCCCCAGCACGTAAAGCTAGCTAAAGAAGAAAATCCCACAAGTGCCTCTCCATGGCCCCAAGAAATGAGAATGAGGCCGCCATTATTCTTTTGCCCTGATAGGGGCTCAGATCAATGATTAACCATTTCCTGCTATGTCATTATGCTAGGGTAGCCACGCGAGTGACCTACGTTACAGAGAACCATCCTCTCTTTTGAAGGGTTATCAGAAGATGGTCTGCTCTTTGAAGGTGTCCTCTCTCTGAGGACTGCCCAGTCCTGGTCTAGTTTAAATAAAAGGAACTTTTAAGAAGAGAAAAAATGAGCCCCGAAGTTGCCCATCAACAATCAGGAGCTCCTGGTCAGCCGACTGAGCAGTCACACAAGTCACCTGGTGTCATCTCAACCACAGTGATAAATGCATTCCCCTTCTCTTTAAATGACATTTATTATTTCCAAATTTGTGCCCAAACATATAAAGGACCACATGCAAATCTCATGCACGTTGGTGTCTTCTATTTGTGCCCAAGAGTAATTTGACAGTGGAACAGCCTACAGTACCAAGGTAATGCATAAAGAATTGTTGGGGCAGCAGTACTGCTTTAGCAATAGCGAGCTCCATATGTTCTAGAGCTAAAACACAATTCTGCATAAATGTGAAATCTAATCTATTTTTTTGGGTGAGGGTACAGAACCATTAAGATGTAAACCGGCAATGAACCTTACTGCCTGAACCGTGGGTGTGAAGTGAGTTCGTTGCATCAGTGATTGTCTCCACAAAAGGCTTGACAATGCTGCACAGAGTGGAGCATGCAGAGGAGCGAGTGGGGCGCCCCGTGAGACTGAAAAGAAACGCACAAAGATTCAACAGAACCAAGGAGATAAGGAACTACACAACCTTTAGAAGACATCTGAAAGCAGCCCTGTATAGGGAAGTTTTTTTTAATGTTTAATGTTTGATTATGTTTCTGTGTGTGTTGGAAGCTGCCCAGAGTATCTGGGGAAACCCAGTCACATGGGTGGGGTATAAAACAACAACAACAACAACAACAACAACAACAACAACAACAACAACAATAATAGATGTCCCAATTTTCATTGGAGAAATGTTGGAGGGTAGGGTTAAATTGACCAAGGGTCTGAATCAGTAAAAGCCAGTTTAACATGTTCACATGGGCTGACTCTCTGTGAAAGGCAGGAATGGGGAACCTCCAGTTCTTGCCAAACTCCAACCTTCATCAGCCCCAGCCAGCCTGGCCAATACTCCCTGGGGGGGGGGCACAGATTTCACCGTCCCTGGTCATAAGGTGCCGCACTTATCCACTGAGCTTTCTGACATGGTTCGGAAAGTAGAATAATTTAGAGCCAGCACTGACAGATCCTGCAGATTGTGAGGCAGTAAAAAGAAGAAGAAAGTGGGGGGGGGGGCGGGGAGCAGAATAGGTGGATGCGAAGCATCATATGATGGAGTGATGGGGAGATTTTGTGGGGTTTTTTTGAAACATTAGACTGAATGAGTCAATAGAGAATACACTGTTGAGAAGAATCACACAATAACTAAAATAGAGAGAGCTAAATGAAGCCCAGGAGAAGATTTCTAGTGTAGTTGTGCGAATTTATCCCATCACAATGAAAAAGTTAATGAAAAAACATGATGCTGAGTATTTCTGAGTTATTCTTTGCCCAGTGCACAAGGATGTAACTTTGCGTCCGTTGGTAGCACCAGATCACACTTCCACTCACCTTTTGAATGGTTTCATGAACTTTGTGGGTGGCTGGGGAGTAGTCTGGGATACCTGAAAGACATCTGCCTAACCTGAGGGCAGAGGCAGCCCTAGACTATCATGGTAGATCAAGTCAACTATTCCCCAATCCCAGTATGTCACCCCTGGAACTGACCAACAACAGTGTCTTCAGACAAAAATATACAAGTCTTAGTCGTGTGCATTCATTTCAGTGGTTTTACTCTGAGAATGACTTAATTGCACTCAGTCCTATCCATATTCAGCTGCATGTGCATCAGGTCTATAAAGTGGCAGGGATCTAACTTGTCTGCATGCCCATAGAATACCTTCAGTCTATGGCGGTTAAGGGTGGAGTCAACAGATACAAAGAGGCTGAAAGGCAAGGTGGGCCACTCAGAGTGATCCTGGTCCCTCGCCATACTCTATGCTTGGATCCAAGTGTGAAAACCCTTACCTCATGGAGTAACTTGCAACTGCTTGAATGAATGTTCATATGCTACAGTCTGCTAGCAGGACGTAGTGGAATTGAATGGTAGGATGTGAAGAGGGAAATTATATTTGAAAAGCTAGACTGGTATGCTAGCATGGAGTGTGCCAACTTTGGTTTAAGTTAAAGATGGCACCCTGGGCTGGTCTCAAGGCTGACCAAGGTGGGCAGGCACCGTGCATCAACGGGGAGCTAAGACAGATTCTGGAAAACTGAGGGAGCTGGGTACAACTTGGCTAAATGAGGATTTCTTGGCTTTTGGAGGCCAGGATGGGTTACCTGACAAAATGTGGTTTTACTAGTGGTCATTGTGGTCAGGCCAGTAAAATGCTGGCAGACTGGCAAGCCTCATTTCTAGATTTTGGTTTCTCATTCATGCAGGGGGACCAGAGAATAAATATGGTAAAATAAAATATATTAAGGTGCTTAGATATTATGGTAACAGAGGCTGTTGTAAGCTGCGTAAGGTATAGACTTGAAGAATGGCATTTTAATGCATATTTACCTGTCAGGCAATGGCCACAGATCGGGTGAAGTGCCCGGGGGAAATAACCTGCATCTTTCCATTTAAATGAATATCCAGGACAACGGCTGACATGATATTGAGGCCTGACAGGAGATGGAAAGCTGACTGTCAGCTGCAGGCCCGTCCTCTTATAATGGGGCAGCGTTAACTCTTTTCAGGTCATCACTGAGCCTAACTCACCATTTAAAATATAATACAATCTTAAAGCAGAGGGAAGATTGTGGGGTGGGGTTTACTTCATTTGAAGCTATAGATGGCAAAACAAAAAAAATTCTTTCCAGTAGCAGACCAACACGGCTATCTATCTGTATATAGATGGCAAAGTAATCCCTGCTTTGGAAGGAACCTGATAGGATGGGAAGACATTTTAAAGAAAATAAACTTGGCTTCAGGAACATGGAGCTGCTGTTGTTATTGTTGTTATAGTGATGACGATGATGATGGTGATGATGATGATTAATCAGCTCCCCCTTCCTCCAAGAAGGTCAGAGGAAAATGCAAAAAGATAAGACAGGGTGTGCCTGCAGCTCACAGTGCAAAATATGCAAAACAAAAGGAAAAAGGAATGGGCAGGGAGGGAGAAAAGGAAACTTTATCTCATATTACCCTTGTCACTGCCCAATGAGGTGAGGCTGAACAGAGAAATAGTGGCTTGTCCAACACTCTGCCCAATACCCAGCACAGGCCCCCTGTATTGATTTATTTTCATTTCTTCTTACTTTGAGTAACAGCAGTCACCTCTAGGTGATCAGCTGTTGCAGGAATAGAGTTGTACACCCCTACACTCTGTTGGCTGCAACCAGGGCTCTGCCATTCTCTTTTCTGTCCTTAAAACATAGCTGGCTTTTTAAGGTTACAGAGGAGATGGGAACCATATGCAGATCACAGAACCACAGACTCACATAATTGTAGATTTGGAAGTGATCCAAAGGGCAGGGGCAGAGGAAGGGGGTGCAGTGGGGGCGGGCTGCCCCGGGTGTCACCACTAAGGGCTGTGACAAAATGCCGGGCGGCACTCACTACAGGGCCTGCAGCATGCCCGAGCCATGCGTCTCTCCAAACAGTCCACCCGCTGCCTGCCCCTCAGCTGTAGGGCAGCTGCTGAGTGGGAGGAGGCAGGCAGACTCCTCAGAGGCCCCGTGGAGCGTCATGCCCCAGCTGGTCCTGCCCCTCGGGCAGCTGGCCCTGGGCAGAGGGCATGAACACTGCCCCAGGCGCCCGATCGGCTTGCTCCACCACTGGCTAAGGGACATCTAGTCCAACCCCTTGCAAATGCAGGAATCTCTACCAAAACATTCCTGACAGATGGCCATCCAAATTCTGTTCAAAAACTTCCAATGAAGGATAGTCCACCACCTCACACTGGAGTCTGTTCCACTGCTGAACAGCTCTTACTGGCAGAAAGTTTTTCCGAATGTTTAGTCAGAATTTCCTTTCTTGTAACTTGAAGCCATTGGTTCGGGTCCTGCCCTCCACAGAAGGAGAAAACAAGCTTGTCCCATCCTCCACATGACAATCCATGATATATTTGAAGATGGCTATCATATCTCTTCTCAGTCTCCTCTCTTCCAGTTGACTCCATCAACTGTTCCTCATAAGACTTGGTTTTCAGACCCTTTATTATCCTGGGGCGGATCTACACTCATGGTTTATAACATTAAGAAAGAGTTAAGGCATGGCTTTCAAAACGTAAGGGTCACATTACATTTTGCTAAGAATGCTAAGAATGTGTTATTAAAATGTGACACCAGAGGGCATTGCAAAGCAACCAGGAACCAGGCAGTAAGAGGAACTGTTATGGAGGAAGAACGTTAAGGTAATGAACTTTTTTAAAACAACAACAACAACAACAGTATGCCCTGGGACGTTTTAGAACAATATAGCTAGTATTGTTTTAATGATGTTAAAAAGGTCAGTGTAGATCCAGCCCTGGTCACACTCCTCTGCACACATTCCGACTTGTTAATATCCTTCTTAAATTGTGGCGCCTAGATATGGACACATTATTCCAGGTTTGGTCTGACCGAAGGCAGAATTTCTGCTAGAAGATTTAGAGCTACATATAGTCAAAACATGTGGGTATTGGATTTGGGACTGTATTAGTAAGCCCCTCCATGACCCACATGGATTCAGTTGTATGCATACAGACTCCATGTAAGATGGCCAGTTATTTAACAGAACATGGTAGGTCGGGGGGGGGGGGCTGTTACCACAACCAAACTCCCTCCATGTGCTTTCACTGTACTCAATTTGAATGCCTTGCCTAGTGCTACAAAGGACTCAGCATGTTGTCTGTGTAAAACAGGGCAGTACTCCTCTCATTTTCCCTTCTGGCCTTAGATTCACTCATTATTGGACTAGAAGGGGAAATAGGGCACTGTGGGTTAAACTACAGAGCCTAGGGCTTCCCAATCAGAAGGCTGGTGGTTCGAATCCCCACGATGGGGTGAGCTCCCGTTGCTCAGTCCCTGCTCCTGCCAACCTAGCAGTTCGAAAACACGTCAAAGTGCAAGTAGATAAATAGGTACCACTCCGGCGGGAAGGTAAACGGCGTTTCTGTGCGCTACTCTGGTTCGCCAGAAGCGGCTTAGTCCTGCTGGCCACATGACCCAGAAGCTGTACGCTGGCTCCCTCGGCCAACAAAGCGAGATGAGCGCCGCAACCCCAGAGTCGGCCACGACTGGGCCTAATGGTCAGGGGTCCCTTTACCTTTACCTTTACTCAGGATTTAAGCTTAAGGGCCACAAAGTCTAAGGCTAGAAAGAGACAAGGAGAGCCCGGTCTACAGCTGCTATAGTACTGCCTTGTTTGACACAAGGCTATGCTATAAAGGCTGTGTATTTCAGTCCCTGCTGTTGGTTCTAGACAGGATGAGGGTGGGACAATCAGGAACATAATGGGTGGACAGCATTGAGGTGGGTGATGGCTACAACGTGAGCAATGATTTGCAGGCAAGTTGTGAGATCCTCGCGCACTAATATCTTGGGATATTGTGGAGTATCCCAACTTGCCTGGGTATAGCTGGAGTAGGTGACTGCAAATCATGACATACTCAGTGGGTAATTCAAATTCTGAATGTGAAAATTTACCTCAGTATTTTAGAACACAAGACACTTTGGCATTTCCTGACTGCTTTGATTTTGGCAGGTATCAAATATGAAATTTCATCAAGCTGTTAACTGTCAAACACTAATACTACCACATGACATCTGTCAAATACAGGCAAATATCCATATGTCAGCTATAATCAAATACGGTCAAATATTATTTATCACATTTTTATCCCAACCTTCCTCCAAGGAACTCATGGTGGTGTACATTATTCTCCCCACTGCCTCATCCTTGTGATAACATTATGATGAAATTCTGAGAGAATACATGGCCCATGGCCATGCAGAGAGCATCATGGCTGAGCGGGCTTTTGAACCCTCATCTCCCTGATTCTAATTTGACATTCTAACCATTACATGATGTTGGCACCAAATAAAGAAATACTATTAAAATGCTGTTGCATGCCAACTGTCAAATATAAAATGCCATTGTGAAATGGCTCTCAAAAATTGTCCGGTACTAAACACTCAGATCAAATACAACCAGGTGTTGTATGTAGATATAAAATATTCAGAAGAAGTCCAGTAAATATTTGAATATTCAGAACACTGTGACTATTTTGCATACCAATTCTCTGATGAGATATTTTCAAGCAAATTGGTTTCAGCTCCTACTACTTGTCTTCTAACTTCCAGTCAAAATCCGCCCCCCCCCACCGCCCAGCAGTCCTTACTCTGAAGCAGTCATAGCTACCTCACACGGGGTGTTAAGGAGAACAAGGACAAGATCTCCATGTGTGAAGCTGAAGAGATGGAATTAAGCCTTCAAAATTAACACTAAAAAAACTTGAGAGACTCCTGTGAACTCCTGTAGCTATGACAACTGGCTGCTGGGGAGACTGCCAGGCATGGAGCCATATTAGAACTCCAGCTGCTTGTAGCTGTGGATCCAAAAGGAGGAAATGAACCGAGCACGTGGGGCCCCTGGAGAAGCCACATTTGCCCTCCGCCACACAGGCACACGCGTGCCTCTCTCCAGGATATTCGGTAATCTATACGGCTGGTCTCACATGTATAGATATTTAGGTATCTGCCTGTCAGTGAACAAGAAACGAATATCCTGCCATCCCATCTCAGTCTACCAGATTCTTTAAAGTCTTTCTCTTTCATTCTGTGCACCCAAACACAAATCCTTTTATGCTAGGGATTTCCAGCCTTTAAAAATAACAAAGCCACCCCATCCTAAAGTTGCACCTTGTACTCTGAGCTGCGGATAAATGAATCTGTCAATTTAGGTTTCTCTCAATTTCCCATTTTTTCCAAGCTTCAATTCAGTCTGCCTATTTCCACAGCAGATTTTTTCTCTTTAAACCCCACAAAAATTAACCTTTTTTGTACAACTTTCTCCTAATATGCACATTTTTAATGAAATTTTGCCCAATACATACATTTTCCTTCATAATTGCTCTATAGTTTACTTATTTTCACACTTGCCCCGATGCACAAATATTTGTATTTTTTTTTTGCATTAAAGATCCCAAATTTTGTAGAAGCACAAAGAAGAATTGCAAGGTATAGTTGTGCTTCAGTTCACATATTGGTTCAGGAAGTATGAATTAGGCAGGTGCAAACTGAAATGTGAATCAAATGAATTTCTCCACATACCCCCCCCCCCCCGCTGTCCCACCTCTGAGCTCCTCTGTGGAGTCTCCTCAGTTATTAATGGTATGAGTTCACAGACCACCTTAGGTCATTCTTTGCCTCTGGTTTGCTTTGTCCATCTAGCTAAGATCCATGTGTGCCTCCTTCTTGTTATTTCTTCCATTGCTGGTTGTCTTATCCATGTATTTTCAAATTAAGTTATGCTGTTGTGCTTCAGAAGAGGCAGGCAATTAGAATTTCATCACTAGAGTGACCTGATGCCAAGCAGAGCAGGGCTCTCTCTTGTATTCCTAATAGATATACAGCAGCAAAGGAAATTTCAACAGGTCCAGCTTGGCTCACCTGTGCAGCGCTGGGAGATGAAAAGCTGACCCATACCAAATTCCATCTTCTAAACAACTATTAAAAGTATAAGTAGGAGCTCTCTTCTCTTTTGCATCTGGCTACCCTAAATTTCACTAAACCTGACCACAGAATTTACATCCCTCCAGCTTTCCTGTTCATTCCATTGGGATGGGAGAGAAATTCTATTCAGTTTGCATTTAAAAGTGAACTTTCTGAAACAATATGCAGACCAAAACACAGCCATCTTTTGAAATTCACACTGTTCCATATTCTGCTGTGTGGTTCTCCAACCAAGTAATGTGCACAAAAATGCATATATTCATGAAAATAACATAGAAAAATGCATTATATTATGGGAAATTGGTTTGCAAAAATGTGTATATTAGGCAAGACTGCATACGAAAATGAATATTTTAAGAGACGTTCACACTAAAATGCTGATGAATTTTCATGATGAGGTTTTTAAAAAACAAAAGTTGATGTGGAAAATTTGAGATCTGAATGTAAGGTTGGAAAAACCTTTTCATAAACCGTGCTGAGGTTTCATTACAATCAAGCAGTATATAAACATTGTGAAATAAATGATATAATATAATAAATAAAAATGAGACACTGAGAGAAACGGAAATAGACAGATTCGGTCACCGCTTCATTCCATTGTGTCCTTCCTCAGCCCTGTCCCAGAAAACACTGCTGTCAATACACAATAATAAGAGCAGCCTACCACCACAGACAAACAAACCAACAAGCCAACAAGCCAACATCCTTCTCCAGAATGGCCCGGTGCATTTGGCAGCAATGCAGCTTGATCTGCAGCATATGAAACATTCCATGGCAAGGAGCTAAAGATGGTCACCTACTAATGTCTGTGGTGAGATGTATTTAACACTGTGTCCCCCTACCAGTCCCTACCTTGGGATGTGGGTGGCACTGAGCCTCTTGGGCTTGCCAATCAGAAGGTCAGCGGTTCGAATCCTTCCGATCGAATACATAGCAGCAGGTTATACCGAGCAAGTGTCAGTCAATTTGGGACAGGAACATCCTTAGCTAGTCTACTCTCTTCTGGTACTTTTAAGGATTTAATATGGGAAAGTATGGTATTGGCTCTAACTCCAGTGTGCCCAACTCTCCTAGCAAGAGGAATACATGCTGGTCATTTCTGCACTACCGTCTCCAATCATCATGGAAGTCCTGGAGGTAGAGGTAGAGGTAGAGGTAGAGGTAGGGCCAGGGCTAGGGCTTAGAGCCAAGGCCAGGACCAGGACCAGGACCAGGACCAGGACCCAGGCAAGGTTAGGGCTTAGAACCAGGGCTAGGGCTAGAGCCAGGGTTAGGGTCAAGGCTTAGAACCAGGTCTAGGGCCAGGACTTAGAGCCAGAGGAATATTTAGCATCTTCCTGAATGACAATCCCCAGGATTCTTTGCAGGAAGTCATTTCTTTAAGAAGGTATCAAACTGCCATAGCAATATTAGTTGATTCAGCTGCAACTGACAAACACAGATATCCCTCTGGTGTAAAACTGATGCAAGTTTGTAGTTTAGACATGCCTATGAGCTGCTGAAGACACACTGTGGTTCAAAAGAAAAAAAAGATAACAGACAATGGTTTGACTGTAAGGAGAAAAGGATTGGTGGACCAGGGCTTGAGATCTTTCAGATCTTGGAGATAGGACTATGAGATTTCAAGAGACACCAGCTAAGCTGGTGGGGTGGGGTGAATCTGTCTTTGTCATTTCATCTCCTAAGGGTGATTGTTGTTGAAACATTAAGTATCTCAGAGCTGTTTTTCATTTTAGCTTTGAGGTATTTGTGAACAAGCAGCTCATGATGTGGGTTGGGACGGGGAGAGGTTAAGCCCAAAAAACAGTCCTGGAGATCAAGGCCAGGAAAGTTCCCATGAGAAACTCTTTCCCACACACTCATGAACTCCTTCCTGCTCCTTTAACACTTTGGCCCTAGACAGGAAGCAGGAGACCAAACTTTCCATGTGGGAATCAGGCACTGATGATAAAAGAAGGCACTTGCATTGACAATGGCAGAGAAAGCAAATCTGGATGTTTTTACCTCATCCCACATCCGTGCTTGGGGTTGTTTCCAATGTTAGTCCTACTCAGATTAGATCCATTTGAATTAATGGACCCAAGACATTTATGGTTCATTAATTTCAATGGTAGCAACCCTTGGGTTTTATTTTTTCCTTCATTGCTTTAGCCAGAACCAGCAGTTAGTAGTGACAGACCTTTGCTGGGAGGACTCAGAAACTGTTAAGGGGATTAGCCCCAGTTTCCACTACACAGAGAGGGTAGGGGGCATGAGAAAGAGAGAGAGAGAGAGAGAGAGAGAGAGAGAGAGAGAGAGAGAGAGAGAGAGAGAGAGGTGCTACAATTCCCTGACCACCCTAGCACAGGGGATTTGGGTTCAGATCTACACAGATAATAAATAGAAATTGATGACATGAGTGGTGGAAATAACCGCCTTTGCCTTGGAAGTCCCTCCCCCTATTTCCTGGCTTTTGAAGCTGACTGTGGTTATACAGTGGAAAGGGAAAGCACACTGTACATTCTCTAGGACATGGTCTTCTCTTGTCTAGGGGCGCAATGGGACTAGGAGGGCCCATGGAGGGCCCTACAAAAATCCAGAGCTGGCTTTGCCAATGCCTGTTAAGAGGCTGGTGAACATCCCCAGACGTCTGTTCAAGTGTTGTGTGCACAGCTCAATCCCAGGCACAGGGGCTCTAGAGCTGATAATTGCTTTGCTAAGTGCCCTGGGCAGATGGTGTCAAATTGAATCAATGATAGTTTTAGCAGAAGCAAACAGATATTATAAAAGCATTAGGCATCTTCAAAGGGTGACTCACGGTGCACTTGCCAGAGGCTCAGCGGCCTGGTGTTTGGCAGGCAGGCACAGGCAACTGAGAGAGAGGGATGAATAGCCATTTCCCCCTTTGCTGTTCCTTCCTCCATTTTTTTCCAGGGCAGTTTTGCACAGGTGCAAACTGCAAATCCATCCATTAGTTCCACCTTGGCTATTTGCCAGTATGCTATTGGGGAACTACAGGGTCCCAATAGCAGAATGGAACAACCAGTTATTGGGACTGTGCAAGGGCTTGCAGTGGTGTCAGGGCAGGTCAGTCACACCCACTGTATAGACTCTGCCCCGCTGCAATGTGGAAAGCAGTGCTGGAATGATGGGGTTGGGAGATGTAGGTCTATAGTTCACACATGTACGTGGCTTGATTACCTGTTTGCTGTACACTTGATGGCTGCTTCATCTTGTGGGAATGTTCAGGGGTGCAGGAGAGGATATATTGACTGATTATATCCTTATCCAACTTGTGTTAACAAGTTCCCAAAATATCAGCAGAGTAAAACATTCCCCTTTATCTTAACTTTGCAACGGCAGCGTTTGCTCAGGCTTGCTTAAGCCTCCCCGAGTGGCTGGGGAAACCCAGCCAGATGGGTGGAGTAGAAATAAATTATTATTATTATTATTATTATTATTATTATTATTATTATTATTATTATTATTCAGAGGCACCTTTTGCTTTCAAAATTAAGCACTGGCTAGACCTTCTTGACATAATTTTGAGAACATGGATCTGTTTCTTTAAAAACTATTGAAACATATGGTGATACCCTCAGCTAAACATTATGCTAGAATTACTTGGTCACTTCCATCTATGTCTACTGACATCACTCTTTCACGATCGCCAAAGAGTCTTCCAGGTGATCGTAAGAGGTGCTTTGGCGATAGTTAAAGGCTGGTGCCAAAGCACCTCTGGGAGGCTGTGCCTGCAGCCACAAGCGAGGGAGAAAGGGGGTGGGTGGGTGGGCAGGCAAGTGATGACAGGGGAAGGGGGTGAGGGGCATGGATGTGTAGCAGCACCTATTTTTCTTGGGGGGGGGGACCACTGGCTGCACCTGTAGAGAGGGCACTACCCTTCCATTTCTTCTGAAAAATAAGTCCCCCTGGTCTGGGGGGAAAAAAGTGGGAAGAAGCGCAGGGAGAATTCAGGATGACTATGATTGAATGATGGGGTGCCACTAGGGGCGCATTGGAAGATGGCCGACAATAACATCTCTCCAACCCACACGAGGTAATTAAGAGGCTGTGATGGGAGTAAGCAGCCTCCCGCCCGCCCCAAGCGAGTGGGGGGGGGACTGCCCTTGCCTGCTGTGCCCTATACCACCCCCGAACTCGAGGGGGTGGGGGCACTAGGCAGAAAGCCCTTGTGTGGACCTTGGCTCTCCTGGACGCTGTCTCTGATTCGCACCTCTAGCTGCAGCAACTTCAAAAGAAACAATTAGGAGGAAGCTAATGCACATATTTCAAGGAAGAATGGGGAGTAAAGACTGCTAATTGAAGAGATCTCTGAGAAAGAAGATGGGTCGGATAAACAGGAATATATCATGAGAAGACACACCAAGGCTCGGTATGTCGGCAACGGGACTGGATTGGGGGGGGGGGACTTTCCTTTCTTTTCTCTATGTGATTAACCAAGAATCCCCCCCCACACACACAAGTCAGAAATGCCGCTTAAATGATCTAAGCTGATGATTTAAGACTGTGTGGAGTTAATTTTCTAACCAAAAGCATGTTTTAAGGAGATCGTGGAAAGTATAAGAGCTTTGGGATGATGCAGTAAAAAACAGCGTCACCATTTTGGCAAGTTCTGTCGAAAGACTTATGTCTGGGAGGAGGAATGGATCTGCTTTCATATTGCGGGTGAGCCTCCTCAGAGGACTAAAAGAAGGTGACAGATTTGCGAAGATTAATGATGGAAAGAGTGCTTTTATTTATGGAAGTGATGATATATGGAAACCATCTCGATATGGTGATTGGATGAACGGAAAAATTCACACAGGATTATAACTGGTCTTTACTTGCTTAAGGAGATTATCAGAAGAGATCACAAAGAAAAAAGATAAATATATGAATAAGATGAGACGTGGGAACAGCAAGATAGGACTGGATAGAAATATGAACATTATTTGGACAGATTTGTGGATATTAACGCAGCAGTAAGAAGATGATTGGAATCCCCTTCAGAACTTGAAATATGGGTACCCCCAACAAAAAATTAAAATTCAGCTTTGTAATTTGGAATTTATGTGATGTGATTTGATTTGATTGGTCGGTTAATAAATATATATTTTTTAAAAAAAGACTATGATTGAATGATGGTATTGTGTGGATGCCCCACCATAAATGAGTGAACAACGCATTACAAATCCACACAGGTCTATTAATAGCACCAGGCCTATTACTATCTGTATTTTATTTATGTTTTGCAACTATCAGTGAATGATCTGGAAATGTTATTATATTTTATTCTGTAAACTTTGCGAATGTGAGTCGTTTTGAGCATGGTTTAGCATAGGAAAGTGGCATACGAATAAACTGATGCCTGCGACTATGCTGCGACTAACTCATTCTCTTTGCAACCGAGTAGTGAACTCCCTCCAGAAACGTACCTGACGTCCGGGCTGTAGATGGCCAGCCTCAAAAGGTAGAGGGCAGCGCTGCCCAGTCCGAGTCCAATGAAGCCAATGAGGGGGATGAGCTGGAGAGAGAGAGATGAAAACTACGTAAATAAAATGAATATTTATCAGGGGGACTGGGGAGTTAAAGGGAGCCCTGACACATCAGGAGATTTACAGGGAAAATATGGCACAGCAATCGTATAGCCAAGCTCTAGTACACAGTGTAGCTGTCAGTTTGAGTGACTGAATTAAAAGAGGGGGAGAAAAATAGACATATCTGGGGGAGGAATTGGATCTGGGGATGAGAAATTGCCTGCCACTCCCCATAGCTCCCGGGATGGGGGAGAGCAAGGCCTCTTAACACTGGATATTGGATCATATTGGTGGGTGAGTGGGGAAGTCTAGGGGCAGAAGAAGGAAGCATGTATTTTCTCCCTCTGCCTGCTGAGCCCTGAGGGAGATGGTTATGAGGGGCGTTTTGTCACCAGCGATGTAACTGATGGAGCTGTGGTTGCTATTTGTGGGAGATGAGAAGATGAGCACCTTTGTCTGGTAAATGAAAGCCATTATTTATTGTGAAACACTTAGTATCTTCACTTTTGCACTACTCCATCCAACTCAGATTGATTTTTATCAATCCGCTTACCCATTCTTGACCTCTCTTGTTCACACTGAGTTTTCTTCCTCACACCCCAATCCAATCTTCCTTCCTTCCTTCCTTCCTTCCTTCCTTCCTTCCTTCCTTCCTTCCTTCCTTCCTTCCTTCCTTCCTTCCTTCCTTCCTCAATGTCATTGAGGAATGCTTAATGGATTAATGCTTATTTCTGGTACCGGCATTCCTACAGGAATGTCTCCTTCCACACAGTCCTGCCATCCATTCAGGACAAGGAAGTGGGCAGCCCTTTAGCATATCCTCCCACTGTCTTAAGTGTCACTGTTGTGAAAGTGTGGTGAAGGGCCTTGCCCACTGTGGCACCCAAGACATGGAGCATGCTGTCAGGTGAGATCCAACTGGCTTCCTCTTTACAGGACCAGATTATGGAATGAGGTTTAATTAACACAGAATCTAGGGATATGGCCTTCTGGAAAGGAATAATCATTCTAACAATTTAATAATAATAATAATAATAATAATAATAATAATAATAATAATAATAATTTATACCCCGCCCTCCCCGGCCAGAGCTGGGCTCAGGGCGGCTAACATCAGTAAAATTACAATAAAAACATAATGGGGGGGACCAATTTTAAATACAGGTTAAAATGCAATTTAAAATTTCAGCTTTCTTTCAACTTTTTTAATATATAAAAAGTTCCTAGTCCATATGGTTACAACAGTCTGAAAGTACATGGGCAATACATGATTAAATCTTAAATGCTGATATAGAGGACATGGTAGAGAAAGTTTTCTACTGGTCAGGAGGCATAGCTGCATCCTTGCTTTCCCCCATGTACAGTGGTACCTCAGGTTAAGTACTTAATTCGTTCCGGAGGTCCGTTCTTAACCTGAAACTGTTCTTAACCTGAAGCACCACTTTAGCTAATGGGGCCTCCCGCTGCGGCCGCAACGCCAGAGCATGATTTCTGTTCTCATCCTGAAGCAAAGTTCTTAACCCGAGGTACTATTTCTGGGTTAGCGGAGTCTGTAACCTGAAGCGTATGTAACCTGAAGTGTATGTAACCCAAGGTACCACTGTATTTTGTAAAGAAATCTTTTCTCTTTGCTTGCCTTGAATATCTAGTCAGGGTCACAACTGGACCACCAACTGAAGCTGAAGGAGAGCACTTCATGACACCAGATCTACTTGTGCCTTGAGTGACCATAGTGGATCCAGAAGAACCCCCAAACTGAGCACCAGCCCCTTTAGAGGGAATGCAACCCTATCTAAAACAGGTTGACCCGACTAGTGCAGTCAAAAGAACCAGATGGAGCTTCAGTTTAACCAGCATTTATCCAGTCCATCACTGAGTCTGGACCATCCACTGTCACAGCTGCAGAGGCAAAGGATAAATAGAGAGGTGTTTCATCTGCATATTGATGACAATGCCGTTCAAATTCCCGGATGATCCTACTCAGTGGTTTCATGTAGGTGTTAAACAGCATGAGGTATAAGGCTGACCTTTGACACCCCACATTGGAGGGTCCATAGGGTGGAGCATCACCTTCTGGAGATGTCCATCCCAAATACTCCCAGCTAAGTATTCTCAACCAATCAAGCTGGGCATTACTGGTTGCTGGTGGTGGTTTGGAATGGGGCATAAGGCTCGACACAGATGACTGCTGCTGCTTTTAAGAGTGTTGAAAGTGATATGATAGAGTATGGTTGCTTTTCATGTTGTGTATCCCATCCCAACTTTTGCCTCTGGTAAACAGGTTTTGCAGATTTGGGTAGTGTCACAAAAGCTTGCAAAACTGGTTTGATCAGAGACTACTGTGGAACATACAGGAAGGGGAACAATCCTATTTCCACTATCTGATGCAAATATTGCTTGCTTTCCAGCCAAACGTGATGTCCAGTGCTGAATACTCTGCCTGCCAATAGTTTGATTCTGAGGCTGTTTTCTACAGCAACACTTCTCTCCAAATCCCTACAACACACGTGCACACTCACATACACAAAATGTTTACGTTTGCTTGCCTCTTGGGCTCCAGCTACCATCCCTATTTAACGAAGCTGCCCTGAACGCCAACAGCTTTTGTATCCAATTCCAAGGTAATTTCCTTCCTAGCCTGCTATATGAATCCCCAGGAGGCTGAAGGTGCAAAGCCTCAATCCAAACAGATACAGCAGCCGCTTGACCTTTCCCAAATTGCACTGGCCCCTCATGCCCAGCTAGATGTTTGGAGCATAATGAACCTCTGTGTCTCCCCCCCCCCTGCCCTCTAGGAAACAAATAGCCAGGAGTTTATAATCCTAACTATTGCCATAGAAGCAAATCAAAACATTGCCTACCCCAGAACACAGAGTGGAATCTGGGAAGTAGAGGGGCAAGGCATTCACATAAATATGAGTTTTCTGATTGATTACGGGCTGTGATCTTTGACAGGGCTAGGAATCCAGGTACTGAAAGCTCTATCTGTTGGGGTATATATCCCAAAGATATTTTGTTCTAAGATCCCCCCAAAAAATGTCACTTCACATAATTTTCTCTGAGGGTTGATGTAACACAAGGGGAAAGAAAGGGTTGGGAATAAGGATTCATAGGTTTTATTCCCATCATGGAATATTTTATTCCAGTCCAGAAGGGGCCATGGCTCAGCAGTAGAGTACCTGCCTTGCATGCAGAAGGTCCCAGGTTCAATCCCTAGCACCTCCAGGTAGGACTTGGAAAGATCCATTCCTGAAGGAGCATTCCTGAGCAGCCACTGCCATGAGCTTGATGGGCCAATGGTCTGACTTGGTATAAGGCAGGGCAGCTTCCTGGGTTCCTATCCATTTTTAATCTCCCATTGGGAGACTTGTTGGCATCCTTCTGGAATCTAGAATAATTTGGCCACCATGAACTCCACAACTTTGCTTGTGACCAGGCAGCGTCCCATTCATTTCCCCATTTTCTTTTAACATCTCAGCATGCTCAGTCTGAGGCACGGCTACCCTCCCCACCTCACACCCTTTGGCGCATCCAACTTTCAGCAGACGCCAGGTGCGATTCAGGAGGTTAGAGTTGTCGAGAAATAATGATTTTCCTTTTTTCACATTGTGTGCCGGCCCCATGCCAGGTGGACCTGGCAGTGGCTTCTAGCTGAAACACACCGGATAATAAAGAATGACGCCACAGTCCCAGGGACTTCTGGCACCTCTGCAGAGAGTCAGGGATTACAGACGTATTTCACCATCTGCTGCTGGCGTCTTCTGGGTTATTAATTCTGGGGGAACATCTGAGGATGGGCAACTCACTGGGGATAAACGTATGAATTTGGCTGCCACTGGGAAGAAAGCTGCTGTGGCTCTATGGCAGTGGGCATGTGAGCCATGCAGAGGATAGAAGAATGTTGCACTGCTGGTAGGTTTTCCAAACGGCTTTCCTGTTCTCCAGGATTTCAGAGGATGCAAGTTGTTCGACCTCAACCCACCCCATTCAAAAGCCTTTTGAAGTGTGAGTTCCAGAAAGTATCTCAGAAAATGTTGTGTAAACAAAGCATGAGGGCCGCTTAATATTTAAATTTAGCCATGAAGGCTCTCAGATTGTCCTCTTCTGTGTTTTCTAAAGGCTTAGCAAAGGGTGCTAGTTTTTAAGGGATCCAACAAGATAGGAAGTTGGCGGAAGTAGCAGCCACAGTGAGACTGCTCCCCATATTAGTTCAGAGAAAAGGTGAGGAATAGGCTTGTATAACATTATGCATGGCATGGAGAAAGAGGACAGGGAAAGGTTTTTCTGCCTTTCTCAGGACATCAGAACTCGGGGGCATCTAGTGAAGTGGAATGTTGGGATATTCAGGGCAGGCAAAATGAAAGGAATTCCTTCCCACAATCACAGAGCTAAACTAGTGAATTTGCTCACACATGAGGTGGTGGTGGGCACCAACTTAGCTGCCTTAAAAATAGGATTAAACAAACTCATGGAGGAGAAGGCTACCCATGGCTACTAGCCAGTCAGAGGCAGCATACGTCTCCATCCCAGAGGGGAGAGTACTGTTGCGTCCAGGTCCTGCTTGCAGGCTTCCCACGGGAATCTGGTTGTCCACTGTGAAAACAGGATGGGCCAGATGGGCCACTGGCCAGATCCAGCAACAATCTACAAATGTTATTATGTGATGCACTAGTCTAATTTAAAAAATAAACTTAAATAGATAGATTGATAGATGATAGATAGATGTCAAGGCCGTGGATAAGCAGGGCTGCTTTACTTCAATGTGAGGTAGGCCATACATCACAAAAATTCCTGACATGTCCTGGTGTCCGGGTGGAAAAATGGCATCGTGGGGGAAATGGCGTCAGGAGCAAAATGTCAGGGAAAACCCAGATGTATGGCAACGCGATGGAAAACCACTGTATTTGGGGGGATGCGTGTGGTGCTGTGGTCTAAACCACTGAGCTTCTTGGGCTTGCTGATCAGAAGGTTGGCGGTTCAAATCCCCACAACGGGGTGCGCTCCCGTTGCTCGGTCCCTGCTCCTGCCAACCTAGCAGTTCAAAAGCACCTCAAAGTGCAAGTAGATAAATAGGTACTGCTCCAGCAGGAAGGTAAATGGCGTTTCCGTGTGCTGCTCTGGTTTGCCAGAAGCGGCTTAGTCATGCTGGCCACATGAGCCAGAAAAACTGTCTGTGGACAAACACGGGCTCCCTCGGCCTGTAAAGCAAGATGAGCACCGCAACCCCAGAGTTGTCTGCAACTGGACTTAACTGTCAGGGGTCCTTTACCTTTTTATTTTTACCCACAAAAACTCAACAGCTTTGCGGGTGTCGGGAGTGTTACCTCTTGAAATATGCAGCCCTAGGTACATAGGTCTCCTTAAGGAGCTATAGGAAATACCTAGGGAAGATCTTGCTTTCTGTGACAGGCCCTTGTTGCACACTAACGCCACAGGGGCAGGAAGAAGGGAGAGAGCTGGTTCCTAGATGGCTATGCTTCCATGCTATGGCTGTCTCAGGCGAGCCCTGCCCACCTCTCAGAGCGTGCCGCTGGCCCTGGCTGGCTGGTGAGAGGCACATCCCAGCGGAGGTGGCCTGGAGTGAAATCCTACTGTGGACAGGCTGGGGTAGGCTGCCCAATGGATAGAACGTTGCCCTATGCTGCACTGAACCAGTGATGTGCTGTCATCAGTAAAGTTGTGGCCGTGCATAGCCCACTCTCCTGTCTCTGGCTCGTCATTGCTCCCAGACTCCTACATTCTTGTGAGGATGTGACCTGAGTACTTGTGCAGGTTTCTTCCTGACTCCTCTTTTTGCATGTTTTCAGATGTATGTGTCCCCGCCCCCCGCCAACTTGATGGAATTACCTAATTCAAATTACGAAAAAGAAAATGAAAGGGAATGAAGAAAGGAAAGGTAGAGAGGTGGGTGGGAAGAGCAAGTACAATTTACTATGGCACTAAGACTTGTGTTTTAGTGACAGAACATCTGCTGTGCGCACAAGAGGCCTCAGGATCCATCCCTGGGATCTCCAGTTAGGGCTGGAAAAGACTCCTTCTCTGAAGCCCTGGAGAGCCAATGCCAGGCATTGCATACCTGCCAAGTGTCCCATTTTTACACATGAGGTCATGGTGGCCATTTTGGGTGCTGTAATCTTGCTTGCTCTCATGGTGCGCTCTTGCCCCCCCCCCCCAAGCATTGGGGAGAACTGTGGCCTTGTGCAGCAGTCAAAAATGTGTGTTTCGGGGCACCGCATGAGATTACGCCCCCAAAAAGTGCTTTGAAGGGGCAAGAACACCGCGCGCTACTCATCTGGGAGTGTGTCCTGGGACTCGACTATACAGCTGCAAATAAAACATTTTAAGTGTGTTGTAAAGTGCAATATCTCCTGCCAACCTAGCAGTTCGAAAGCACATCAAAGTGCAAGTAGATAAATACGTACCACTCCGGCAGGAAGGTAAATGGCGTTTCCGTGCTCTGCTCTAATTTGCCAGAAGCAGCTTAGTCATGCTGGCCACATGACCCAGAAAAACTGTCTGTGGACAAACGCCAGCTCTCTCGGCCAGTAAAGCGATATGAGCGTCATAACCTCAGAGTCAGTCACGACTGGACCTAATGGTCAGGGGTCCCTTTACCTTTAAAGTGCAATATATGACACTAGATGGCGACAATGAGCTATGGCAAATTCAATATATTTTTCAAAACGTTTTTTGAAAAAGCTTTTTCAGAGCGTTTTTTATATGCATGTAGATTCCGCCCTGGTATCAGTCAGAAAAAGTTGGGTAGTATGTCATTGCAGACAGTGCTGAGGGTGGAGGATTTATGGTTTGTCTTGTCATAAGGCAACTTCCTGTGTTCTTATTTTGCTGAGAACTCTAGTCTAGAGACATGGTGGTGCCCTCCATTTATTACTGGACTTCAACTCCCAACAGCCCCCACATTGTCTGGCCTTGTCTCTTCCCTTGCCCTAGGAGTAGGAGACAGCAAAATGGTGAAAGAAGAGCAAAGGATGCCAGTCATGGAAAGAGAGTGCAGGAGTGTGGCTGCCATGTAGGAATTACTGGATTTGGGACTTTTCTCCTGGCTTTGGGCGTACAGATCGAGTACAGTGGTACCTCGGTTAAGTACTTAATTCATTCCGGAGGTCCGTTCTTGACCTGAAACTGTTCTTAACCTGAAGCACCACTTTAGCTAATAGGGCCTCCTGTTGCTGCTGCCGCGCTGCCACCGCACGATTTCTGTTCTCATCCTGAAACAAAGTTCGTAACCTGAGGTACTATTTCTGGGTTAGCAGAGTCTGTAACCTGAAGCGTATGTAACCACTGTAAATCAATGAAAATAACTGAGGTTCTGCCCCCCCTAACATTAAGCCTGCCCCCTATTATCAATCCTGGCTATGCCCATGCTCCTGATCCAGATTTTTCTTCTTCTACTTGCACAAGACAACTATAGGACCAAGTCTCTGCTACTCTGAGAAAGAGAACTTCATAAAATCCCATCACCACCAGGCAACACAGCTTCTGCTTCTCATCAGCCTTGCTTTGTGACAACGGCATGTTTCTGCTCTGTTTCTGTACCACCAGCAGAGTTCTGGGGTTGCAAGCCTTTTCCTTCCTTCCTTCCTTCCTTCCTTCCTTCCTTCCTTCCTTCCTGCCTGCCTGCTCAGTTGGCGGTAGATGTGGAGTTGGCATTAATCATAGGCTGAGGCAGTTGGGCTCCCTGGGAAGTGCAGCCACACAGCAGCAGGAGAAGCTGTTGCAAGGTGAAAATGCTGATCCACATGGATGGTGCAAAGAACAGCTGATGGTGGATAATGGATGGTGTGTCAGGGCTGCACCAATCCCCCTACTTCTTTCAACCTATCAGAGGCAGGCAGAGCTTGGCGCTCACAGTTAACCCTTTGCACCCTCTCCAACTGCTGCTATTTCCCAGGGACACTCCCGGTTTTCTAGCATCTGTCTCTGGTAAATCATTGTCTCCTTTTCTCTCCTTTTTGCCTCTGTGGGACGAATTTGGGAATGCCCTTTTTAAAACGTTGATAGTGGGTGCAGATGTGCACTAGAGTTTGCTTGCTTCCTCACTCCCCCATAATTGCTTACCCAAATAGGAAATCTTGGTGAATACAGTGGTACCTCGGGTTACAGATGCTTCAGGTTACAGACTCTGCTAACCCAGAAATAGTACCTCAGGTTAAGAACTTTGCTTCAGGATGAGAACAGAAATTGTGCAGCGGCGGCGGCGGTGTGGCGGCAGCAGCAGCGGGAGGCCCCATTAGCTAAAGTGGTGCTTCAGGTTAAGAACAGTTTCAGGTTAAGAACGGATCTCCAGAATGAATTAAGTTATTAACCTGAGGTACCACTGCATTTAGGGACGCAGGTGGCGCTGTGGGTAAAACCTCAGCGCCTAGGACTTGCCGATCGCATGGTCGGCGGTTCGAATCCCCGCGGCGGGGTGCACTTCCGTCGTTCGGTCCCAGCTCCTGCCCACCTGGCAGTTTGAAAGCACCCTTAAGTGCAAGTAGATAAATAGGTACCGCTTTCTAGCGGGAAGGTAAACGGCGTTTCCGTGTGTTGCTCTGGTGCCGGTTCGCCAGAGCAGCTTTGTCACGCTGGCCATGTGACCCAGAAGTGTCTGCGGACAGCGCTGGCCCCCGGCCTCTTAAGCGAGATGGGTGCGCAACCCTAGAGTCTATCAAGACTGGCCCGTACGGGCAGGGGTACCTTTACCTTTACCTTTACCACTGTATCTGAGTTGCAACAAGGTGACTTCAGGGTGTGTGTAAATACTGAGGGGACAATTTCAGAAGAAAAATTCTTCCAAAGGCTCCTCTGGACGACCTGTTTGTTCAGCAGCCATCCTGATTTACTGGCACAAAGCTTTTAAAAACATGCAATAGATTAGACTATGCGTTAGCACCCAGTGCTTGTTCCACACAGAGCAGACCATTGAAATGAATAGATAAGATAACTTAAGGTGTTTTTTTTTCATTTTCCGTGGGTCTTCTCTGAGTAGGATATGACTGTATGTTCAGTCTGTATTTAGCATTTGTTCTGATTTGTTTGCAGGGAGCTTTGACGACAACGAGCATTTGCCCTGCATTCATCCTGATTCCCTTGCAGGGTGTTCATTAGGGTTATAACCAGCAGCAGAGGGGTAGGCAGCGGGTGGATCATTTGGGGCAGCGCAGAGCCTGCGGGCAATCAAGCCACCGCGTCACTAGGAGAGATGCTTGGCTCGGCTGCGCTACAGGCCCCGCAGTGAGTGCATTTTGTCACACCCCTCAGTGGTGACACCTGGGGCGGTCCACACCCACTGCACCCCCTTCCTCTGCCCCTGGTTATAACTTTTTGACTTAATAAATAAATTCCTGTATAATAAAGGAATGATCTTTTGCTTAAAAACACTAAGAAAGGGACTAATTATTCTCAGTTGTGTAAAAAGTCACCCTGAAATAAAAAGTTGGAATCATCATATATCTAACGTTACTACTCAATGAAAATGACTTCAAGAACCTGTCAAAAATATTGAAACCTTACAAAAAACGCATTATGGGTATTGGAGAATCACTGGAAGCCGGAGCCATCCGTACTCCAGATACCAAGAAGTAATCAGTGCGCAGAACACACAATCAAAGTGATGTGGAAACTTTATGGTGCTTGCAGCAGAAACAGAGACAAACTGCAACCTCGACTTATTCTAAGCAATAAGAAGTGATGTACAATGTACAAAACATTGTACAAGTATTAGAAAAATTGCAAGCTCTATTATTCCTGTATTTTAATACATAATTAACATTATTATGTAATAATTACATAATACATTATACTGTTATATACGGTATACAAAAATCAATTTATTGATTTTGGGGTGACCTTTTTTCAAAAGATTTGGAAATTACAGTTAATTCCTTTGTTTTTAGGCAAAAATTCATCTAACTAAGATACAGGAACATGAGGTTGTAAAAAAAAGTTATAACCCTATTGTTCATACACATCTTCCTATTAATCATTCATTCATCTCACACTTTTCAATGCATTTTGTTGTCATTTCCCTACCTGCAAAAAGTCTATTATTATTATTATTAGATTTGTTGCACCAGGGTGAAAGAGCCCCTTAATCTGCTTCAATTGCACAAGCCTAAAAATTTCCCAGTATGGACCTGAAGCTCTCCTGCAAAATAGTGACAGTTTGGAGGTACCCCAGATACTGGAGGTTTGGGTGGGTGGGTGTTATAGTGACAGCGTTTCTTTTTTCTTCTATCTCCCCCCATCTTTTATTTTCTTTTAGCACTTCTCAGCAGATGTTAACTGCAACCTGCTGTTAGCACTGTTGTGGGAACTGGTGGATTCTGAGAGATAAACGGACCCTCCAGGATGCTGCTTGCTGAGAGAGGAGTGGGGTGGGGTTGTTCCGAGAGTTAGATTGTCTCTAGGAGGTTGGTTAGATTGTCCATTTGCCAATGCTTGAATAAAATTCCTCGGATGAGACCAAGTGCAGATCTATAGCAAGCAAAAACCAGTAACCATTAAGAGAAAATCTGGTTTTAAGTGTTTATGTATCCTTCCCTGTATGGAATGGGAAAGCTGTGCTCCTTTATTCTCCCCTCCTGTGTGTGTGTGTGTGTGTGTGTGTGTGTGTGTAGCCAGCTCAGGCAAGTCCATTTCACCCCTCCCCCATTTTTAGCCTGTGAGAGGGGAAATTGTATTTATATCAAGGCCTCATGGGCATATATAATTTATCAGGGTTTATTCATATTTGTAAACAAAATCCCTGTCATGAATTTTTGATGGAAAGCGAGACAATGGCTTTGGGAGATGGGATAAAGGGGGGGTGGGTTGGGGTGGGTTGTAGGTTTTCCATTCTGTCACTGAAATTTCTGAAGTGGGGGGAACAGTTAGATCACAACATATGAGGGGAAAGATGGGGGCGGGGAACCACCTTAAGCTGGCTTTCGAATTTGATGGGGGGGGGCGAATTGGAACCTGCTGTGTGTTGATTTATTCTTAGAGTGTTGAAAAACCCCTTAGAGACATCCGATATAACAAGGTAAATAACAACACATCAAATCTCCCCTCTTGCCAATTGCGCGCCAGCCGTCCACGGACATCTAGGGTTAGGGAACAAACTACCAAGAATTAAATATGCATAAGCTTGCCTCTATGGGTGGAGGGAGAGAAACGCTCAAAAGCCTGGGCTAGCAAGTAAATAAATTAATATTTTGGGGAGACAGAAAGAAAGATGCCTTTGAATCCCATGAAATTATTACCTGCCCTATACAGTCAAAGCACAATTATGTCACTTTAAACAGTCATGCCCCCACCCTCAAAAGAATCAGGGGATTGTTATATGGTGGGTAGGGCTGCCATATGTCTGGATTTACCTGGGGGGGGGGCGCGAGATTTGTTCTGGATCTTAGGTAAGTCAATTGAAAAAATTGAGGTTTTCAAGCTCAACAACTTTTGGGGGGTTCTGGATTTTACTTTTGAAATATGGCAACCCTAATGGTAGGCGGTGGCATAAAGTCCAGAGTTTAAAATAGGGATAGGGAATCTAGGGGCCCTTCTGACAGGGCCGGCCCACCCATGAGGCAAGGTGATCCAGACAGGGCAGCAGACAGCGCCATAGCTAGCCACTCGGGTGCCTGGGGGCGGAGCGAGTCGCCCATGGTGGCGGGGCAAGCTGCCCATGAGGGTGGGGTGAGCCAAGGCAGGGCACGCTGCGTGGAGCCTCTCCACAGCCACCCCCTCAATTGCAGGGTGGCTGAGGCGGTGGGCAGACGCAAGCCCTGCGCTGCTTGAAAAAGCAGCACGGAGCTTGCAGGCAGTCCACCTGCCGCCTCCCCCTCCGGAGAGAGGTGTGGCTCAGGCCTGCTGCAGGCCCCACGGTGTGGTGCCCAGTGCCCCTCGCCTCACCTAGCTATGCCTCTGGATTAGGCAGATTCATGGAGGCAAGGGCTGTCGAAGGCTACTAGCCATAAAGGCTGTGCTCTGCCTGAAAAGTTGGAGCCAGCAATGCTTCTGGTTTCTGGAAACCACTCGAGGGGAGAGGGCTCCTGCAGCAGCGTAGGAAGGGCCGTGCGGTGGGTGCAGGAATTATTTATTCAAAAACACATATTTCTGCCACTTTGTCACCCCCCTCAGTGATGACACCCGAGGCAGCCTGCACCCACCGCACCCTCCCTCCTACACCACTGGCAGCAGATCCTGATGTAGATCTTTATTTCCCCCTTGTTCCTGGTGTAGATCTTCACTCAACCCTTATTCCCAGTTGGGGAAGTGGGGGTGCCATTTTGTGGTCCTCCTGCACCAGCCCTGCCTTCAGATATTTTGAGGCGACGGTTCTCATCATCCCTGACCGCTGGCTATTCTGGCTGGGGCTGTTGGGAATTCAGCCCCACTATGACTATATAGCAGAGGCACCAGCTTCTCAAGATGATTGAACAAAAAAAATCTGAAGAAAAAAGGCCCCCTCAAAAAACCCCACCATGGTGGGTCTGCAAGTGCTTCAGCCCCTAGGAGCCAGTGCCTATGGTCTACAATTACCTAACTGCATCACTAGGGCTTTGTAGGAATCTGGCTAGCAGAGGAAGCAGGTATATTTTCTCCTGAGTGGGCTTAGAAGGAAGCAGCTAGGGATGAGATGCTCCTCTTGAATGCAAAGACTTAGGGTTAGAGTCTTTATAGTGTCTTTATAGGGTTAGAGGTTATAGGATAAGGCTCAAACGTAGCTGGGGGTAGAGGGACGCGGAAGCTGCTATCTACCAAGTCAGAGCCTTGTGTCCATCCAGCAAATCACTGTTAACACTGAGGGCTCATCCACAGTTACCTTTGCTTTGTATTTCTAGTTATAGCTCAAGGCTTTCTAGGTCCAGGTCCAAGGCTTCGTTGGTTGGTTGGTTTTTGTTCTGATGCTTTCCCCATGAGAACCTGCTCTTTACCATTGTGGAAAACCCGAATTGCCTTTGGCTCTGATTCAGCGGTAAAGAGCGGGTTTTCCAGGGGAAAGCTGCGGGGCAAAAAGAAAAAGGAAAGTGCTCCGACACGGGTGGGAAAGTGCAGATCTTTGCCTAGGAAGTCCAGGGCAAAAGGCAAGTGTTGCAGAGCCCTGAAGAGCAGGGATTCTGCAGGGTTTCAGGCCAGGCGTCTTCCCTGCCCTGCCTGGAGATGTTGGGGATCGAACCCGGGATCTTGCGCGCATTCAGTGCTCTCCTGCTGCGCTGCTGCCATTCCCCATAGGAAGGCAGGAGTGGGAGCCTGACAGAGAAGGGGAGCGTGGAAGAAAGAAACCTGGAACACCTCGCTCCTTGGGACAGGGGAAATGGAGATGGCTGGTTCCCACGTTTCATTTTCATTTAAAAACAAACAAAAGCAGGTTCCTGTGCCTCCCGGGGGTGGGGAAGGCAAAGAAGCAAGCAAGCAAGGAAGCGGGCTGGTGCAGCTTCTCTCTCCCCCAACCGTAGAGACAAAGTGATAAGAGAAAAGCTGGATCTCTTTATTAGGGGGAAGCTGCACCTGGCGACTTTCTGCCTGCAGCGGAGGGGAAGGCGGCGATGCTCAGCAGTACTTTCTGTGCCGGGGGCGGCGAGAGAAGGAGATAAAGGTTTAGGGTTGTCGTGGGTGCTGAGGGTTTGGGGCTACTGTGCAAGTGGGCGGGGGAGTGGGGTTGGGGGTCACTAATCTTAGGCTAAGGGGTCAAGCGGGAAAGAGGTGACTCACTCCTGGATGTCTCTTGAGCTGCCGGGAGAATCTGCCCCGCAGCGGGGCGCCCTTCGCTCCGGGGCCGGGCCGGGCAGTTGCGCTGGCTTCCTCGCCTCCCATCTCCTCGGCTCCGGTGGCTCCACAGCAGCCCAGCGCGTCCCAGCAGCGTCTGCGCCCGCCTCCGGGACCCGCAGGGAGGGCGGGCGGGCGAGGGAGGCGCCGGGACCACGGGAGGGCAGTGGGGGGACCTCAGGCAAAACAAGAGCGGGAGGGAGAGGAAAGTTTCTTTTCTTCAGCTGGTGGAGGCGGGGGTCTACTTGTGAGGCCAGAGTGTCTGCACGAGACCCTTAATATCAGGTCCTGGGTTCGAGTCCCCTGTTGGGCAAAAGACTCCTGCATTGCAGAGGTAGACAGTCCTATGATTCATTGGGCTGATCAGTTCCCCAAGGAGAAACTCCCGTGGCGTGGAACTTGGTGAGGGGAGGAAGTGGGGTCACCTGCTGCTTTTCTGCGGGCCAAGAAGCAGTTGAGAGGCGCAAGAGGCGCCCTGAGTGGGTGGGGCGAAAGATGCTCTTCGCGGGAGCTGGAGGCAAGTCCCCGTCCTGTGGGGCAGGTAGCTTAGAAGGTAGAACATGAGACTCTCAATCTCAGGGTTGTGGGCCCAAAAGTCCTCCTTGCAGGGGGTTGGACTAGATTACCCTTGTGGTGCCTTCCAATTATATGCTACTTCTAGGGAAACTTGCTTAGACTAGTGAAACCTGGGTAGACTTTTTGCAAAGTTAGAGGAGACAAAAGTTACTGCTTCTTGGTGTGAGCTGGTGGTGTTTCTTCCCTTCCATTCACCTTTTTCTCATTCTCGTTTTTCTTTTCTTTTCTTCCCCTCCCTTCATTAAATCAGGGTGGGGAGGGGAAGTAATGTTAGACACAACTATATGGCAAGGGGGGGGGAGGGAGAGGCTGGGGAAAGTGTGTGCAGAGTAGGGACCCACTGTGAGAGAAGTTAAACAAAAACCCCTCACCCTTTTTTGCAATATACTTGGGAGCCCCCAGCTTCTTTGGGCCCCTGCCAGTGTTCCACTTTGCTGGCTGTTAGCACCAAGACTGCCAAATGGCCCAAGGTTTGGGGGAGAATAGCTTGCCATGTACCTATGCTAAGTACTCCAGGAGCTGAGTATTCCTGAGATACTGGGCCAAGCAACCTTTGGGAACCTCAAGTGGCCTTCCTCTGTCAATATTCTGGTTTCACCTCAGATCGTATAAATCTTTCACCTTCTACTAAAAGTGGCCTTCCTCTCTCTCACTAGGCTCTGGGTTCTCCAAGTGCACAAAGATGCCTCCAGCTGCAAGGCTAGAAAGAGGCTGGAGGCTTGGAGCTCACATGAATCACCCACAAGGTTCATCCTGGGCCTAAAAGACTTAACATGTGAATTGATCCTACAGAGGCACAGAGCTGTTTCTGTGCATCTGGAAGATGCTATCACTGTGTGTGTTGGGGACCACAGCCTGTCAAAATCTATCCAAGCTGCCTACATGGTTCTCAAAATGTCATTGTCTTGAAATTAATTTCCTTGTTTGCTTCCCCCTCCTGAAGGGGAAAAAAGATATAGAAAGACAAAGCACTTTCCTGGGAGATGGACATACATCTCTCCACCATAGAGCCGAGCTACATGTTACACTGATCACACAGCTTGCATGTAGCTTGGCTCGCTGCCTTGTCTGTGCTGTGCACAGCCTTCAAGAAATGTACAATTTTTGTGACTGCGTCTTCTCCGTACCCCTTGCAGGGCTGAGCCAGGAATATTTGCCAAGGCCGACAAAATGCACGTCTCTCCACCATATGCCAGCCTGCAATCAATTTATTTTTCATACAAACAAAACGCAGGTATGTTTGCTGCTGGGTCCCTACACTTCACACCAGGCGAGGGTGACATTTATAACTGATGGGGCCATCAACCTGCATTGCTTTTACACACACACACACACACACACACACACACACACACACACACACAGTGTTTCCCCTCGCTTTCCACCTGGCTTCTTGAATGGAAACAAAACTTTCCTTCATTAGCAGCAGGCTTGCTGTTGCTAGTAGAGACTGCAGAATCCAGTAGTCAGAGCAGGCAGGGGGCAACTAGGGCAGTTTGCATTCCAACCTTTGGCAAGGGATGGGATGTGGGCTATAAAATGTAATGAGATGAGATGGGAAAGCAGGATGCTCAGCCTTATTTCCTGCTCTTGTAAAAACTAGTGCAGCCTTCTTCCAGCTGGTGCCCTTCGGATGATGCTGGACTCCCAACACCCATCAGCTCTAACAAAAACATATTGCTAGAGTGGTAGTGTGTTTTATGTTGGGTTTAGGGGGAGCAAAGAAATGGACAGTGTGATACCTGGTAATTTCTCCCTAGTTGGCTCAGTCAGAGTGGAAATCTGATTGTTAGAACATAGAGATCCATATTTTCTGCTCCCAGATCTGGATATGTAGTGAAATATTTTGACCAGAGTAGGGTGGGGCAGATTGAGTCAGCTCTAGGTTTGAGGGCAAAGTGTCAGTGGGACCCAGTATCAGTGGGCCCTGGTGGACTTAGCAGGCTGTGGTGGCACTACTCCCAAGCAGTGCTAGACAACTGGGTCTAGCCACCCTTTAAATTTCCCACAATGCCCCGGAGTGATGCCAAGACAGGAGCATTGTGGGAAATTAAAAGGGTGGCTTGTAGGGCTGGGCCTGATGCTAGTCTTGGGGCAGGATCACGATTTGCTGGCTTCTGCTTCAAGCTGTCAGAAAACATGGTGAGCAACAACTCCTATGGGGGTGGCTTTGACTTTAGGCAGAGCGAGGTGATCCACCTCAGGAAGAAGATTTTGGGGCATCCAATTGTCAGTTCTTCTGTTTATTTTTATGACCACATGGAACTCCGTTTAGATAAGGCAGCCCCCAAAATATCACGGGCCATCTCTGAACTCCTGGATTCTGTTGTTAGCTCTAGGATGGGAGCAAAGGACAAAGTCAGAAATGATCACAGCCTGACAGGTGAAGTGGCCAGACTGTTCAATTTAGACATGAAAGATGCCTCACATCACATCCCCTTTTCATTCACGAAGCGCACCAGATGTCCTTGAGCAACGCGTTGCCACTCAGCCTAACTTAGCTTGTGGATGTGTTGGAAAGCTAAATCACGAAGCACTTTCTAATGTGTAGTGAAAGTGCCATGATCTTTCTATATTGTATTGAGCTTGTGGTGGTGAAGCCTCTGACACTGATTGACTGAGCTAGTGTGATGGCACAGGATGCTCAGGGAATAGCTTGCAATTCAGCTTCTGTGAGGAAAGGAAAAGCTGTCAGTTTGGCTGAGTTGCTGTTGTTGTTTTAAATTGCACAAGGGATAACAGGACAGGAAAGAAATCTAGGATATAGCAGAATAAAGGGGCATGGAGCTTAGAGTCAGGGAAGCTGAAGGAAGGCTACGGAACAAGCAATGGACAGAAAAGTGGAACCTATAGAATGAGCAGAGAGAATGAGGCTTGAGGAGAAGGGCAGAGGACACATGGAAGTGAGGGCAAGATAGAGATGGGAGGGTTGTTGTTGTTGTTTAGTCGTTTAGTCGTGTCCGACTCTTCGTGACCCCATGGACCAGAGCACGCCAGGCACTATATGCCTGTTGTCTTTGTCCATGGAGTTTTCTTGGCAGGGATACTGGAGTGGCTTGCCGTTTCCTGCTCCAGGTGGATCACGTTTGGTCAAAACTCTCCACTATGACCTGTCCATCTTGGGTGGCCCTGCACAGCATACCTCATAGCTTCTCTGAGTTATTCAAGCCCCTTCGCCACGGCAAGGCAGTGATCCATGAAGGGGGATGGGAGGGTAGGAGAGAGAAAGAGAAAGCGCTTTGAAGAAACTCCACAGTACTTAATATTTGATGACATATCTATAAAAGCCATTTCCCAACACCAACATTCTGTTCCACCCTATTCGCCCAATGTTTGTTATACTTCAAAATGACCAGAAAACTGGACCAGGACTCTGCAGAGAAGAGTAGGCTTAATGTTCAGTGAATTTTATACAGGGCAAAGTAGATGGGATCTTACCAAGAGGATGTAGTTAAATAGGGGGCAAAGCCACCTTCTTTCCCCAAACAATGAGATGCTGGATGCAGACACAACAGGTTTAGCCCCGAGACTTCCCTGTGTTCCTGAGGGCACCCTGTTACATTCTTACTGCATAAATGAATGGTTGTTTTTTTACCCCTGTTGACAAAAATCAAAGGACACAATGGGTAGCCCAGCCCTGCTGCAGCAAACCTGGTTTTTGTACTATATGAGCCTTCATTCTGTTAGCATTTGCACACTCTAACCATAATGCTGCCATTTTGCTGCTACTGATGATGATGATTAGTATCAAACAAAATAGGCTATATCTGTCAATAATGGAATGTACTGATAAAAAGGTGGAGAAAATTCAGTTATGTGCATTTCCAGGTTCTCGTATCAGCCATATGTAATTGTGTATTCAGGGCTGGTTCACACATGCACATGTACCACTTTTGAGGTCCAATGAGATGTGGTTGGATTCCCATTAGCCCCAGCCATAATTGTCAATGGTCAGGGAGGGAGGATGGGAGTCATAATCCAGCAACACCCACAGGGCCACAGAGTCTTCCCTCCTCAACCCAAATCCTCTTCTCTTGCACCCACAGCTGCATCAGAGTTACTTTCCTGTGCCACAAGGAAGTTCCCTGCACTGGCAGAGGAAGAGGAGTGTGGGGGGAGCGCCACGCCCCCAGGATGTGCGCCTGCCCCACCCCGCCTGCTCTCCACCCCCCTGTGCCAGAGCATGAAGCTCCGCCACTGGTTCCCTGTATATTTGGACTAGGCTGATCACCTGGCTTTTTCCCAGCCAATTGCCACCCCTCCAAAAGGATGGTCAGATGGTAATGAGTTATGTAATGAGCCCAACCCGTATTCTTGGGCATTATCACATATACCATAGCCGTATGGGACTACAGCAGGAGAAAGCTGTTCCTAAGCCCCTGTGAAACACTTCCCCCTCCAAAACCCAAGTTCACAGTGGTCTAAGGTGGTAATGTGAACACCCGCTAGTAGTTACAGGGACATCATCTTGAATTACTATTTAGACAACGGTGATCTGTTTTCATCTTCTGGATAAAAGCCGAATGAATATGTGAACAACTTCCACAAAAAAAAGTATTGGCTGTGTGGTGTGTTGCTAGTTGGAAGATAAGAGACTTCTGTCTGGGTGCTTGATCTAGCAGGAGTGATTCTCACCTGCAAGCCACTGCTTGACTGCTGCAGTCAGATTGCGCTGAATTTGCATGTGTGAATCCACCCCAAATCTTTCCCCTGTTGCTTTTTTGGTCTTTGCATCTGTGGCCCAAGGTCACTATTGTCATCCATCCATCCAGATGAATAGAAGGCAGCAGAGGTAAGGAAAGTTACTTCCTTCTTAGGTCACTATCCTCTTCCCCTTCTGTTTGTCTCACCAGCATTTGATCTCTTTTCTTCTCCCCTCCCCTTCCCCTTCTTTTTTGATAAATGACATAATACGCAAATTACATTTAGCCATGCAAATTTTCCTGGCAGTAACAGATGTTGCTGTGCATATGGAAAACAGCTATTTGTATCCATTTACTCTTAACAAAAGATTTGTAGATTGACAGAATGTGTGCCTGAAAGGAGGGCTGTTAAACTATTATATGAGCAAGGAACAGAGGCCTGGTTTGGCTTGAAACGGAGCTTTAATTAGTTTTTTTAATATTCCGTGTAGCGGTTGGATAATATCTCCTAATGGGTATTTAGAATGAGATGAGAGAGATGGGGGGGCAGGTAGAAGGCACAGATAACAGAGCAGGAGCATGTGCTGTGCCTGTTCCCATCGTGGGGGCACATCACAGATCATCTGTTAGATGCACATCACTAGTGGACATGTGCTAGCCAAGGACACTGTGCCAGGCAAGGTCATATTTGGTTCATGCCTAAATTTTGAGTGACGACTTTGTTTCCCTGTCAAAAACCCTAGACTTGGACCCTTCTTTTCCGTTTCTCCTTGTGTCCCTCAAAAACACCCCTCCCAAAAAAACCTCCCTCTGATTTCTCTGTAGTTCTCATGATAGAGTTGGGAGGGGGAGGTTGGTTTACTTGAGGCTGGGAAGGGCTTGATCAGGTCTAGCTGGGGTGGTAAACCTTTCTGCGGGCTATACTACCCTCAGACTGCCTGGGTTATATATATTCTATATACATAGAAATGTAGCATGTCCAGGAGAAGGCTAGGCTAGATCCTGCCTCTCAGATATCTATTTTTCTATTTGGAGAGGGCAGGGAGGGTTGTATGGTGGAGCATTTAATCATGTGGACCCCATTTATAGCCTGAAGTGGTACACCCCAGATACAGGTTTACCATCTCATTGAAGGCTTACACAGCAGTTACATGTAATATCTCCCTCCCCCATTTTTTAAAAAAAGATTATGGAGATGCTTCTGTGGTAGGTTGCAAATGGGATTGGAACAGCCATGGAGAGGATTTCCCCTTATGAAAACTGCCCTCCCAAAGCTGCTACTTATCTTCTCTCCCCCGGTGGTGAAGAGATACCGAAGAAGGACTGGGGGGTGGGAAGAGTCATGTTGGGTGAAATACCAGTCCCACCCTCTGCTTTGCCATTGCCATAGTCTCCAACAGCCCTGAAAATGTCAGGACTGCCAAAAAAAAAACCTTAAGCCATCATGGCTTCTCACTATGTCATGCAGAGTCCCTAATTCTGCAAGTGGGGAAAGGGAGCGGGGCAGGGGGAGGGCAGGGGGAGAAGGAGGAGGCATGGCCCCTCATGGTGGTGTAGTGGGACTCACAGGGAGGGGAGGGGCAGGGGCACCAGGTGCTCCCACTGTGTTCTTGGGGGGGAGGGGCGAGGCAGCAGCACTGATGTATTTTCATCTGAGGAATGTTGGATGGTATGCACCTCCTACATGCAGGAAAACATGTGCCTGCACCTCCCTGAGGTACTCAGATCTGCTTGGTCCTGGAGAAGCAGGCCTCCCCTTGGAGGGAGAGGGGAGAAATGTTTAACTCTGGAGATAAGAGATGCTCTGACAGGGAGTGATTTCATGTATATTGCATGTGGAACCAATATGAGGGCCTCCCAGATGTTGGTGGACTCCAACTCCCATCATCCCTGAGCATGAGCCATGCCTTCTGGGGAGTCTAGGAGTTCAAACTCAACAGCATCTGTAGGGCATCATGTTGGCTAACCATTGGCTATGTTTGAGATGTTTCATGGGACGAGGTCCTCTCTCTGCTCCTTTCAGCACACCTGACTTCCTTCCCTGCACCGCAAACTGAATGTGCGGCTGCTAATGCCACTCTGCTCAACCAAAAGCCCATCTCCTCTCTTCCCCTCTGGAGAGGAAGAAGATTGTTGTACTAAAAATAAAGCTTTGGATACACATACTGGCAAATTCAGGTTGTGCATTTATCCTTGATTGGAAGGTTTTGTGCAATAAACCTTCTTCTCCCAAAAGCCTGGACTTCTTGCAATAAGGAAAGTACGGTAATGGGTAAATGCACTGAAAGGCATAGGATAATGTTTGTGTGACACATCATCATCTAACCTCCCTGCAGACATCTGAATGTTCATTACATAGCTGGTGGCGTGCAATCTTTCTGCAAACCGATCGAGTTGGATGCTCTGCAAACAGGTTGTGCCCCCAGACATATAGATACTCCTGAGGAATTAATGGTGTGGGGAGTCAGTAGCACTGAAGACCCACCCTCTCTCAGTGACGCTTCCTCTAGCTAGTATGCTACTTTCTCTGCTGTGAACTGCCCTGAGATCTTTGGATGGTGAAGGGTGGTATACAAATTTAAGAATTTTAAAAAATAATAAATCTCTGAGCTGCATGTTGGAAGGTGTGTGAGTGTATGTGGGGTGGGACAATTGCAAGGGGAAAGGGAGGCAAGTTTTTAGCCTTTTCCACTTGCAGTTGTGACTTCCCTAATGACCACATTGAAAAGGGCATCTCTCAGAAGAAAAGCCTGTTTCCTGGGACAGAGGTGGGGAGGCAACTGGGAAAACTGAAAGTCTAGCTGGAAAGGATTGGTGGTCACCTGCCAGTGCCTTGAATTTCTACCCCACAGCTGTGCTAACGATAAGAATAATAACCATAAAGCCTTTGCATGGTCCCTCCATGGAGGCAGGTGGCATTCTGCGGCAGGGTCTTCTCTGTTGTGGCTCCAGCTTTGGAATACTTTCTGAGGGAAGCTCCCCTGGTACCAGCTCTGCTTTTTTTGTAGCGCCAGGTTACAAAACCTTTCTATTGGTCAAGGCTTTTTGGTGTGCTTCATCCCCAGATGAAAGTTGAGATTCCCAAATTCAGTCATTATGCTTTGTTCATACATACAGGATTGTGGATGACCGATCACTCTACCACTATCATGTTTTCTATGCATGGCAGTTCTCTGGTGCACATGAAATGCCAAATGCCATGTTGAAAGAAGAGAGAACGTGGTCGAGGTTAGAATGTGTCCACCCCCCATGCTTCTCCTCATGCTTCACTATGGTTCCTCCTCAGCCATTTAAATCATGGACTCCCTCATCTTTCTTTCCATTATGATTCAAATCTCTTTATTAAATCTGACCCCAGTGTTGGCTCACTTTTGCCAGTGGTGTCCATTCCAACCCACTGTCCCTTCTTAACTAAAAATGAGAGCCGCTGCAAGTCACACCCTCCAGCCTGAGAGCTGGTTGGTCATCTATTGCTATGGGAAAGGCACTCTGTACATGCTCAAATGCAGTCTCTTCCTTGTTGAATCACATATCCCAAAGATGAATGATGGTACAAACAGGTCCTGAAGCAAAGCCCTGGATGACACTGGGTCCAAAATGAACTATGTCCACGTGTCTCCCATGCCCAGTTATTCAGTTCCTCTGCTTCCTGAATTCTGGACTGATTCATACCTGCATGTAGCACCATTCAATTTCTCTGTGCCTTTAGTGTCCACTGTGCAGATGAATGTGTGGACTGACTCCATTTTTTAAAAAGCATTAGGTGAGGAAGTTGGCTCTTACTCAATCCATTGGTCTATTTAGCTCAGGACTGTCTGCGCTAAGGGGAAGCAGACTGGAGATACAAGGGACTGAGCCAGGGACCTTCTGCATGTAGAGCAGGTGCTTCACCACTGAGCTATGGTCCTTCCCTACTGTCTGTGGTGTTAGATCTGTGATGGGCTATTCACACATGAAAGTAATTTCCGGATGTTGCAGCTGTCGTCTGGCAGCCAGTATGCATGTGGGAAACAGCTCTGTCATTTCACTATGGTCCCTGCCTCTCCTTTCCCTTCCCTTCCCTGCAGACCCTGAATATCTCAGCCTGCAACTCCCCCCTTCCACCATTATTCCAGCTCTGCCCACATTTCACCCCCATCTGTATTTATAGCCCCCAGCAACCCGCCCCCCATCCTTCCGTCTTCCCGCAGCCTTTCCCCCTGCATGCGCTGCTATGCTGATGCGCCTCCAACCTGACCTCATTTCTTCCAGCAAGTCTAAAAAGGACAAAGGGGAGAACTTCTTGGATGTGCATGGAAATAAATAAACAAAAACTTGAATCCGAGCCAGCAGCGCCGTGTAGAGCCCTTTGTTGATATAATTAGAGTTTTGAAATAGAATTGATCAAGTGCCACTCCCAAAGACAAATTGCATCCTTTCTTCCCCCGACGCAGCTCCCGCGCTGCAGAGACTGGGCTTTAGCAATCATCGGAGTGCAGAGCAATCTTTCCTTTTACTTGAAAAAACATGATGGGCAATATATCGGGGGTGGGGATGAGGTGCATATATCTTTGCTCTGGCGGGTGTACTTGCCAACTGCGGGGGCTCGTATAACTTCCCCAGGTGCTGTGGAGCTCTTCCTAATTGATTGGCTGAAAATATATACACCTTTGGGGGATAGAGTGGAGTCCTTGGGAAGGGGAGCATTAATATCCCCCTTGTTTTGTGTATGTGCATGTGTAAAAAGCAAAGCTTGTGCAAAGCAGGGCGTGGGGCTCCCCCCACTCCCAGTGCATTTATTCGGTTCTGGAATGAGTTTTGATTTCTTCTTCTTGCTTATTTGGTTTTATTTATTATAACATGTATAACTTTTCATCCAAGGTGCTCAGGTTGGCATACTTTGTTCCCCTCCCTTCCCATTTTCTTCTCACAACAACCCTGTGAGGTAGGTTAGGCTGAGAGAAAGAGAGCAGCTCAAGGTCACCCTGTGAGCATGGTGGCCGAGTGGGGATTGGAACCTTGGTCTCACAGGCCCTGGTTTGATGCACCACCCACTGTGCCACACTGGTTATATGGTATAGGGGATTTCCTTCCTAGGAGTAAAGGTTAGTTAACCAGTCTGCTTAGCAGTTCACCCATAAATCTGTTCTGTCAAGCTATGATTTTGTTCTGTCAAGCTATGATTTAAATTTTGTGTTTAAATATACATTTCTACATTTCTCAAAATATTTAAATAACAAAACCCAAAACTTATTCTGATGCAGTTTTTGAGCAGATAGCTGCACTGGAATATGCATTTTCAAGAATGTGTTTTTCGGCAGAGAAGTGCATCAGAACTGTAAAAATGTTGCCAGAGAACTAAATTCTGGGTCAATTAGTATCAGATTTTTTTGGGGGGGGGAACCCTCCCAAATTCCTCCTTTGGCGACATTTGCACAGAGGCTAACACTACTATTTCTTGTGAAGGGGAGTAAGAATCTCTAAGGAAATTCCTCAACACTTCCCTCCAGGGGCCATTGTAGGATCAGCAAGGGGCTGCACACACTGCATGGCTTTTTAGCCAGAGGGCATCCCTGAGCTGAATGCATCTGTCTTGGCGGAGAGGCACCCTACCTGCCAGGGCTGCAACTGTGCTCTTGTACAGCTTCCATTCATTTCAACACGGCTTATGCAAAAGTACTATCCAGATAACGGTGTGCATTACTTCCCTTTCTTCCAAGGTGCACCAAACCTGCCATATGACAGAATTCCTGCATCTTGCCTCTTGGTAGGGATGGTTCTGCTGTTTAAATCATCTTCATCATCAACAACAACACCACACATACACAAAAGCCAGTAGACATGTATATGTTTATTACAATGATTCCAGAAGTTATGATAACTGTGGTATGCACCCCCCCTCCCCAAATTAAAACTGAAGAAGCACTTTATTTGTCCCTTGTAGGGAGTGGGATATTTTGCAGCCTCTATGAGTAACATTTTAACGATTCTCAGTTGCTTTAAGAATCACCATTCTGGGCACAGTAATAAACGCCAACTCCAACTCCTTGAAAGATTCCATCAATGGTGTCTGCGAAAAATTTTACACATCACTTGGGAAGACAGGCGAACTAATGTCAGTGTACTGGAAGAAGCAAAGATCACAAGTGTCAAAGCAATGATTCTTCAACTTCAACTTCGTTGGACTGGTCATGTGGTTTGGGTGCCTGATTATTGTCTTCCAAAGCAACTACTCGATTCCCAGCTCAAGAATGGAAAGCAAAATACTGGTCAACATCAAAAGAGGTTTAAAGAGTCTCTCAAGGCAAATATATATATATATATGTGTGTGTGTCTGTGTGTGTAACATAAGCACCGATAACTGGGGAACACCAGCCTGCGAGCACTCCAACTGGAGAAGAGCCATTACCAGGGGTGTCATGGACTTTGAAGAAGCCTGAGCTCCAGCCAAGGAGGAGAAACGAGCTAGGAGGAAGGCATGTTTGACAAACCCTCACTGTGATCAACTCCCACCCGGAAACCTATGTTCCCACTGTGGAAGGATGTGTGGATCCAGAGTTTGCTCCACAGTCACTTACGGACTCACTGTTAAGACCGTGTTCATGGAAGACAAACTTACCCGGCTATGATTGATTGCCAAAGAAGTAAGAGACATAGGGAACTGCCTTATGCAGAGTTTGACCACTGGACCATTTAGCCTAGTGTTATCTGTCCTAACTGGCAAGGACTCTCCAGTGCTTCTGACGGCAGCCTTTCTCAGCCCTGTGCGGACATGCTGCAGATCAGACCTGGGGCTTTCCACATGCAAAGCATGAGCCAAGAAATGAGTTATCCAGCCTCAGTGGAGGCTGATGGGAAGCAAGCAAGACAAGAACAATGAATCACACAGAGACACAGCAGGCAGCATCCAGAGCGGATTAGTGTACTGAGATCACAAGAGCCTATAACGACTTAATGAGTTCATTTCTCATGGCACACTAACAGTTCTCCCAGATCTGGAAACAACTCTTCCATGATAACAAACTTGATTCATAAACTATTGGGGAACCATAACCAAGAGTACTGCACAGATGTTTCTTTTGATTTTCATCCATCTAATCAATTCGTTTATGAGACCCATTTGTGCTCGGCCTGCCTCCTATCAGCCATCTGTATGTTTATTTTGCTCAGGACCCTCCCAAAATGGCAGTCGCACACTGTACAATCTGCTTGCTCCAAGTGGAACCTTTGATAAGGTTTGCTATTTCCCCGCCACAATAGTTTGCAATAATTTCCCATGCTGTTGTGCAGGAGAATTATTTTCTTGGGGGTGGAGGGGAGAGGTAACCTTTTTATACAAGCATCTCTGCCCTTAAACATTTTACTTAGACACAAGCCACACACCCATAATCATATACGGTACCAGACCCCCCCATTTGTCCACCCTTCCAAACTACTTGGCTGGGAATCAATCCCTGTACACGAGAGCCTGGCAAAATCCACGCATTCACCATATCAGATAAGTTTTCCCTGCCATTCCAGGTGAGCTTTGATATGAAAGGTGATGTCAGTGATTGAGGCAAGTCTTTGGTTAGAGCTGGGCTTCATCCTGGTGTGGGGCAGTAGCATTGATGGAGATATTGAAACTGTCCCTGTAAATTGTGAGAAGCTCAGACAATTTGTTCCAGAGAGGGGATCAAGGGAAGAAAGAGGACTGTGTAGTTTAGGGATAAAAGGAGTGGCTGAATATCAGCATACTTTCATCTAGGTGCTTCAACGGGTGATTTATAATGGAAAGCGGTACCTGGGTGGGATATAATTGCTGTATCATTAAACTAGGTCAGGGGTTGAGAACCAATGGCCCCCCACAAGCTCCCATGAGTCCCAGCCAGTACAGCCAGTGTAGGATTTAGGGTAGTGTGGGTGGTTCCCCTGCTCAGGGCACTGAGCCAAGGGGGCGCAGCAATAGTAGTAGCAAAACCTAGATTTATATGGGTTCCAACCCAGAGTTAGGTCCATTGAGAACATCCATAAAAAACAATGGTACCAAAAGGAATTATTGTGAGAATAAAAAATATTTTCAGGGGTGGGCGAATATTGTCCTCAAGGCTTCATAGTACCAAAGCCCACCTCTGATGGCTGACAATGAAGGGTGATGGGAGTTGTAGCCTAGCAACCTCCACTGGGCTACAGGTTCTTCCTCCTTGAACTAGGGGTAGGATTGTATCAGAAGTAGACAGGCATCTTATAAAGGCAAGGAGGGAGTACAACTTGTGCAAGCTTTCCCGCCTTTTTGAATGGGAAGGGTTGGAAGTACCGTGTTTACTCGAGTCTAATGCGCCATCAAATCTAATGTGCACCTCAATTTTCAGAACCTTGAAACCAAAAGAAGTATTTGCTGGCAAATGTAAATGTGCCATCGAATCTAATGCACACCTTAATTTTCGCAACAAAAAAGGTGAGCATTAGATTTTAGTAAATACGGTATATACACACAGTTCACAGGATTGCCAGATCCCTTGAGGATGCAGTTTGTAGGATGGAGAGCCACTCCTTTGAGGGCTTCAAAGCACATAATGGTTTCTTCCCTGTTCATTGATTTTTCTAGCCCGGACATGCATGAGCTCTGCTTGAGTAAACTTTTTTACTTAAGGTCACATTCACAGGAGCACATGGTGCAGATTAACTACCCCTTATAATCTTTAACTGCCCTGTTGAAATTAGAGTTGGGTTGTTAGAAGAGTATATTCCACACACTCCCTCTCAAAGCACGGGTGAAACAGAGATTCTAATATCCATTTGTGTGTTTGTGAATAAGAGTTTGGAGGTTATCAGAATGATTGAGTGCAACTTTATTGCATTAGCCACAGGCTAAAGCAATTTGCCAAGTTTTTTTAAAAAAATACTGAAGATAAACATAAAAAGTAAAATAGAACATCCATATGAAATCCACAGATCTTATGCCCAAATAGTAAGTAATCATATATAACTAAATAGTCCACTAAAATAAACTTAATGAACCCTAGACAGAAAAACACATAAGGGGCACAATCCAAGCAAACTTTAATAGCACATTCCATTTCATGTTTACTCAGAGGTAAACCCTAGTATTCATAAACCTGCAGTCTTTTTGCTATGTTGTGCTTTGATAATTTTAGGCTGCCCAGGACCTCCAAACATTCTGCTCAGGCTTGTGTTTCAGAGAGGTCACTTCGGTGATGTGGTCCAAACGAAAGCAGGGCAATATGTTTGGCACCAGCTTGGCTGCAGGAGTTGCCGGAAGGAGGCGTACAAGACTACAATTTCTATAGAATGGAAAGCCATCTCATCATAGTGGGGAAGATTGTGATCAGGTGACCGTGTACTTGCTCAGTCTGCTGTCCAGGTGCTAACTAACCATTTGAGGCAACTTCAAGGCTCCTGTTCTCCCTTCTTAGGGTTCTTTTATCTTTAAACCAGATTTGGACCAGGCACCCATTCAAACAGAAGACTGCCAATAGCTATAGGGCTCTGCATTCTATGCAAGGCAAGTGGGAGAAAAAGCCACAAACTTGCCACTAAGGAGCTCTGAAACATGTGAAGAGGGGTTCAACCTGTGCAAGGGGGCAACTTTAGTAGAAAGAACCCTTAGACCAGGCGTAAGGGGTTGTTATGGCATGCACAGAAGAACAGGTGTGCCACACAGTGGTAGCAGTGAAGCACAGGTGCAGCAACTTGGTATAGCTTCTGGTACACCAGGGCCAGCAGGAGAAGACAGATTTTCCAAGCTGCTGCATCTCAATCCGGACCATCGTGACTATTTATTAATTTGCAGCTCAATACAAATCCCATGTTAACTTGAATGAACTCAATATTTCTTTCTTCCACATACCAGGCAGCTGGGAGCCATTCATGCAATGTCTTTTCTTCGGGGGTGGGGGGTGGGGTGGTGATTGACTTTGATTCCCATTTGATGCAAGGTCACCTATTGACTCCAGTAATTTTGATTTCATTTTTTTTAAAAAAAACTAATCAAAATTGAGTTTGATGCTAGTAATGTATCCTTTTTGAAAACACACACACGAGAACAACGTGAAATTGAGTTGAATCCAGCAAAGCTTTCCAAAGGGCATGAATGCTAATGGAAGAAGGACCTGCATACCTGTTGGCTAACTGAATGAAGGCCAGGGCGCTATGCTGAAATATATTTTACAGACACCCAACTTCGTACGTTGTTATTGGAAGGTATGCTAATAGGAAATCTGCACGCTGACAAAGGAATAAGGATGGGGTGCAGCATAGTTTCTGAAGCTGGGAGAACTTAAATCAGGGGGAACCAACATGATGCCCTCTAGATGTTCATGGAATCATAGAATCTTAGAGTTGGAAGGGACCAACCCTCTGCAATGCAAGAATCTCAACTAACGCATCCTTGACAGACGGCCATCCAACCTCTGCTTAAAAACCTTCAAGGAAGGAGAGTCCACAACCTCCCAAGGTAGCCCGTTACACTGTCACACAGCTCTTAACATCAGAAAGTTTTTCCTGATGTTGCTGGACTACAGCTCCTTGACCACTGATCATGTTGGCTGGGACTGATGGGAACTGGAGTCCAACATATCTGCAGAGTCACCACGATGACCACCAGCTCTTCCCATATTCACATTCCCAAATACTCAGATCAACGTCTGAGGTTCTGTTGTGCAGTACTGGGGGGGGGGCGGTACTTGGAGCAGGGCCTTTTTTAGTTGTGGCACCAGTGCCGTGGAGTGCCTTCCAAGGTGGGCTCAACTCCTGGCTCTTTTGTGCCTTGCTGTTTGACAGCCAATGAAATCATGGTTGTTTCTGAAGGCCTTTGGGGATGATGCTGGCTCATAATGCTGGTTTTATTGCTACCTTAGCTTCTAGTCTGGTTATTTTTTTGTTTGTTTTTTTAAATACTGGCTGGTTCCCTCTATGTCCACAGCTGTACCCACCCTCAGTCCAAAGCTGCTCTTTCCACTTCTACTGTTCACCACTTATTTGCTGCCACCTGCTGCGAGAAGGAAATACATTGCTGCCCTTCACCTCTGCTTCATGGCTCAACTATCAGCAACAGGTACCCACCTTGCTGGTCCTGGTTGTGCTGCTCCTTCTTCCCAAAGAGCTGATATTCTCTCTCTCTCTCTCTCTCTCTCTCTCTCTCTCTCTCTCTCTCTCTCTCTCTCTCTCTCTCTGGCTGCTCCAGTCCTAGGCATGGAGATAGGAGCAGAGGAAGACAGCAAGCGAGGGAAGGAAGGGGCTTTATGGTGGATGAGCCCGTGCAGAATAAATTATTCAAATCAATACCATATATGCAAAATTGCTTATTTTGCATAAATGCCTTCAATTTGTATGCTGCATTCTGAGCTCAATATTTGATGTTCAGAAAGTGGATTTTCTTTTTCTTTGGCTGTTTCTTTTTTCTTTTTAATTCTGCTTTTGCACTGAGAGCAGTGAGGCACAAGGTGGGAAAGTGTCTGTAAGTGGTGGGCACTCAAGGCAAGATGGTTAAAAGAAAGTGACTGGAGGTCAGGGAAGAGGGGCTACCTAATCACACAGCACACAGGATCTGCCTCCTTAAAACACCAAAGAAGCTGCTTACAGGCCCTGCTTGACCAGTCTGATACCGCCCTCTGCACCAGTGAGAGTTATTTTTGTGCCAAACACTGTATTTCCTACATGCAAAGTAACAGGCATCCGCATACCCTCCAACATTTCTCTGATTAAAATAGGGATGTCCTATTCCATAATAATAATATTATTAATAATAATTTTGCTATTTATGCCCCACCCACCTGACTGGGTTGCCCCAGCCACACTGGGTGGCTTCCAACCTATATAAAAGCATAATAAAACATTAAACATTAAAAACAACAACTTCCCTTCACAGGGCTGCCTTCAGATGGATCAGGGGTCAGCTCCATACCCTTCAACATTTCTCTGGTGAAAACAGGAATGTTCTAAGGAAAAGCGGGACATTCCAGGATCAAATCAGAAACCAGGAAAGCTTCTATAAATCTGGGACTGTCCCTGGAAATTAGGGACATTTGGAGGATCTGCATTAGAAACCTGCAGTTGCAGACAGCAGTGCTTCTTGGATACCAGTTGCTGGAAGTCGCAGGAGGGAAAAGTGCTCTTGTGCTCAAATCCTGCTTGGTCATTATGAGAACAGGATGCTATAGTAGATGGGCCATTGGCCTGATCCATCGGGCTCTTCTTATGTTTTTGAACCCCTTAATCCAGGCATGGCCAAACTTGGCCCTCCAGAAGTTTTGGGACTACAATTCCCATCATCCCTGACCACTGGTCCTGTTAGCTAGGGATGGTGGGAGTTGTAGTCCCAAAACATCTGGAGGGCCAAGTCTGGCCATGCCTGCAATCAGTAAGGCGTATAGAGGACCATATTTGCTGTGTGGGATGAGAAGGTGGTGCAGTTGCTCACTATCAATCAAGGTACACTTGCACAAAAACGATGGCACAATACTGATAACAAAAGACTGGAGGCTTTAGTTGGGAATAGGATAGAAACCAAGGGGCCTCTGCATATTCCATGCCCCCTCCTGCAGAGCTATAGCCTAAAAGAAAGGAGTAATTATTCTGCAGTGCAAGTCATGGCCTTAAGTGCTCTCCAGCACGAGTAAATATTTGAATTTGATTTGTGCACCTGAAAGGGCTATGCATTCCCCTACTAAATGCAACGCTAACCATAAGCTTGTACAGTCAGATCAATATCTCCTGGTAACAATAAAGCTGCAGCTCTGTCTCACAGTCGGACCAATTATATAGAGTAGGCTGCTCAGGTTTCACAGCAATCAGGATCCGTCCCATCACACTAATCTTCCCCAGGAACTCACTGGGTTATCTCTAGTCATCCAATGCCCCAGGGTCTTTCTATCTTGGCAGGGACTGCCACGCAGCAGAGATTTACTGCCTCTGCAGTCGGGAGGCCAGAGGCATCAGGTCCTGAGGCCTTCGTGATTTTCTTTACCGACTGTGGTTCCTGTATTTAACTCTGGCTGCTTTCCCGTTCTGAGAACCACTGGCAGAAACCCACAAGATTCACGTAAACACAAGAATTTGCATGCACAGACAGGAATGTCAACAAGATTTTCTGGGCCGCTGTATATGGATTCCCTCCCCAGCAATCTATTGACAAGAACTGGTGCTCATTCCAAATATAAAATGGAGAGGGGACAAAAACATACGCAACCTTGAGCTCCTGAGTGGGAAAGCAAGTTACAAATCTACGCCACCCAGCGCATAGTTAAACTAGGGCATCTAGTCCCACGAATGGCTTTAAAAGAGTATTAGACAAATTCATGGCTCCTAGCCACAGGGGCTATGCTCTGTCACCATGGTCAGAGGCAATAATGCTTATTATTGTTATTGTTATTACCATCATTTAATTATTTATTTAAATGTGTATACAGTGGTACCTCTGGTTACGTACTTAATTCGTTCCGGAGGTCCGTTCTTAACCTGAAACTGTTCTTAACCTGAAGCACCACTTTAGCTAATGGGGCCTCCCATTGCTGCTGCGCCACCGGAACACAATTTCTGTTCTCATCCTGAAGCAAATACTTAACCCAAGGTAATATTTCTGGGTTAGCAGAGTCTGTAACCTGAAGCGTATGCAACCTGAGGTACCACTGTACTGCCCTTCATCTGCAGATTTTAGGGCAGTTTACAACATAAAAATGCAATATAAAGCACCGAATACATAATAAAAACAAGAACAAAAAATAGATCAATAACTCCCTCCCCCTTCTAGCAATACAAGTTGCTAGGAACTGTAAGAGGCTTCTCATAGGTATCTGGTTGGCCACTGTGGGTGGAATTCAAAATGGTGCTATGTCAGTGCACACACTGCAGCTTTCCAGGTGGAACAGTCCCTCCTCTTCTGCCCACGTGCTATTTCGGCGGTTCTCCTGACACCCCCTTGCCAGGGGCATTAGGTATATGGGGCGCAAGGGGCTTTAGGTCCCCATATTTTGGGGCAGGTGGCTTTAAACCACCCCAATATTGAGGGGAGTGCCCCCGCTGCCAAATGCCCTCCATGCATCCCAGCCCCTAGTCCAGGAGCCCAGGAGCCAGGCGGGGGCAGGGACAAGCAAGTGTGAAGATTGCCCTCTGCACATCCTGCCCCCACCAGGCGTCACATGAGATGTCATGTGGCTGTGTCCCTTCAAAGGGGCAAGTCGGTGCCCCTGCCCCTCGCAGCCAATTTTGGATGTGCCAAGAAGGTGCAGAAGCTCTCACTCAGGGCATTGGTTCTTCACACACAACTGTCTTTCCTCCATCCAGGTAACTAAGAGGCATCATCAGAGTGCAAGGACACATTCCAGCCAGGCAAAACCATTCACACAAGGTGCAAAGTGGGGATGGTGAGGAATGTGGCCTGGAAAGAGTCAGGGTCCTCCCCCCAGTTGGAACTCATAGGAACTCAGTTCTGGCACCCTCAGGTGGACACCATTGCCATTCTAAGAGAACAAGGGAGGCGTTCATGGTGAGTTCTGGCACCTCTTTTTCTAGAAAAATAGCACTGGGAAGAGGAAAGTGGATGGTCAGGCTGTGTGCCCTGGGGAAGTCCTCATATGTGAGTGAGCCCTGGTGGTAGTAAGCATGGCATACATGCTCAGACCAGAGCCAAATGGCTTGGCACTGCCATTATTTCTCACAATGCCCTGAGGCAACAGCATGTTGGCTCCCAGACCAAACCAAGTGGCACTGATTGGAACACTGGATTCATTTTTTAAAAGGGGGGCCTAGGTAGAGCTGTGTGATCCAAACAGCTCCCTCAGAAGTTTTTGTTCTGATTTTGAACCTACCCTGTGGGCTCATCCAGACTTCCATTTGTAGGCACAGGTCCGTGCTTTCCAGGCATGGATCCAAGCCGTTGCTTCCTCCGGGAAAACCAGCTGTTTACCACTGAATTGGAGCAAGTCTCCATCTGTGGAACATCCAATCAATCTTTGCTCCAATTTTGAGTAGGAAGTGGGTTTTCCTGGCAGGACTGAAAAAAGCCAACAGCAACTGCTTGGACCTGTGCTTGGAAACCATGGACTTATGAAGTCTGGGTGAGCTCTGTGTCTGCTTTACCCTCATCAACACTCCAGAAACCTGGGAAAGAGAAAGGAATGTCAAGGACTGAATGAGAAAATAAATAGCATTGGGCTAGTATTAGAGCTGTGAACCAATTGAACAGGGGTTTTTTGGTTGGCAATTCTCTTGCCTTTTGACCCATTAATTCAGTTAAGTTTGAATAATCTTGCATGTTACTTCAGCCTTGGTGTGTTTAAGTTACCTCACATTCCCTTCAATATCTCCACATGACATCTGTATTCAGTATAAGCACCTTTCTGAGATTCTGAGGGAAGTATGAGATAACTTAATAAGCAAAAGCTACTGCTCAATATTAAAAAGAAAGGGCATCTTTCATATTTGCTTCTTTTCCCCATATTTCCCGACAACAGTAACAAAGCAGCAAAAAATATTGAAAACAGCTTTAAAACAAACTAACAGGTATGCTCTTAATTTGCAGTTCTTCTAATTAAAATTGCCTATCCCCACTCCTTAAATCTTTAGTTGACTAATCTACCGATCAGACCTGTACAATGAGCCTAACGCTGTGTTGGACTTTGGGGTTGACAGGTCAAAACTGAAGGTACTTTTAAGTCTCCCAAGACAGCAGGAAACAAGGTAACTCCTCCTACCAGTTTTCTCCCTAGTCATGATGGTCACTTTGCTCTGTGAAAAGGCTTGGGGCCCTCATCAATTGCAGCAGGGATGGGGAAACTGGATCCACACAGCTGGTCCAATCCCCCCATCCCACACCACTCCAGTGGCCAGCTTTGACAGGAAGTATGAATTAGGTAAACTCACTTTGAAGTGCAAATTAAATTAAACTTATTCCCCATTCCCAGTGAGTGACAATGCTTACATGGCCAAAATGGCATCACCCACCCAGAAGAGGGAAGTATCTTTTTTTAAAAAAAAAAAATATTTTTATTAGTTTTTACACATATTAATGACAATACAAGACAAACACAAACATCAAAAAACAAACAACAAAAATTGACTTCCCCATGCCTTCCCTTCGCCACATCCTTGTTTTACCATTTTTCGAGCAACTCATCAATCAGTCTTTAGTTAAGTCCCTTTTGAATTTCCTTAAAGTTTAAGATTTACAGCTGTAGTTCTTTGTTTCCTACCCCTTAACATCTTATCAGTCCACAATTTTACAGTAATTTTTAAGATATGTTTTAAATTTCCCCCAGTCCTCTTCCACTGTCTCTTTCCTCTGGTCCAGTTAGGATTGAGCATGCTCAATGGGCATGGAATGCTGATTGGCTACTGGGGGTGGAACAGACAACCAGGAGGGCAGAACAAAATGGCGTATCCTGGAAAAAAGCATGGCTGGCTATGCAGATGACCTGGCATGATTGACTGGAGGGGGAAAAGGATTGGGATGACAACACTGTGTCTGATGTCGGGGCAGGACCCAATAGTGCACTGGGAGACATCTCCAATCCATGGACTGGTTGGACGTAGAGGAATGGTGGAAAGAACCCGCTGTGGAACAACCAAGGGAAGAAGTCTCAGAGCCCAGGGAGTGGTGGTGGGACAACTGTGAGTGGTCACAAGGAGAAGAGGTGGTGTTGGAAGCTGAAGAGGTGACAGGGCTTAGTGAGCTGAGAGAGCCTGTGGCAGAGAGAAGCTTAGAATCAGAAGCTGAAAGAGGAGAGTGGGATGAGGGAGGTTTACAGGCAGAGATGAGTCTGACTGGTGAAAAGTCACAGGTATTTCCCACTCCTGCTGCGACAAGCTTCCCTCCCGCTGATTTTCCAGAACCAGGAGAGGCATGAAACGGGAGGAGCAAAGACAGGTATGCAGGTGCAGTCTTTGATTGCTTGGGGAAAGCCCTAGGGAGGAGGATACATAGACATCTGTGGGAAGGCATGAACCTTCAGTCTTGGCAACTGCTTCATGGGGGGCAAGACCTGCCAGGCTCATTAGGCCTGATATTCTGCCAGGTCCGGGTGGATTGTGTTTTTGCCAATGAAGAGTTAACTCCAACCTGTGATTTACTGCCAACTTGTTTTGACATGCTGGATCTCTCAGCAGTAGCCAGTCCTAGGTATGCCCCTGGACACACTGTTGGATGTGCTGGTGTAAGCAGATCCAGCCCATGTGCAGGAGTGCCCGCTTGCTTGCCCAGCCCCAACACCTAGGATGTGAACCATGTGAATGACTCCAGTTCTTCAAAAGGGCAGCCCAAGGGGTGTGTCTTCACTTGGGCCTAGCCCTGTATCTTAGAGCTCTGCTTTTAAACTTCTGAAATGTGTAGCCTGTGACCTGATCTAGGTATAAACAGCACATAGACTTGTGGAATAAAGCCTTCAGAAGTCATGGGGTGGAGAGTCCAAGGACTGTGTTTGAGACTGGGAGCCAGGACAGGACAGGCTGCAATCCTGAAGAGGTGCACTGTCCACACTGCAACATTTCTTAACAGCTCCTACTTGTAATCAATAATTGGAAGAAAGGGTGGCAAATGAATAAAAGCATTCCTTGCTTAGCAGATGACAACACTGATCAGACTTGGATGACATGTCTACCTCCCATGAGAATGTACCTCGAGAGGGTTGAAAAGCAGGATAATATTCCAACCTGGCAGTGGCCTTGTTCTCCTAAAACAGCAAACTCATACAGGGATGGGGCAGAAAAGAGGAGATGAATAGAGGAGATGGACACTGTTCAGACTCAAAGAGACAGTGGCGTAGCGTGGGTTGTCAGCACCTGGGGCAAGGCAAGTAATTTGCGCCCCCTAACCCGTGGATTTGCGCCCCCTAACCCTAACCCCAGATGTTGCGCCCGGTGCGGCCAGCCCCCCTTCACCCCCCACGCTACGCCACTGCAAAGAGAGCATCCACCGGAAAAGGCTGCCTCAAGGCCCTCCCTGCTCCTGTTTCACACGTGAGCACCTGGAATTGCAGAGATGAAGAAACAGATCAGCAGATGCCAGATGCTGGCCAGTTCAGAAAAGGCAAAGGCTGACACAAGGCAAAAACCAGAAGTGCCTTTGAAAACTTCTCCACTGTCCTTGGGAATCTAGCTCAAGGTCACACACACACAGGTTTGCAGTACTTGGAGCCGAGCCCAGATCTTCTTGTCTTGTGGCCCAGTGCCCAAACGGCTGGCCCTCTCCAGTAACAAGGCAGCAGATCACACACGGCAGATGTTGGCTGTGATGCTTAATGTGCTCTCAGAAGATGCTTGGACAGCGGAGGGGGAAAGAGGGAAAGAGTTGGTGTTGGCGGTGGGCAATAGTGAGAGGAGACCACAGGAGGAACCAGAGTAGTTAACTCTGCAGCTCTGAAGTCCCTCTGCGCCCACAGAAGCTTTTATTTCCTGCGCGCTAACCCACAACCTCAGGCAGCTGTGCCCTCCATTGTTAATTATTATAATTAAGATCTGCTTTAATTTAGACCAGTCATTTCCCCCTCTTTGTTAATTACAGGCAGAGAGCCGAGCGCTGTTTTGGTTCCTCAGGAGGGAAATGCTTTCAAGAGCAACTTTTACAGTTCAACTTTGAAACGGCTGAGTAGAAAATACACACACACACACACACACACACACACACACACACACACACACAGACAAATGCCCTCCCCCTTCTCCCTAAATATGGAATGCAATAAATAACAGGCAAAATGGAATCTGCTTGAATTTCCTATTCTTTTATGGATTCCCTTCCTGGCTTCAAGTTATCTTTGAGATGTGATGGCTCAGCAGTTGTGGAGGGAGGTGAGAGACAACTTGAGAATTTTTCCCCAGAGATGAAAGAATTACTGTGCCTGACCTCAGCAACACACACACACACACACACACACAGTTGCAGCTGGAGGAAAATAGATTTGGGGTGGGTGTCATTTTGATATTGAACCAGTGAGGTGAAAAACAAAACTCCCCCTCAATAATAACCCCTGATCAATGGGATTTCAAATGTATGCCGTTTGGCAAGGGTCATTTGATTTTATTCTCATCATCAATAGTCTTCATTGCTTTGGGAGGGAGGCTCCCCCTCTCGAGTGAAAGTGTCTCTTCGACAAAATAAATAAATAAATGACAATGATAAAATGCCAGTGAGCCAACTGTAGGTTAACTGGATGTAAAAGGGGGCACAGATCCTACGTTCTTGGATTCAGTTCAGTGCAGATCCTGGGAGCTCGCGACCAGACCTCACAAACAGGGGCATTTAGCTGGGAAGTTTAAGGGGGAAGTCCAGAGTTCTGTCTCTTGGTGTGCATAGAACCAGAGACATGGAGGGCGAGGGAGCTGCTGCAGTGACCTGTAACACCTGTGCCATGTTTGTCACTCTGCCGGAGAGCAAGCAACAGCACACCTGTAGCAGGTGCAACCTGGTTAGGTCTTGCTGAAAGAGAAGGTGTAGCAACTTGAGGCCTGCTTAGCCACACCTCAAGCAACAGGACAACATGCAGAGTTACTTGATAGAGCTGAGTTGACTGAGATTGAGCACCAAGATAGATGGGATGCCCCCAGGGTGGAGAAGGATTGCCCATTGCAAGAGTCTAACCCCTGGAGAGATGTGATGCACAGAAGTAGGACAGTCACAAACCACACTTTGCTATTAGAGTTGCAAAATTGCTTCCGTACTCTCACCTTGGACACAGATTCTGGGCCAGAGGAGCTAGGACAGCAGTTGCCAACCTCAAAAGACACGAAGGTGGTTGTGAAAGATACAGTGCACAACATGATTCTTGTGACAGGAGGAGATAGATTTGGAGGAGTCTTTTTCCATTCTTGACCTAACTCCTTCAGATGCAGGGCTACTGACCATGGATGAGTATACGGATAATGTACTTGCTACCTTCCATGGAGATGACATTAGAGAAAGGGAATTGCAGCCTAGACGTGACAATCTGGGAGGAAGGAGTAGGAAGTACTCAAACCATAAGTTTCCGGCCTTTGTAACTTATTCCAACAATATCAAAATAAGCTACAATAAAGAAGAGGGGAAGACTCGAGAACAACAGAAGCAGACCTCAGAATACTCCAAGCAGCCTTTGGAAGGCACAGCCCATAGAATGATTCCAGCTACTCCACAGGGGAGGAGGAGATGAGTTGGGGTGATAGGGGACTCCCTACTGAGAACAGAGGAAACAGGATGTCACAGGAAGTATGCTGTCTTCACAATGTGACAGAGAAGTTGCCAAGTCTTCTAAAACCCACTGACCATTACCCCCGGGACCTCAAGGTGCATCTTGGGAAGTTGTCCCAGGTTGGAGGCTTTGTGGTGTGTCCAGCCAATGGTGCCATCGGGGTGGGACTCTGGGGCACAGATCCAGGGCCACACTCACTAGAAGGAGCAGGGAGGACCCCCTCCTCAAATGCATCAGGGATGGCTTACCCCTATTTCAGAGTCCATGAAGGTGATGCATCTTCTCACCTGGCTTTCCCCATAAGACTGTTCCAACCACAGAGTCTAAAATGATGCAACTGCAGTGCTTTGCCCAGAGCCTGTTGTCTGTTCCAAAATGGCACTGGAATGGGCAAGTGGGATTTTAAAAAACAAAACGAGAAGCATGACCACTCAAAAAACATTTCATTATTTCCGTTCCTCCCACCTCCCTGACACCACTTCTTATCTCCCATTACCAAATACCATTATATGGCTGTGAATGGAAAGAGCATTGCTCTTTCTCCACATGCCTGATCTGTACACAGCCGGGGGATGTTATTACTGCCACCAGCCACAGGCTAATAAATAAAAAAGAGGTGTCAAGGTAAAATATACCCTTCCCAGGGAAATGCTTTGTGGGGGAGGGGTGGGGTAGAGTTGGGAGTGGTGGAGAAAAATGACAGAGAAAATAATGGCATGAAACAAGCGCATGGACCCTCCTCTCCGCCATACACACGGGGGGGGGGGGAGGGAGAGACACACGCAAGTGATGGAGAGGTGTTGGGGCTGAGGCGATGTGAGCTGACTCCATGATGTTTCTGTCTCTCAGTCTGTGCAGAAAGGTTTTTCAGTTTGTGTTCCTAGTCTGGTGTCTCTGGTCCCTGGTATACTCCCTTTACATTGCTGTTTTGCAAGCCAAGAGGAGGATACTATCCAGGTTAAAATAAAAGCCTGGGCTTAAGAACAACCAGATATGCTTAGCTTCTATTCCATGCGGAGAGGGGAATACTTTGCCTATAAAAAGTGATTATCTATATATATTAATCTTATCCTGAAACACACACTTTATGATAATAGTCAGGGCTGGGAAACCACAAGCAATTCCTTGGCACTGGTGTCAGTTTTAAAGGAGCTCACCTCAACGTTTTATGTGCCCTGCAAGGCTGATGGCTAAATAAATATTTCAAATCCCAAGGCACCTGAGATATTTCCAACAGTGGTAATAGCAGAGTTTTAACCCTTACGCCCTGCATCCCTGTGGTACCAAAACATATAGGATATACCAGTGCTTGGAAAGTTCACTTTAAAAAGGAATTAGTTCCTGTTCACACCCTCCAAAAATGAACTAATTCTGTTCAAATTCAATTCACAATTCATTCACATGTTGCTCAGCATCCCCCCCCACCAGCCTTCAGAATTTTACAAACTGCTCTGCTATTGTAAAAAATACACTTGAGAGGAACAAAACAAACACACACATACAGTGTAATATGAACACTGGTGGAGGAAGAGGGGGCGGGGGGAGTGCACTGCCCCCGGCACCATGATCCCGGTGGGGTGCCATCGCAGTTGCCTCCCCCCCGTGCTGGGTGCCACGCCCCCAGGACACGCGCCACATCCCAGCGGGCAGCACATCACGCCAGCCTGCTCTCCACCCCCAGTGCTGGAGCATGAAGCTCTGCCACTGAATATGAACAGTTGTTTTATTTATTTTTGCCAACAATTATGATTGTATAAGCTTAAATAGCTGCATCACTTTTCAGACAAGTAAAAATGGTAAGTGAAGTGAAAAATGGGAAGTGAGAGCTGGACCATAAAGAAGGCTGATCACCGAAGAATTGATGCTTTTGAATTATGGTGCTGGAGGAGACTCTTGAGAGTCTCATGGACTGCAAGAAGATCAAACGTCTCCATTCTTAAGGAAATCAGCCCTGAGTGCTCACTGGAAGGACAGATCCTGAAGCTGAGGCTCCAATACTTTGGCCACCTCATGAGAAGAGAAGACTCCCTGGAAAAGACCCTGATGTTGGGAAAGATGGAGGGCACAAGGAGAAGGGGACGACAGAGAATGAATGGTTGGACAGCGTTCTTGAAGCTACCAACATGAGTTTGACCAAACTGCGGGAGGCAGTGGAAGACAGGAGTGGCTGGCGTGCTCTGGTCCATGGGGTCACGAAGAGGTGGACACAACTAAACGACTAAACAACAACAAAAATGGTAAATGCAATGGCCACAATCAAACACAGAGTTAAGAGTGATGAAACCTCCATGCAGTGCTTTTTAAAAAAAGAATATTTTTTTTAAAAAAATGTGCCAGTACTCACCATTAAGTTGTTACAGTAAATGTCACACTTTTAACTTTTGGAACAAAAGGTGCCAGAACTGCATATGCCCGGGGGGGGGGGGCACTGCCCCATCATATATAAATTATTGAATTCAATTAAAATTCAGCCAGAGCTCCAACACAAAAGGAACTCAATTCACGTTCAGTTATAGGAACCACTTTTAGATGCAATTCAAGGATTTTTGAATTAATTCTGTCAATTAGTTAATCTAGATTAGTTTATTCCGAGTCCTGGGAGATGCAACCTGGGGTGGTGGCTGTCCAGCTGCAGGTGTGCCTGAGGGAACAGATTATCTAGGCCCATTTCAGATCTGGTCTCAGGCCTGGTTTTGGCACTGAAACAGCCTTGGTTGCCCTGATTGATGGCCTTTATCATCAAGAGAGAGGAGAAATGCAAATCTGCTGCTTCTCTTTGATCTCTCAGCAGCTTTCGACCCCTTTGACCATGGTGTCCTTCTGGAATTATTCAAGGGATTTGGAGTTGGAGGCACTGTATCACAGTAGCTCTCTTTCTTCCTGCAGGGTCATTAGGAGAAAGTAGCACTAGGGGACTGAGCTAGTTTGGAGCTCTGTGGTTCCGCAGGGGCCCATTCCACCTCACATGGCATTTAACATCCATATGAAACAGCTGGGAGTGGACATTCAGGGATTTGGAAGAGAGTGTCTTCAGGATGTGAGTGACACACTATCTCTCCATTCCATCTGAATCAGGAGAGGCCTGGAAGCAGTGATGGGCTGGTTGGGGTCCAATTAACTGAGACTCAACCCTGATGAGGTGGGAGTGTTGTAGGTGACAGATCCCATGACTGGATATTAGGTAGACCATGTATAATGATGGGGTCTATCAGTTTTATGAGGCATGGACAATAAATACCGTATTTTTCCATGTATAAGACGAGCTTTTTTGACCCAAAAATGAGGTTCAAAATTTAGGCTCGTCTTATACACGGTTAGTACTGAGGGGGGACAATCAAATGGTTTTTTGGTGCGAGCCCGAGATTGTAAGTGGCGATTGGCCGCTTGATTGTTGGGGGTGGGGATGCCAAAAATTGCTCACCCGTTGGAACAAAGTGCGAGCCCGAGATTGTAAGCGGCAATTGTAAGCGACGCGAGTGGTTGTGTGCTGAGTTCTGGTGGGTGAGCGATTTTTGGCATTCCCCCCCAAATAATCCTCCCCAAAAGCTCAATCCCCCCCTATTTTCTAAATTTTGAGGCCCTGTCTTATAGACGGAAAAATATGGTAATCAGCGACCATGATGTGCTCCTGCACAGCCTTCATTCATGGATAGGTAGCCGTGTTGGTCTGCCATAGTCAAAACAAAAAAAATTACTTCCAGTAGCACCTTAAAGACCAACTAAGTTAGTTCTTGGTATGAGCTGTATCTGAAGAAGTGTGCATGCACACGAAAGCTCATACCAAGAACTAACTTAGTTGGTCTTTAAGGTGCTACTGGAAGGAATTTTTTTGTTTTAGCCTTCATTCATGTTGCCAGCTTTCGCCTGTGGGTTGTGCTTAGAGATGGAAGGATATACAATACTGACAATCATGCCTGGAATCCCAGAGAACCACTGCCAGTCAGTGTAGACAATACTGAACTAGATGGACCAATCGGTCTGACTCAGTCTAAGGCAGATTCCTATGGTCCTATATTGGGGAGAGGAATAAGCAATGTCTGCTTTGGATCTCTAGCCCTCCCACTGATCTAAACCTGCACTGCCAAGGGAGAACAAGGACAAGGGGGACAGGTCTGCATAAAAGGTGCCTGTACTCATTTCCATCTGTCATGCCCGCCCCCCAGCGTGTGCCCTGCCCTCCAAGCCAACCTGCCCTTGGCCAATTTGGCAGAGCTGATCTCTAGCATCCAGCTCTCGAGTGTCAGCAGGGGGAGGTGCTGGCCGTCCCGCAACACTCCCACACCCCGAGAAGGGGACAAGCAGACTTAGAAGCAATTTCTACCATTTAAATAGAAAGGGTTCTTGCTACAGGGGGGAAGTCTCTGCACCGGATGACCTGTGGCTCTCTGCTAGGGTTCGGGGACAAATTTAATTCAGTCCGTATTTAAAGTCAAACCTACCCAATTCTCACTTTTGGAAAGAATGTGTGAACTGAACAGCAGCCATCCTTTGAAATTAACACTTCTCTGGATTTTCCAATGCAGTTCTTTAGTCAAGTGATGGGTATATATTAAAAAAATGTACTGGGGCAAAGTGTGCCTAAAAATGCATATACTGTATTGGTGAAAATAGCCACCCAGATAATACATTACATTATGCAAAATTACATTAAAGCGTATCTATCTTGCTAGAAATTCACACTAAAATGCTGGTGAATTTTCATGAGGGCTCTGTGGAAAAAAAGTGGGGAGAATAGAACTTAAGACTGCGAAAATGAAAATGGTGAGAAACCTAAATTGACTGATTCCCTCACCCCCGGTGTCTTCTCCAAGTGCTCTCTTAGTGCTGATGAGCATCTTCAAAGCCCTGTTCCCTCCACTCCCTTATTAGGGATCTTTAAACCGGGCTTAGACTCGACTTCTTCAGATAGAGAACTGCCCTCTGTCAGCTCTTCCAGCAGAGAACTGTCCTCTGCAAAGCTGCACTTCCCCAAGGACCAAACCAGACATGGTGTGGGAGACCCAGAATCAGGGTTTCCTGTGAGTTTCTCCCCACCCCCTTTTCTTCTCTTTAATAATTAGCACTGCCACACAACTGCTTTGAAGATTGCAGAAGAGGCTCGTGGGGAAGGAGGACACACTCTTTCCCTCTGAAGCTGTTCTTGGCTCCGTGTGGGAAAACAAATAGGCACCCTGGGGTTGCGTACATGCTTCTGCCTAATAGCACCTCAGGGAAAGTGGGAAATTAAACATCCCCACAGTGGCTTCTCCCTTAACAGGAACACAGGAAACTGCCTTCTGATAGGTCAGACTATTTGTCCTTCTAGTCCAGCATAGCCTTTGTGCTCCTTTGGGAAGAAGGGTGGGGCATAAATTGATTTAATCATCAACATCATTTTACAGAGTCTCAGCCTAGCTCGGCTGACCTCATCCTGGGCTCAGACATTTTGTTCCCTGAGGTGCAGAAGAACCCCACCCCCAATTCAAGGCATATTGTACCCAAGGTCACTGAAGGCTTTTTTTGACAGTTGAAGCAAACAGTTCCACAACCACCTCTCCTTCCCCTCGCAAGGATAAAATACACCCGTAACAAATTGCTGCATGTTTCTCTATTTGTTTATTTTTCTAAACAGCAAAAATGGATGCTACACACTGTGCCTGCTCCTAACACTGAAAACCTCATTAAGGATGGGGAAAGAATTTGATTCAATTCATGTTTAAATGTGAATCTACCTACTTCACACTTTCCAAAACCATACGAGAATCGAAACGCAGCCATCCTTCAAGATCCACACTGCTCTGAATTTTGCAGGGTAGTTGTGCAGCCAAATGATGCACACAAAAAGAGAATTGTTCATGAAATAACAAACAAAATTTCATTAAATGAGGGGACATGCTTTCAAAAAATGTGTCTGCTGGGCAAAATTGCACAGCAAAACATGTATTAGGACAAATTTGCACTAAACTGCTGATGAATTTTCATGCGGACTTTTATAACTAACTAACTAGCTAAATGTAGAGAACCAAACCTAAGGTTGGAAAAATGAGAAACAGAAATTGATAGAATTGCCCATCCCTATGCCTCATTCTGCCTAATGATAGGGCTGGCCTCCGCTCCCCACCACTCCCTTGCCCCAGACACCTTTTGCCAACTAGCCCCACTGCCACGGCTGGCTGCTGAGTCTAGGAGTGCTGGCATTCTCTCCACGGAACCACTTCCAAGTGGCATGTTTTACAGCCTCTCCAAAAATATTATTCAAGATGAAGGAGAATCATAGCTCGTGCAGGCGCCAGACTGTCGCTGGGAATATATCATTCCGAATTGGGACTCCTCTCTCCGCACCGTGATGAAGTGCTTCATTAATGGGAGATGCGGCAGCTCAGATGCTGGCTGATTCAACAGCTTCCCCGACACCTGACATCCCCGTACATCCATTTATTCAAAACCCTTCCCCCACCCTGACAGGAGCCCCCACCTGCCTCTCATCCCTGAGAGGTTATTAAACTAGATTCTTATAGCACCATGGTTTCCTATTAGCTGAGAGTTATCCAGCAAGGTGCAGCACTAGGGTCCACTCCTCAGACTTCCACTATGAGCCATGCTGTCCCCTCCATGCAAAACGGCTTTGTTATGGCCTAGATGCTGATGGGTGACAATGGGTGCTCATGGGCAACAGGCTGCAATGTGTGGGTGCAGGGAGAAGGGAACCTTTGTTCTAAGCATATACCTTGAATCTTATCAAGTTGGCAGTTGGGAGAGTGGCGGGTATTTGGTCCGGGGTGGGATTTGATCCCAGGATACTGCTTAGTAACTAGGATGATGTGCTGTGCGCTTGGTTCTGGGCTTCTCCCTAATGCCTGTTCAGCCTCTACATTTGTAAATGCATTATGAGAACACCAAAACATCTCCACCGCCCTAACCAAGAGTCAGAGAGAGAGAGAGAGAGAGAGAGAGAGAGAGAGAGAGAGAGAGAGAAAGGGAGAGAGGGAGGGAGACTGCAGCTTGGTATCCACTAGAACAACAAACACACAAAGCTGAAGATGGCATCAGGGTCATCATGTGTCCTACTTTGCACAGGGCAATCCTCTCTTTGAAGGACTGGCCAGCAGTTATTTCTCAGTTTGTATTTATCATATGCAAATAGGTGTCTTCTTCTGTTCCATTTTGGGTGATGCAAATTCTCTTTCTTTTAGCAATGTCCAACTGGCCACCCTATATAGGCATTTGCCACCCCAAGGCTTGCCTGGAGTTAGGAAGGTCTTCAGCTTCTGCTGTCAGAGAGGATCAGGAAGAGACACGCACATACCACTGATTGCAAAGCAGTTTAGTAATTAAGATGTTGTCATCCAAAAGCTTTGGAGGAAGTGGCAGTGAAGTGATTAGCCTGAAAAAAGAAGAACTTGTAAAAGCACAATAGACATATCTGCCCCCACTTCTTTTCCATCTGACGAAACCAAGGAAGGAGGAGATGGGGTGGTGCAGCAGCAGTGTGGCCGGGGGGGGGGGCTGCTTGAGAGGAAGTGTCTCAGCAGGCTGAAGAGAAGGGACCATCTGCTGCCCTTGTTTCTTCTGTAACAAAATGAGGCTGTGGAAGAGCAAGGCAGGCTTCAGAAGCAGCTCTTTGGGTCAAAATACACATAGGATCAAAGTCAATGTTCTGTTATTTGAGGGCCCCACTCTCCACCTTGCCCTTGAGATAGAGAATTCTCATGAACACAGAAATGGAAGCAGATATTGCCAGATGTCACTTTTTAATCTAGAATGGAAATCCATCCAGTAAATACTAGATTGCTATATGCTTTCATTATTTTATTTATATATATATAATTTTTATTAAATTTTCTGTTTTACAATTTAGAATACTCATTTAAGCACCCTTAAAATATCAATGACTTCCCTTCTTCTCTTTCCATGGTTCATTTTGCATATCATAAATCCCTGCGTATTTTACATAAACTAAACCATTCAGTATTCAATTATTACATCCATCAAAACTTATTTACACTGTTGAATATATCTTAGTGCTGCCAATGTTTTCAAATGTACACAATTCCCCCCATATATTCTATAAACATTTCCCAATCTTCTCTAAACGTATATTGCTTTCCACTGCAGATGAGGCATAAGAGATGACGTTCTCCTCTGCCCACAATTTGCATTACGTTTCCTTTGCATTGAAATGAATGGAATGCAAGAATGTAATGCCAAGATAATTTATGTGGTCAACATAATTACACAGGGTATGTAATTTTGCCACAGTGGATAGTGAGACGAATAATGTGATTTTTGGTGGAATATGAACTGCAGCGAAACAGCAGCAGTGATGCAGGTGATGAATACAGGGCAGAACAGGAAATGATGCCTTCTCACATTCCTAGTCCAGACTGGGGAGGGAGGGCAGGGATTAAAGCAAGGATGGTAGAGGCTTTTCCAAGCAATGTAATCTGAGGTCTCTTAACATTAGGAATGGGACACCTGGGGTCCTCTGGATGTTGTTGCACTGCAGCTCCTCTCATCCCTGACCATGCTGGCTGGGGCTGATGGGAACTGGAGTCCAGCAACATCAGGAGGTCACCGCTTCTCCATGCCTGATTTAGAGGAAAAATTAGGGTGAGTGAGGGATCAATGAAAGAAAAAGCAGGGGCTGTTGCCTGGCAAAACTTTTTGACTTGCCTCTGGTCTTGTGCCTTTAACAGCAGCTTGATTGGCAGACATTATTAGCAAGCGATCGTGCTTATCTCCATGCCTGTAATGGGAATTTTGAGGAGAGTCCAGACAGAGGCATTGGGGCTGTGAGGCTGGTGTCTGTATGTATGCATATGTGTGGGGGAAATCAATGACTGTTATTTGAAAGGGAGACAGGCTAATGGCAGCCACATTGCATTAGCAGCTGTTGGCTTTATGAAGATTTTTGTTTTGATGCCCTTTCTTACAGTACTTTCTTTCTAAATAGATCAGTGCTAAGTCTACCTAAAAGCCTCACCATCTGACTGGACTGGAAGCCCTGCCCCCAACCCCAGATGTGGTGTGTGAGTTGTGGACCCTTGGCCATGATGGGAATACTCTGCACATGCTGAGTGGTGGTCCTGTGTTCTGATCACACACATCCCTGGGCTGAGCTTAGATTCTAACTCTTAGGCTTAGGGGTCTTGGTCATCCCTGTACCACGCAATCTCAAGGTGGGGAGACTGTGGCCCTCCAGAAGTTGCTGGACTGCCACTAGCATAATATTTTACCATTGGCCATGCTGGCTGGGGCTGATGGGAGCTGGGAGTCCAACAATGGTTCTCCACTCCTGCTCAAATAGTGACGGTGGCAAGGAGTTCCACAAATTGTTCTTGCACTTTATAAGAAAACATATTTACAATGAGGAAGAAATATCCATATCTGCCTACAGCTACCCTGGGCTCATGTGGAAGGAGGAGAAGGATAGAATAACTATAAATACGAATATTAATAAATAATAATAGTAAATAGCAGTAGTAGTATTACCTCTCTGCTTCAGGTTGCTGCCACGGGCTTTGCTCAGAGAAGGGGAAATGATTTAGGTTCTAGGCTGGCGGTGTGTGATGGTGTGTGTGTGTGTCGGGGTGTGGTGTTGAATGAGTGAAAGAGGAGGGGCAAGGTGTGCTTTCAAGCCACTGATAGGATGCTAGGGAGGTCTGGGGCCCAGTGCACCCCCTAAGTCACCTCCTCAAAAGGTGCAGTCTCCATTGACCTCCTGGCTGCAGTTCTAGTGGGATTTGAATGGGAAACCCTAAGACCAGCGTACAAGAAGGACATCTCCATGTGCCACTGAGGGGGCTGCTTAAAGGTGCGGCTGTTCCCCCCCTAGGCAACGCATGCCCACTTTTTGAGCACCAGACCTCTCATGCCATGATCGAGCATCAGGTCCCTAGCCAGGGGTCAATAGCAAACAAGCTAGGGGTTCAATGGCAAATATGCCCAGGTTCCTTGGTAGGCATGTCAATGTGCAAAGGGTTCCTGATGGGAGAAAACTTGAAAAGTGCTGCCAGCGCCTGTAGAAATCACACCTGGGGCAGTCTGACCTAGATGCATCAAAACAGAAAAACCAACTGAGCTTGCTTCAACTCCATAAACAACTTCCTGGCATTTCAGCATTTCAGCTGATATATTTCAAACGGTGAGCCATCAGGTTCTGTTTCATGACTATTTATTTCCTCCTTCCTCCGTGTAACGAATCTCCAATTGTCTCCTCTGTTATTTAGTTCGGCTCGTTCCAGAATGGGATCCTCGCGCTGTAAATCTTGGGAGGCTTGTTTTCTGTCTCACAATAATAAAAAATTCATACGGACTAATGCAAACAAACAATAAAGCAGCAGGCAATAATTAAACAGTGAATTAACAGGATTTATTTCCATCGACGACTTGGGCTGAGGGATGGAGCTACAGCAAAGAGATGTTTCTTTCTGTGCATTGATTGCAACACCTGATGCTGAAGGCTGCAACACGTGGCCCATCCTGCCTCTGAGGGCACCTGTGGCAGACTCAGGGCCAGCCTTGTCCTTAGGCAGATGACATGCCTGCCTCAGGCGGCAGATATGGATAGGTGAGGGTAGTGGCTGCCCCTTGGGCTATTCCTCCTCCAGAGGAATATTCTGTCCTCTGGAGCAGCTCCCATCTTCCTGAAATGCTGCTTAAAGGTGTGTCCATACCATCCACACTTACTTGTTATTCCCCACCCCCTTTTGGTTCCAGAATTTATTAAGCACTCTTCTGCTCAGAGAATAGCCATGCGCTGTACCTAAGTGGCATTGGTCTGGTCACCTCACAGATTGTGCTTTTGAGAAAGGCACCTGGGTGAGTGAGCAGGCAGAGAGGGAGCCGCATGGACACCAGCAGACACCATGCACCTGCATGTATCGCTCTGCTTCCCGCTGATGCACACGAATGCCACCATAGTTGTGCTGCAGCATTTATTTTGGTGGGGCAGAGAGCAGGTTATTGTGAGGTGTTCAGGGGGAGGACAGAGCTGTGCATGTTAGCTGGTCAGCTAACCCACTACGTTGGCCTGCTGCTCTCGGTGGAAGCCTCCCAGCTTCTACATGTGGAATGGGAGGGGCTCCATCTAGCGTTTCACTTCTGGCAGCAAAACATCCTGGGGTGTCCCTGCAGTTGCTTGTGGCAAATGAACCTTGCTGGCCAGCTAGTGTCCCTACAAGGCATTGGTTTTCCTATCCAGTGGCAGGGAACCTTGTTCAGCCTGAGGAAACACATTCCCTAATGGGGAGCCACTGATGAAAGATGCAACTCTTACCTTTGTGCAATAGGCTACATTTCAGTCATGCCAAAAGCCAGAGTTTTCTGCATGCACCCATCTCCATCCTCCATCCAGGACAGAGAGTGGAAGAAGAAGAAGAGTTTGGATTTGATATCCCACTTTATCACTACCAGAAGGAGTCTCAAAGCGGCTAACATTCTCCTTTCCCTTTCTCCCCCACAACAAACACTCTGTGAGGTGAGTGGGGCTGAGAGACTTCAAAGAAGTGTGACTGGCCCAAGGTCACCCAGCAGCTGCATGTGGAGGAGCAGAGATGGGAACCCAGATTACGAGTCTACCGCTCTTAACCACTACCCCACACTGGCTCTCAAAGGTCACTGGAAGGACCTATTTCCACCCAGGCACAACAAAAAACAACAATGCAGACCTGGGCCCGTGAGGGGCATGGCCTAGGGAGGCCTGAGGACCAACCAGAGGGGCCTGGATTAGGGCCATATTTGTGGGGGTGGATTTAGATACTAGGAGAGAATACATTGTTTAGATATTGTCCTTTCTTCCTCACGTTTGTGAGTACCATTCTTTGCAGCTTAAAGTTGGAAGCTAAGACAGGGTTGGTTTAACACTCTTCAAACAATAATCCAGGATGCTGGATTTTCCTGGTATTGCCTCTTTTCTCCCCATTAAAAACAACAATCATACACACATTGTTTTGCTAAGAAATAAAACATATTTACAAACATAATCTTATGTCTTGAAGTAGCAGTGTACAGTAGCAAAATGAAGGCAGGCTTAAAACTACAAAAGTACAAAATTGAAGTTAAAAATGGTGTCTGCAGCTCAGACCTACATACATGGCCAGCTTGGCGCCATGAGGAAGAGGAGGCTGCCCGGGCAGAAAGGAAATAGAGAAAGTAAGTGATCTTGTAGTTCTTTCTAGCCAATTTTCAGGAAAGCTCTGTGAGCCTCAGCCCTTTCATGTGCCGATCTGGCAAAACATGAATTGTTGGTTTGACAGTAATAATGTCCCACAATGTTTGCCCTCCTCCCCCTGGACCTGAGGTTCCCCACCTCTGTTCTAGTCCATGTGTGGATTCAAACTGTACAAGAAATCACCCTCAAAAGATGCACCTCTCCAAATGTCAGTGTGAAGAAGGGATGGACAAACCAGTCTGTTGCTAGTCACTTTAAAACATATCTACCCTTAAGTGCATTTTGCCCCATTCTGCCATAGACTGGCTGGAGGCACCAGTAGGAGAACCCACTGGGGAGCCCCCTAGGGAGCAAGGCTCTGAGCCAGGGGATTGGTGGTGGGAGGTTGATGCCTGGTCAGAGGGAGAAGAAGGAGCAGAACGAGGGGAGGCTGGGGAAGGGGGGGGGTCAAGAGGCTGAGTGTAGGCAGACTGGAAGAGTCTCCTTTTCCTGCTGCAACCAGCTCCTCTCCTCCCTGGTCTCCCAGAACATGCAGAGAAATGAAGAGGGCAGAGCAATGAGAAGCAAGAAAGCGAAGTCTATTGGGGAAGGACCCGGGAAGGAGTCCTAGAGAGCAGAGGGAAGATGGGAACATTGTCCACATAGCTGCGTCACTGGGGAAAGAATTGCTGAGACTACCATGCCTGAGCTGTGGTTTGTTTCCTTGAATAAAGAGTTAACTTCACCGGACTTTATTGTCATATTGCTGATCTATGCCTGACTCCCAACCTTGACACATTCCAGCAATAATCTGTGATGGTGATGATTGCAAGTTATTACATGTCCTTCACCCTGAGCTCCCATACCAGCATTAATCTTTGCCTGGCATTGACTTGGTCATCTCTCCCGTGTCAGGCAAATAGTTCTCCAGACCATGTGGGCATCCTGCATCCCTCCATGCATGCATGTTCAATGCACACGGACATCTGTGGACAGGGCTAGCAGGGCATGTAGCTTGGGGGTGGAGAGGGTGGGTGTGTGATCTGACGAGACCCCGCTCCCTGTGAGCCAAATGTCCCAAAGGCCCCTCTCATGTCTCCCCTGCTCCCTTCACAAAAGAAGGAAACTTGGGTAGCCTGTCATTCCTCCTCCGCTCGTCCTGCCTTGTATTCAGAGTGCTAACTGCCCTGACTCGAGCAATAAGTAGAAGAGTGTCTCTGATGATTCCGAGTAATGAGGGACTCGGGTCTCTGTCTCATCCAGAAGATGGAGATGTTGCATTCCTTTGGCGCACCTGCCTCTAGTTGTTTTTTCCACCGCAGCCAGGAGCTCATAAAGCCGCGCTCCCGAGCTCCTATTTCACATTGAGTATTGGCTATTATATAGCGCTAATATTTCTTTGATTTTCCTCCCCTCTTCCCCCCTTCCTTTCTCGCTTCCCCCTGTCCGTATTATGGTAGTTTTGATGAGTCCGTCCTTGCTAGGCGATTGCGCTTCATTCCTGAGCTGCCACCGGCTCTCGGAGAGAGAAATGAGCTTGTGTTGGAGGCATATTCATTCAGCAGAGCTTCCCAAAGGACTCTGCAGGAGAGGGGGAGAGAGGGAGGGAGGGTTGTATGACACGGTGGAGATAACAGGCCTTGCTGGCTGGCTGGTGACCCCACATGGAATTGATTTTCCACTCTGCAAGGAATTAACCGTGGATTCCGACATTATGATGAAGCGCCCCAGAGAGAATGCATGTCTCTTAATGTCAAGGCAGAGTGTCAACCAAATACAAGGTTGTGATAGAAGGAAAACAGAGGCATATGTGTTATCCCTTCCATTAAGGCCAACTAAAAGAGCCTTTGACAATCTGGTGTGCTCCAGATGTTTTGGAACAACAACTCTCATTGTTCTCCGCCAGCTGTCTTCCAAAACATTGTGGGTGGATGACACCGGGTTGGGGAAGGCTGAACTAAAATATTACAAAGTTATGAGCAAGCTTTCAGTTTTCCCAAACTCTTTTTGAGGCTAGATGTTTCCTTTCCTTGGAGTAAAACTCATGTTTGAGCAGGTGGACAGGGATGAGTGCACCAAGCTCTGCTTCCTGCCATCATCCCAACCCACGGATTGTGTGCATGTGCAGGCCTGGATGAGGGCGCCTCGTTGGGAGTTCCCCAAACAATTCAGAACCCTAACCAGGTTTCTAAATCATGTGGGGAGCCTCAGCGAGTACAGCAGGGGATGAAACAGGTAACAGTATGTGAAATGTTATGATCAGGCTAGATGAGAAATAACTAAATGACAAATGTTTCTCAAAGACACTTAACGAAATTTGGCACTCAAGTCAAATTAAGGCAGCAGATGTCGTGTGACTTTGGAATGTGTATTTTCAAGTGTGAACCTGGAACAGTCAGCAAATATCTAAATAATTCCAAATATTTGTTTCAGTGCTGGGGCTGCTGGGAATGATTGACTGGGATTAATTTTTTCCAATAGCAGAATGGTGAACTTTCAGACTGATGAATGATCCACAGGTTAGAATGTGCTGCTGCTGCCGCCAAGTTGGCCCTGCCTTGGGAGGCCTGCAGGATTCACATCTGGATGGTTTGGACATTCTGGAAGGGCAGGTCCCCCCTCTTTTTTCCCTTTTCCCTTATTTAAGACAGGAGTAACACAAAGGTCACACTAAAAACAGCCCTGATGGCTACATCACATATTACATTTTGCAGTGCACCTATAAAATCAGTATTACAAGTATTCATAATATAATTAATATAATGAATGAAAACAACAAGCATAGGCCTGCAAATGTATATATTAGATATTTAGGGTCATTTCCCAGAAAGGTGTAGTTAGGTGCAGCTCCACAGCTGGCCAGCATGTCATGTGGAAGAGATCCCTTAGGCTTTAATTTTGGTGCAGCGTGGCTATGAGAACCCTTTTGTGGCCTGTGGGCCAAGCAAGGCTATTGGAATTTATTCAGCTGCCATTTTTATGTGAAGCTTCCTAATTTGTACTTCCGTGCAAACTGAAAAACAACTATCCTTCAAAACTTACACTTCTCTGAATGTTGCAGTGCAATTCTCCAAACAAAAAAGGGGTGCACTAAAAGGCACATAATGGGGGGGGGGGACAAGGTGAAAATTGACAAACACAAATGTAGCATATTGGGAGACAATTGTTTGCAAAAAATTGTATGTTGCAGGCAAGAATGCATGTTAAATCCATAAATCCATAGGGGAAATGTGGAAATAGGTACAAATTTTCACGAGGGCTTTTATTTTAAAATGCCGGTTGGTGCGGAAGTGGGGTGAATGCAACTTAATATTGGAAAAATTAGAAACCAGAATTATAGATCGGTCCATTCCAAAAGCTAACCAAGGAACTTCTACATGGATGGGATTTGTGTCTCCAAAAATGAAGAAAGATGGGCATATCCCTCAGCTGTGTGGTGAGCCCAACTACCTCCTGCCTTCACAGATGGGAATAAGTTTTATTGGTGCCATCAGGGAATTGTCAGCCAATCAGCCCAGCCCACAGCTGTTTTTTCATGGAAAACTGAATAACTGCCCCCCCACCTCCCCAACACAGATTGACCCTGGGAAGTGCTAGCCTAAAACATTGTGCTGCCTGAGGTATTATAGCAGCAAATGGCACTGCCATTCAAGGTGCATGGTACCCGAAGCTGATCCAGCTATTTTGCAGCTGAGGCTATTTTCAAGCTATTTTGCCTCAGTAACAAGAAATAAAATAAAATGATGATTTGCCACTCTTTTCATAGCACTTGTAATCAATCAGCAGTCTGAGAAAACTGACTCGCTCAACCTAATGGTAGAGCTGGCCCACACCTTCTGTTTGGGCTGAATGCAGAAAAGTGTTTCCAAATAAGACCCACTGCTCTGAAAACACTGCTTCTGTATTCAGCCTGAACGAGACAGATCACCCACAATCCATGTATTCAGGCATAAGACTCTGATCATTGTTAACTTAGACATACAAATCAAGGTCATTAACATGTCTTGCCAAAACAGTACAGTGGTACCTCAGGTTAAGTACTTAATTCGTTCCGGAGGTCCGTTCTTAACCTGAAACTGTTCTTAACCTGAAGCACCACTTTAGCTAATGGGGCCTCCCGCTGCTGCCGTGCTGCCGCTGTGTGATTTCTGTTTTCACCCTGAAGCAAAGTTCTTAACCTAAGGTACTATTTCTGGGTTAGCGGAGTCTGTAACCTGAAGCATCTGTAACCCGAGGTAGCACTGTAACTCTATACCTGTGCAATAAAAACCACTTTAATATGGTACTTCCTACTTCCATTTCTGTTTGCTGGCGACTGTTGAAAGAGGAAGGTGGGGCACATTTATTTGACCTGCACCAGAACCAGGGGCAACCCCCAAACCAGCTAGGGAGATGGCTTGCCATAGTTTTTCACACTTCTGTGGGTGGTGAACATGGATCCTGACAAACCGGCATCTGTTCAGGGCCGCTCCAAGTCACCAGGCGACTTACTGTAACAACTTAATGATGAGTTCCAGCACCTATTTTTCATGAAAAAAAGCACTGGTACTTATACAATTCTCCAAATGAACAGGTGTAGAAAGTGGAGTCTCCCAAGGATGGGTATTGGGACATGTACTTTTAAAACTGTTAATAAATGATGGATTTAGGGGTGAGCAGTGAGGTGGCCAAGTTTGCTGATGATATGAAATGTTCAGGGTTGCTTAAAACAAAGGGAGAACATACCCTCCAACATTTCTGCAATGAAAACAGGGACATCTTAGGAAAAGAGGGACATTCTGGGATCAAATCAGAAATTGGGATGGCTTCTCAAAACCAGGGATGTCCCTGGAAAATAGGGACATTTGGAGGGTCTAGAAGAATGTGAAGAGTTCTCAAAGGGTGTATCCAAACTTTAAGTAATTGAGTGGTAAGATTGCAAATGCAATTGAATCTAAACAAGTGCAAAGTTATGCATGCCAGGGCAAAACCCATCTTAATTTCACATCTATGCTTATGGGGCTTTAATTGGTGCTAAACTGACCAAGAACGAGGCCTTGGGGTTGTAGTGGATAGCTTGATGAATATGTTGACCCAGCGTGTGGCAGGTATGAAAAAGGCAAATTCCATGCAAGGTTTCGTTAGGAAAAGAATTGAAAATAAAACTGCCGATATCATAATGTCTTGTTATAAATCTATGATGTGTCTTCATTTGGAATGCGGTATACAGTTCTGGTTGCCTCTTCTTGAATATTGTAAAGTTGGAAAATGTTCAGAAAAGGGCAGCCAAGATGATCAAGGGGATGGAGAGACTCCTCTGTGAGGAAAGGTTGCAGTGTTTGGGACTTTTTACTTTAGAGAAAAGGTGAATAAGATGTAACATGATAGACATTTATAAAGTTACACAAGGCATGGAGAAAGTGGATCGAGAAAGTTTGTCTCCATAATAGCACTGGGACTTGTGAATATCCAATGAAGCTCAACGCTGGAAGATTCAGGACCCATAAAGGAAAGTCCTTCTTCAGGCAATACATAGTTACTCTATTGAACTCGCTCCCACAGGAGACAGGGATGACCACCTACTTGGATGGCTTTAAAAGAGGAAGCAACAGGTATGGCAGTGGTGGTGGAAGCGGCAGGACAGGGCAATGTTGAGCTTCCCATTTCGCTTCAAGGAGGGAAACAGGATGTACCAACCCTACTGCTGGCTAACATTCATGAGGACTTTAAAAATAATTCGCAAACTGACATAGAAATGTGACAAACTGAATTTAAAACTGGAAAAATGAGATGCTGAAATTGACAGATCTGTCCATTCCCAGAAGCACCCTAAGGGCACCCTCCCCCCGTTGTGTTTTCTTTTTTGCGAATTGCAAAGATGCCGAGTGACACCCTTGTTGTCTACCAGGCAAGTATAGAACTCCAGTCCATCCAAGACTCTTTCCCTTTTAGCTGCCTTTTGGCATTTAGCTCTCTTTGGGGAGTCTCAGGTGTGGGGAACCTTTGGCCCTGCAGATGCAGCTGAACTAGAACCTGCACCATCCCTGGCCAGGCTAGCTGGGGCTGATGGAAGCTGTTGCTCATCTTCAGGGCAAAGGGTCCCCACACCTGAGCCAGAGTAAAGAACTCGGGGATTTAGCGCCGCTTTACGTATTTAGTTGTCGCTGCTTTCTAATTGACGTTTATGTTTGCTTTTTATTCTGCTCCCTGTTTCATGTGTTTGGTTGGGACAGCCTTTTTTAATAAAAGGTATGCGAGAGGAAGAATTAAATATAAAACTGGGATCCTATTCCTCCCCCCCCCCCAGGTTCAGGGTAAGTAACACAATTAGACACACAAATATAATTATAGATCAAAGAGACAGTTCCCTATCCCCAAAGGTCTTCACAGCCTGTTATCTCCATATCCGTAGCCTGGCCTGATGGCCACCTTAGCCAGGGAGCAGCTTTGCTTCTTCAAGCTTGTCTCTCCCATCTGCATTCTCTCCCCGCACCCCCGCTGCACCCCGAGCCCTCCTGCCTGTGCGCCTGTTGCTATCTCAAATCCAATTTGACTATTGTTTGTGCTGTGCGTACGTCTGTTTCTCTCTTGTGCACCCCCGCTTTCGCTTTGCGCTTTGTTATTTTAATGGATTCTTTATTCCAATCCCGGCGACGCGGCGGGCGAAGGCTGAGATACTGCATCAAATTGCATTCCTCTTCTGTAGATTTCTCTCTCTCTTTTTTTTCCTGCCCTCCATCTTTGGGGGAGGGGGAGGGGGAAACAATGGGAAGAAGAAAATTAAAAAACAAAAACAATTCAAAGGTACACAGCCTGCAGCTGCGCTGAGGTTTAATAGAAACTCAGAGTCCCCCTGTCACTCGAGGGCTTGTGCCTAGGTTCCTGAGAGGCTCCAAGAAGCAAACTGATCACCTGGGCCTCTGAAGGGAAGTAGCATGGGATGGCTGCCTGGTTAACCCTTCCCCACAGTCCCCCTATGAAAATTTCAGGGTTGGTTTCCCAGCCTGGCACTCGAAGCGCACTGGCCTGCTTTCATGGGCCACTATTCTTCTCCTTTTGCAACATCTCAGTCCCCTTCCTCACTCCAGTTTCCATACCTGGCTGTCACATGGAAAGGTTAAGGGATATCCATATGCACCAATAAGTCAGGCTGTATATATTACGAATGTAAGCAGGCTCCAAGATTCACCTATAGCAGTGGAATGTTTTTTTCCGTTTTCCATTTTAATTCCAATCTGTTTCTGAGTCATTCTGGGTTCTCTCTACTGTACTTCAACCTGTGCTTCAGGTTCCCAGCCAAAACTCTGTTTCCCTATTCACCGTAGTGGGAAATCTGAAAATATCTATAACAATTTCCAGTTAGGGCCAAAATGAATGAAATTTACCAGTGAAGGACCCTGCCAGAGTTGATTAAGCCTGTCAAACTGCGGACAAATATGTCCAGGGGCTTTTTATCGAGGAATTCACTGTCCATAAGAGATCCACAATCTCTTATGAGGGAGGAGGAAGACGGCTTTTGTCTCTTTCTTACCGTAAAACAATTTATAGGAGAATTTTCTGAAGTTTCTGAATTTTGCAATGGAGTTCTGAAAACAGAAAATGTGTACAGAAATGTTAGTGAAAGCAACATATAAAAATGCATCATATATGGGAATATTGTTTGCAAAAACGTGTATATTAGTCAAAACTACATACAGAAATATGTTTATCAAGAGAAATTTACAGTAGAAAGCTCACAAATTTTAACGAGAGAGAGAGAGAGCGCCAACCACACATTGCTGCAGAAATGCAAACTGAATTTAATATTGGGAAAATGAGCAAATGAGAAACCAATTCCTATTAGCAATCACGACAAGGTATGTCAATTTCACCAGATGACAGAGAATGCAAACCAGAGAAGGGAGTCTGTACAAGTGAAACTGACAAGGGTTTTCTCAATTTCCCATTGTCTATAAGACTATAGATTAGATAGCTATAGCTATAGCTATAGATGATATAGATATAGATGATATAGATATAGATGAAGATGATATATATAGATATAGATATAGATATAGATATAGATATATAGAGATATAGATAGATATAGATATAGATATAGATATAGATATGGGTGGAGCACCAAAATGGTTGAAACACAAGTGGAAGGCCACCCTTCAATAGGGAGAGAGACTCAAAAAGCACTGTCAATGGAAAGATCCTCTTCAGTCACCAGCACCATACTCACTGCAAGTGGTCAGAGTGGGGGACTGCTTTCTTCCTAGCCTTACGACAGAAAACTCTAGGCAAGCCCTCCTAGCTGCAAAGTCAGGTGATCAAGAGCAGCCTACCACTTCCCACTCTCTCCTATATTAAACCCCAGAGCCTGCACCCTTGTGCTCGTTGAATTGGTGTCTACTTCTGAGTATTGTTATGTAGTTGCTTGCCTGTGCCCACCTGATTATTCTTCATTGCCCTAACCTGGCTCTGCACTGCGAAGACTGTGTGAAGACCGTGACAATGAGACCAGAGGTAATGGTGGTGTAATGAATTGGGCACAATGAAGCCCATCATCACATATGGTGATATGATAGCCATGTTAAGGGGTGATATGATAGCCATGTTCAAATATATAAAAGGATGTCACATAGAGGAGGGAGAAAGGTTGTTTTCTGCTGCTCCAGTGAAGCGGACACGGAGCAATGGATCCAAACTACAAGAAAGAAGATTCCACCTAAACATTAGGAAGAACTTCCTGACAGTAAGAGCTGTTCGACAGTGGAATTTGCTGCCAAGGAGTGTGGTGGAGTCTCCTTCTTTGGAGGTCTTTAAGCAGAGGCTTGACAACCATATGTCAGGAGTGCTCTGATGGTGTTTCCTGCTTGGCAGGGGGTTGGACTCGATGGCCCTTGGGGTCTCTTCCAACTCTATGATTCTATGATTCTATGTGCCGCTTGGATGGCATTGTGCCAACAGATGCTGCTGATAATAATGCTCTGTTCAACATACAATGTAGTACCTGTTTTGTATGTCTATACTGTCATATAATGACATCATCTGTGCAAAAGGTAAGTCCAAGCAGGGAATCCCAAGGGAATCCCAGGGTCTTGAATCCCATCCAGCTCCCCCTCATTGCTGTTTCCCCTCTCCCTGGCCCACTGCTAACTTGTTTCCTAGCGCACACAGCCTCTGGCAATGAGGAGTAGAATGTACCCGCATCCATCATCTGTGCACAGAAATACATCATCTCCAAGTGGCACCTTCATTTAAAGGGCTATTATCAGAGTAATTCCACCCATTCATCATTGGGGCTCAACCTGGCACCGTGCTGTTTCTTTGGCCAGCCCTCTGAAAGCTCCAGGACAATAACAGGAATCAGAGTACAAGCCAGCATGTCAGGGGTCCTACCCAAGAGCCTCAGGACAACCCACTTCCCCAGGGGTTGGGATCCAGAGTCAATGGGACCCTTGAGAAGAGATGCCAAGCCTAACTCATATGTTCATCTCCTTCAGCATGGCTGCTGTTGTGAATCGTCCAGGTTTCATCTACACATAACCTTTTACAATCTGTCTTTAGGCAAGGGTAGCCAAGCTGCAGGTCAGCTGCCCCCCCTAGACAATTCAAGAAAAAAACTAAGAACAAGGCTGGGGCTGTGCACACACACCAGACTTTTAAAGCACATTTGAAGCATGTACCCCACTGAAATACTCCTGGGAACTGTAGTTTGTTATGGGTGCTAGGAATTGGATATTATTCCCAAGCATTATAGGTTGCTGGCTTGAAATTGATAGATGCTGAAACAAAAACACAATGAGGCTTATAATGTGCAATTAACTTTTATTGTGAGCCCGTAAAATGATTCCCAACCCTTTTTTGCTTTCATTGTAATGCTAGAGTTTGTGTGTATATTCTGTTTTTGTTAATGTACTATGTTTACTCCTGTTTGCTTTGTATTTTAGTTGTTTGTATATGTTGCAAAACAATTCAATGAACATTTTTTTAAAGAGTGCTGGGAATTTTAGCCTTTGAGGAGTAAACTACAGTTCCCATGATTCTTTGGAGGAAGCTGTGTGCTTTAAATGCATGATGTGTCCGCAGGCAGAGAACTCCCTTCCTCTCAAGTGCTTGGTAGGACTAAGGGATTTTGGGAGGAGAGGGAGAGAGATTGCAGTAGCAGAGCCTGCAAGGTGTTACATTATATCGTCACTAGGGATGATGAATTGGTGTTGCCAAGGGAGGAAAACAGAACAGCGGGAGTCTGGATGGACAGGAGAAGGTGGAGACCAGATTAGGAAAAGCAGTGGGAAGCAGGAAGCAATTAGCAATTGGCCAACGAGACTTGGATCCACCAATTTTCCTTTGCTAGGCCAATGCCTACTATATCACCCAGGCCCGGTATGACAGGCAGGCCGTAAGGATGACTTCACTCAGCCTTATATCGCAGGGGGAACCACCTCCTGCTGGGTCCCTCTGCTACCAGTGCCCAGCGGCCAAGGGAGAAACAAGCTACAGCAGGCACTGGAGGCACAGGGACTCAGGAGGAGGAGGTTCAGCTTGGCTGAGGAGTGCCCGGCTGCCCTCACCTCAGCCAAGCAGTTTTACAGAGCCCCCTACCTGCCACCAGCTTGCACGAGCCTGCAGTGGGGTGGGGGCTCCATTAAGGTGCTCCCACTCCCCAGCTGAGGGAGCCCTGATCCTTCTCCTGCTCACGTGCAAGCAGAAGAAGGATTGGGGCTGCTCAGCTGGGGAAGGGGAGGCTTCTCACACACCCCAGCTGAGGAGCACAAACAGCTCATGTGTACTTGCTCAGCCAGGCGGCAAGAAGGCTGAAAGAAGCCCAGCTCAGCCTCCCAGTCCCCGCTCATGTCAAGGCAGTGGCAGATGCTGCCTTAACCACTACAGCTGCCTTGGCATAGGTGGGGGGAGGCACGAGCAGGCCGTTTCTTCATCTCGGGAGGGAGAGGCAGCCCGCTCACCGCCCCCCCTTGCCCATGCCAAGGCAGCGGCTGAGGCAGAGATGCAAACGGGCATTCGTGCTCCTGCCTCATCTGCTGCTGCCTTCACACGGGGGGGGGGGGGAGGGCTGGAGGAGGAGGTGCTTTGGAAGAGGCAGAAGGTTCGCACGGTGGCCAACAACTGCCTTCTTCCTTCCTGCCTCCTCTCCGACATTGTGATATTGCGATGTTTAGCTGGCGGTCTATTACGATGTTGGGAAGCAGTTATTGCCCATCCCTACTAGGCATATGGGGAAAGAGTGGGCAACTAGATTTTTCTTCAGTGTTCGGCTAACAAAATGATGCCCTTCCTTCAGTCCCAGCCAATGTGGAGATTGGCCAAGGGGGGTGCGAGTTGTAGTTAAAAACCTCTGGAAGGCATGTTGATGGCTACCCCTGCTTTAGTGGTTGGCGGCAGGGTTGATGGTGCCATTTCCTGTTATTTGCCATGTATTAAAAACAAGTTTGTGGCATGGGTTCTTCCTTCTTACATTATATTCATGCCACATGTAATATTCTGCCAGCTCTGCATTCAGAGAGATCTGGTCTGAATTATTAGAGCCCATTTGGTCTTGAGTCTCCCCCCTTATTTCTGGGCCTGTCTTGGAGTTCGCCTCCCCTTTTCTATCCGTCTCTCCCTCCCTTCTTCCTCTCTTTTGGCTGTCCCTGCTCTTTCTTTTCTTCTGCACTTCTATCGTGCTTGTGTCATTGGACAGTTTAGGTGGTCCAGGTTCCGTAAGTACCATTGTGTTTGCTTGTTTCATATATGCATATTAACAAAAATGTGGCAATAAAAATACATGCTGATGGTAGCATCAGAGATTTCACTATTTGCTGTACTCTGTGTTTTATATTTTTCAAAAGGTATATGTGCTGTTTTACATTGAAATGGCCAATTGCAGTATATTAGATCTACTCCTGGTTATGTTCTCGCCCCTCCACCTGCCAGTATACAGTACTGCAAATGACATGCCACCTGCAGCTGTTTATACACAAGGACACACAAATGCAACCTCTCTAACCTGTCCAATGTGTCTCCCGGCATTCTCAAAAAGTCTTCTACTCCCCCAGTAGCATTGCTTCCTTTTTTTGCCACCCAGGGCGCTTGTGCCCAGACGTGGGGGCATGCCGCAAAGAGTTAACAGAACCCACCAGGCCAGGCCAGCCCATGCCGCCAAAGCCATGGAGGACATGCGCATGGGGTGCATAAGTTTCATGGAGCCCACACAGCAGCGCAGCCCTGTAGGGAGGAGCCTAGCTGGCCAATGCAAGCCTTGGCAGACAAATCCTCCCCTGGCCAGATGACCATTCAGTGAGGGGGTCAAGGACGCCATGGTGAAGCCAGGCTGGGCTCCAGGGCCCACAGACAGCTGGTGGCAAGCAGGGTGGGACAGGACAGGGATCCCTGCATGGGGGCACCTAGCTGATGCCCCCTAAACATCCTGTGCCCAGAGCTAGGCCCCCAGCCCCATGCTAAGCCCCTGGTTCCCCCTGGTGTGCAGACAATCCTCAGTATTGAAAATCTGGTGAGATGGGGAATAGACACTGCTCATCTTCCAGACAGATGGCATCAGTATGTTGGGAGCAGCAGGTGTTTGTTTGTTTTGTTAACTGGAACATAGGAAACTGCCTTATATGGAGTCAGAGCATTGGTTTATCTAGCTCAGTATTGTCAACACTGACAGCAGGAGCTCTCCAGGATTCAGGCAGGGAGTCTCTCCCAGCTCCACCTGGAGACCCCAGGGATTGAACCGGAGAACTTCTGCATGTAAAACAGAAGCTCTACCACTGAGCTACAGCCCAGTATGAGGGATATGACTTGAAATAAAGCAGCTTCTCTTATGGTCCTAGAAGTCCCAATTGAGCTGGTGCCCCCTTCACAGGAAGTGCTTAGCATTATGGTTATCCCAGCAGAGGGAGCTGCTCCCAGAGGCCGAGCTATGCAAACCAGGATGTCTCTGGATCAGACATCACCTTTGCCAATGAGTTTACTTAATTTACTATCTCTCAGTCTAGGGTAGCCAACTAACCACAAAAAACACAGTTTCGTTTGCGCATTCACCTTTAATGGCAGCTCAGTCTGCAGAAATCAGCAGGTGAAGCGTTTCAGAGAATGGAAAGAAATATGATCCCAAGCTGATTTTTGTACGGGCTGATTAAGCACCTGCTCTTCCAACTGAAATATGGGAATAAGAATGCTGATCTACCCCAGAGTGGTGTCATAAAGATTACTGAAAGAATGTCAGCTAGGTGCTTTGAGGACTCTCCTGGTGCAATATGATGCATACCTGACCAGAAGTTAGCCCCACTGGGTTCAGTGGGGTTTTCTCTCATAAAAGTGTGGAAAGGACTGCAGCCCCAAGTGCTTTGCAAATGTTAATAAAGAGGGCTTATTTTTGCCCATGTGACTCCCCCCCAAAAAAAATAAATCTTGGTGTCTGCTCATTCTGCATTTTCTCTGAACCTTTGCTTGGAAATAGGGAGAGAATGTTGGACCAGCTGCAGGACCACCGGTTCCTTTCCTCCTCTGCCCTGGGGCTCCTCTTCTAACCCTGCCATAGCAGCTCACTCCAGCTGGGACTGTCAATTCACCAGGCATTCTGCTCCTCTCTGCTCTCAATGCCTCCCAGGAACAGGGATGCTGTGAACACACACACCCATTCCACCCGCCCCCCCCCCCATCCCTGGGGTTTTCCCATTAGGGAAGGCTCAAGGTCCAATCTCCCAGAAAATCCAAGCAAATTGCCTTTGTTTGGTGGAGCAGCTCTTCATTCGTGGCACCAATGACAATGTTTACTAATAAAGTGTTTTATGATTACAATATTAGTATGCATTTAACACAAAGTGCGCCTTTGTTTTCTGATGGTAGTCTGATTTTCCCCCTTTTATAATTGCTGGCAAATATGAGCCTGGAAGGTAGTATGGGCTAGGAGTATTTTCATACATCAGGTTTTAAATTGCCTTTGAGATTTTCTGCACCTACTTATATTACACTTGACTGTGGTGCTGATATGGAAGAGAAAACAGAGGGAAGGCGTATCTGATGCAAATGAGCATCCTGGTGAATGTAGGTCTTATATCCATGCTACTACAAGTCCCATTAAAGCAATTTGTTTGTTCCACATGTTTTTACCCCACCTTTTGACCAATGGTTCCCAAAGCACAACACAACAACAATATATTAAAATTTGGTAAACCTACAATTAAATCAGTTGATAAAACCGGGCTTTGCAATCACAAAGAACAACTCAGCTGTATTTAAGGGAGGGAGCAGCGATCCTTCAAAAACCTGGTGAAATAAAACCATATTAACACACTTCCTGAAAATAATCAAGAGCCTTGTAGTGGAGAAAGTTGGTTCCAGAGGGATGGTGCCACTTTCAAAAAGGCCCTGCCTATGTGATTGATCACGTGCTAGACAGGGTGCCCAGAACAGGGTCATGTTAATATATGAGAAGCTTTATATGGAAGGAAGCACTCTTTGTCATCCCTGGGCCACTGAAGGCTTTACAACAATGCTGCAGACCCTCAGGCCAATGAGCCAAACACAACCCCACAAGTCTTTCTAACCAATCCATTAGCAAAACTGGAACAGTAGACTGAGCACGTGGTCACAAAATTCTCCGCTACGGTGTGATGTGTAGCCATTCTACTTACATTACGATGATGATTTCTGAATGTGCATATAGACGTGCATATAGATCTGCATCTCCTTTTGCCCCTTTATTGTGGCAATGCATTTCCTCTCCTTTGGCGATGTGAGATTGGCCACCTTAGCCCCAGGCTCATGTGCTGGGCCCACAAGGTTTAAAGTGTTCTTGTCTGAGAATAACCACTGAAAATAAATTTGTCATCCCTCCTCGGTTCTTCTCCATCTTCTTTGGATCAGTAGAAGAGCAGTGTTATTCTTTGGCATTTAATGAAGGGCTGCTGATATCGTGGCTCTATGCTGGGATGGCAGAGTACGGAGGGCATTTAAGAATGGCACACAGAGGCAGGGGGTGGCTCTAAGGAGGAGCGCCAACAGAGCTAATAAGTGGGTGTTCAGTGGATGGGAGGGTGTTGTGTTGGGCTGGACAGGGAGGGTTAATTCATGTAGCTGCTGTTTTGGTATCAAGAGAAATCAGCAGGCGGTGTTCTCTGTAAGTGAATATCAAATTAAAACCAGATTGGCTTGTGCCTGGCAATATTGATCCCTCCCCCCCCCACCTACGTATTCTCAGCAGCTAAAATCCAGCCCTGGGAGCTATGTTTCCTGATGCCCATTTCATAAATAACCAGGGTTCCCAGCTGCCAATTGCTTTAATGTAGCCTCAATACAATTTAATAAACATAATAGCCTCTTCCCTCATTGTGTCAGAAGCGCTGGCTGGGAGAGATCTGTGCCGAGCAGAAAATGCTATTGCATCTTGCAAGTGCAAAACATCAAGAAATGTACACCTGCAAAATGTGTACAAGCATACAGACATACAAACACTTGCTAATGTTTGAAGGGATGTGTTCAAAGTCACATCCACACCATGCATTTAAGTCATTATTTCCAGAGTTGTTTAAGAACCAACCCATCTTCAAAGAGAACTCTGGGAACTGTAGCTCTGTGAGGGGGGAAAGGTATCTCCTAACAACTCTCAGTATATATAACAAACTACAGTTCCCATGATTCTTGGGGGGGGGGAGCCATTTTTGCTTCAAGTGGTATGATATTGCTTTAAATGTACGGTGCAGATGTGGAATGCTACTGTATGCAAACATGAACATGCCTAGATGTGCAAATGATAATATACGGAAAAGTGTGCACATTTTCCCCATTGGAAAGGGGGACAGCTAAATTGGGACAATGAGATGGTAGTGGGAGGGTTAAGTTCCTCCCCTGTTTTAAGTCAAAATCAGTCACAGATCTCACATAACATACACCATATTTTAGGTGTTGTCTGTGAATAACACCTGATATCAGGTACACTTTTTTTAAAAAAAGTGCATGGTGCTGGCTACCTTCTTGAGAAGCCGACTACCCTTTTGAGAAGCATCTGCAGGGGCCCTGATCCACCCTGTGACCATGATGTGTAAGGTTAATATTTCAATCCCACGCCCCTTCCTGCCAAAAATTGCCCTGCCCCTACCCATTTCTGATATTTCCCCTGAAGGTGTTGACTGCAGTAACAACAGTAAAGAACTGTGGGTTTCTGTTCCGTACTGCAGTTCTTTTCAAAATTTTAATCTGATTATTTCTTTCTTTCTCTTACAAAGGCAAAAGCATAATTGGACAGACCCGAAGTACACATATGGGTATGCCCAAAAATGGAGAACTCACAACCCGTGCAAAAGCACACACACTGTGAATGCATGCCCAGACAACCACAACGTGCGCACAGATATACAGAAATGCTTATGCAAATGTGAAGACTATAAATAACCAGGGCTAACCCTTTGCTTCCCTTTGTGCTCTCCAGAGGACGCTAAAGTGCTTCACAGACTTCATTAGCAAAACTACACAACCCACTGGGAGAAGCAGTTCTTATTATCCCCGCCTTGCAGAGTCTGCCGAGGTCAGGCAGCAGTTCAGAGTGGAGGCAGAGAGAAAGCCCAGCAGGCCTGGCTCCCAGACCCCACTCTAACCCACTGGAGCTGCCTCCCCTCCCAGAACTGGGAACGGAACAAATAATGCCGCTTGTGCAGGATGTCACGAAGACCCTGGTCCCTGGAGACACGGGCTAGTCTATGCAGCACATGTGTTTCGTTTTAGACACATGAGGCTGAGGCAGGCGGATGTGGCTGAACAGGGAAGGCTACAGGGCAAAGCAGCCTCACACCCCAACACTGACAAGCGTCCCCAGATAAAAGTTGCGGCACAAAATATTTTCCTTACTTCTTCTTCTTTTCCAATCTCAGTTTTATTTTAACTTTCAGAGCACAAAATATTTTCTGCCTTCATCCTGAAAGCCAATCCCTGCACGTTCCAAGTGGCATGAAGTATTGTTCTGAATTTTACATGGTGTGGGGTAGTATAATTTGGTACTGTGCCACTTCGGGGATTCCAGGTGAAGGGGGTCATTTTTTAATGCTCCCCTAAGTATTTAAAAAACAAAACAAGAAGAACCACATAATCCACCCCCCCCCCATAACCTGCGGATAGTAAACTACTACACCGGGCAAGGTTTTATTTTTTAAAAAAGCAGATTTTCCAGCTGCACAAATTCCCCATCAGACACTGTGCGCTAAAAAGGAAAATGCCATGTGAACACAAAGTGTGCATTGCTGCTTGCCTACATCCTGTATTGCTAGCCGTTTCTCCACGGGAGTCAGTAGCTTTTACCTACTACACAGCAGTGGCAACGGGAAGGAGGCAAGGGAACGGACATCAGATGGACCTGCTATGGTTGCTTAGGTGAATCCTGGGATCCTAAAACATTGTTATAACTGCTCATAACACATGCTGTCCATATTCACCATAGACAGTTACCTGTCCCTTCTGCAGGTATACTCAGGAGGAAGTCTGACTGTGAGCAAGGAAGTCTTCGTCCTTTGAGCATAGGATTGCAGCCTTCACCAGGTTATTGTTTGACATGCAACATAAACATACTGATAAACTCACAGAAAAGACAGGTGTTGGTGTTGTTTAAAAAAAGCAGGCTATCTTGTAGTCTAGAAAGATACCACAGGTTGTAGATTGCAGGTGACACGATCAGATTGGCACTTTTTCTTTTAACGGCTTCTGTAGTGGAGTAGGAGAACTGAAAATAATGCCAATATTTCTCACATCTGGCAACCAATGAGCCCCTTTGGTTTCATGGGTATATGGGTAGGCGAGTCTTAAAAGCCCAGAACACAAATTGGTACAGCCCTCTAGTGGCTATGGTGACTCATTTACCAGAAGTACAATCATACCTCGGAAGTCGAACAGAATCCATTCTGGAAGTCTGTTCGACTTCCAAAACGTTCGAAAACCAAAGCGCGGCTTCTGATTGTCTGCATCAGAAGCCATGGAAGCCCTGTTGAATGTTCAGCAACCAAAAATAGTTTGCAAGCCGGAACAGTCACTTCTGGGCTTGCAACGTTCAGGAGCCAAAACGTTTGGGAACTAAGTTGTTCGACTTCCAAGGTATGACTGTAATGTATTTAGCATTAACTCTGGAAGTGTATAATCAATTCTGACCAAACTAAGCCTCCTAAAACATAGTATACATCAGGAGAGCCGTGAAAGTTTGTGTCCCAGGCTTTTTAGACTTGTCTACCCATGACCTATCTGAACGACCTAGTGCTGCATTGGCTGCCAGATGCGATCCCCCCCCCAACTCTCCTGTTCCACTACTGTGCCTTCGAGGGCTTCAGGAGAAGCAGAATTTCAGCAAGTATGTGAAACGGTCAAATCAGCTATGATAAAATGGGCACAGGACATTGGGTACAATATCATGTTTGCTGACTGGGAAAGGTTATGGACCACCGGTCTGAAATTCATGGCATGTAATGCCTTGAAAGAAAATGTTATGAAAATGATATATAGGTGGTACATGACCCCAGTCAAGCTTGCAAAAATATACCATTTGTCTGACAATAAATGTTGGAAGTGTAAAGAAACTGAAGGAACGTTCTTTCACCTCTGGTGGACTTGCCCTAGGGTTAAGGCTTTCTGGGAAATGATATATAATGAGTTGAAAAAGGTATTTAAGTATACCTTCCCTAAGAAACCAGAGGCCTTTCTTTTGGGTATTGTCGGCCAGAGGGTGTTAAAGAAGGACCGAATATTTTTCATGTATGCAACAACAGCAGCAAGGATACTTGTTGCCAAGCACTGGAAAACTCAAGATTTGCCCACACTGGAAAAATGGCAGATGCAACTGATAGACTATATAGAACTGGCAGAAATGACCGGCAGAATCCGAGACCTGGGAGAAGAGGCCGCGGAGGAGGACTGGAAGAAATTTAAGGACTATTTACAAAAGTATTGTAAATTGTATGAATGTTAAGAAAGATGTAAGATTAATAACAATATGGCACTATTAAACTAGTTAAAGGGAATATGAAGATAAATGGAAAAATTGGATAAGATAAATTTTGGATAAACATGAAGCTAAAGTTAAGTTTTTAAGGTTTGGGTAAAATTATCTGAAATTAGGGACATAATATTGGGAAACTTTAATTTAAGAATTGATACAAGGTAATAAATTGCTGGGTAAAGCTCGAAAATCTTGGAACGCAGGAACGAGAGATGTGAGGAAGTCCAAAGAAGTGAAGAAAATATGGTCATTGTAAAATTATATGTTATTTTGTTTGTTTTTTATAACGTGTTGAAAAATTGTTAATAAATATTATTTTAAAAAAAGAATTTCAGCAAGTATGGTTTCTCCAAGAACAGAAAATCCACAAAGTTTGAATGAAGCACTGGCTGTTACATTTGTTTTCTATGCAACCCTTAAAGCCATATAAAGCTTATTAGAAAAACAGAAAACTTGCCTACACGCAGAACACAACATTTCTTGCTGTAGCAGCAGCAAATGGAAGGTGTATCTATTTATTATATGTTTATTCTGCCTTTCTTCTAAGGAACTTAAGGCAGTGTCTGTTAGCCATCTTGATAGAGAGTGATGGCTCAAGATCACCCAGTGTGCTTCAAGTAAGCCCCATTGAATTCAATAGGACTTCCTTTTGATTAGCCATGGATTGGCCATAAGATGGGACGCGGGTGGCGCTGTGGGTTAAACCACAGAGCCTAGGACATGCCGATCAGAAGGTCGGCGGTTCGAATCCCCGCGACGGGGTGAGCTCCCATTGCTTGGTCCCTGTTCCTGCCAACCTAGCAGTTCGAAAGCACGTCAAAGTGCAAGTAGATAAATAGGTACTGCTCCAGCGGGAAGGTAAACGGCATTTCCGTGCACTGCTCTGGTTCGCCAGAAGCGGCTTAGTCATGCTGGCCACATGACCTGGAAGCTGTATGGCCAGTAAAGCGAGATGAGCGCCGCAACCCCAGAGTCGGTCACGACTGGACCTAATGGTCAGGGGTCCCTTTACCTTTACCTAGCCATAAAATGGGTTGGCTGGATCAGCCCAATAGCCCATCAAGGCCAGTACCCTGTTCTCACAGTGGCCACCCAAGTGCCCATGGGAAGCCCAAAAGCAGGACATGAGCGCAACAGTACTCTCCCCACTAGTAGCAGAGGTAGAACATAGTCATTGTGGTTGTTGATAGGTGTGTCCTCCATGAATTTGTGCTGTAACATTTAACACTGGCATGTCACCTCTTAAATACGGTGGTTTTAGAGCGTCTCAGAAGCCGAACGTTTCAATTTTTGAATGCCAAAAACCCAGAAGTAATTGCTTCCATTTTCGAACACGCCTCGGAAGTCGAACGGCTTCCACTGCTTGTTTTTCCATTTTTCCTAATTGAACTTGCAGCCAGCCCTTTGTGCCTTGATTTTCAAAAGTCTCAGAGGTCGAAGGGTCTTCCGGAACGGATTACGTTCAAGAACCAAGCTACCACTGTATAACAACTCTTATTGAAAAGACAACAGATAAGGATGAAAGGATATCCAAAGGCGATGTGCTCCTTCTTTCCTGCATGTGTTCTGCATGCCGCAGCAAACAAAACCAGCAATCTAAGTCCCCTGTTGCTCAGGTCAACCCGCCCCATAAGCAACCATGACAGCTTTTTGGGGGAAAATCCCAGGAAACAGTCATTGCAATGCAGAGGAAGCCTCCCAGATCCTGATCACCCAAGTATTACTTGAAGAGCACATAGCCCCAGCTTTGTGCCTTGAGGTTTTGCCCAATGGGGCTGAGGGCTACCATGGCCTTGCCTCGCTGCTGTCCTCTGCAACAAAGGATGAAGGAAGAAATTCGATTAAGTCCACATTTGAAACCAAATCTATCAAATTTGCACTTTCCAAAACAATATGAAACCTGAAACACAGCCATCCTTTGAAATGTGCACTTCTCCGATTTTGGGGATACAGTTCTCCAAACAAACAGTGTTTACAGAAATATATATATTAGGAGAAAGTATAGGAGTATATTATATATAACATATATATAACATAAGTATAGGAGTATAGGAGTATATTATATATAACCTATATAACCTATATATAACATATAACATGCTGTTTTAAAAGTGGGGTGCCACCCCCTCTCTCTGCCGAGCTGCAACAAGAGCCCATGAGGTTTGAGGGACTCACCCAGGGTTTGTGTCCCTTTGTAGAATTGAGACACGGTGGAGAATACTACAGCTTTAAGAAATATGGTTAATTCACCTATTTACACCCTCAGTCTGCATGGAGGGATTCCAGCTCTTCAAGCATGGTCATTTCAAGAGGGGCTTGTGCCCTACAGCAGTGCTGCACTCGAGTCCAAAGCATGTCTCCCAACCAGCCTTCAGCCAGGCTGCCCAAGATGGATCCCTGCCTCTCTTCTTCCTGCTTCTTCCTTCCAGCAACCCTTGCTCAGGACTCTCATCCTATCACCTCACACCCATTAACCCTGACCAACCCCCCAGTCTCTGTTCACACCTCAGGGCAAGGGGGGCAGACAGTTATCTTACATTGCCAGTGGTCCTCAATGCCCCTGTATTGTTTTTTTAATGGCCCTAGCTCTTGGCCTTGTCATTTTTGCACAGGCTAACCCAGGAATTCATCTGCAGCTTGTATTTCTCCCTTCATATCCAACATAATCAAAATCCTACCATTTATTAATTTCTAAGGTTTGGGGGTTTTTTGGGGGGGTCCTCCCCAAATCTATAACCATACAAAAACAACATAATATTTGGAGAAAACGTCTTGCACATATGTATACATTATTACATACCCCAAAAAAACCCCGCATACAGAAATGTGTCAATTAGGAAAAAATTGCTGAAGAATTTTCATGAGGATTAAAACAAAAACAAATAAATGTGCAAATTGCTGCACTAATGTGGAGAACTGAATTTTAGATTGGAAAAATGAGTAAGTGAGAGGACCTAAATTGACGCATCCTTCCATCTATCCCTGCAACATGTGTGTGTGTGTGTGTGTGTGTATGTGATATTTATGGTCCATCCTGGCCCTGCCAAATGCATGGCTCGGCATCACCATCCTTCAGCGCTGAAGCACCATTTTGTGCTTATTGTGCATCCTTCCCTGCTTGTGATCGCATGTGAGAGACACGGCTAATGAGCTGTCGACTTGACGCCCAGGAAACAAGGCTGTTGAGTTGCAAAGCCCGGGGGCAGTGCAGGAGGGGAGAGAGAAAAAGGATGGGAGGCAGGTTGTGGGCCCGGTATAGACGCCTGGATTGTTGAGGCGATTAACTCTGTGAGTCTTGCGCAGTTGAAGGGGTCTCATGCCCCACTTCTGGCTCAGGGTTTCTCAATGGCTAAACTACACATGACAGCTGCAGACCTATGTCTTAGAAGAACACTGATTGCTACTAAAATTTATGATACAGGATTCAAAGCAGAGAATCAGTGGCAGGGATGTGTGAATGTGTCTCAATTCGTTCTGACATTCATTCGCATTGTCATCCACCATGTTTTGCTCCACTGCAATTAGCTTATTTTGCAGAAGCCTTTATTCTGTTTCATCATCCACTGATGTGGAAATATCCTTATTTTTAAAAAACTTATATTATAGCACACAATAACCATGTACTGTACCACCTTAGCCATCAACAGATATTTACAAATGAATGATCTTCCCTGTGCGTTCCCTTTCAAACTTAGCGAATTTCCAGAGTGGTAGTCCTGTAAGTTTTCTTCAGCAAAAACAACAATGAATCTTCAGGCACTTTAAATAATTTGATGACCCACCACAAAGCCATTTATGGCTGCAATTTTCACGATTTCCACTGAATTCATTGGGGTTTACTCTCAGGTAAGTGGAGTTAGAATTGAAGCCTATCTCTCTAGCTTGAGTTCAGTGTTTATATAATAACAGAATCATAGAATTGGAGTGTTGGGAGGGACCCCCAGGGGTCAGCTAGTCCAACCCCCTGCAATGCAGCAATCTCAACTATATTATATAAACTTCTCAGCCTGTTTCATTTTTCTCATTCAGGGATCAGAGAAGGACAGTTTAGCACCCAATTGATATTTTATTCTTTGTGTCCTGGATTACATCAATTACTCCTTCACTTGGTGTAATGCTGATTAGGCACATATAAGTCCTTCTTTTATTGCAACATTTTATTTTATAAATGCACTTTTAATTTAAAAAATGGTTGTGTGCTTGTAGCTGCTAAAACTAGCACTCAAACTAAATTGTGTTTTAAATGTTTGCAGTAAATGTGATTTTGTGTTAATGGCAATGCTCTTGTGCAACCTAACAATTTATTTTCTATATTTATCATTTGATTCTCCGTTTATTTTATTTTTTAAAGTAGATAGTATCCTTTCAAGCTGTACATTTTGTGTGAAACCCACCAGCTCCACTTCAATTCCTGTGTCTTGCACTGCTTCACTATACAAATCTAAGGGAAAGACACTTTTAAAGCAAAGCAAAGCAAGCAGTCAACTCCAGAAGGTTCTCCCCACTTTGAGAAAGTGGCTTGGACAGGTAAAATTTACAAGTAACAAAAGAGAACAGTTCTTTCCAGGTGAAGAGGACAACAATGAATAGTGCAAAACTCTGGTTTTTAAAATATACAGTAGGATCCAGAGTAAGGCTGCACTCCTAACCCACCACCTTGGGAGTAAGACCCATGGAATGGCTGGGCAAAGAACAACCAAGTCAACAAACAGCACATCAGAAAAAGCTGCTGCTACACTAAACAGCCAACTGCTCGCAAATGCAGAATGCAGTTTATAAATGTAAAGCACATTTAAAACATTCCCCCAAAGAATCCTGGGAACTGTAGTTTGTTAAGGATGCTGTGAATTGTAACTCTGTGAAGGGTAAACTACAGTTCCCATGGTTCTTTTTTCGGGGGGGGGTGAGCTTTAAATGTTATGGTGTTTACACAGCCATCAAACACATTTCTCTTTAATATGAACTGTGTTAGCCTTTAAAGTGCCGTTCAGCTCTTTGTTGGTTTTACCTGAAGAGCGAGGCCTGTATCCCTTAAACCCATACAGATCATCATTTTACCACACATCTTAGTTCACATCTGTACCTGACAGGTGGCCGTCTCCTCCATGCCACTTGGCAGAGTCATACAGGCCACCATGGAACCCCAGGTTGAAAGAACATGCCCCCAAGGAGTTGGCTCTGAGGTCCATTGGGGAATGGACATATCTGAAAAGTGAGGAACTGTTTCTGCCAGGTTTGATGAAAACTATCAAATGCAAATACACAAACACATATACGTATCTCATCAGGTACAAAGCGAGTTTACACCTAATGATGTCCTCAAGTTTAGAGCCTAAATAAGAGATGGGTGGCCTGCAGCCCTCCAGAGGTTTGCTGGACCTCAACTCCCATCAGCCCCAGGCACCACGGCCAAGTGCCAGCAATGATGGGAACTGGAGTCCAGCAGCATCTCGAAAGAACCACGTTTCCCATTCCAGGCCTAAAGCATCCTATGTATCACCAGAAATTATATACACAACCAGAGAAATGAAGCCTTTTAAAACATAAGTTTGTTTAGCTGCACTGTGATATTTTTCAGGAGAATCTGGATTCACTTTTTTAAATAACAGCAACCTTTCCCCCTTAAAAATGCAGAATGACCTTGTTGTGGTATCCACTAGAAAGAAATAACAGGTAAAATGCATACCCTCCAATATTTATCCAATAAAAATAGGGACGTCCTATTCAACAACATTAATAATTTTATTATTTATACCCCACCCATCTGGCTGGGTTTCCCCAGCCACTTTGAGCAGCTTCCAACATATATAAAAACATAATAAAACATTTAAAAATTTTTTTTAAAAAACTTCCCCTCACAGGGCTGCCTTCAGATGTCTTCTAAAAGTTGAATAGTTAGTTTCCTCCTTGGCTCAGGAGTCCCATGACTTTATACCCTCCAACATTTCTCCAGTGAAAATAGGGACGTCCTAAGGAAAAGCAGGACATTCAGGGATCAAATGAGAAACCAGGACAGCTTCTGTAAATCCAGGACTGTCCCTGGAAAATGGGGCACTAGGAGTGTCTGAAAATGGTGAACTTCAGTATCTGCAAGTGTGCATATGTGTGTGTATGGCCAGGGAGGGGTGTGTGTGGAAAACATATGGAAACATTTGTTAGAGTTCACCTACTTTGGGGGAGGGGGAAGACAATTTCATTTCTCAAACTCCCACCAGCCCTCTGATGTACCAATCAACCTTCACTGAGGCAACTGCAATTTCACATAAATTGGCAGAACACTACCAGTGAGAGGCAATGCTTTTCACACGATGTCAAGCAAGAGCAATTGTGAATGCAAGTTTACTAGAACAGACTTCCATATCTTCCACATTGTCCAAGCTAAAAAAACCTACTTTCTCATGCACACACACCTACACTCCTTTCCCCCTCAAACAACATACTGAAACCCAACATTTTGTCAGACACAAGTGCAACATCATCACTTCAGCAAAATGGCGGAAGGGTTGCAGCATTTAAATCAGGAAGGAGGAGCCTGTCTCTCTCTAGGTTTTTATTGTTGAACTCCAACTCCCATCAGCCCCAGCCAGCATAGCCAATGATCAAGGGGTGTGTGTGATGGGAGTTGCAGTCCAACATCGTCTGGAGGGCCGCAGGTTCCCCATTTCCTGTTTAAAAGAACAAAAGTATAAGAAGAACTAAAATAGGAGGGCTGGACAGACATGAGACAGCCACGGCCTCATAAGCAGTGACCATAAATACGGAAAATTCAGGACTGGTGATGGGAACTGAGGAAGTGGACAGAAAAGAAATGACAGACAAGGCAGTCCTTTCGAGAATGGAGAATGGTTGTTTGACTGAACTGCTTTATTTGCAGAAATAAATGCAGCGGAGGTTGGTTCAGTAGGGCAAATGGCGCACTACTCCACAAACCCTCCTCCTAGGTTTATTCTAAGCTCCACCACTGTCCCACCCAATTTCACAAGCGCAATGCCCACTCCTGATTTTTTTTGTAAGTGAAAGAATGTGAAAGAAGGAAGAGACAATAAGAATTACGAGAGAGACTGGAAGGAAGGAAAAATAACAGGCAAAGAAGGCAAGAGAGAAAATCTTTTGCACTTCCCTAATATTCTGAAGTCATTCCTGGCTCAAAAAAGTTCCAAAATATGTTTAAAACTTATAATTGTTAACGTTGTTGTAGTTGTTGTAGTTGTTAATTACCCATCCTTCACCTTAACAATTAAAACACAATGTTAAAAACAGTTTAAAACAACTTACAATAATGCATTTTTTTTTTGAGGAGGAATTACATATTTACACCATATTTAAATGCACATCTTTTTAAAAAAGAAAATCTCTGATTAATGTAGAAACAGAACTGGATGAACTTAGGGGGGAGCATCAACCATTCATTCATCTCCTGAAGAATCCCTGCTATTTTTCTGAGGGTCGCAGGGTCCTTGAGAACACGGACTGAAAACCACAGCCCTGAGGTCAAATGTGCACCATCAACGTCTTCTAGAATGAGTGTGTTGCCTTGAGAATAAGAAACAGCAGGACCAAGTGCAGGAGGGCCACGTGGATATCAGCACAATGGCCAGACCCACCAGAGAAGCAGACGATGTGGCCGGCTTCTTCTATCCGGGTGCATCTACTATGCGGTCGACCCACAGCTGAATGTGAATGTCCCATAATTAGATTGCGGCTCTGCTGTAAAACTGATTGATTTGTTCTGAGGCAATGACTGTATTAAAATTCTTCTTGCTCACTAACAATATTATTGTGGCATTGTACCATTGTTTGCTGTCCTCACTGTAAATATATTCTTGAAAATTAACATCCCAGAATCCATTATAAGGCTCAAATCAATTACATCGCTTTGATGGCACATTACAGGCTAATGTTATGAAATTAAGTGCTGTTTTAATTAGCCACATTAATAGCATGGCGCTTGTAAGCCTCTATTGTTAGACATGAGCGAGGAATAAGAATGGATTGTTTTGATATTGGAATATTGTAGCAGTAACAGCATAAGAAAGCAACACATTTCAATCCTTCCATTCCATTTGTGAGTGCCTTTACTTGCAGGGTTGCTTCTTTCCTTCTCTATTTAGCCCAGAGCTTGCCATGGCGGTTCTTCCGTCTCTTAGCAAATTTGCACACACGCACATACTCGGCACTTCAGTTCTAAAATGTGAGGTGTATGGGCTCAAGCCTGGCAGAGACGGCTGTCCTCTACTCTTAGCTGAATAGGAACTGCCTAGAATTACTCAGTAACTAAGAGAATATGGAAAAAGGTTTAGAAGCAGGTTAAAGTTTATTGATAAGGATTTGCTGAACTAACAATTTGAATTGGAATACAAAAAAGGGAGGTATGAGGAGGTCTCGGAAATAAGTTAAAGGAAAACAAGTTATGGAAACTTTGTGTGTTTTTAATTATTTTTACTTTTGTATTTTTTGTTAATTTTTTTTCTTTTTTCTTTTTGATTTTTAGTGTATTAATATTGAAAATTCTAATAAATATCTTTAAAAAAAAAGAATTACTCAGTAACAACAACAAAACATTTTGCACCCAGGGGAGCACCTGAAGTTTCAGTAGAGGGGCAGCAAAGAGATTTCAGCAACAGGAGGCATGATTCTGAACAAGAGTTAAGGGTCCACTCCTAGATAAACTCAAGATGAAATTGATAAGCAAATTAATAAATCACTTCATTGAATCATAGGGTGGAATTCCATGGTGTGCTCTGTTGAACGTTTCATCTGTGCAAGCATATCAACTTGCCAGACAGAATGAGCCTGCTCCCCCGCCCCCCTGCCGGGAGCTGTTCTGGAGCTTCTCCCGATCCCCCTGTGAGAACTTCAGGGCAACGGGGACAGAAGAAAGCCCACCGTGCAAGAGTTGTCAGGGTTCATTGGGTGAATTCTGCCCATAAAAGGCTACTGAGGTCATCTAGTCCAAGTCCTGTCAATGCAGGAATTCCCACTGGCCATTATGAATATGTTCTTACCTCCCCTGTTGCAGCCAACATGTCTCTGAATGCCAGCTCCTGGGGCTCTCCAGCGGGGAGGGGGCTGTTGCCCTCAGGACCTGCTTGCTTGTGGCCTCCCCATAGATATCCAGTGGACCACGGGATTCTGAATTCTTCCTTTGTTTCACTGCTACATCATCCCTAAAACGTGCCCTATCAGGGACTTAGCAACCCTGACCCAACTAATAAGGATGTAAGGGCTCCCTGGTGCAAACTCCAAACCTTGATTCTTTATTATTACTTAAAATAGATGTAAAAATAAATAAATGATCTGACATATGGTAAATCTGGATGAACCCATGCTAGCCGTATTAAGTCCTGCATATATCTATCTGTATAATGGGTAGCCATTGTCTTGTCCTCTGGATCTTTCTTTTTGAACTATGACTCCCATCATCTCTCCCCCTTAGTCATGCTGACAGTGATTGACAGGAGTTATAGTCCAACAACATTTGGAGGGCGCCACGTTGGCAGCCCCTGATTGCTATATGGGACGTTATTTGTTATGTACTGAAGTTCTCGCCCTGGGCCAGCAGGGGGATACTGTAGATAGTTATGCAAATGAAGGATCGAAAGTGACGTTCAGTGATTGGATAGTTTTAGAAAGTTGCTACAGTAACGTTGTACTGGAGCTCTATATAAGCAGGCTGACTGAGCCCTTCAGTTCAGTTGTGTTCTAGCCTCTGAATAAACAAGAGCTGTTTGAAGAATCGCTGTGTCGTCTGATATGTTCACCCACAACTTAACACTATTGTAATTAGCCACCCTAGGTGTCTTTTCATAAAAGACAGAAAGGTGAGATATTTTTGAATGAACAATGCATATGTATATGGATACATGCAAGATGTTCAATGCTGTAATAGACCTGTTAGCATTTTAAGGTGCTGCAGAACTTTTCAGTACACAACTTCTAGTTCAAATCAGCGTTTCTCAACTGGGGGCCATATGGATATTCCAAGGGGGCCACAACAGAAAATCCCAAAAATGAGGGGCCACAGCATGAGACTATGGGGCCACAGAGGAAAGTGAGAAGTGAAGAAACTGAAGAAGTGACCAATAAAAAAAGACAAAAGCAGAAAACAGAGAAGTGAAGTAAATAGAAACAGAGGAGTAGAGTGAACAGAGAAGTGACCGTGCTTCCTAGTGGATGGAGTGCCATGCGAACTCTGCAGCCACGCCCCTTCCTCTTCCTTCTCCCTCCCATTTTCGCACTCCTGCTGCCCGCACCAAGTGTGTGGCTGCAGCAGGGTTAGCGTGTGGGGTGCTATTTCTTTGTGCGGGTATTACTGCGAAAGGAAGTGATCTGTGGGTATCCCTCACAGCAATAGAGCAGGATGTAAAGAAGCTTGTTTTGGGTCATCAAGCACAAGGGACATATTGATGGAGATATACCTAAAGTATACATTTTTGTGTAATTGTATTTTGTACAAATGATAAAAATTATAAATAAAACATGTTCCATTTACAAACAAAGCAATTGCACTGGTAGGACGGGGAGTCACAGGAAGAAAACCAGGTCGGAAGGGGGCAGGGTTGGGAAAAGGCTGAGAAGGACTGGTCTAAATTACTTTGTTTTAAAAGTGTGTTTTTGTAGCAGTGGCAGTTAAGAGACAAGGGGCAGGGCAGGCTGTGATCTATTTGCGAAGAAGTGTTCTCCCTGCTCTAATTTTGGAGGTGTGGATATGTCCGTTCCCCTTCCTTCTTTATTGAAGCCCACATATTTAATATTCACACATTACTGTTTTCTTCCTCACATTTACTTTTTGATTAATGTTCCCTTCATGCTGCTTTTCTTCATGGGTGGGGGAAGGTACCTGGAAGGAATATTAATCAAAGACGGGTAGAAAATAAGAGGAGAAAAGGAGAATTTGTACCAGGTAGCTGATCAAACTAATAACAGGATAGGCAAGGCCACTGAGGGCAACTCTCTTTGGAGAGTATTGAAACTAGGTCTGAACCAAAATTTATCAGAGAAGACTTTGCTGACATCGGGGGGGGGGTATATGTGTGTTCTTTTCGAAGCTGCTCCTGAACTCTGGAGACTTTCAGGTTTCCCCAATTTTTACACCTGTGGCTTTTTGTGTGGAATTGTGGGTCCAGTTTTAATATGTTACATGTAACAAAAAGGTAAGGTTGTTATCACACAGTGGTTTATTTACACATATATACAACCTGAGCCTCTAATGGAGGGCTTCACAGCATTAACACTCCAAGAGGGTCTTGCTTCTCCCATAGATGCAGTCTCTGATCCAAAAAGACACCAGAACATCATGCTCTACCTGCTGCTTTGTTTCTCAGTCACATAAATCCTAATTCTGCTACTCAAAGCACTGGCTTTATTTGTTGAGGGAAAGGCTCCACTCATCTACTGTGTCACACGGAGTTCCTTTGTGGTCTTAAGGACCCATCAACCAAGCTATCACCCCAGTGCAGAAGACTAGCCTGGCTTAATTAGCTTTTGACATGTGCTATTTCCAGGGGATTCCAGTGTCTAGTACATGATTCAATACACACAGGTTTGGCACCTAATTTTAACATCATAAGCATTAATTAAATTCTAACACCTACTGGACCTAGGAATTTAGGGATGTCTACTACCCACAAACTCATAACACTATGATTGTGTTTATACCTTTTACTCAGCTTTAGTTTTATATTGGTTTCTATATATGTGCTATTTTTTGTTTCCTTGAGTTACATTTTGTTTTAAAAAAGTGACTGACAAGTTCATTTGCTCGATGGCCCTGAATGCCTGGTGGTTACATAGCCTTTGAAAAATCTTGGAGACAGGTGAGGTCCCTACAGTCTGGAGGTGGGTAAATGTTGTACCCATCTTCAAAAGTGTGTGGGGGGGGAGAACCAGGTAACTACTGACTGGTGAGCTTAACATCAATACCAGGAAAGGTCCTGGAACAGATAATGCAACAATCGGTCTGTGAGCTTTTAGAAAAGGATGCTATAATTACTAAGACTCAGCATGGGTGTCTCAGAAATAAGGCATGCCAGATCAATCTGAATTCTTTTTTTGATGGAATTATAAACTTGGTGGATCAAGGAAAAGCTGTGGACATCGTGCATTTTTATTTCAGTAAGGCTTTTGACAAAGTCCCCCATGATATTCTCCCAAGGAAGCTGGTAAAATGTGGGTTGAACAAGGACACTGTTAGGTGGATTTGTAACTGCTTGACTGACCAAACCCAAAGAGTACTCATTAATGGTTAAGTGACAAGTGGGGTGCCGCAGGGTTCTGTCCTGGGCCCGTTGTTCTTCAATGTATTTATAAATGACTTGGATGAAGGAATTGACATGAAACCAAACTGGGAGGGGCAGCTAATGCCACAGAAGACAGAATCTGAATTTAAAATGACCTTAACAGATTAGAGAACTGCAAGCTAACAAAATGAATTTCAATAGTGACAAATGTAAGGTTCTGCACTGAGGCAGGAAGAACAAGATGCACAAATAGACCACAAGCTTAAGGTGAGTCAACAGTGTGATGCAGCAGCAAAAAATGTGTATGCTGTTCTAGGCTGCATCAACAAAAGTACAGTGTCCAAATCAAGGGAACTCATAGTACCACTTTATTCTGCCTTGGTCAGACCACACCTGGAATACTGTGTCCAATTATGGGCACCACAATTTAAGAAGGATGTTGACAAGCTGGAAGGTATGCAGATGATCAAGGGTCTAGAAGCCAAGCCTTATGAGGAGCCCTTGAAGGAGCTGGGAATGTAGCCTGGAAAAGAGGAGACTGAGAGGAGATGTGATAGCCATCTTCAAATATCTCAAGGGCTGTCACACGGAGGATGGAGCAAGTTTGTTTTCTCCTCTTCTGGAGCGTAGAACTTGAACCAATGGCTTCAAGTTAGAAGAAAGGAGATTCCGACTAAACACCAGGGGCAGTGGCGTAGCGTGGGGGGTGCAGGGGGGGCCGGCCGCACCAGGCGCAACATCTGGGGGTTAGGGGGCACAAATCCACGGGTTAGGGGGTGCAAATTACTTGCTTTGCCCCGGGTGCTGACAACCCACCCTGTGCCACTGACCAGGGGAAACTTTCTGACAGTAAGAGCTGTTCAACAGTGTAACGGTCTCCCTTGGGAGATTGTGGACTCTCCTTCCTTGGAGGTTTTCAGCAGAGGTTGGATGGCCATCTGTCATGGATGTTTCAGCTGAATTTCCCTCATTGCAGGGGGTTGGGCTAGATGACCCTTGGATCCCTTCCAACTCTAAGATTCTATGATACTGCGCATACACCACACACGTGCATGTGAGTGCACATTAAACAATTTTGACAGTTTGGATCCAGACAGAGAAGAAGAGAGAAGCCTTAAGTCTATGCAGCTGCCTGGCAAAAGGGAGCCTTCGGAAGTTGTTTGCAATGTTGCTGCCGGGGGAGGGCAGCTGCTGTAAGGATGAGTGCTGCCTACATGTCTGCTTGATCCCCCATTCTCAACTTGTATGTCTGTAAAATAAATCAATATTGGAAAATACACCATAGCGCTCCACAGTGTTCTCTGCTATAAGGAGAATGACCCCATGTAAGTGGCTGCCCTGGATCTTCAAGCAGCTCAGGCAAGTGGGGAGAACAAAATGGCTGTAAACATTCAGCGCCTGTGCTTGTAGTTCTTGACATCAAAGCACTTTGTTTTACATCACCTGGGGAGGTAGCCTAAAGTAAAGTACTTTAAATGTGTTTGGGTTTTGTTGTATAATGCTTTGAAACAGTCAATGTGCATGAAAATGCTTACCGGTGTTAAACCGCTTTGAGCCATTTAAAATATTTGAACCATCTAAGTGTTGGATGCACCATTAGGGAATTTCAAAGCCCAAGACTGTCTTTTATCTCCCCAGCTCCCCACTCCCAAATTGTTGCCTTTAGCAGCAACCCAAACCCCTTTTGTCCTTGCCTGTGCTGTGGATTCTGCTTTGCAAAACCGCTCTCTTGTTTCATCCCAGCATGCTCTTTTATTTTTTGTGTTTCACAATGATGCCTGCCAGCTGCCCACAGAAGGAGGAACACTGACCTTTGTAAGCCAGTGAACTTTTTTTCTCTTTCACCCCCCCCCCCCAATTAGCTACCTGCAGAGTGGGGGGAAGAAGTGGGGGGGTCAAGCCACCAATTTATTAGAAGACTACAAGGTGAGAAGCTGAATAACCAAAGGGTTACTCCAAGGCAGCCTTAGATAAGGAGAGTAGGTTTGGGGCACTGAATTAAGCTAGGATCAACAATTCCATGGGGTAACATAAACTTCATGAAGCCAGTCTCAAGGGCTAGCTGGCTGGCTTACATACATGCAGCAGAAGGCAGGAATAGAATCCTGAGGTGGGAGAATGAACTGCACCACTTCAGGATGCAGGTGGGGAGAACACCTTGTTGAATGCTCCTCTCAGGGTTAGCTCTGTTAGGATCGTCCTGCTCGCATGTAGGACCCTGGCAGAGACACATGCCCGACTGGCAAGTTCTCTCCCTCCTTCAAAAGTTTTCTTCAGCCCGAACATCACAGCGACTGATACCAAGAGGCATCAGCACACTTACGATCCTGCAGAGTATTGGCGGTTCGCGTAACAGACTCAATAGCTCTGCATCTTGGCTAATCTACTTTATTTAAATATAATACACTCGGGGCATTCTGGCTTAGCTCCTTCCTTTTTCTCATCAGACAGCAAAGAGAGAAAGAACCAAAGGACAATAGTCCTATTTTCCAGAGCACAGAAGTATCAAAACATCCTGTCTCCGTCACTTCCCACACTGTGGAATGAAAACATACACCGTCATTTGATAGACAACAATCTCATGACTGCAAACACGGAGCAAGAATCCTAACAAGCTCACCAATGAGACAAAGTGAGGGGACTGCCCCAGACTGCTGGATCCACTGGGGCAGCAGATCCCAATGTAGATCTTTACCCACACCCCTGTTCCTGATGTAGCTCTTCACTCACCCCTTCTTCTCTGGCAGGCAGGAGGGTGCCATTTTGTGGTTCATCTCAGGTGCCAGAATGTATTGGGCTGGCCCTGGTTCCTCTACATTCACTGCAAATTAAAAAAGAAAAGAAGAGCACAGCACAGGAGAAGTTGAACTTTCTCTCCCCAGTGTGCTGTGTTTCTTTGCTTTCATTTTTACATTGAATAGCATTCAGGAGTAGCATTCCTCACCTGAAGTCTGAATGGTACAGTACCACATTAGCCCTCTGCCACCTCCATCTGTAGCACATGCAGACTCATCCTATGTTGATGACTGGCACTTGAACAAGGAGCCTTAAAAGTGGGTCCCAGTGGTGTAGCATGGGTTGCTGGCACTCAGGGCAGGGTAAGGGCTGCACCCCTCTGGTGGATTGGGCAGCTGGAGTGGGGGGGCTGCAAAGAGCCCACTTGGAGGTGAACAGGGCCTGCCTCCAACGGGCTCCTTGCCCACTGCCTCTGTCCACCTGCCCACTAGACCAACCTGCCCACCACTGCACCCCAGCTGCCTGTCATGGGGGCGCCTAGTTGTGCCCCCTCAAAAATGTGCACCCAGGGGCACAGCCCCCTGCCCCCCCCACTATACGTCTAGTGGGACCTGAATGCAACAAAATGTTGAAGTGTGGAGTGTTGCAGCCATCCCTTCTTCCAGGTCACTCTATTCCAGAACCCTGTCCTGGTTTTCTGTCTCTCCCCCTGCCTGCCCCCCATCTCCCTCAACAGCCAGCCACCATTTTGTGCAAATTCTTGTGGTCGGGATATCTGCTATCCTAATGGAGTGATTACAAGAGGTATCTGCACAGTGAGCCCAGCACTCAGTCTCATGCTGGGACAGGAGAATCTGGGAATACAGAACAGGAGGAAATGAGGGAAACATAATGTGCACTAGGGTGCCCTATAAATAACCTCCCCACTGTGTGGCAGCCACTCATCCATGAGCACTTTCCATGGGGCTGAGAGACTACTAAATGACTCAAATGCATGGGTCCTGCTCATGCCAATTCCATAGGAAAGTCACACTCGAATTTGATGGAGGAATGTGATGTAGTGGTTAGAGTGTCAGACTAGGGCCTGCGAGACCAGGGGTGGATCTGCACACAGGGGAAAATGCTATAGATAAGTCAGAAATTAAATCGTTATAACAAAAGGTTTTTTTTAAAAAAAAACCCTGTGTAAAAATGCTATAAAAAAGTTTTGTGCTCTCTGGCACCATCAGGTGTTGTATGTTTATAAGACATTCAAATCACTGTATTTTGACTAATGTAGCTTCCCCCCAGGATTCAAATCCCCACACGGCCATGAAGCTCACTGGGTGACCTTGGGCCAGTCACTGTCTCTCAGCCTAACCTCCCTCACAGGATTGTTGTGGGGATTAAACGAGGAGGGAGAGAGCCAGGCACCCCATCTTGAGCTCCTTGGAGATGTAAACACTGGCTGCGACAAATTTCATTTGTGAAATAACAATCCAGAAAATCTTCCTTATCCTAAAGCATTAGCTGCAGCGCTACTTGAGGAATTAAGTTGCAGGTACATTTGGCATGCTTTATTCTTCTGCACAGCCGTTGCCGTCTGTGCGGAATTGAAAGTGAGTTCATGAGCTGCCCAACAGGGAAACATAACAAAGCTATTGCAGAGGCGATTGCATTTTGATGACGCCAAAGAAAGTTGGGTTGCTTCTGTACTTCTGGCGGGACCTTGGAGGGGTGGGAAAGAGGCATTCATTGGTGTTCTCTGTGCTGTTGTTTTTCCTCTCTTTGAAGCCTCGAGATGCTCTCTTGGAGGATTTCAGATATCTCTGATACTGGGGTTAGGGATGGACAAACCCATCAATATTTGTTCACCCAATTTCTCACTTTTCCCAATCTTAAATTTGTGGGAGATTTATGCAGCCCAACATACCTGTGGATAAGTGCCAGTAAGAAATGAGTTCTTAATTGTTAGAGAAGGCTCAAATTAGTCATGACCCCTAATCTGAGGGGGGAAATAACAGCTGCTCCCTGATCCTCTCCCGAGCCCAGACTCCATGCCTGAAGATACTTTTTGTATTTTGCCTGTGTTGTTTCTGTTGTACCATTGAACGAGGCATGAGTGAGACCTGTGATTACCTGTAAGGAAAGCATTTCAACATACTGAAGTTTGTAGTCTATTCACTCCAAGGACAGCAGACGTGGAGGGAGCTCATAGGCAGCCATTTTACTTTTGCAGTTTCCCACACACCTGGGACTTCAGAATTATTTGGTATTCTCCAGTTATTTCCCAACAAAATTCACTTCTTCACATTTGCCAATTCATCTGCATTTTAGTGCAAATTCCTTCTGATAAGCACATTTTGCTTGTATGCAGTTTTGACAAACAACACGTGGGGGATGGAGGGCCAGAGCTTTCCCCATTCCTGGAGTAAATAATACAAGGCTAGATGGACTAATAATGGCAGCCTCCAGCCTTCCAGATCTTCCTCCCATCGTTTGCTGGGTTCTGCCCTGACTAGGTCCCTGGAGAAACTGATATGCCAACATCATCCAGATGCAGCTTGGCCCCAACCAGGCACTTTGTATTCTGGGACTCCTTTTCTCTTTCTGGTCACATTTAAAGGACACCACAAGATATAAATTAATGCAAGGCAGAGACGGAAGAAAATTCATTCTTCTTCCTGACAAAGTGCCGCAGGGAGCAGGGATTCCACAGTGACCTTCAGATAACCTTCATCTAGTTCTGCAATTAGGCGTTTTCTGGAGGTGCTGATTGCAAAACAACGAACCCCCTCATCATCCCGGTGCCTGGGACCTGGCAGTGACAGCAGAGCGTTATTTTTTCCCTGGCAATTACAGCCACGCATCCAAGTTTCTCCTTACTCCTGCTGTTAATTACTTATTTTGACAGTCTTTATATGTCATGAAACAAAAGAGGAAGAAGAAGAAAGGAAGGGGGGTGAACCTCTGAACCTCTTGACAGAAAAGTTTATGAATTCTTCTCCTTCGCTGTCTTATTCCCTATTTTCCACCCTCTGCTCCCTCCACTGCCCCCCCCCAGCTCTTTCCTCGCAGTAATTTGCTACCTACTCCACAGCTCTGCAAATGAAGGGTAAAGCTTCCAAGGAGAAAATGCACACAGAGTCCATGTGACTCTGTTTCTTAAGTTCTGTGCTGTAGAATTAACTCTTCACACCTCTCCACGGCATCCCCTTCTATAATGCAAGGGTCATACACCCAGGCATCTGTGTGTAGGCCCTGATGGCAAATTAAAAATAATGAGAAACCTCCCCAAAATAAATATAAATGTTGTGCCCAGATCACTGCATTTTTTATTTTATTATATTTTACAGTTTTGTTGCATAGCCTCAGCTGCTATTTTCTATTGCTAGGAAGCTGAGATCACTTTAATCAATCTGAGGTGGGCAGTGGGTGATAGGGTGTGTGTTTTTTCTGCCAGAGGGTTGAGGATGGCATAATAGAGATATCATTGACCCAAGTACAGATGTCTGCTTTATCTTCCCAAGCATGGTTTCTGGTCAAATAGGTTAAATAGGTTTTTGTCATCTTTAGAAACCTGCAAAACTCATTTAACTGGGCAATGATAGCTTTATCATATTGCTTTAAAGACCATACCCATAGAATAAACTAATATTCCTGGCCTGTTCGGGGTGATCTAGAATCTTCTTAGAACAGTCTTCTCTTTGTGACAATCTCAGAGACACTTCACATATGACAATCCATGTCGGAGTCTGCATGCATCCTAAAATCATAGAAGAGACTCCTGCTGGATCAGGCCAGGGGTCCATCTGGTCTAGCATCCTGTTCTCACAGTGGCCAACCAGAAGCAGGATTCCAGCGCAAGAGCAGGATCCTCTCCTGTGGGATTCAGAAGCATTCCTGCCTACTGCTCAAATCCCATTGAAGGACATGATGAGATCCTTGGAGCAATAGAGACGCTTGAAAGAGTCAAAATGACAGCAGTAACAGAATCATTAATTTTGCCATGACAAAAGTGGTACAGACACGCGTTTGCCCAATGTCTGCCCCCAAATTCTGAGCAAGCCAGCTTTTTATACATTTGCAGAATACAATACCACCTGATTTCTGGGAAATCAAAAGTTATAGTAAGTTCCTATTAAGGTCTTGGCCTCCCTCCTCCCTGCCATCTCCCACATCACCACGGCCATGTGCATTCCTGAGTTAAGCAAAATCTCTTTACAACCTTCAATAATAAACATTTGAGCCTGTTCTATCAATGCCAGCCTTGTTCTCCTGATGGACCTCTCCTTTCTAAAAAAGGCCTTTGGGGGGTTTGCTATGGCCCTACACCATTGATAGACCTCTCCTCCAGGAATCCTGCATGTTGGTTGCTAACACGCTAACATGTGTTAGTTGACAATTTGTTCAGATTACTACCTGGAAGTGAATCCGCTTTCAAGCATTTTATCCTCATTTCACCCTCCGTGCTGCACACACTCTTTCAGGTGCTGCCAGGGTTAAAGCCAGTAATCTTCAGTTCTTTGTGGTGACTGGTCTGGGCACACCCACTCAGGCTGGCCATCGGGTGCTTCTGGACAGGAAGGGATGGAGAGGCCCTCCTCTCTGAGGTTGGCTCACCTCAGCCTTCGACTTCTCCCTCCCTCCCTCCCTCCCTCTCTCTCTCTCTCTCTCTCTCTCTCTCTCTCTCTCTCTCTCTCTCTCTCCATGTGTCATACCAAGCAGCTCTCATGTGACATGTCCTGCCATTTTGATAAGCACGGCAGTGATCAGCCTCATTGTCACAGTGGATTTGCTGTGAGGGTGCTGGTCTAGCTCTTGCCTTACTGCCCCCCCGCCCCCCGCCAAAGGCAACAAAGAGAAATGGTTTTGGGTGTGGAGCAAAGCTTCCTTCACTTTTCTTCTTGCCTTCAGTCCTTGCAGCCACAGTCTGCAGAGTCTTTACCTAGAGCTCTCCTTCCTCCTTAGCCAGCTCCTCAGATGGCCTCTAGATCAGGAGTGGGGCTCCTTTTGTAGCTCAAGGGCCACATTCCCTACTGGGGGCCACATGCCGGGGGTGGGCAGAGCCAGAGGCAAATGTGGGTGGAGCAAGGAATGCAGATTTTACATTTTGGTGCATCGCCCTGGCTTCTACACACACTCAGGCCCCCCTCTCTACTCTCCATCCAGGCAAGAAAGAGTTGAAGGACACAATCCGGCCAGGCAAAAGCACTCAAGGAGGGTGTGAAACATGGCTAGTAGGGTGGCTTGGAGAAGGTCCCGTGGGGCAGATGGAGTGGCCTCAAGGGGTGCACTTGGCCTCTGGGTCCAGTGGCCCAGCCCTACTTCCCCAAGCTCAGTGGCCAACCCTCTCCTGTCGTCTGGCTTCTTCCCTCTTGAAACTGCCTGCAAGATAGACACTGGTTTCCAGCCAACTGACATTTGCATGTTGAAGTTAATTACAAAAGACACAACACAGGTAAATAGCTTTGACTGGACCAATGTTTGCTGTAGCAGGAGTATGCAAGCTTCCTTTGGAAGGATAGATAATGAAACCTTAGATGTATGCATATGAAAGCTGTTACAAGAGACTGATTCAAGCTTGCTTCATCTAACATGTCTAACACTTTTTCTGTCTTTCGATTCTACCTTGTTTAACCTGTTTTTATTACCAATTTACCTCCTCTCACATCTCCTATCCCTTTGGGACTAGCAATCCAACTGTCTACTGGAAAAAATATTAGTAATGAGAGCTGTCTGTGTTCAGATAAATCAAGAACTTCAAATTCTGAGTGAAGGTAATTCCAGCTTCTGCACTATGCAAATAAATTGAATGTGCATATATTTATTATGTATAATAAATAAATAATATGCAAGACACTTTACATAGCAAATTGCAGTCTGCAAAATACAAAATGGAGGAGAAAAATGACAAGTCCTATCTTGGGGAGCTTTACAATACAGTGGTACCTCGGGTTACATACGCTTCAGGTTACATACGCTTCAGGTTACATACGCTTCAGGTTACAGGCTCTGATAAACCAGAAATAGTGCTTCAGGTTAAGAACTTTGCTTCAGGATGAGAATAGAAATCGTGCTCTAGCAGTGCAGCAGCAGGAGGAGGCCCCATTAGCTAAAGTGGTGCTTCAGGTTAAGAACAGTTTCAGGTTAAGAACGCACCTCCAGAACGAATTAAGTACTTAACCTGAGGTACTACTGTATTAAGCTGTGGTTCTTTGAACATGTCAGAGATGGAGAACCTGCAGCCTTCCAAATGTTGTTGGACTTCATTTCCCATCAGTCCCAGCCAACATGACCAGTGGTTAAGGTTGATGGGAGTTGTAGTTCAACAACAAGTTCCTTGTCTCTGCCATATGTTGAGTTAGCTTTTTTTTTAAAAAAAGTGCTAGGGTGGCAAATGGAAAATAAGAAAAGTTTTGGAATAGATGGAAATAATATGGGGTAGGTTGTATTGATTGATTGATCGATTTCATTGCATTTGATTGCATTGCATTATATTCCAGCCATATAACTATAAATGCCTCTGGGTCGTTTAGACATATTATTCACAATACAACCTAAAGTTTAAAACAATAAAAACAGTTGTAAACAATACAGAAAACAACCTAAAAGCTTGGGATATATATCCCAAGCTTTTAGGTTGTTTTCTGTATTGTTTTTATATGAAGAATCTATAAAAGCTAACGTGTGTGTGTATGAAGAATCTAGGGTTGGGGGCAGGAGATTTGATTCAATTCATATTTAATGGCAAATCTACTGAATTCTCACTGTCCAAAACAATGCATGAACCAAAGCACAGCCATCCTTACAAAGTTGTACTTCCCCAAATTTTGCAGTGCAGTTTTCTGTATAAGTAATATGCACAAAATGCATGCACTAAAGGAAACTGTGAATAAAAATGACTATGTTAGTGAAAATAATTTACAAGAAAATGCATTATATTGATGAAAATGTAAATATTAGAATACACTTTGCAAAATTAGGCAAAATTGGCTGCAAAAAATGTGCATATTAAGAAAAATCCACACTAAAATGCTGTTGAACTTTTTTAAAGGCAATCACAAAGTGATGTGGAACTAAAGACAACTGAATTTAATAATGGAAAAACGAGACAAAGCAATATTGACAGATTCTCCTGTCTCTAGTGGAGACTGAAGGTACTGAAAACCCTTCTCTTGTTTGTTGAAAATACCCCAAGCCTAAAACCTTTGGTTTCTGGAATGTGCAGGTCTGTTCTACATATCAATGAGAGCTAGAAATTCTTATTTAAAAATAAAAACTGATAGGGGTCAATGTAAAGGTACTGCTGGGCCTTCACATACAATAACATGCACACACACTGACATACTTCTGTTTATGCAATAATTAATTTATTGGTGCCACAAGGGTTCTTGCTGCAGAAGTTGCCCCTTTGAAAATCCCTGTAAGCAGGGTTGCATTGTCTGTGCGTGCAACATTATCAGTGTTCCGGATGCTGTCATTAGACTAGCTCTGAGTCGGGTCCTTCCATGCAAATCTGAGTTATTTTGTCCTGAAAGTGCCTCTCACATTTGTTACAGATATAGTAATGTTTCTCAGATTCTGGTTTCTGGGTTGAATTTGGATCATAAATAGCTTTTTAAAACTCTATAGGTGGTATTCAGCCACATTTTACTCAAAGCAGACCCACTGAAATTAATTGACCTAACCCTAAGGCTTTTTGCAACAATTGCATGCATCTCAGATTTAAACAATATATATATATATATATATATATATATATATATATATATATATATATGCCTCAAGTTTCTAGCCCTTAGGACTCATAAAAGTTTTGTAAGGTGAATGTAAGGTTCTTCTTAAAAGGCAGACATCATCAAGTGTCCAGAACTGTCCTTGGTGCTGCAAAACCTAATAAGTGAAATATGGCTTAATTCAGATCTATGGGCCAGCAGAACCATCTCTCATCTCTGCACCAGCCCCAGCCTACAAACTCAGCCTTGTAACTCAACACACAAACAAACAAACAAACAAACAAACAAACAAACAAACTCAAAGAAGCATTATGTACACCATGTTCTTCCCCTGCCCCAACTCCACTTGGCTATTAACAAATTCAGTTATTTTGTCTGTGTGTATGATACATAGTAAATACAAATCAAGGTTCTGAACTATTAGATGTGTACAATGCTGTGATCATTTCCCTGGAAAAGACGTGGGTGCAAAACCCCTCAGGTGGTTCAAGATTGAATTTGGGGGGAAATAAATGAGGCTAGGTGTTTATTTCCATCCTAGTGCTTCTGTTGTTTCAGACATCAAGATTAGGGAGCAATGTACACTTTTATATATGTTGTTAATTCCACCCTCCATTTGAGTAGTGGTCCACCAAATGTCGGTCTCCAACTCTCACCAGCCTGAACCAGAACGGGCAGCGAACAAGGTAATGGGATGTGTTTTCCAACAACGGATTTCCCATCCTTGCTGTTGTGCATCATAAGAGTATGTGCAATGCTGTGAATGAACTAGCACTGGGAATTCCCCCTGATCCATCAAGCCATCTACTATCTCAGCCAAGACTTCCTCCCAGAGTTGGTTTGATGATAGGGAGGTAATCATGCATGTCTTCCTAAACTCATTGGGAAAATATCACATAAAAAATAACAAATTGTGGATTAACACAATTGAAAAAGAGGATTGGGTGTGCAGTTATGCTGGAGGGACATTGCTGCTGCTGCTGTGAGGGCTAGAAGGAAGGCCGCTTCCTGCTGCAAGGCTCCAGGGAGGCCACTGGGACATTGCTGGAACAACTCTTGGGTTGGGGCAACTGGCGAAAATGTTTTACAGTGTTTTAAACGGTCCTAATTTTGGTTCCTCTGTTTTGTTTTTGTCGGGGTTGATGGTTATTTTAATTTGGGTATAACTGTAAACTGTTTACTATTGTTATTGGCTTCTATTGATTTATTGGTTGGTTGGTTGGTTTGTTGCTTGCATAGGATATTCTTAATGTTTTTTTAATGTTTAATGTTTTGTTGTGTTTTTATATATGCTGTAAGCCGCATATTATTATTAGTAGTATTAGTATTATAGCATGATGGATTGCCAAGGTTGGGGCTGGGAAGGACTTTCCTCCAAAGTCAGACTTGCTTGCTTCATTCTACCCATATAACACACGACTTCATTGAATGCTTTGAGTCATCTGACACTATTCCTCTTCAGGCACATTTCATCAACAAACAGGTACTCTGCTTTGCATAGGCCAATCTGTGAAAAGAACAGGTTGACTGATGGCATTTCTTAGCAATGGCTCAAAGCCCCCCTGAGAAATATACTGCATAGGCTCATCCCCCTCAAACAGAGGTAGCCAATGTGGTGTCACCCAGTTGCTGTGGACTACAGCTCCCATAACCTCTTACCATTGGCCCTGCTGGCTGGGTCAGATGGGAACTGTTGTGCACTACAGGTCGAGGACCCCACCTAGCCCCAAGAAGTGGTATTCTACCAGAAGGGTCATGTCCATGGTTAAATAGTGGGAAGTTGTGCATACTCCAGAAGGCTGTGTTCATCAGCCTTTTCCATCTTGGCTAAGGTCCCCTTCAAAACTTATTCTGCCAACTCCTCCTTTTAGCCCCAGCCATTTAGTCATAGCAAAGTGCTCAAAGATCCTTTCATGCAATAATAATAATAATAATAATAATAATAATAATAATAATAATAATAATAATAATAATTTATTATTTATACCCTACCCATCTGGCTGGGTTTCCCCAGCAATGTTCTGCAAGCAGCCTCCTGTTTTGTGCAAAGATCTGTGCAGTAGCATACCAACCCAACACTGGTATTAGACAAGAAAATACTATTTGGTGTTATTATAGTTCTGTCTTTTTTTTCATTGTGGTAATCAATGCACTGTATATGGACCATGCACTTACAAGACCTAAAACTGCTATGTGGCTACATTGTTTGTTCTCAGGGCATGCACAACAATACATAATTGTACACACTATATTGCTCAACCCTTGTAAACCAGCACATCAGTAGAGCAAGTAGCAAGTTGGGTGCCTTCACCACCCTCACACACATCCAATATGAACTTAGAGCAGTCAGCACACCAACCTCTTGGCTAGTGAGGGGAGGAAGTGTATACCTGCCTCAGTCAAAATCCTTGGAATTTTGTAACCCCTTTCAAGACATTTCATCCCTACAAGGAAGCCTGCTCCACAGTTTGAGGACAGCAGGTTCATATAGGCCCTAAAAGTTGTTTGGGGTGCATTTTTGCTCAGAGTCCACATTGCAGCATGGAAATCATAGCACTGTATCCAAAGCTGTCACTCAACTGATGGTAAAGTTTCCTTCAGCACAATGAGGGAGAGCATTTTGAAGGGACTCCATCTCCCAACTGCAGCTCCCAACCCAATCCACTCCAGAGGGTTGAAGGACCCTCCAGATACAGGGCGTGGGAGAATAGCTGAAAACTGTTTCCTTCCCTCTTCTGTTGACAGAAGCCTCAGAAGTCTCACTGTTGCACACAGGTATATATGATTGAGTTTACACTGCAGCACAGAGCTTGTAGTGTTTAAAGCTTTGCAATCATTTGTTGTGCATGTGTAGCTTGAAGATGCACTGCCACACGGGATATAGAGACAAGATGAAAAGGTTTCGCAGGAACAAGATTTAAATGGCAATATTATGAGAATATAGAATGGAGTATAAAAACAGACACAGCAACTCCCTGGACAAGTAAGCACAGCAGGTTTGACTGATGTGATTCAGATTCCCATAATGGTTGTGTCTGTCACTGTATTTCAAAGGTCAGCTGGGCTTCATATGTTTCTGTACATGTGGCAGCAATTAGTCAAGTCACAAATAAATCCTGTGTTTGGCCACTTCCAACCACACAGCCTCACAAGCAGCAGATCCCAGGGCTCGGTTCCCAGGTGACTGCTACCTGCCTTTTACACTTTTCCCTCTGACTATGTTGCTTGCCCACCTGAGGATTAAGAGTGGGAGGGCAATCAGACCTGATCTGTTTGTGTTATAGATGGTTTGGAGCAACCTGCGGGGCTGTGTGACAACCTAGAGCAATTGCTCTGTGAGAGCATCCCTGGCTATCCTGGAGTAACTATTTATACTCTATCCTGGGGGGGGGGGGGAAAGAGAGAGAGAGAGAGAATATACCAGTCTTCTAGAAAATGTTAAGAGGGACCTTATTGTCCCTTGTTTCTGTAGATTCTGTATTATTCCTTTTGTTCTGAGAAGTTTGCATAGCAGAGTCCAATTCTACGGTTACATGCTCTAGTTTTGTTAGGATCCAGACCTTGAATGAGAAAGCAGAGCTTTCTGACTATCACGGTGTCCTTTTGTGTAATAGAAAAGGGAGCAAAACTGCACAGATCCTTACAAAAGGCAAAGGGCCATAGCGCAATGATAGGGTGCACGGCTCGGCAAGAAAATGGTCAACAAAAGAACACAAGAAGAGCCAAAAGCCCAGCCAGTCCCGCCTCCTGTTCTCACAGTAGCCAACCAGATGCCCCCATGGGAAGCTCACAATCAAGTCCTGAGTGCAACAGCGGTGCTCTCCCCTCCCATAATTCCCATCAATGGGTATTCAGAACACAGCTCTCATGGCTAGTTGCTACAGTATTTCTCATCCTCAGTGAATTTGTGTAATGTAAGTTAGTGGCCAGCACCAGGGGCGGCACATCCCAGTTCACCGGTGAAATGGGAAGTGCTGCCTAACTCTGCCACCTCTTAACTGTTCCTGCCACCATGTACCCTGCTGCATTCACTCCTGGTGGTGGAGAAGCAGTGCTGCCATCGACTAGGGTTGCCATATTCCCAAGAGCAAATAAGAGGACACATTTGCCGGCAGAGTGTGTGTGTGTGTGTGTTGCAGGAGTGCGCATGCGCACCAGGGACACCATGGACCTATGAAGCCACACAAACAACAACAACAAGAAGAGAGAGAGAGGCTCACCCTGTTCTGACTGCTCCACAGTCTTCTCAGTGGCACCAAGTCTCAAGCTTGGCTCATGGCATCTGGCAGTGGCATGACGTGGGAGCCAGCGAGGAGGAAGCTGCAGCTGGGGGGGGGGGCATGAGGCTGCCAGGGTTTGCTGGTGGTGCATGGCCCTCACACACTCTCATCTCCAGCCAAAGCAACCACTTCTACTTCCAGGGCAAACTTTAGCTCTATCTCTCAGACCCGGACATTTCCTATAAAATGTAAAAATCCACCCAGGCATGTTGGCCCTCCAAAAGAGGATATGTCTGGGAAAACCCAGACACATGGCAACCCTAACATCGGCACCAATTTGAAGCAATATCAGATTGATTGGGGGCGAGATATCACGCTCCACAAATCTTGCACAGTCTTGTCCTAAATCAGGACTGCTGGCAGAGCTGCTTATCGGCTACTGGTGGTGGCGGTTGGGCAGGCGGGACAGCCATGGACATGCCACCTGGGGGCTTCTACTGCCTGAGGCTGTGGCCTCACCCTGCCTAATGGCTGGGCCGGCTCTGGCCATCACAACCAACCCTACAGTTTGACTCCGTACTGTGTGAAAAATGCCTTTATGTGCCCATTCAGCTTCATTGGATGGTCCCAAGTTCTAGCATTCTGAGAGAAAGGGAATAACCTTTCCTTCTCCACTCCGCACAAAACATAGTTCTGAATACCTCTGTCATGTCTCTCCTTATTCACCTTTTCTACAAAAAGCCTCAAATGTAACCTTTCCTCATAGCGGGAATTACTTCAGCCCCTTGATCATTTTGGCTGCTGTTTTCCAGCTCCACAATATCCTCAGGTGCAATAGCAGATTCAGTCACTGCCAATTCTGGGTAGGGCTGGGAAAGTCCAAGTCTGTAACCCTGGAAAGTCACTGTGAGTTGATGGAGTTACATGGACCAATGAATAGTTTCGCTGTCTTCCTCAACATATACAAAGTGACCTATAGTAGGTGAAGGTGGTGATGGATGAATATGTATCTCCAAGTTATTCATTTTTCCATTCTTAAATTCAGCCCACCCTGTTGGTCATTCATTTTCAGAAAACTGTGAGTTTTTGTATGTAAGACAAAACTCTGGCTGTGAAGCTGGATTGTTTACACAGCTGCAAGATAAGACAGTGGAAGCATGGACATATGCACTGTGTTATGTGAGCAACGGTGAGAACTTTCGTTTTTGGCCTGCAGAGAAGATGCAAGCAGATCTGCCGCTGCTGTGGGATCCACAGCCGTTAAGGACTATCTCTGTAAATAGCAACCAATATGCTTAATGATGGGCAATAAAGTAATCTGCCTACAACGCTCTTGTGTTGCTGGTCAAGCAGACTCAGGATGATTCTGTTCACTTTGCTGCCGACTGTCTTCTAACTCTGCTGGAAGCCTGGTGGAAGTGTGCCGGGCAAAATCTGTTTTATGGCAGCCGTCACGCCATAACCAGCCACACACCCTTATTTTGGAAACATGTTAACAAACAATTTTTTCTTCTAATACAATGCATTTTCATATGCATTGTTAGGTACACTTCCCCCTGATATAGATGCTAAAAAAAACACTTTTCGTTGGAGAACTACATCACAAAATTCAGAGGAAGGAGATTTCAAAGGACAGCTTTGTTTTCATTTGTGTTCCTTGGTGAAGATTTCTTTTTTTGTTACTTTAACAGCACAAACCTAATAAGGTGTACTCAGAAGCAACTTCAATCAAATTCAATGGGACTTTGTTATTTAGTTGTTTAGTCGTGCCCGCCTCTTCATGACCCCCTGGACCAGAGCACGCCAGGCACTTCTATCTTCCACTGCCTCCCGCAGTTTGGTCAAACTCATGCTGGTAGCTTCAAGAACACTGTCCAACCATCTTGTCCTCTGTCGTCCCCATCTCCTTGTGCCCTCCATCTTTCCCAACATCAGGGTCTTTTCCAGGGAGTCTTCTCTTCTCATGAGGTGGCCAAAGTCTTGGAGCCTCAGCTTCAGGATCTGTCCTTCCAGTGACTTACTCCCAGGCAAGCCCAAATATGAATCTTATCTCACTTACCAAGGGGTGGGCTCCATTGAGTCAATGGCACTTATGAAGGGAGGTGTATTACATTGCACTGTAAGGGTTGTAGCCAATGCAAAAGAACTTATCCTCCCTCTTCTGTCCCCTGTGCCCCCCAGATCTGCACTGGAGGGTTGGAGGAATCCATTTTAGGCAACTCTGAGGTAGATGGACCAAAGGCCTAGCATTATAGAGAGCAGCTTCCTGAGAAACGAAGCCCAGGTAATGCTTCTAAACTGTAACCTGTAACCTGCGACCTGAAACCAGCAACCCTTCCTTTCCCTCCAGATTAGCCCAGACCTGTTATTGTGAGCATGACCGTCTCTGAAGTTCTCCCGCTTACTGCCTTGCACGCCTGCCCCTTCTGCAGGGGAGAGCCCTCCGAGGTCTTCCATCCAGGCCCCTGTTTCCCAGCACATGTAGCTGAAGTTTTGCTGTGGGTCACTCTAGGTCTCCATTATCCAGAAGCGAGGCTAGTTAGCCTCTCTGACCCTCTCCATCTCGCCCCCTTCCCAGCTGCCTCTCACCCTGCTAGTGAGTAATACGGTGCTGGAGTCTGCAAAATCAATTCCTATTCCAGCCAGGACACGAATGGAATGCGACAAATCAGAGCTCTAGTTCCGTAACGAGATAATGTCATTTTTCTTACTGAACTTCATAATAGGAAATCAATGGGGAGTCTCTGCGCGACTGGCTCATCATCCCCCACAATTGACTCCCCCCCCCCCCGGAGCAAGGCAACACTTCTGGGAAAGAAACCAAACTCAAGCAGGTGGTGGCACAACGAACAAAACAACTGCCAGCCCCACAGTGATCTTGCACCCTGCACCCTGCCTCTGTCAGTGGAAAAGGAAGGCATCATTAAAATGTTAAACAATAATCTGATATAGGCAACTGTTGACAGGCTGGTCTCAGAGTATGGATGGATAAATCTGTCAATTTCAGTTTCTCTTTTTTTCCAGTCTCCAAAATCCAATTTGCAATTTTAAAAAAGTCATCACAAAAATACTAATGTGTGCTTTTCTATATGCTACTTTCACTTACCTATGCATTTTTCTGGGTACTTCCCCCAAATATAGACATATTATTTTTGGTATGCATTTGTGGGGCAGGGATTGGAGAACTGCATTGCATGATTTGCAGAAGTGCAAATTTTAAAGGTCAGCTGTGTTCCAACTCATGTATTGCATGTTCAGACCCAGATACCTCCCCCCTAAATAAATACACATTTGACTCAAATTTTAGTTTTGGTTTTTGGCAGCATTTAGGCACAACTTTATTGATTACAGAAAAGTGAGTGGTTGCACAGGCTCTGGTTCAACTAGGTCCCTGCACCCTTGCAGGTAGCGCTGACCCAGGGCACCAGCATAGGTCAGCCAAGGGTGAACACCTGAGGTAGGTGAAAAGCCCGGGAACAGACTTTGTTCACTCCCCAGATGCTCCCCTGGACTCAGGCACGGGCACAACCCCCTCTCAGGGGTTGACCAAACCAAGTTGAATCCCTGGATTCCTTTAATGGAATACCCTTCACATAGGGATGGTGAGACCATTCTCCCATCCCTATCACCTGAACCAGTGTCTATCTGTCATGTGCTTTAAATGTATGGTTAACTATGGCCATTTCCCATGCAATAAAAAGTTGTCCTGTTAACATCTGCAGATCAAGCTGCTGTCATAAAACTCACAGGAAGAAGAGCAAGTAGACTTACTGGCAATCTTCACTGAAGCACGATGGATGATAATAATCCAAATTTCAAAAGATATTATTACAGTGGTACCTCAGGTTACATAAGCTTCAGGTTACATACGCTTCAGGTTACAGACTCCGCTAACCCAGAAATAGTGCTTCAGGTTAAGAACTTTGCTTCAGGATGAGAACAGAAATTGTGCTCCGGTGGCGCGGCGGCAGCAGAAGGCCCCATTAGCTAAAGTGGTGCTTCAGGTTAAGAACAGTTTCAGGTTAAGAACAGACCTCTGGAACGAATTAAGTACTTAACCCGAGGTACCACTGTATTTGTAAAACTCTCCAAATGGTGTACAAATAAAATATGGATAAAAAGCACAGCTCAAATCCACAAGCCATTGAAAAAACAAAAACTGAAAATCAATGAGATGAAATGAATGAAATATAATTTGCAAACTGCACCCTGTTTTGAAATCTGGCACACAATCTAAGTTTTTTTGCTGGAGAATTAGAGCATTGCCTAATAAACAACTGCTATCGCCCTAAACAGAAATCAATTCCCTGTTGGAGTGAGGGAGCCACCCTTAATTCTTATTGAAATAACAAAATTGGAACAACATGTTTAAAAGAAAAAAACAAGTAGGACTTGTTTGGCGTGGAAGAAGAAGAAGGAGGAGGAGGAGGAGGAGGAGGAGGAGGAGGAGGAGGAGGAGGAGGAGGAGGAGGAGAAGTTCCTGAGCCAAATCTGCAACCTTTTAAGATCTGGGCATGATAGCTTAATGTCAGAGCACATCCCTGAGGAATAGGAAAGGAGCAATTGGGAATCCAGAGTTTTAGGTTGGCAGGGAGTGAGTCATGCAGCGATTCATTTATTATCTGCACTCTGGGCAAGACAAGGTGTTATCGCTAGGGAACTAGCAGAGATCCCTTGTGGTACAGAAAAGAGCTCTGATTATCCAAAGAGTTAAGGCAGAATTCAAACACAGTTTTGCACAGGTTGGATCTGACTGTAGTTTAAGCTTTCTTTTGTTTGAGTCATGATCATGGTGTGCTGCTGAGAGATTCAAATGAGGATGTGTCTTGCAGAGAGTTTGAAAAGGCCACAAATCTCAGTGAGATAGATAAGCATAACTCAGATCAGTGCCTTGAGAAGGCTTTGAAGGCTTCCTCTGGTGGTGGTGGAGGATGCGGAGAGTCACAAACACTTAGAACAGAGGGACCTTTTGAGTAATAAAAGCCATGTGGGGTAAATGAGTCACAGCCGTGGTTTTTAGGAGCCAACACATGGTGGCCTTCATTGTGGAATCTGGTGTTCAGAATGGAACCTAGAGAAATGAGAGTCAACATGGTGTAGTGGTTAGAGTGCTGGACTAGGACCGAGGAGACCAGGGTTCAAATCCCCACTCAGCCATGAAGCTCTCTGGGTGATCTTGGGCCAGCCCCTGCCTCTCAATCTAACCTACCTGAAAGGGTTGTTGTGGAGATTTAATGGAGTGGAGTGAAGTGGAGAACCGTGTATACCATCTCAAGCTCCTTGAAGAAAAGCGGAGACATAAATGCAATAATGAATAAATAAATATGCACTGGGGCAGCTTCCTTTTAAGTTTGAAATAGATGAGTGCTAGTTTCATGTAAGTTTTTTCACTTCTGGAGTAAGGTTGCTATCAGTTGGTTTCCTTCCTGCTGGAAATCCCTCCCTACCCACCCCCAACCCAGTCTGATATATTCATTTTTAAATGATACCCCCCCTCCCAATTTTACACACTTGGTTTCAAAATACGGTTTATTCGCACTGCATTCTCGCTTTAAAATGAATGTTAATTTGTTTGTGTTTACGCTTAATTGTATGTTGCACAACTGCCATGTTGATGCAGAAGCATTGCATAGTACAGAGGACCGCTTGCCTTCACAAGCCTTCGCAATTTCCAAATATATAAGCATTTCCATTCAGCTGGTGTGCAGCTTTTGATTAGAAAGAACCATCCATTCAACAGGATCCTTCTAATCAGAACTGGCACCATCTGGCTCTCTAAGAGTTTTTCATGTGCAGCCACAGTGACTGTGGGTGACTTGTTAGGGATGTTTCATGCAGCCACCAAGGCATGGAAGTGGGAAAGGGCACTTCTTTCAGGTGGACCATACTAAAACTATTCCCTTTGGTTATACAGAGCAGCGTAAGGTGGATATTACAACCAGTGATGACAGAAAGCCTAAAGCTAGAGATGCTAGACAAGTTTGCCAGGTTTGGGCCCATAAATGAACTTCAGGGGCCTAGAAATGCTCATCTCAAAGGAGAGGTGACCACTAAAACAGAGACAGGGAACCTGCGGCCCTCCAGATATTACTGGATTATGACTCCCATCTGATCACTGGCCTTGTTGACTGGGGCCATCAGAAACTGTTCCAGAAACATCTGAAAAGCCACAGGTTCTCCACCTCTGCATTAGGACCTCCTGAATTCTTCTTGGGATCAGATTAAGATCTGAGCCAGAGAATAATTCCCAGCCTGCCACCCACCTCAAAATGCTTATTTCTTATTGATGTGGTTTCAGAGAAATGAAGGGATGACTGCATAGAGATGTTACAGATTGGCTAGTGCCTGTGATGTCACCAACACAGCTTCCCACTGATTCCCCACTATTTTTCCAAATATGCTAAAGGATAAACATGAAGGTATATATTCCACTTTATTTAGTTTCAAAAAAGCTAGGCACTGGACACTCGTTTGAAACCCAAAAGCTAAGTTAGCATGCAATGTCCTTTTGCAATGTAAATGGCAAAGCCAGGTTCACACCATGTATCAGTGGCGTAGCGTGGGTTGTCAGCACCTGGGGCAAGGCAAGTAATTTGCGCCCCCTAACCCGTGGATTTGCACCCCCTAACCCATGGATTTGCGTCCCCTAACCCTAACCCCCAGATGTTGCACCCGGTGCGGCCGGCCCCCCCTGCACCCCCCACGCTACGCCACTGCCATGTATGAAGAACCCACTATGGGTCCTGCAATCCACTGCAATTGTTAAAATGCTGGGTTATGACCAAGAAGATCTGGGTTCACATTCCATTAGTCAACCTCAAAGGTTAACCAAGTGACCTCAAGCTAATCACCACCTCTGTGCCTAATCTACCTTGCAGTCATGCACACCAGCTATGGGACTGAGGATATCTCAGCCCCTCCCCCCCCAAAGTATATGGGGACAAGGCTGAGCTCCCCCCATCTTGAGGGGCTGGGCCCCACCAGGCCTCCCCACCTTGGCGGAAGGCCTCTGGGCCTCCTACTGACACACGTGACGTAACACATGTGTGTCGCACATGTGGTGTCAAGCACACATGACAAGCCCCCCCCCCCGTGTTGTGCAGAACTTGAGGCTTCTGCTTGCAATGATGGTATTAAAAGGAGAGAAGGAGAGAGAGAGAGAGAGAGAGAGAGAGAGAGAGAGAGAGAGAGAGAGAGAGAGAGAGAGAGAGAGAGAGAAGCCAAGCATGCTAAACTGAGCTCCTTGAAGGGAGGGCAGAATGAAAAGTGTGAGCTGAATCATATTCATCTGATCAATATGTCTGACTTCCCCCTCAACTGCAGCCTGTCCCACTGTATGCCACTGCATTGCACAGAACTGCTTGCCACTGCGTGGTGTTAGTGCTGCATGGAGAGCTTCCCTCTGTCATATATCACAGGCAGCTGCATGGCACTGAATTGCGTTGCAGTGAACCTAATGCTTTCACACATTTGCGCATTTGGCTGAGCCAAGCTGGTCCCCGTCCCCCCCACAGACGAGGGGAAAAGGCTCAGAAGCCTCTTCTAAAAGGAGACAGCTTCCTCTCTGCTCCTGCCAAGCCTAATCTTATCCCTTCATAGCCTTTCAACTACCAAGCAATAATTGTGGGCCAATTAGCCTGTTAAATGCAGCTTCCTTTCCAAAGCACGGCTTTGTTGCTACCTGAGGCTGTCCCAATCCACGGAGGGAATTTATGCCAATTAATCGTAGTCTTTAAAAGAGAACAGCTTTCATTTGCTTGGGAAAGATAGACATTTCTTGTTATTTTAGTTTAGTTTAGTTTTTTGTTTTTAATATACATGCATGGTTCTTTGGGAGAGAGAAAAAACAGCAACCTTCCAGTTTACTTCCAGCCAAACATCTACTTATTAGCATGGAAAGAAAAATGCAGTTCTCTTTCTAAGTTTGAAACAGGGAACAAAATTCATATCCGCTCCCAATTTATTGTTCTAGTTTTCAGATATTGCTGGACTGAGCTGCTAAAAGTCCAGGGCAGTGGTGGGGAACCTCAGCCCCAAGGGGTTAAATGTGACCCTCCAGACCTCTCAGCATGGCCCTCGGAACTCTCCCCAGGCCACATCATTCACTGGCCCTGCCTCATCCTTGAATGGTTTTGCCTGGCTAGAATGTGTCCTCTGAAAATGCCTCTTGCTTGCCTAGATGGAGGCAATGACTTCTTCTACCTGCCTTGCCCCAGCGTCCAGCCCCAAGAGCCTTTCCCTGACTGTGACTTTAAGAAGAGCAGAAGCAGCTAGGAAGAGAGGAGAGGAGAGGAGAGGAGTTCAGAGAATCATTCATAGATAGATAGATAGATGATAGATAGATAGATAGATAGATAGATAGATAGATAGATAGATAGATAGATAGATGATAGATAGATAGATAGATAGATATGTTTTGTTTCTTTATTTCTCAGTTTGACCCTTTTACATGGTTTTGTATGTATTGTGGTATTTCATGCATTGTGACTTGCTGTTATTTTAATACATTATTTATTGTAATTTTCCAGAACTAATTTCTGTCTACTTCATGGTTAAATTTATTTTGTTGTGAACTATTATGTACTAATGGATTAGTGAATGTTACTTTAGCTGATATAAGTTGTTTATTTTAAAGTTATATATTTTTTGCATTGGATCAGATTGTTATAAGGTGTGTGATCTTTCTTGTATATTTTGTTGTTGCTTTGGCATGCAAACCACCTTGTGTACAGTAATACTGAAAGGCAGCATACAAATTAAAAGTGAAATGAAATGAAATGCAAGTAGAGAGGGGTGTGCGAGTGTGTTCAGAAGCTAGCCTACAGTATAAAGAAAAATCACATTTGTTGCCCCACCCACTTTTGCCTATGGTCCCGCCCACCAGGGGCTTGTGGCCCCTGGAAGGTTGCTGCAACGGGAATGTGGCCCTCAGGTTGAAACATGTTCCCCATCCTGGGCCTAGGACTCAAAGTCTCTGCACGTGTAAAGATGTTCAGGAGAGGGATTATCAGAAAGGGCAGCTTTGCCTGCTGAATTTACGCTTCTTCCCGTTTTATAGATAGGAAAACTAAGTATCCTAGGCCAGCATTCCACTCTTTGGAATCTATCTCACTGGCAAAGGAACAGTATAATGTGTAGAGGAAGGGCTGGTGCAAGTATTGAGACAAGCTTTCCCTTCCTCTGCAAATATAACCTGTTCCTACAAGGAATGTTTATGGTTTAAAACTTGGTTTAAAAGATTAGCATCTCTCCTAAAGATTGCAATCCAGCAAAGCATACGTTGTGATGAAGTCCTGTTTCAAGCAAGGAAATGAGATTTAACCATGAGAAATAGGTTTGCACCAAAGAGCAGACAGTTGATATTTGTGTTCCCATGAAGTTTGGAATCCAAGGAATTGTGAGAATGCATCCAGTTCAGTTATGTTTTCGGTCTGTTCAAGGACAAGTGGAGAAACAGATGGGGCTTATGTCACTTGATTCCAGAGCAGGAAGTGGAAAGCCGGCTATACACTTTGATGTAGCATATCACAGTTTGCTGACTGTGTGAATAATCTACACTAAATGCATAAAGTGTGAAGAAGGGGGTGTACATCTCCAAACGACCAGGAATTGGTTGTGATGCACAGATGCTTGTCTGCTCTACATCTCCTCTCCGCACATCATCCTGCTCCTCCATAGCTATGGGTGTATGTGCCTGAAAGGATGGCATAAGAAGGCACACAAACGGGCTGGGTGTACTGGTTTGGGCCAGATCTAGCAACCAGGTTGGTACATGCACAGTCTGTCAGTTCATCTGCTTAGTATGGGGAAAGAGGAGGGTAGATTCCAGCTGCCTGCCCCCAGATCTGAGTAAGGCTTGATCCTGTGGGATATATTCAATTAAGTCCAATTCAGAGCAGACCCTCTGAAATTAATGAATGTATATTAACTTCAGCAGGTCTGCTCTGAGCAGGGCTTGCACTGCACACCACCCCATATGTTTCTAGAAGCAATCTCCTTGATGCATCAAATGCACGACAGCTTTTTAAACCCCATTTTCAGCAAGGGGTAACTAACGCCGTCATTGTAGGGGCTTGTTCATTGTCTTGTGCTTCCCCCTGGTGGCTGTTCCGCACCACAACATCTGAGAGACAGGGCTAACCCCCTACGGGACCACGGACTTCCCCACGGCAGGTGGGGGTTAAATTACATTAAGAAGAATGGATCTATACGGGGTGCTTCTTGTCTTGACATAACCATTCCTCCCAACCCAGTCCAGTAGCAAAAGGAACCCGGGGAAGTCTAAGAATGGTGTTATTGTCACTTTAAAAGAGAAATTGATTCTAAATTCCATGAGGGATGCCAAGGTACCACTGTCCGTTCCCCGTCTGGAAATAAAATCCGTGAAATGCATCCGGAAGAGAGTTGGGTTTGCAATTTATTTTAATTATCCTTGGTTCCAAAACACAGGCAGAAATAATACAAATGCCTACGTGCATCAGACTGGCAAAAGCATTAGTGGCAGCGAGAAGTCCCACAACGCAGGATGGGAATACATTATCTGGCCTCTTGTACGCAGTGAAACTGAGGCATAGCTCAAGGTTCACCTGGATACTGCTGCCAGCTCTTCCAAAGGCAGGTGGTCTTCCTGGTGAAGACGTGGAAGCTTCTGTACAAGTTCTAGTTCACTGTCCTGTCTGTGGCCATTGTCATACTGAAGGTATAGAGGTTGCGGCAAAATAGAGCCCTGGGAATCTATTTACTCTGACGAAACCTCCATGTTCTGCTTATACATTTGCAGGAGCCAAACAAGAGCAAATAGCTAAGTACCCCATCACTGCCCAGGAGCATCGGACTGTCCATTTCTCCTAGCAGGTCATTAAACCATGGGATTCTCTACTACAGAAAACAGTGACAGCTATCAACTTGGACAGCTTTAAAAATAGATTAGACAAACCCATGGAGGCTCAGGCTATCAGTGGCTACTAACCACAACAGGAACTGGACCTCAGTGTCTGGGCTGAACGATGGGGGTGGAGATGTTCCTTCAGGTATACTGGGCCGAGGCCATTTAGGGCTTTAAAGGTCAGCACCAACACTTTGAATTGTGCTCAGAAACATTTCTGCACTCAGATTCCTCAATTTTATTTAAAGTAAGTGTGTGTGTGTGTGTGTGTGTGTGTGTGTGTGTGTGTTGGTGGGAAATGTGGACTGATAAGACAAATCCATTGCATATTTTTCAGTATAGCATTGGTTATTGAGCCCATACATTTTTCATGCTATCTTCATTAATATATGCACACTTTACCCTAGTATATGCATTTTTGCACACATTACTTAGCTGGAAAACGGCATTGCGAAATTCTTAAAAGTGAAATTTTTGATAGATAACTGTGCTTTGGTCCAAGTTAAATTCTCCATTAATTTAAAAATGGAATCAGATTCCTCCCCCATTCCTAGAGGAAACAGCACATTACCCACAAATTACCCACATTGGGTTCAGTGGCGGGTGGGAAGGCCAAAGACATTTTTCCTCGAACCCTGCCCACATTCCGCTTTTTTTAAAAAAAGGCCACATGCAAGCTTACTATACAGAAATGCATTATATTAGTGGAATTTGCTTTGCAAGAATGTTATGTTAAGTAAACTTGCAAACAAACATGTGTGCATTAGGAGAAATTTGCACTAAAATGCTGCTGAATTTTCATGATATTTTTTTTAATCACAAACTGATGTGGGAATGTGGAGCAATTGAACTTAAACCTGGGGAAATGGAGGAACCAGAATTGACAGATTCAACTAACCCTAACTGGGACCCTCATGTGTGCATAATGGGTGGTGTCAAGACTTTAACCCTTCGTTCCCCATTCTTGTACTAATCCAGAATGGATGTCCCGCCACTGCAGTCTGCAATGTGGGGGAAAGCTCTCCTCCTCTCCAATTAGTTTTCCACACAAATACTTGGTGATATGGGGATCCCATCTGGATTGGGACCATTCCAAGAGGCAGAGGGATAAATCTCGCCTTATCTAGGGTTGCCATATTATTATTATTTTACAAAAACACCAAATAAAGTGACTTGCCTAAGATCCAGGACCATGTGCCACCTTTCAGGTGTGGAGGAGAGGCTGCCATTTCCCCAGACATTGCCAGGGGGGATGTTGCAGGCTGTCTGGCCCTCAGGAATGCCCCTGCTGCTGTGTCAGGTTTCTGAGCATGCAGGGGCTGCCTAAAGAGCTTCTCTGCTTTTCAGGCCCTGCCATCCACCCACCCACCTTTCTTTAAACTTTCTTACAGACTATTGGCCTTTGCTGCATCTTGTGGTAACAAATACACACACACACACACAGCACACACATGCACATTAATAATGAGCTGTGTGGAAAAAGTAGTTAGTTAGTTAGTTAGTTAGTTAGTTAGTTAGTTAGTTCAGTGGCGTAGCGTGGGTTGTCAGCACCCGGGGCAAGGCAAGTAATTTGCGCCCCCTAACCCGTGGATTTTAGCACTCGAGTGCGAGCGCACCCCCCCCCCAGATGTTGCACCCGGTGCGGCCGGCCCCCCCTGCACCCCCCCACGCTACGCCACTGAGTTAGTTAATTAGTTAAAGAACCTGAGGTTCTTAAACTTAGGATCCTCTGTTTGGCTCTGGCTTCTGAGCCTGCTGCTTGTTCCTCTCATTGTATACCTCTAGAGGTGGTGCTACTGACTGAAGCTGGGAGCCCCTTGTTTCCCACAAGCAAAACCTTTCTCGGATCTCTTCTTTTGAGGCCTACCAGGCCTAGTACCAGGCAGCCCCCGTCCTTTGACTGCCATCCCACAGTGCTGTCAAGTTTTAAAATGGTGCATTATCTATTGAACTGTTGAGCTCTCCCTGTGCACCTTTTTTCCCAGCTGGGGGTGGGGGTGGGAAGCAACTTCCTAAGGCTTTTTCTCTTTGAGCAGCTTTTGACACCTGTGTTGGTGGGGGTGGGGGGTACCGGCAGAAGGATGATGGGACCGACAGTGTTTGCAGGTGCTCACAAAATGCCACCACATACAGCTGCACAAGTTCAGGACTCAGTGAGCTTGGGAGACACTTTAATTAGCTCTAATAGCACTTCCCTGCCGTGCTGACATCGAAAACCTACATAATTACCAGCAGCTACTGGGAGACAGGTACAGTAGTATGGTCCTAATTGAGTGTTTACTGAAGGTGCACAGACAAAAGGGGGGTAGAGTAGGAGAAACCCATCAAAAAACAAAACCCCTAATACAGCGGGGAAGTCTGCTCCTCTCCGTCGCCACGGCATTCGGGAGAAGCACAAAGGACGACCTGTGCGTCAACCTGCTTAATTGCACATTTGACATTTTGCGGGGGTGGGGGTGGGTAGAGGGTGCACTGGGAAGCAGGGGTGGGGATTCTGCAAAATGGTTTGAGTCAGGAATGGGCTAGGCCTCCAGAGACCAAACAGGGAGAGATGAGATGTGTTGTTGTGTCTTTATCTGATGGTATTTGCAGCCTGACTTCATTAACAAGGAGCCAAAAATGATGAGAATGTCTCCAAAGGAGATGGCATACCCTCCAACATTCCTCAGATGAAAATAGAGCCATTTTTCACTCCCCCTCAACTGACCCTTCTTGGAACCCCCCCCCCCCCATCATTTTTGTCCCCACTCCCTGCAGGGCATTTCCACCACGATACAGCACAGACACCCTCCACTGTCCTGAGAAAACCCGTTAATCATGATTTTATTTTATTCTTTGGTATGAGTTGGAAGCATATTCTGACATGAGGGTTGTGCTGAAGGTTTGCCTCTTTGAGGTTTTCTGTTTTAGTTTGGGGGTGTCCCTAAAGTATTCTCTAAAACAGCCTCCCCCAGCCTGTGACCCAACTCCCATCATCCCTGGCTATTGGCCACACTGGCTGGAGCTGATGGGACCTGGAGTCCCAACAACCATCTGGGAAGCACAAGGTTGGATGAAGGAGGCTGCTCTGTGTAACTAATTGACATTGTTTGCAAGCAAGTTCATTGCTGTGTTTCTCTCCTGATGTAGAATCATATGCTCTTCTTGATCCATTTATTTCTGCAAGAACCGCTTCCTGCTTTATCACTGATTGGAAAATGATCTGTTTTTGTACCCATTTTCTTGCACTGGACCACACTGCTAATCCATTGCCCGCCCATATCTCCTGGATGGGCTGCATCAGAAACCCATTTTGGGACCTCTCTTGCACCACAAAACAGTACCAGATTTCTTTTAAATTACCAGATTAAGTTACCAGATTAAGTTACCAGATTTTTGTTCATTCTCAGAGATTCAAGGTCAGCAAGAGTCTTTTCTCATCTGGAAACCACAAGAGGGAAGGATATGTTGCTGAATCTCTAGGGGATGCTGAATAAACAGAACTATGCATTCCGCAATTCTGCGGAAATGTAGTAGTGGGTGTATAAATTCAACTTCTTAATAAATGTCTGCTTTCATTTGGAAAAGAGAGGGTGCAAGTTTCTAGTCGTGATGGCAGCAAAGCTGATCTTGAAAGTATGTGAGCAATATCTGATGAAATCTCAGAAGCCTGGAAGATGGCTGAATGAGATTTTCAGTAACGGAGGGCTCCAGTGTCCTACCCATAAAGAGCACTAGAAATCAAAAAAAGCAGCAATGGCTGATGAGAAATCATGCAGATTCATACAGGTCAGAGAGTTCAGCATCTGGTTGCAAAATTTGGTGGAGAGTTTTAAATTAATTTCTTTATTTTGCAGGTAGTATTCATAAGTCTGCCAATAATTTCCTCCAGCTTGATGCTGTGGTGAAATAACATAGGTGGGGGCCATCAGAGATTAGTTCAATATCCTTGTGGCAGGGCAAACACTGCAACTGACAGATTTATAACATTTATAACCCACCCGCCCTTCCTCCAAGAAGCTCAGGGTAGCATGCAAGGTTCTTCCCCATTCCTCCTTTTATCTTCACACCAACTCTGTGCGGTAGGTTGGAATGATATGGCGACCGGCCCAAGGTCGCCCAAGGAGCTGCATGGATGAATACGAATTTTAACCCAAGTCTCCCTGATCCTAGTTTGCCACTCTGAGCCAGCATGACACTCTTCCTCCCGCCTCTGCGGGAGCTTTCCTTGGAGGGATCCTGCTTCTGACCATCTTTTAAGCTCTCTGCGCCAGCCATCTGCCACCCGCACCCTGAGTTTTGTCCAGGCACCTCCATCTCCTCCACCCGCCTTTCTCTGCCTGTCCTCCCTACTTGGTGTCTCTTGTTTGACTTGCTAATGCCGATCTCCACAGCTGTTGTAGCAAAGGTCTGGGTGCCTGTCAGCCAGGCTGAAATCCCCCCGCAGGCTTTCCTGGGGGTGCCTGTCACTTAGCCGTCCACCTTGCTCGCCTTTCTGGTGGCTCCGCGTGTCCTTTCTCCTCCTGACAGGCAGGCGCAGCCAGGTTGAACGGAGACGCCGTCACCGCCAAGGGGAAGGAAGGTTGCGGAGTTGCTCCTTCCCACCCACGACGCCCCTTCATCCTGGGACCGGGGGGGGGGGGTGACGCTGCAGTCGGCCTGGCGGCTCTGCGCCCCTGCCTTTGTGCGGGGGCTGCAGCACCTGGGCGGAAAGGGGCCTCCGAGGACTCGCCGGATCATCCCGGGGGCCTGAAAGATGAGCAGCCCGCCTTTGGGACAAGCATGGCTGCAAGTCAAGGCTAAAAGAGAAGGATCCTTGTGTGCACAGGAGACACTGCAGGGGCACCGACTTGCCCCCCACACTGGCGCCACGTGACGCCATCCGGCAGGCAGGAGGAGGATGGGGCGCACGGAGGGCGATCTTCGCCCTCTCTCATCCCAGCCACCTCCCGACTCCGGGGTGGGGGCTGGGATGGCGGAGGGCGCCCGACGGTGCATGTCGGGCCCCTCAACATTTGGGGGGGGGGCTGGGCCCCCTGATTCAAAATATTGAGGGGGCTGGAGCCCCTTGCACCCCCTCTACCCGGCGCCGGTGCTGGTGTGCACACAACACTAGTGCATTTTACACTTTTTAATGGGGTGGGTTGGATTGCTCCGTTAGTGAGAGTACACCCACTGGGTGGTATTCAGCTAGGTCTTACTCATAGTCATTCATGGACCTAGCTTAGTCCTGCTCATTCATTTCAGTGGGTCTAGGCTGAATAATACTTCGGTGACTGTTTAAATCAATGGACTTAAGGGCTAGACTCCACTAACTGGGCCCGCTAGTCTGTGCCCATGCAAGGACTTCTGCTAACACAGTGGGGCTTTTCCCTTCCTCTCCTCCACATACCCCATGCCTCCCCCCAAACTGGTTCTGGGGTGGTCATGATAACTCCTAGAAGGGGGGGGGGGAATCATTCCCTCAGGCAAGCAGAAATGTTTGTGCTGATGGACCATCTGCAACAGTGTGCTTGCTGTTGAATTGCACCCTAAGTACTTAAATCTCTATGATTGGCTATATTGTCTATCACTCAATATGACGAGTTTATAGCAATAGTACTTAGCCTCCTTCTTCTTTTGGTAAGTACGTAGTCCTCAAGATTGCAGAGAAAAGCCTCCAAAGAACATTTGGGTAGATCCTGCTAAATGCTTAGGCAATCAATATATATGTCCATAAAGTAATGGAGGGGCACTCCCAGTGGACAGTGGATGGGACAGTCTCCCTCACTGGTTGCCAGTGGTGTCACTCTCACTGCACATCTCTTGCTGCTCAATTTTCTGCTAGTCCCAACTTCCTTTCTCCAGTATGTGAATCCATCACCTGAAAATGCAACTGCCAGTCATAAAAGGGTTAAAACATAAATGGGCAAGGAGATTAGGGCTGCACTCCCCACCTGGTGCTTACCTGAGAGCAAACCCCACCAATGCAGTGGGACTTCTGCGTAACTATGCATAGGGATGTGCTTAAGAATACAAATTAAAGCACGTGGTTGAAACCCTGGTTTTGCTTTGAATTTTATCTCTTATTGCAATGTAAGTCCACTGGGCTTTTGTCCTTCCTTCTCATGATTGCATTTTCGAACTGCCCAGGACTCTCAGCCTCTCTTCCTAGACATTGCGCCCTAAAACCTTGATTGTATTTGACACTCTCATCAGAACTCTCTCGAATTGGTTTACTGTGTTTTGGAAGAGCAAACCCCACAACACTGTCCTTTCTTGGAGGTCTGACCGAGGTGCACACAAGGTCTCCAATGTCTTATGGGGGGGGGGGGTTGATTCAGTTCACATTTAAAGGTGAACTTCCCTAATTCACATTTTCCAAAACAAGATGCAAAGCAAAACATAGCCACCCACTTTGCAAATTTTGAAATGTACTTCTCCACTCAGGTAAAGGCATACAAAAATGCATATATTGGTGTAAAATGGTATCTATCAGTTCAAAATAACATACAAAAATGCAATGTGTTAGTGGGGAATTGTTTTTCAAAAATGTGTATGTTAAAGCAAAACTGCATACAAAAATGTCTGCCTTAGGAAACATGCGCTATAAAAGTGAGGCTGATAGGCGCTGGAGTCCAATGACATTCGGAGGCCCAGAGGTTCCCTGTCCCTGTCCTAGTTTAACTGGAATTCAGAAGAAGTGGAACACAAGGCAGTGGGAGCCAGATGGGGACCAAGAGAGGAGAGCGAATCTTTCATCCTTCTCCCTTGGTTTTCCCCCTGATGCCTTTATACTTCCTACCTAGCACAAAAGGTTCTCATCGAAGTACTCAGGTGAGCTTGTTCTACCACACTGGGTCCATGGTAGGGCTTTACTGCTTTCACGAGTTAATCCACAGTAGGGATTCCCACACCACGGTGGGGAAAGAGGAAGCTTCCAGTCAGCTCTGCTGAGATGAGAGGAGACACTCTGCTGTATGAAAGATCAAGGGGAGAGTTAAAAACAGGAGTCACTGCACTCTGTTAATATGTTCAGTCACTACACTTCTGACATTCCCCCAAGCTTTCTCCAGGATCAGCTGGGTGTCATGACACTTTGGAGCAGAAACTGGTTATGTATTGTGCTGATTGGCAAGAGGGCTGTGATGTCAGAGCAGGTGTCACAAAAGCTAGTTTGGGGTTTTTTTGAATGTCATTTTTTTATTATTAAAAAAGTTTAAAAGTACAAGCAGTGTTTTAAAGGAAAACAGGTTTCTCTAAACTTGTGTGTAGGGATGGGAAAAGGCAATTCATCATACATGTGCTACTTGTGGTGTGACCATGTACTATTTGCATGAAGAATGTGGGGAAATTGGGCAGCTAGGCTCATGCTGGCTCCTGTTTTATGTCAACTCCCCACAAGGAAAACAGTCAATAGCTCAGCTGGGCAGGACATTCCTTCTAGTAAGCAAATGCGCTAATGGCAACAAGAGCCATACCATTAAGCAAGTCGAGTTGGCCTGTCTCGCGTGACAGATTTGGCGGTGCCATTTAAAGAACAGCAAATTGTCAATTACATGCACTCCAACATTTTTCTGATGAAAATAGGGATGTCCATTCCATAATAATATTAACTTTACTATTTATACCCCACCCATCTCACTGGGTTGCCACTCTGGGTGGCTTCTAACATATATAAAACATAATAAAACATAAAAAACCTTCCCTATACAGGGCTGCCTTCAGATGGCTCAGGGGTCGGCTAGCTCCATATCCTCCAACATTTCTCCCATGAAAATAGGGACATCCTAAGGAAAAGCGGGACATTCTGGGATCAAATCAGAATAGGGGAGGCCTTCTGTAAACTGCAGATGTCCCTGGAAAATAGGGACACTTGGAGGGGCTGCGATTCTTTAGTCAGTGTATTATTGCCATCAGCAGGGAGTACCCAAATCTTGGATTGAATGATGGCCACCACATTAGCAGATACAGATCTCTGGTACTTTGACCTCAGATTATAGAACCTAGTTAGGCTCATATGGTACACTAGAATTGCCCTATCTGAAATTATTCCAGACCAGCAGAATATTAGTTGTTAGTATGAATAGTTAGATGAATATTTTATGTATCAAGGGAGCTGGTATCAGATAATATACAATCAATTTCTGTTTTTACCATTTTGAAATGTAAACATCATGTAGGGAGAGAGGTAAGAGGAGCTAGGGAAATCCATGGAAAGAGTGGGCAGTGCTCCTTGTTAGTTTAAACAATTATAATTTAAAAAATAAAATTATTGCTTATTGTAAAAACATTATATTTATACCCCACTTTTCTTTGAATAGAATCCTGGGAACTGTCGTTTGTTAAGGGTGCTGAGAGTTGTTAGGAGTCCTTTAATAAACTGCAGCTCATCTTACCAAGTGTCTGATGCTGGTTCAGGCCTCGTACTGCAGCAGCAGCAGCAGCATGGCAAATGGGCCATAGAAGTTATTCCCTATACACAGCCTCAGCAAAACAGACACTTTGTCAGCTTGAAACATTCCTATTACTAAATGGACCTTGTCTTGAAGGATTAGACCTCCTAAAAATAAAAAGGCTGTGCTCTATGTATGACATCATGCAAAGCCATTACATATTTGGCAAGAGCCTGCCTCAGCTTTGCACATTTCACTTCAAGTGTTGTACAGCATAAAAGGTAAAGGTAAAGGTACCCCTGCCCGTACGGGCCAGTCTTGACGGACTCTAGGGTTGTGCGACCATCTCACTCTATAGGCCGGGAGCCAGCGCTGTCCGCAGACACTTCCGGGTCATGTGGCCAGCATGACAAGCTGCATCTGGCGAGCCAGCGCAGCACACGGAACGCCGCTTACCTTCCCGCTGGTAAGCGGTCCCTATTTATCTACTTGCACCCAGAGGTGCTTTCGAACTGCTAGGTTGGCAGGCGCTGGGACCGAACGACGGGAGGGCACCCCGCTGCGGGGATTCAAACCGCTGACCATGCGATCGGCAAGTCCTAGGCGCTGAGGTTTTACCCACAGCGCCACCCGCGTCCCTATTTGTCCCCGCGTCACGTTGCACAGCATAGGTGAGTGCAATTCTTCTAAGCCAGAAGCTGAAGCTTGCTCAGCTTGTTCAAACTTTCAGTTCCTCCTCCTCCTCCTCCTCCTCCTCCTCCTCCTCCTCCTCCTCCTCCTCCTCCTCCTCCTCCTCCTTCTTCTTCTTCTTTGTCATTTTTCCAACTTGCACATTTTCCACAGAACTGGCTTTTCTGAATCCTTTTCTCCACTGCCCCTGGGGCTGCTTGCCCTTTGCTGCACTAGAAGATTTCCCGCTCCCACCCCCACCGAGAAAGGATCCCTTTGGGTCCTTGAGTGCTCCATGTTCCCTCCCCATCCCATCCAAGATCAAAGTCACATCCCTCCCTAGGCGGCGTGGCCGACTCCAGCAATCTCCATCCTCCCCCCCCCCACACACACACACTGGTTAATTTTTCATGAAGCATTATGATAATAAACAGCACCAGGCGACCGCGTGTCTGCGTCCCATACAAATGAAGTGCTTAAGAAACCCACCAGACACAGGGAAGGAGTTAATCATGGGAGTGCATATATTTCCAGCTGCCAAAAGGTCTCTGAAGAGGGCGCAACCCAGCCCCTTCCTCCAGAATGAGAATACTTGGTGGCTACTTGGCATGCAAGGGTTGCCATCCTTCTGCCGCACTCCCTCCTCGCCCCTCCCTCCACCTGACCTCCTGTTTGGAATGTGCAAGGTGCTCTGCCTTTGGAATCTAGGTAAATTCACTCTGAGTGCCTCTCCTGATCTAATTTTCAAAGTGATGGAGGAAGGAGAAATTGAAAAGGCAAACAACACCAAGAGGGGCTCAGCCAGCCTCCATCAAGACCTTTTCCTATAACGCTCCCAAACCAGAAGAGCAAGGCTTCCACACACTTTGGAGAGGGGCCATTGCTCAGGGATTAGAGCATGTGGCTGGCATGCCTAAAATGGTCCCTGGGCTCTTCTGGGCTCCCTCTCAGGTAGGAAGTCTTGGACGGCAGCTTTCTAAGCCCGAGTCCTTAGACATCAGCTGGTGGCTGGAGTGGTTGATACTAGGTCAGAGGGACCAGGGGGTCTGACTCAGGATTAGGGATGGGAGAAAAAGTCTGCTTGGTTCACATTGAGTACAAACCTGTCTCATTGCATTCCTTAAAACAACCTGCAGACTGAAACACAGCTATCCTTTGAAATTCACACGTATCTGAATTTTTCAATGAAATTCTCCAACCCTATCACATGCACAAAAATGTATAATTTTTGTGCACCAGAATATGCATGAAAACACATTATGTGTTTAGTTTAGATCCTCTTGTATGTATTACTGAAACACAATATGGTCTCCATACTGTTGTTGGTTGTTTTTCAAAATGTATTGTTTCCCCTGTCTGGGGAAATTCAATAAGCACCTTAAAAAAAAAAAGAATACACTTGCAAAGGTTAAGCCTGGCCTTCTTTCATGTGCTCCATAATACAGTTGCTGCCATATAGAAAGAAGGACTTTGCTGCTTTGGTGAACACCCATTTGGGCAAACAGACGAGACATTTGATCTACAATCCAAAAGGTGATGTGGACCCTCTTTTTATAACTCAGAAACATTTTTGTGAGTGAAAGTGGACCAGCAGCCCTGTGGTCCACAAGGCTTTCCGTTGACTAGGCCTCCTACTAGCAACAGCAATACAGGATTTAACAAAGTAGTACTGGAGAAATGCAAGCTTTAGGAATGACTATTATTATTATTATTATTAATCATCATCATCATCTTTCTTGGTGTGGCAGCCAGGAGATAAGAAGATGAGATCTTCTCCAGCCTAGACTCTTGGCAGAAAGTAGAAATTAATATATCTGGCTCAACAGGAAATCTTAATTGGCATCCAAGGGGGGCCTCTTTACCTGGAGAAAAATCAGACAGTACAAGTTAACTAGTTTATTTATTGTTCCATTGCATTTTATTTTTTTAATCTCTCCCTTCTTCCAAGGAGCTCAAGGCAATGTAGTAGATCATCTCCATCCCCTTCCTAGCCCACATCACCCCCACAGCAACCCTGTGGAGTTGGGTTAGGCCGAGAGATTGTGATTAGCTACTCAGAGCATTGCAGGAAGGTGCTCAAAGAATCTGGGATTAGTTTACAACAGGGGTCAGCAAACTTTTTCAGCAGGGGGCTGGTACACTGTCCCTCAGACCTTGTGGGGGGCCAGACTATATTTTTTGGGGGGGATGAACGAATTCCTATGCCCCACAATAACCCAGAGATGCATTTTAAATAAAAGCGCACATTCTACTCATGTAAAAACACGCTGATTCCCAGACTGTCCGCAGACCGGATTGAGAAGGCGATTGGGCCGGATCTGGCCCTCAGGCCTTAGTTTGCCTACCCATGGTACAACATTTACTCTGCCTTGCTTCCAGGTATTGCCCAATCACCAAAAGTCTTGCACCCTGATCCTTTACCACGAGGAGCCTCAACTGTTGGCCATATTACAGAGCAGCAGCACTTTGTTTTATTTACCTCTTGATTTTACTAAATGTATACCTTGTTTTTGGGACACAGGTGGTGCTGTGGGTTAAAGCCTCAGCGCCTAGGACTTGCCGATCGAAAGGTCGGCGGTTCGAATCCCTACTGCGGGGTGCGCTCCCGCTGCTCGGTCCCAGCGCCTGCCAACCTAGCAGTTCGAAAGCACCTCCGGGTGCAAGTAGATAAATAGGGACCGCTTACCAGCGGGAAGGTAAACGGCGTTTCCGTGTGCAGCTCTGGCTCGCCAGAGCAGCGATGTCACACTGGCCATGTGACCCGGAAGTGTCTCCGGACAGCGCTGGCCCCTGGCCTCTTAAGTGAGATGGGCGCACAACCCCAGAGTCTGTCAAGACTGGCCCGTACGGGCAGGGGTACCTTTACCTTTACCTTTACTATACCTTGTTTTGCCAACCAAGGGTGAGAAGGGAAAAGCAGTAGCTTTGAGATAATAGTAGAGCCCATGCTTTGCATGCAGGATGTCCCATGTTGAATTCCTGGTTTCTTCAGGTAGGCCTGGAAAAGACCCTCATCTCAAACTTTGAGAATCCCTGCTAGTCAGCCAGAAGATTCAATAGTCTGTCAAGGTATAAGGAAGCTTCCTACATTTCTTGGTTGTGGTAACCATGTTGTGGCACGTTCTTCCTCCACTGAGCTCCCTTCAGACTTCTAAAAGAGGAGTTATTAATACTAAAATCTCATACTTTTTTCCAACCACCATGGTCATTATGATTCTCAAACCCCATAAATAAAATAAAATCATTGACAATGCTTAGAGAACACTTTCCACAGAATCTGTGACGTTCACACAGAATTAAAATCAATACGCTTCACCCTTAGAAAAATGTGATTAAGATCCATTTGGGTCTGCAGGGTTTTAAGAGATGGTTAACTGAACCATTCCCTTTCTTCTTCTTCTTGCTGCTGTTATGTTGTATTCATTCGGCCTTACTGTATTTTAATCTATTTTGTTGGTTTCTCATTCTGCTTTTGTTTAATTGGTAATTATTTGCAGCTGTTTTGTGATGGTTTGGGGTTTATAAAGTTAGGATTTTAACCATGAACCACATTGATGGCCTTGCTATGTCAAAACAACTTGTAAAGGTAAAGGTAAAGGGACCCCTGACTGTTAAGTCCAGTCGCGAACGACTCTGGGGTTGCGCGCTCATCTCGCTCTATAGGCTGAGGGAGACGGCATTTGTCCGCAGACAATGGTCATGCGGCCAGCATGACTAAGCTACCTCTGGAGCAGAGCAGCACATGGAAACGCTGTTTACCTTCCCACTGGAGCGCTACCTATTTATCTACTTGCACTTTGACGTGCTTTCAAACTGCTAGGTTGGCAGGAGCAGGGACCGAGTAACGGGAGCTCACCGCGTCGCAGGGATTCAAACCACCGACCTTCTGATAGGCAAGACCTAGGCTCAGTGGTTTAGACCACAGCACCACCCTCGTCCCTTAAACAACTTGTAGCTACATATAAAAGCAGCTGCCTCAACTGAGTTCTAGTCACAGATTACAATTGCTAGCCCACACTGAGGGGTGTGGGGTGTGGTCCAGTTCACATTGCAGCACTTTTGATGGAACCTGGATTTGTATGTTTGCAAACATGGAGGTCTCTCTCCTGGATTGGAGCAAATGATGCCATTCTCCTCCTCCTCCTGATTGCTGGAACATTAGCTTGTATCACCCCTCAAAGACTGTCACCGGTTTTCACTTGGGACACTCTCTTCTCCAGGATGACCAGGTTTGTCTTCCTCTTGACCAGAGGTGAGAAATATATCCCTTGCGGAATTGTATCTCCCCACTCCATCCAACTCTGATGGCAGGGACCAGGCTGACTAACAGCCAACTGGATCTGCCTTGACTTTCAAAGGAGAAGATTGGGTCAGTCACCCATCACCTGATCCACAACTTCAAGGAGGAATGCTTTTGAAAGCATGGAACAGACTTGTTTGCTAGCCAGCCTGACCTGTGCCTTCAAAGGTGAAGCGTAGATCAGGTCAGCTGCTAGCCAGTCTGATCATGGTCAGCCCCTTCCAAGTCCTCCCCAGGCAGGAGAGGGTTTTTTTAATGGGTTGTGTTTAAAAAGCAGAGCTAGTTTGTGTGGGATGTGAAACACAAGAGCAGTCAAGTACAACATTCCTAGAGTAAACGTGTTTACACATGGGGAGGGATGTTTGTCCAGCCAGCAGGTAAACTTCCTGTTTCCTTCTGGGCTGGGACAGACTTCCTCTGCATGTGACTAGAGGTGGGTGTGGCCTCACCTGTGCAGGTAATGACAGGGCAGCCATCTCTCTCTCTTTTAAACACATGCATCGAAGAAACAACATCTACTAAGCCAAAGATGCCCTCTTGGCTCCCAGCCAAGAGAGGACAAAGGAACAGTCTTCTTAAGAGATAGATTCCAGGTGAATGTTACTTCATTAAGCTAAGTCTGCCTTCTGGGATCTGATTGTGAACAGAAAGTGAGTAAACTCTTTTTTATACTTTTGTAAAGGACTGTGTCGTCTCTTCTATTTTATGAGGGAATAAGGGGGAAATACCAGAATAGTTATTATAGAGGCTTTAGCGAGCCTGAGCAAACGCTGCCATTGCAAAGCTTAAAATAAAGGGGAATGCTACTCTGCTGAAATTGGGGAACTTGTTAACACAAGTTGGATAAGGATATATCAGACAATATATCCTCTCCTGGATCCATGAACATTCCCACAGTTTGGTACCCGATATTGCCTAATGGATACATCCAGACAGGCAGGCCCTTAGTGAATGTTTTCCATCAGCTCCCCCTCTAAGAAACCGCAGATGCTCACAGTGCTGTTCTAATAATCAGATGGTGTATATAAACCATAAACACACATGTTGTCCTTGCAGGCAATGCTAAATAAATATTAGTTTATCTGCCCTCAAATTGTAAAGAGATGTGCAGGCTGTGCACGCTTGTTCAAACTCCATGTTCAACGCTACAGACACCACAGATGTGCATAGAGGAGGTGTGGGGAGCCTCTTCCAGCCTGAGGGCCACATTTCCTTCTAGTGACGGCTGGAGCCAGGAGCAAAAGAGGGCAGAAGAACAAAGGTGACTTTTACCTTCATACAGTAGGCTAGTATCTACACACACACATACACCCCTTTCCATCCATTCAGGAAGCAAAAGGATTATTCAAGGACGCATTGTGGTCAGGCAGAAATACTCAAAGAGGCTGCAATGTAGGACAGGCGAGGGATGTGAATGGTGAAGGAGGAGAGTCCTGAGGGCCAGACAGAGATGATGATGATTATTATTATTTATTTGTACCCCGCCCATCTGGCTGGGCTTCCCCAACCACTCTGGGCTGCTTCCCATAAAGATTAAAAATCCATTAAAATTTCACACATTAAAAACTTCCCTAAACAGGGCTGCCTTCAGAAGTCTTCTAAAAGTCTGATACTTGTTTATTTCTTTGACATCTGATGGGAGGGCGTTCCACAGGGCGGGCGCCACTACCGAGAAGGCCCTCTGCCGGGTTCCCTGTAACTTTGCTTCTCACAGTGAGGGAACCGCCAGAAGACCCTTGGTGCTGGACCTCAGTGTCTGGGCTGAACGATGGGGGTGGAGACACTCCTTCAGGTATACTGGACCGAGGCCATTTCGGGCTTTTAAGGTCAGCACCAACACTTTGAATTGTGCTCAGAAACGTACTGGGAGCCAATATAGATCTTTCAGGACCGGTGTTATATGCTCTCGGCAGCTTCCCCCAATCACCAGTCTAGCTGCCGCATTCTGGATTAGTTGTAGTTTCCGGGTCACCTTCAAAGGTAGCCCCACATAGAGCGCATTGCAGTAGTCCAAGCGGTAGATAACCAGAGCATGCACCACTCTGGCGAAACAGTCTGTGGGCAGATAGGGTCTCAGCCTGCAAACCAAATGGAGCTGGTAGACAGCTGCCCTGGATACAGATTTGACCTGTGCCTCCATGGACAGCTGTGAGTCTAAAATGACTCCCAGGCTGCGCACCTGGTCCTTCAGGGGCACAGTTACCCCATTCAGGACCAGGGAGTCCCCCACATCAGCCCGCCCCCTGTCACCCAAGAACAATACTTCTGCCTTGTCAGGATTCAACCTCAATCTGTTGGCCGCCACCCATCCTCCAACCGCCTCCAGGCACTCACACAGGACCTTCACTGCATTCACTGGTTTCGATTTAAAAGAGAGGTAGAGCTGGGTATCACCCGCATATTGATGGACACCCAGCCCAACCCCCCCTGATGATCTCTCCCAGTGGCTTCATGTAGAGAGTCCGGGGGGGGGGCAAATTCCCCCCCCCCCGCCTAAAATTCCTCATCCCATATAGTATGGCAGACTTAAATCCTGAACGTAACAATCCTGCATGATAGCCATTCATCAGATATAGTGCTAGGTCTCCAAACGAGGAAGTTGATGTTTAGGTTCTGTTGCCAGGATAGAATGAATGTCACAGGAAGCACTTAACATAACATGCACGCAGCTTCCTTGAGTGGGGTGGGCCATGCATGCTTTCTTCAGTTACGGAATTGCTGCTTGTCTCAATTCCCCACCCGTGAAAGAGCCACATCCTTCTTTATCAGGCAGGTATGTTTGCTCCTCCACATCTGTGCATTAACTGTCTCAGCTACTCTCTGAAGAACTGCCCACTAGGGAAATTAACAGGGATTGATCTCTGATGGAAACTGGTGTACACCCTGCAAAAAGGGTACCCAGCACACCTGCTGTACAATGAAGAACACTCTTCCCCCCACAAGCACACATGTCTTCTTGGGAAATAGCATTGTGCTTCTAATAAGCCCAAGCAGAATCACTAAACGCCCAGAACTTAGGAGAGATTAATTTTCAACTCCCCATGCAAATCAGCCATAATTAGGATGGATTTAGTTCACACAGCATGGGCTGAGATGATGGAAGCAGAGGAGGTGAGCTCCGTCTATCAACCTTTCATTTTTTTAAATCATGAGATAATGATTTTGTGTGAGCCAAGGATCCCACAGCCCAGGCTCCTGACACATGGAACTGACTGCATGTGGAACTGACATTTGTTGCTGCAAGGTCCCAGGGAAGTAGCAAGCAGGAGGCAAAAGCATCATCTTCTGCCCCTCACTACTCACCTCCAGCATTTTGATTCAGATCTGTGGGATGTATCATTACTAGAGCAGTCAAGTACAACATTTTCCTGTTGCCTAGAATGGACACACAGGGGAATGTGGCTCCAGACACTTCCCGTCATACCTGCTCTGGAGCTTCCTCCCGCTGTGTGTGACCAAGTAGATGGGCGTGACCCTAGCTGACCAGATAAAACTTGGACTTTTGGCCTCTTGCTCTCCTGGCTCTTAGCTCAACAACCTTCACATAGGATGGAGCCCACAAGCAGGAAGTCTGAGATGTAGCTCAGGCTTCTTTTCACTGTAACCACAAGATAAAGCCTGACTTCAGATTACTGCTGTGAACTGAATGTGAGTAAAACTTTATTCTTACTTTATTTTAAGAGGGAAATAAAGGGGAAACTTACCAGGAACACTCCAGACTGGACAAGCCAGACTGAATTACTTAATTACAGGATTCTAACGAATCATCAACTTGCTTCCAATAAGTCGCAAAGGGAATGTGCTCTGCTGTTTACTCATGAGCATGAGTGAGGAGGGATAATATCAAAACAATATATCCTCTCCTACCTTCCTTAATAGTCCCACAAGATCTGGGGATTTCCCAGAGCTGTGGAGAGGGAGACTCCATGGCCCTATCCTGAGCAGAAGGGATAACCTTGTTCTCACCCCTTAATTGGGCTCAGGGCTCTCCTGATTTCCACATCTCTCTCTCTCTCTCTCTCTCTCTCTCTCCACCTACTATGACAATGGCTCTCCATTCCAGATCTGGAACCTACTTCTTATTCAGTATTTAATTTAGCAAAAAGAAAGGTGCTGATTCAAATGCATCAAGAAACCAGCTTCCATCCCTTTGCTCCGCCAACCACAAATCCCAGATATGCTGAGCGCTGAGCGCACTCACCATTTTGAGCTCCCTGATATTTGTTTTCTTTCAGAGATTGGCGAGTGCTTCCAGATGGGGACTTTATAGTGCAAATGGGTATTTCAGGCATTGCGGGTCATTGGCAACAAGGTTTGTTTGTTTTTATTTTATTTTAAAAATTTCTATACTGCTTTATATTTTAAAGAAAAGTCTCAAAGCGGTTTACAGCATATTAAATCAATAAAACATAAATAAAACGATCTGAAGAAAGTTAAATATAGAGTATACAGTCAAAGCAACATAACAGAAAACTAAAATATTATCTTAAAGGTTTCAAAATACAGTGGTACCTCAGGTTAAGTACTTAATTCGTTCTGGAGGTCTGTTCTTAACCTGAAACTATTCTTAACCTAAAGCACCACTTTAGCTAATGGGCCTCCCGCTGCTGCCGCACTGCCGCTGCACGATTTCTGTTCTCATCCTGAAGCAATGTTCTTAACCCGAGGTACTATTTCTGGGTTAGCGGAGTCTGTAACCTGAAGCATATGTAACCTGAGGTACCACTGTAAAACATTACAAAGGAGGTCAACTACAGAATACATATTTAACATAGTAGGGCTTGGTGAGTCCCCCTAGGGCAGGTGGAAAGATTTTCACAGAAACTCTAAATCTATATAAAATGGATGCGATACAGGGTAGCATACTGATGCCAATGATGTCATGAGGATGCTGTTAAAAGCACCAGTTTGGAAGCACCTGCAGCAGCATCACATCCTGTAAGACCAATTTCATTGTTTTTATGCCTGAGCAGTGGAAATCAGGTGTCCCTTAGATGAATACCCAATTCAGATTTCATTGCCCTTAATTTTAAGATGTTCCATCTCTGATTGTCCCTTTTTAGAAGAGGGGTGGGCCCTCCAGGCATTGCTGGACTATAAGTGCCATCATGCCTGGCCATTGGGCCATCCTGGCTGAGCTTATTAGTCCAGTGGCACCTAGGGGGCCACAGGCGCCTTATACCTGCACTGAAAATGTCCTGGCACTCCTCCATGTGTGTTGGGAAGAAATGACACTCCCCCACCCTGCATTAGTGACAACAATGTTGTGATGGAGTACTGAGCAGTGAAAGGTACAAGCCACACTATTTAATTTTAATTAACACCAGATCCCTGAGTGCCATTAGCAAAACCGAGAAGTAGGCAAACAGCTGAAAGTCCTGCCTGTCCCCCAGTGGTTATCACAATCCTGGCAGCGGCTGTTTTAAGATTCCAAGGCACCTCATAAACCCATCTCCAAATATTTAGCTAATTAACACTGTCTACCCCAGCCTCAGCTCCTGTTTATGCATCTAGTTGTGGAGGCAGGCATCTGATTACACCAGGCAGCTAGAGAATCCACAAGAGGTGAGGAGAGCTCCACCTCCTCAAGAGATAAGGTGCAGACTCTGCAAACTATTTGGAATGAGCCAAAACTGTCCGGCTACATACACGCCACACATTTAAGGCACTCTCCCACCAAAGAATTCTGGGAACAGCAGTTTACCCCCACAGAGCTATAATTTTGAGCACCTTTAATAAACTACAGGACGCAGGTGGTGGTGTGGTCTGAACCACTGAGCCTAGGGCTTGCCGATTGGAAGGTCGGCAGTTCAAATCCCCGCGACGGGGTGAGCTCCCATTGCTCGGTCCCTGCTCCTGCCAACCTAGCAGTTCGAAAGCACGTCAAAGTGCAAGTAGATAATTACCTTCCGGCGGGAAGGTAAAAGGCGTTACTGTGCGCTGCTCTTGTTTTGCCAGAAGCGGCTTAGTCACGGTGGCCGCTGTCTGCGGACAAACGTCACCTCCCTCAGTCTATAGAGCAACTGAACTTAACTGTCAGAGGTCCTTTACCTTTACCTTTTTAACAAACTACAGGTCCCAGTATTCTTTCTGTAACATGTGGGCATTCCTTGCTTTCTTCCACCTCCCTGCCCTCATGGGATTTGCATGGCCTCGTGGGGCGTGGGGACCAGACAAAATGGCTTCCAAAGAGCAAAGCACAAGTTTATATGGAGCCAACCAGAGCTTAAAATAACCATGGCTTGATGCTGTTTCCTTTCTTAACAGAATGAAGACAAGATAAATCAAGGTCCCCACACCAATGAGGTTTGATAATTCTCCCACTACTGAGTGGACCCCAGGCCCAATTCTATTCACCATGCACATTAATTCCCTGCTTTAGCACCAAGGAGCAGATGCTTCTTCGCTCCTGCAGAGGTGTCAATGCGATGTCGGAGCTGGTGAGAGACACAAATAGGGCAGTGGGGCTGGCAGCCTCAACACTCACAGAAGCACCTCCGCCTGAAGACCAGAGCTCACCTGCTAGGAATCCCTGTTCCCTACCCCCCACAGTAGCTTCAATGATGTTCCCTCATTCTAATGCATTGCTGTCCAAGTTCTGCTGATGCTTCCCAAGTTAACCCTGTTCTCTTACTGAGCTTTCCTCCAAAAGTGGAGAAGGGCACACACTCTGCCTTATCCTGCCATTGAAATCTTCCACAGCAGAGAGAGAGGTCTATTCTGCTACCAGTTTCTTCCTGCATCTAGAGACATGTCTCCTGCTTTCCACACATAGAATCTTAGAGTTGGAAGGGACCCCAAGGGTCATCTAGTCCAACCCCCTGCAATGCAGGAATCTCAGCTAAGTATCCATGACAGATGGCCATCCAACCTCTGCTTGAAAACCTCAAAGGAAGGAGAACCCACAACCTCCCAAAGGAGACTGTTCCACTGTTAAGCAGCCACTACTGTCTGAAAGTTTTTCTGTACGTTTAGTCGGAATCTCCTTTCTTGTAACTGGAAGCCATGGGTTCGAGTCCTACTCTCCAGAGTAGGAGAAAACAAGCTTGCTCCATCCTCTATGTGACAGCCCTTCAGATATTTGAAGATGGCTATGATATCTCCTCTCAGTCTCCTCTTTTCCAGGCTACATTCCCAGCTCCTTCAAGGGCTCCTCATAAGGCTTGGCTTCTAGACCCTTGATCATCTGCACATGTTCCAGCTTGTCAACACCCTTCTTAAATTGTGGTGCTCAGAATTGGACACAGTATTCCATGTGTGGTCTGACCAAAGCATATTAGAGTGGGACTATGACTGTTAGGCCTGGGGACGCGGGTGGCGCTGTGGGTAAAACCTCAGCGCCTAGGGCTTGCTGATCGCATGGTCAGTGGTTCGAATCCCCGCGGCGGGGTGAGCTCCCATCGTTCGGTCCCAGCTCCTGCCCACCTAGCAGTTCGAAAGCACCCCTAAAGTGCAAGTAGATAAATAGGTACCGCTTTATAGCGGGAAGGTAAACGGCGTTTCCGTGTGCTTCGCTGGTGCTGGCTTGCCAGAGCAGCTTCGTCACACTGGCCACGTGACCCGGAAGTGTCTCCGGACAGCGGTGGCCCCCAGCCTCTTAAGTGAGATGGGCGCACAACCCTAGAGTCGGACACGACTGGCCCGTATGGCAGGGGTACCTTTACCTTTACCTTTTATGACTGTTAGGATTCTTGCCCTGTGTTTGCAGTCATGGGATTGTTTCTTCCCCATGACGGTGTATGTTTTCATTCCACAGTGTGGGAAGTGATGGAGACAGGATGTTTGTATTACTGTGTTCCGTGATGCGGGGCTATTGTCCTTTGTTCTCTCTCTTTGCTGTCTGATGAGAAAGAGGAAGAGCTGAGTCAGAATGCTCCGAGTGTATTATATGTAAATAAAGTAGTTTAGCCAAAATGTTGTGCTGCTGAGTCTGTCACGCAAACTGCCAATACTCTGCAGAATCCTGAAGTGTGCTGATGCCTCTCAGAGATGTCAGTCGCTTTGATGTTTGGGCTGGAGAACGCTTTTGAAGCTCCCGAACGAATGACCAGGAGGAAGAGAACATGCCAGTTGGATGCCTACTTGCATGTAGGACGTTCCTGACAATGACTTCCCTTGATCTGGACACTATACTTCTGTTGATGCAGCCTAGAATAGCGTTAACTTTTTTTGCTGCTGCATCACACTGTTGGCTCATTTTAAGCTTGTGGTCCACCAATAACCCTAGATCCGTTTCACATGTACTGCTAGTAGGCCAGGCATCCCCCATCTTATCTTTGCACAGCTGGTTTTTCCTACCTAATTGAAAAACATTTTGTTAGCTATGCTGCAATCTGTTATGGTCATTTTGAATTCTGATCCTGTCTTTTACAGCATTAGTTACCCCTCCAAGTTTGATATCATCTGCAAATTATGCAACCCACATTTTACCAGCTTCCTTGCGAGAATATCATGGGGGACTTTGTGAAAAGCCTTACTAAAACCAAGATACACTATGTCCACAGCATTCCCATGATTCACCAAGTTTGTAATTCCATCAAACAAAGAAATCAGAGTGGTCTAGCATGACTTATTTTTGAGAACCCCATACTGGGTCTTAGTAATCACAGCATCCTTTTCTAAATGCTCACAGACCGATTATTGAATTACCTGTTCTAGGACCTTTCCTGGTATCAGTGTCAACCTCAAGGGTTGGCTGTTACTAGGGCTTCTTCCCCCCCCCCCTTTTTGAAGATGGGGACAAGATTTGCCCGCCTGCAGTCTGCAGGGACCTCACCTATTCTCCAAGAATTCTCAATGGTCATATCAAGGCAAAACTCCCTTAGGACTACATTGCCAATCAGGGCACATGCTAGTACCAACCATTCTGCCTATTCTGGTTGCTAAGCAACACCCCGCTCCCCAGTTAGCCAGTTTACTGGAAAAATAATTAACTCTTAAGTTTCACATGGAATGATCTCTTCTGTTACACTTCCAACAGGGGGCAGAATAGACTTATGAACACATCCAGAACTGACATGAACAGAAATTAGATTGATTGATTGATTGATTGGTCGATCCATCCATCCATCCATCCCTCGTCTTCAGAGATTTGAGGGACTGAGTGGGCCCAGAACCTGCTACAACAAGGCATTCTGAAAATGCTTATACCCCCACTGGCACTTGGGGGTTCCTGCCCAGATGCCAGCTGGGTAGAATCTGGCAGGATCCCTAACTCAGTGCTCTAAGAACTCTGCCTGAGACTGCAGCTCAGGGAGCCATCTGAATTTGCTCTCCTCGTAAAAGAACTATTGTGTTAACAGAAGGGAAAATTGCATTAGATTAACAAGCATTCCAAAGTGCATTACCACGCCCCTTCGTCAAGCAGTTCTTTCTCATTTATACTCACATTAGGGGTCCATCTTCCAGCATGCAGATGGTTCCCAGGGCATTGCATTTTTGAAAACCAGATGGGAATGGTGTGTTTCAGGGAAGACACTGGAGGGTGGTTGGGAATGGAGAGGTTAATATTTATCCTTGCCATCTGCACAATGCGAAAATGCTTTCATCAGTCCTGCCCTCCCCACAGTTGCAAGGGGCCCAGTACGCACACAAATAAAAAAAGGACTTCTTGGACTTATTCACATAGTGTTGGGTTTCGTCGCCTTTTTTTCTTTGCCCACCTCCCACTCCTCTCCTTCCTAGCCCGTTCCCCCCTCCCAAAAAGAAGCAAAACACCAAAACGTTCTTTTGACGTAATTGGACCCGACACCACGGTTTTTGCAATAATAGAGGGGGATTATTGAGGCGACGAATATGCTACTCTTAATGCATTGAAAATGGCGAGGAAAAATAACAACCCGAATAAAGCACACACGGTCACCTCGGATTCTTATTTTCACGTTGTTCCCCTCTGGACAAAAAACAATTACATTTGTATTGCAGGGGAGGGAAGGGGGACCCAGAAAGAAGCAGCCAACCCCCACTAGCCTGGGGGCTGAAATGCAATTGCAGTATGCAGGAGCTTCCGATTATTCTATGATCTGTGCAAGATAAAAAGGGATTCAGCATCCAGCTTCCAAGCCGCTGAAGGTTGATCCTTCTGGCTTTTATTTTATTCAAACTCACTTTCAAATGAGACCGAAGATTGGCCTGAAGACAGATCTGGCACCAGCACCTCAGTTTCCAGAAGACTTATTATTTAAGGGTTTGGGGAGGGCTGCCCCTTATATTTCAGAGTCCCACGGGATAAAAACCCAGAGGATTCCTAGAAAATACATTCTGTTTCCCTAACCCCCAGCACAGGGGGACACCAAGCTGACACCAAGCCAGGCGGTTCGTCCATCTAACTCAGTATTGTCTACTCTAAGTGGCAGGAGAGCCCCAGGATTACAGGCAGGGAGCTTTCCCCTCCCTGTCTGCAGACACTGGGGGTTGAACCTGGGTGCAAATCAGGTTCTCTACTAATGAGCTAACACCTCGTCATTCCAGTTAGGTTTACGAGGATCCAGAGAAATCATTCCATCCTACAAAGTAGCTTAGAAAACGAAGTCTTGACTACAAAACCAGTTTGGTCTATTGGACAGAGAGCTTCACTGGGAACAGGAAGATCTACTTTCCATGTCCCAACTTCACCAAAGATTGCTTTGGGGCCTTGGGCAAGATGCTACCCATTAACCCTTTTGTACCATTGGATTAGGAGGGACAATCTTCGACTCTTAAGGCTGCAAAATAAACCCCAGGAGTTGCTAAGGGTAGAACCGGAACCCCATAACTCTGTGCACAGTTGCCTCATACAATCTGCCATCAGGGCAACAGGCTTATCTCCCTCTGGGTCAGAGGTGGGAACCAGCTCTTGTTGGACTACAGCTCCCAGCTTCCCTGACCACTGATCATGGTGGCTGAGGCCGATGGGAGTTAGAGTCCCACAACATCAGGAGGGCCATCCTTGCCCAGTAACCAGCATTTCTGGTTACTGAAGTGACTCCCCCACCCTCACAAATGCAGCCTGAATCTCATTTACATGTGGACTTCCTCACAGCACTGTGGGGCCCTAGCTTCAGCGCCATGAGACCCAATTAAAAATGGAGGCCAAAGTGAAGTGAATAATATTTGAAGTCCAACAAGCATTTTTCAAAACTGGCCCCATTCTGACCTGGCTCTGCCACTCTTGGAGGCCAATAAGGTTCCCAATCTGCCTTGTTGCCACTGACCTCTATTTAAACTCCAGGTGCCGCCCCGTGTTCACTGCCAGCATCCTGCCCGCATTACTGCTTTCCTTCTTTCGCTCAAACATCACTTTATTATATGCAAATGCTCTTGCCGTATTTATCGCTTCCCACTGCCTGCCCTACCAATTTCCTCTGTTGCCCTGAAAGCACACCTGTGGCTGTGCGTGCGCATACAGAGAACCTTAAATTGAGGGGGGGGGGTAGAAAGTAATTTGGAACAAGCAATTTGGAAATGGCCATCTTTTGCGTCCACAAAGCTTCTGCTCTGAATCCTGGGTTCCATTTTTTATTATCTCTAGCAAGTCCCTTATCAAGAGGCACAGCCTGTTGGGGCTGCATTGGGACCAGTGCCCCCTGTTAGCATATGCAAAAATCCCTATCATAAGGTCTGACAATGCATGTCAATGCATCTGGTCTCCTGAGGCAATTGAGTTGTTAGGGACAACTCCCCGCTCCCCAGCTATGCAGGCTCTCCTCCTAGTAAGGGACAACTGGATGACATTTCCAAAAATGTGTAGCTGAAGTGCTTAAATTAAAATATGGGACCTTCATTGCGCATTTTGAAACTTTGAATCTGAAATAAGGGATCAGAGCTATGTGGGATCAGAGATATCTGCCAGTCTTCTCTGGTGGGTTTTGTGCTTACTCAGTTCTCTGTTGGCTGGCTGAGACAAAATAACCAGCACTCATTTCTGGAGTCTTTCCCCTCCCACCCACCTCTCCCATCTCCCACAGTAGAAGCACTGCAGGCTGGTGCACATGTCGCATTTGCTGTGGAGATGCTGCCACAGACAGTGAGGGTGACTGATTCCTCCATCCCCTTGATTGGAAACTCATCACTGATCTCGGTAAAAAGGGCTGTGTGAGTGGTCAGTTGGTCGCCTCTAGGCTACAAAATGTAAACACGAAGCAAAACTCGTCTCCTGAGAACCTACATGCCATCAATACTCAAAGTGGGGCGGGATATAATCCCACTTCTTTTTGAAGTGGACATAAATTTTAAGTCTGGCTTAGCTCATCCCATTTCCTTTTTGCTCCTACTTTGGAAGCACCCCATTTCTTTCAAAAGCATACAGCTTCCTCTCCCACTTCAGACACTCCCTACACTGCTGAATTGTTATGGTTTTCCTGAGAATCCTGGGAATTGTGGGTTGTTCAGGGGTGCTGAAAACTCTCCAACAGAAAGCACTCTCTCTGTAAAAGCAGAGTTCTCTTACCAAAGAGAAGGACAGTTATCCTACAGTTACTTAAACTCCTTCATCTCCCAGAGCCTCTCCAAGGGAAAACTTTAGTTGTATGTTTTATAAAGCACCACTGACTCCAACCCAAGTCCATCACCCAATGTTTTGTTGCTACTTCCAGGAGCCTCTGACGTCCCAGAGTACATGGAGAAATTTTCCACACACCCACTTTCCTGTGATAGTTTTTAGCAGTGAAACACTCCAGCCAAGACATCCAGATTTCTTCCCCTTTCTCTTTCAGCTGTAATAATATCTAGGATGTTCCCTGTATCATTAAGCATGGGGGGCAGGTGGGTGGAAGAGAGTTTGCAGAGCCTTCGAGACCCAGTAAACAGACACATGAAGTTTGAGCACATTTGAGGAAATAGCCAGGGGCTTTGCCAGCTTCCATCCTTCATTAACTTCCCTAACGAGCTCAGTGCTGGGCCCAGGGGCCTCAGGCAGGACTCAGCACTGGTCATTACCAGCTGCAACTGAGCCACCCAAGCACAGCTGCCTCCCATCCTCTCCGTCTCTCTGTGATGACCCAATATCATCTTATTGATCCAGGAACCACCAGTATATTTCCATTACTGTGCAGAGGATTTTCTGCCTTATAAATGCTGGAGAAGTAGGCACCTCGTATGAGAGGTGCTGACTGCCACACCTGCTCCGCCAGAAGCCCTTATCAGTAGGACACATGAGGGCTTGAAGCGCAGACCTTTGCTCCATCAGGGATTGGATGACACCCAAGTGGACAGCATGGAGTGTAGCACATTCTACTTCACCGAGATTCGTCTAATGTCACAAACTGAGGGATCTTTCAGGGATTATAGCATGATTGATCTATGTTATGTGATGCAAAGTCTGAACTCTTGCAAAAGAACATGAGACACATGTGGAGAACCTCTGGCCTGCCAGCTGTTGCTGAACTACAGTTCCCATCATCCCTAGCCATTGGCCATGCTTGCCGGGGCTGATGGGAGTTGTGGTTCAGCAACGTCTGGAGGGGTGAAAGTTCCCCACACCTGACATGAGAATGGGTTAGTGTGTTGGATGCTATTTCAAACCGAAGGCCACCTTACCTTCTAGGCAACCTTCCGGGGGTTACCTGCCCACCTGTCATGGGCAGGTCATGGGTGGAGCAACGAATGCAAATATCACTGCTGTATGGTAATTTCTATTGAGGTTATTATATTGTGCATATAGAAGCAGTTGGATGAAAGAATTTGCTCTTCTTCGAAATAAAAATTCTCCAATCCAAAAAAAGGGTGCAAAAACTTTATTTAAAGAACTGAGTCCAAAAAACTTCAAACAATAAAAGTTACATTCAGCTAGATACATAATTTCTTATACTGTTCTCAGCATAAGACATAATATTTTAATTACAAATATATTGCATCCTGAGCTAAAAATCAAAGCTCCATCTCTTCTCCATTAGCCCCAAGCTGTTTGTTGGAGACAGAGAATTAAAACGTCCATTCTCTTGAGTAGCCTGCAAACAAAGAACTCACACCCAAGATGGATGCCTATGAATATGCATACAATCCTTTTCAGGTGATTTAAACACCTCTTAATGATTTACCTGTTAAGATGTTCCTCAATGCAAATCAGTCATGCTTTGCCAGTACAATACAGTCACATTATGTAATTATTTTCCATTTCAATGTACATTAAACAATTATTCTTAAGGGTTTCTACATTCTCTCACACATACTCTCTTTCCTACATCCAGACAAGAGGCATCAATCAGAGTTCAAGGACCCAATCCAGCAGGCAAAAACACTTTGGGGCTGCAGCTGGGCCATTCAGGGTGTGGCCTGCATTCCAAGGACCAGATGGAGAGGCCTGGAAGACCACATTCAGCTTCTGGGCCTGAGGTTTCCCACCTGTGAATGAGGACCTGGGCAACCAAGGTTCAAATCCTCACTTATTCCTCAGCCTAACCCATGATAAAACTGATGATGAAATGGAGAGAGGAAGAACCATGTAGGGCACCCAGAGCTCCTTGGAGGAAGCAGGATAAAGGAGACCAGGGGCGGATCTACACTCGTGGCTTTTAATGTTAAGAAAGGGTGAAGGAATGGTTTTGATAACCATATGGAAACATGATGTCCTACTTTGAACGTTCATAATGCGTTTTAAAAAACTGACACCAGAGGGCGCAGCAGAGCAACCAGCAGCAGTGAGGCAGCTGTTTTGAGGGGGGAAAGCAAAGGTAAAAAACACTTTATTTTACAAGTGTGACGTTTTAGAATGACATATCTAATATCATTCTAATAACCTTAAACAGGTCAGTGTAGATCCAGCCCAGACCAAGCTCCACTTAAGCCCAACATTCTTGGCAAGCATCTCAGCAACCAGCAGGCACTAGGCTGCCACCAGAAATCGCCCAGGAATCCACCTGTGAATGTTCCTCTGCCCTTTGCCCATCCCAAGTCAAACTCATTGGTGTCTGTTCTGAGTGACAAAGACTCTCCAAAGTCTAAATACAAAAGAGCTTTCGTAGTACAGTCATTCCTCTAGTTGCGTTAGGTTCATGTTGTGGATTTTCGGGTTGCGAATGCGGCAACCCTAGAAGTGTATATTTCCAGATTTCGCCACATGTGCATGCGCAGAAGCACTCTATTGCACAGGAGCACTCTACTTATGGACTTTTTGGGGTGCAAACAGCACCCCGGAACAGATCGTGTCCATAAGTAGAGGTACCACTGTATAGTGCTTCCTAGTGTTTAAAGTTTTTCGAACACATTATCTTGTAATTCTTAAAACTACCTTGTAAAGGAGCTGAATATTAAACACCCCCCCCCCATATTTCAGTGTGGGGACTGGGACTAGGAGTCCCTCCTGGCCGAAGCAAGATCTGAACCAGGGACTTAGCTCAGTCTCTTAACCATTACGCCACACAAACTCTTCTTATTCTGCTTCTTACATTTTTATCCTGCCCTTTCTCCAGGGTGCTCGGGAAAGTGTACCTCATACAACAACTCTGCAAGGTAGGCCAGGCTGAGAAATGGTACGTGACCCAAGGCTACTAAATGAACCGTATGGCTCAGCCAAGATTGGGGCTCCGTTCCCTGAGTCCTTGTCTGAAACTCTGCTCATTAAAACTACACCCGCTGTCACCTTAAGAGAGCCTTCCCTGCGCTAGACACCAAGGATGCCAAAACTGAGAACTTTGGTATGCAAAACACCACTTTCCATTTAGGAGTTTTCATTGTGGGTCTCCAGAGAGACTCACAATGCCAAGGTCAAGGACGTTCACAGGGTGATGGCGGTGCCCCACAGCAGTGGCAGAGTGCAAGCTACCGCCTCTCAGGGCGGGTGTGCAGTGCAAGTCCCCAAGGGGGTCAGGGCACAGAGGGAGCTAAGGAGAGAGGTGGAGACAGTGCTGCCACTCTCTTCCGCTCCAACCCGGGGTCAAGCCTGACCCAGGAGCAGAGCTGCTGCAGCCCATTACCTTGGCAGCACCATCACACGCTGGAGCCAGGCTCCAATGAGGGAGCCGGTTGTGGGAGCACCTGGTCACACACACCCCTCCCTGCCCCCTCAGCCCCCATGCTACACCAGTGCCCCACAGCATTTAATTTCTAAATGTTTCTGGGGTGGGGTAGACAGATAACTCACCAGAGGCATGCCCTTTTTTGACAGTACCCCAAGTAGTGCCTGAAATTTGTGATCTGGGCCAAAACTAGCTTACAGAGCAGCTGAGCTCTTCCCTTCAAGCCAAGATATCAGATGTTGCACAAAGCTTAATAATTGGGGCTGGGGGCATGCAAATGATTACTTCGGGGGGGCACTCACTGGTGCAGGACTTGTTTGGACAGCAGGGGTCAGAATCAGTTGAGCCTCAGAGTCTTTTTGTTCTGTTTTGCAGTCTCACATTTTCTTCCAGACGCACCAGAATCACAATTCTTCCCCTTCCCTGAGTCTAATAAAGACATTGCAAGAAGCGACAAGGGAAAAGAAATGAGAAAGAGAGAGAGAAACCATAAAACCCACAAACACGGTCACAAAAGCATGGAACAGCTTGAAAATCCGAGTGCTGAGCGCGATCAGCCCCATCCCTGGCGGAGGCTCCATCGCTCCTGCTTTCCTTGGGCCTTGTAATGGAAATTAAATTTGGACACAAGTGCTTGGGCATATTTATTATCCTGCTGCTATTGATCTGTCAGGGAGAACAGAAAACTGCTATTTCAGCTGATATAAGGCAGGGAAGCACTGTGATTAGACTAATAGGCCTTTCATGGATTGAGATTTAAGTGCCGGGGTGGTGAAATTTGTATTACCCCCCGAAGCTGCTCTGTCTCCCTCACCCAATCCTGTTAGCATAATGTGCTCACAAACCTATCGCAGGAGCATCAGCAAATTTCATGTGCTTTTTGTTTAGGAATGCCAGGAAGAGAAGAGAGGGAAAGAATCATACAATCATAGAGAGAGAAAATACAAAACTAAAGCCGGTTGCAGAAGGAAATCAGGGGTGCAGAACAATATCCTGGATATAGAACTTCCTGAACATTTTACTGGGACTATGGCTGATAGCCAGAGCCAGCATTTTATGGGTCCAACTAATAAAAACAAGCTTTGTGAGGCCAGTAATGGGCTCTGAAAAGGTAGTGATGGTCACCCAACTCCCATGTAATATTTCAGGCTCCATTCTAGCCCCACCCCTAAATTTGACCAGCCAGATTCTGCCATAAACTTCACCCTGATGTTTTTAATAGTGTGACATTGAATTCCACCTGCCATAAGTATCTGGTAATCAAAGCCTAATCCCATACTATACCAGCATGTTCAAAAGATCAAACTAATGATTTTAGCGAGCAGCAAATAGAATTCAAATTTTATAACAGTTACCTAAATCTTAGCTAATCAACATGTTAGCTGGGAGCCACCTCACACAACAAAAATGTTGTATTTGGGGTCCATTTAGACAAGAGGCCTGTATCTCAAGTGGACTGCTTGCCTTAAGCATGAAATCTAGATGCTTAAAATTGCTAACTGACTAGAAAAAACAACACAGCATGGCTCACCCTTACACCTTTCATTGCAATTCTGATCTGTAGAAAACAGCACATGGAGCTTTAGATCGGGAATGATTAAGCTGTGGCCCTTCCACATGTTGCTGAACTACAGGTTCCATCAGTGAATGGCACCATGAGGCAAAATCGCTTACTTGACCTCCTAGCAGGTGAGTCACTGCTGCTTATCGGGAGGGAAGAAATGGCCGTCCTCCCCACTGCCTCTCCTCTCTCCATAACCAGCACTGACTCATCTGCTGGGAGGTCAGATAAGGGCCCCACCAGGCCATCGACTACTGCAAACACCACCTGCTGGTTAGTTACTCTATATTCATTGTTGTTCACGTTAGAGGAACAGGAGCCTGAGTGGGAGGTGAAGTGGCCACCCTAGCCATATTGTGTCAGTCATGATTTGATGAACTACATTATAACCCTGTGGTGAGCAATTATGAAAGGACCATTTTGAAGAGCAGACAGAATGAGGTGGTCCTGGGCTTCACCTATGTTTCCCAATATACCGCCTCTGAATTCCTTTCCTGCATCGTACATATTAGTAGAGCAGATTTGCTCTTGGGGCCTCCAGTTCCTTATTTCTATTGTAAAATGTTGACAATTAGGTTTACTCACAGTCACTTTGAGGAGGATATACATGCCCATGCCCACATCTCCTTTTCTTTCTTTCGTTCTGTTTCTAAAAAGCATATTTATGACAAGGGCAGAGAGGGGAAACTTCAACTTGGTTCTGCAACTGATGACTCAGATGGCGTGCCCAGGGGGCTCAAAGTGACCTGGGGTTTCCAGTTGCCAATCTTGGCAATGAGAGGGAACTCGCTGGTGCTTTCTGAGCATGGGAAGAAGCCAGCTGGACCACACTAAAAATAAAAATTTCAGAGAACCTGATTCTTGTTTTGCTTTTTGTTACAGAAACACGTTTTTCTTCAGCTTGACAGAAGAAGCCAGACAACACTGCTGCCTGCAAGGTCTTCACAGCTCTGAATTGCTGGCCAGCAAAGGTCATCTGTTGCTGTTGCTGAATGGCACATCTTTTGCATCCCAGTTCCTTCCTGGTCCAGGCTCTTTTGTCAGATATGACAGCAGCTGTCAAATAGGTAGTACAATGTCTGATTGTGGAAACGGACCAAAAAAAAGAATTCCACCCAGTGATGATTATATGAATTTGCATAGAAGAGGGGAGGGTCTCTCTCTCCTTCCCTTCTAGGCAAACATTTGTTTTCATCTGGAAGATTCTAAAATGGGATTTAATAGGCTTTTGTTTTGTTTTCAATCTCCTCTACCAGCAATGGAAGCTATCAACATTTCAAAAGTTTTGCACTAGCTGCAAAACTTTGCACAGGGTGACATGAAGAATTGGGTTGAGCAGCCTCCCCCAATTTCTGGCCCTCCAGACATCATTGGACTTGCTCCTATCGGCTCTGGTCCACATGGCCAATGAGCAGTGATGATGGGAGTCACAGTCCAACATCATCTGAAGGGCACCTGCTTGATAGGGTTGCCATATTTCCAAAAGTGAAAAATCTGGAAGAGCCATGCAATGGCGTGAGGCTGGGGTGGGGGCAAGGGAATGCAGCAGCAGCAGCAGAGAAAGGGAGGGCGAGTGTCGCAAACAGAGGAAGACCCATGGGGGGTGGGAGTCAGGAAGCCCAGTGAGATGCAGGTAAAGGAGGGGGGAGAATCAATAAGGTTGAATGTAAAAGTTTAAGTTTAAATTTTGCTTTGTTTGTGAAAATCAATAAAAAAGTATTCCCCCCCCCCCAGTTGGAGGAAGGGAGGGTCTCCCTGAACCAAATATATCCTCATTTTTCTGGAAGGAGCCCCCCCAAAGGGGGGAGAAGGGTGGTTGTGTGGGGGGAGGGATCATTGGATGGAAAATGAGAGGGGATGCGGAAGAGGCCCATAGAGGGGGGGAGAGGAAGGGGAGGGACAGAGCGATAGGCTGCTACTGATTTTGCCCTGGGGGGTTGGATTGGGCAGTGATGAGAGTGGGGTGCCGAGAGGTGGCTGCCTGTCTCTCGGTCCCCTCCCTCCTACTCTGTCCCTCTGCTACACTCGCACACTTACATACACAGCACACAAGCACACAGGCTGGCGCGCACAGCGCGCTCCCTTGGCTGGATCCTGCACAACCAGGGGATCCGCTTGCCTAGGAACTGAGGGGCGCAGGGAGAATTCACAGAGTTTCCAGCCAGACCAAAGCTCCCTCTCATACCCCCCTCCTGCCTTGGCTTTCAGTGTGGCTCGGCTTAGCACTCCTTCCAGGTTAGGGAGGGAGGGAAATAGCAAATCCGCCAACAGTTCTCTGAGAGAGCGGGAAAAGGCTGCCAAGATGGAGGCGCCACTGGCTGCTTCTCCTCTTTAAAAAAGGCCAAACCCCCCCACACACTTTCAAGAGGGGTTGCCATACGTTCAGGTTTCCCCGGACATTACAAAGGGAATTGAAAATTCCACCCGGACGCCATTTTTGGATGCCAAATCCCGGCGATGTCTGGGATTTTCTGGATGTATGGCAGCCCTACATTATGGGGAAGGCTGCAGTAGAGACCTGGGTTCAAATCCCACTCAGCTGAGAACTGTGGATTGGTAACTTCCCTCCTCAGTTTATCAACCTTATGGGGTTGTCATTAGGATAACATTTTAAGGGGAGCACAATTTAGTTCTGCTCTAGTGGTGATCCTAAAAGGTAAAGGTAAAGGTACCCCTGCCCGTACGGGCCAGTCTTGCCAGACTCTGGGGTTGTGCGCCCATCTCACTCAAGAGGCCAGGGGCCAGCGCTGTCCGAAGACACTTCCGGGTCACGTGGCCAGCGTGACATCGCTGCTCTGGCGAGCCAGCACCAGCGCAGCACACGGAAACGCCGTTTACCTTCCCGCTAGAAAGCGGTCCCTATTTATCTACTTGCACCCGAGGGTGCTTTCAAACTGCTAGGTTGGCAGGCGCTGGGACCGAGCAACGGGAGCGCACCCCGCCGCGGGGATTCGAACCGCCGACCTTTCGATCGGCAAGCCCTAGGCGCTGAGGCTTTTACCCACAGTGCCACCCGCGTCCCTCAGTGGTGATCCTACTGCAGTGTAAAATAAAACCCTCAAGAAGAAGCAAGAAAAATCTGCCTTCTCTCTTCTTGGTCGGGAAATTGAAAGCACATAGTCTTGTTTCTCCCAAGCTTCCCCCGCACGCACCCACAACGACTTCTGCAGGAAGCCCCATCTCTGAGAGTAAGTGGCTATAACAAGCCCTCCTCTCTCCCCAGGGGCATTTAATCTGAGAAGAGAAGACAGCTTTTGGATAAATATCATGAATATGCAGATTACATTTATGCTGATTTATCTGGAAATCAGTTCGCAGGCTTCTGGTTATTCTCTCCTTCACTGCAGCGTATTTCCAGCATTTTGATATTTCCTCTGTTGGACGGGCACTCTCCTTTTTCCAGATAACCCACCGTGGAAGCCTTGGCACTCATTTCTATACTGAAGTACGTGCTTGGCTATTTCCACAGGAAATCAAGAACTGATTATAAGTAATTACTAAAACTTATGGTAGGTGTGTGGGTAGGTGTTTAAAGTTCTCAAAGTCTTTGATCTAAACAAAAGAGAGAAGCTTTTTTAATGGGTAAATTGTATGCATTATTTTTTAAAAAAATCTGTAGATATATAAATAACTCAAAAGTGGGGATCAGTCTGCTTACAAGGGGCAGCTGTGAACTGAAGGATTTGTTTGTCTACTTGTTTATAACCTGCTTTCCTACCACATGGACCCAGAATGGCTCACAATAAGGCAAATGATTCAGTTTTAAAATACAACCCACCCCAGAGCAACCCTCTGCCCCACTTTTTTACAGGAGCATCTCAGAACTCCTCTAAGCTTTGCAGTTCGTGTAGCTTCACAGCAGAGGAAGTTGCTTCATACTAAGGGAGGCCACTTGGTCCTCCTGGTTCAGTACCATCTACACTGTCTGGCAGGCAGGGGTCTTTTCCAGCCCTACCTAGAAATGCTGGGGTTTGGACCTGGGAACACCAGCATGCAAAGATACACTACCCCTGAGCCACGACCTTTCCATCAATGAGCAAGAATTGTGGAAAGCAAATGGTGAGACAGCCATTTCCAAGTATCTCCACTGGCCCCTCTAGTGATGGTCATTCTTTACCCACCATCACTACCTTTAACCACTTCGAACAGGGATGGGGCACCTGTGGTCCTCCAGTTACTCTTGGAATTCAGGCTCCATCAGCCCCAGCTGGCACAGCCAAAAGTAAGGCATGATCATTATGGCAGCCCAGCAACATTTGGAGAGCCACAGGTTCACTGTCCCTTGACCTCTGAACCATTCAAGGAACGGCTGCACATTTCAGGTTGTGCTAAAGTAGCTGTCCACCCACTCTTCAGGCTCCAGCTGTATCAGTGGGAAAGCTCAGATGGCCAGACCTAATTAAATCAAGAGTTTTGTTATCGGTCTGTTACATCATGGTGCCAATCAGCTAATCACACCAATTAATCAATTAATTCTCCCCAGAATTTATATGAAATCAGGTTACTGGCCATGGGAAGTGGGCCAAGCACCTAGCTAAATTTCATGTGCAACTATGAAATGGTCCATTTGTCTTAACTCTGGGTCTGACTTGTGTACGATTTACCCCCAACTCCCAAAAAGGGGAAGGGGGAATATATGGCATTGTGCTTATTTCCCTGTTCTCCACCCCCATCCTGCCATCTTTCCCTTGCTACAATCCTTTTCCAAAGTGCAGGTGCTAATTGTGCCCCTTAATGATGTATAGATCGGCCTCCAGTGTGGTATTTTCAATTACCTGCAATGTCTCCTGACCTTTTGCGGAGGTGTCAAGAGAAATAGGGGTGATTAATCAAGTGGGTTCAGGCTTAGAGATGGGGAGATGGCCTAGGAGGAATGCGTAAGCCTCCCCCCCCATTTTTAGTGTGTGGCATGCTGGGTGGGGAGAGAACAGCACATTAGTTGGGGATTTTCACATGGCCACAAAATCTGGCCTGATTAAGCTGGTCTTTGCATATGGGCGTAGGTAGTCAGGATTTATTTTAGGAGGGGCAGAACCAAGTTATCTGTGATGCAATTGGTCAGTTAAGTCTGCTTGTTTGATGCAGGGCAGCCAGCCACCCACACCCCAGCGATGCCCATGTCTTTGCAACATGCTAAGAGGCAAGGGTGGCAAAATGTTTTTTTCTGTGGACATGCTTGTTAAATTATTCCTTCTGAACAAAACACAATGTGTTTAGAATTCAATGGGCGTTTTTTTTCCAAAAAAGAAAGAAAGAAAAAGAAAAAATACTGTAAGCGAGGGCAGCCTTACCTTTGTCACCGATTCCTGAAAAATCCACATGGATTTCCAATAATTGTGCAACCTTGACATATGGGGCTGCTCAAAGGATTTATAGGCCCTGGAGTGATTTGGGGCCTCCATTCCGGTTTTGGACCTGATCAACACCAGATCTACACAGGCCACACGCCTTGGGTCTAGTATATTAACACTTTAAAAGCTTCCTAGGAGGAAATGGTGGTGCTGCTGCTGCTTCCTCCCACTGGGAACCTGTCTTTAAACAAAGCTGTAAGTCTTCTCTTCAGGGTCAGGTGTTCTTTGAGAGTGGAACAAATTACTCAAACCAATCAATTTGCAAATAATTTTAATGGGCTGGGTGGGTGAATGGCTGGGTTGTACAATACTTTGACGACCAACCCTCTCTAATCTTTGGGATTTCTGCTGAGCCTGGCTCTCCAGTTCCTGAAATCTCACCATATATTTCTCAAGCTTACCTTTTCACCATATGGACTAGGAACTTTATATTTTAAAAAAAAACAAGGAAAGGAAAGGGGGGAAAAGGAGGGGAGAGATATTTGAACTCCTGTTTAACTTTTCATAGCATGAAATTGTTGAATATTTTCACCTGATTAATATCTACTGTCAAGGTACAGGAGCAAGGGGGAAGTAAAAAAGAAAAGATTCCTGCATTGCAGAGGGTGGGGACTAGATTCCAACTCTACAATTCTATGATTCTACGAAAAGCGGGCAAGCAGAAAATGGCAGCACGAGATACGTACAACCCCAGGACACGACTTCCCGAGGCTCCTGCCATAACCACCTCCCCAACAGGGCTGCTCTGAAGCTTTAGCGCTTAATTTCCTATTAACTGCTGATAAATCCAATTAGGCCCTGCCTATAATGAGGGACATCTGCTCTGTTCCTTCGCAGGGAGAGGCAAACAGCCTGCAGACTGCGAAGGGAGAGCAGACAGGGCTTGGTAGACCCCAGTGGCTCATTCACTCTTCCCAGCCCGGCCTGGCCTTGCCGCTTGCATCCCTCGGAAGCAGCCTGACGTGACTGTTATTTTCCAGATGAGTCTAATTAAGTTGTTCTTTTCAGTTTGTTAAATTAAAGAGGGGGAGGCGCTGGCTTCCTCCCCGCTCCTCCTGAACACACACATTCTGCCCTTCCTCGTTACACACACACACACACACACACACACACACACACACACACACCCTACTCCAGCTGCAGCAAATTGGATGCTGTGACACCTCTCTCGCTCTCCCTCCCTCCCCATCCAGAGTGGCGCAAGTAAATAAATAGACAAGGCTGGTAAAAATTAACTGTAGACGAGATGGGAAATGAGGTGGAAAATTGTACCGGTTTGCCGTTTAAAAGCTGCCTGGCATATCTTAGAGAATGAGAGTGACGAGTTATCTTAGCCTGTAGGTAAACGAACACCCATCCAGAATTTACTGAGGGCAGCGAATGTGTAATTGAGTAATTTGGGTCCAAAAGTTGTTAAATTAGGAGAGGGAAGGAAAGAGAGACCTCGATTCCCAGACACTTTGGAACGGTGCCACCCCTAAGCAGCAGCACAATCACCCCCTTGTTTTGATGCCACCATCGATTCATTGGGTTTGCTGTGTGCCAGGATTTGACCAGTCTGACCAATGTACGTAAAATTGTGTCCTCCTGACTTCTGTCAAGTAACCAGAACTGTGATCTGCCAAATTAGCAACCAATATATTTAATTTGTAACCTGCCCTGTGATTTCATGATGAAGTCTAATCTAATTAATCTAATTGCATTTATATCTAATTCATTTGTAACTGAAAATCAATAAAATACAGATTAATAATAATAACAGTTGTTGTTATTGCTATCATTATCATCTAGCTACTTGTCTTGCTGCCAGTATCTATTGCCCTGATGGCACTGAAGAAGCATTTCCTACCTGTACCTGCTGATGGGGTTGTGAACTGCTGCAAGATCTTATGATGAAAGGTGATATATAAGTCAAATAAATAAATTAAACACTGGAGGAAAGCAGCACAACTGCTGTGATTGACTGGCAGAAGAAAATCATGTCTGCTTGGAGAAGCAGGGTTTGCAACTAGAGTAAACTGCTTAGCTCATTTGGTCCCAACACCAATATGGACATTCCTGGAGCTTCCTATCTATGTATTCTTTGTTGTGGAATACGCCAACAAATGAGCACTTGGCAATGTGGACTTCCAAGTGTGCTGCTGTGACCTTGTGCATTATCTTATGAGCATGTAAGATGCTTACAGGAGGGCTGGTGCCCAATGCTACTTTGCCCCAAAACAAATAACTCCTTGACACAATGTGTGCGATGATTGCCTTCTAGGGCACCCTGTAATGTTATCAAGAGATTACTAGGTTACTGGGTGCTCAAGCCAGAATTGATAAGTAAATGGCCCTTTGCTACTACTGATATGAGCAGAAGGGTTACATTTGAAAAAGATTATCTGCAACATGGCTGAGTGGGCAGGAAAGCAGAGGAAATAAAGCTGAGATATTTAAGCGAAGATAGGAAGTCAGCTACTGCAACCTCTCTCCTAATGGTACAAGGCCATACATCATACCTCTCTGAGCCATTTGGAGACATTAGTCTGCTGATACTTTCTTTGCAGTGCACCTGCTCTCCGTTTCAGATTTATCTCTTCTGAGTTGAAAGCAGGGAAGGATTCCGCCATGTCCAAATGCCAGGCCTATGCTTTGATTGCTCGAGCTTTCATTGCAAAAAGCAGCATATTGAAAACACCTTTATTATTATTATTTGCTCTTGTGACATCACTAATGCTAATAACACAGGTGGTGGCTGTTTTCTTTCATTGCAAAGGGATTTCTGCCTTTTGCATGCATATCGAATACACATAAAAAATTAAATAATATATTTCATCTATCCACACAGGTCAGAGCCTTTTCTGCAATGGAATCCCCTGCATGTAGAGATGTACCATTAACCCTTCAGTGGATGGGCTTCCAGAACCAAGTCTAAACACACTCTTTCACCCTGGCTTTTAGTGATACATTGACACCAGAAGGTTTCAGAATTTGAGGAGTCTTTAGGTAGCCTACTGTATTTTTATCTGTATTCGCTGCTACATTTCCTGCCTAATGTTTTAAATTATTCTCTTATGTAGAGTTTATATCTGTATTTATATTTTTAGTTGTATTTTATTGATTGGTTTGTAAACTGCCCTGAGATTTGTTTGCATGAAGGGGATGAACTGCAGCTATTTGTTTAAGGTATTAATTGTTCAAAACAGCAATATAGCGGATAGGGAAACAACATCCTCCTGCTCCAGCTCTCCATCAGCTGAATTAGATTGCACCTGACGAAGTGAATTTCAACTCACAGAAGCTTCTGCCACAATAAAATTGTGCCACAGGACTCCTTGCTGTTTTTGTTGCAGCAGACTAACATGGCTGCCTCTCTGTAATTTTCAACTATTACGGAGGGCGGGGGGAAAGAGTTAAGAATATTCTAGGGTAGCCATATTTCAGAAAGTGAAAATCTGGACACAAAAGTTGTTGAGCTTTTTGGCCACTTCCTACATGTTTCCTGGTATGTCCAGGAAATGGCAACCCTAGAATATACTATTCTATACTATTCTGTAAAGTTGTGTTAAATATTGCTCTGCAAAAACAAAAAGGGGTCCTATGGCACTTTAAGTACTAAATGGATTTATTGTGGCGAACATTTATGCCCCAATAAATCTGTTAGTCTTTATGGTGCCATAAGATTCTGTCTCTGTGTGTATTTGTTTGCTGTGGCAGAGCGTCACAATGACCCCAGTAGTTTATGTGTCTATTGAGTAGAGGGCCCCCATTGCTCAGGAACTGGGTGACACATAACTATTGCTCTTTCCAAAGCACAAACTTCTTATAACTCCAGACAATGGCAGGCTGTCCTGAATGTTAGGACAGAGCTGAACATGCCTTACTCTGGATTCTATGTGGAGGGAAGAGATGTTCTCTTTTAAAACCTGTCTATTTCAAATTCAGCAGTTATACTCCTATTGCTATAGAGTTCATCCACAGTGGAGGTTAATGTGGATTGGAAACTGCTTGTGTTTTATTATTATTTTATTATTACTTTTTTAGTATCCACATGACAGCTTTCTCATGCAAGTGACAGCCTGCACTTCCCTCCCTAGCAAATTCGGATTTTCCCAATCTGATAAGGTCTCTGATAAGGGAAGAAACTTCAATATAAAACCACATGTTTCCCTGCTGTGGACACACTGAAGTGCTTTGGGGGGGTGTCTTTTTACATTTGTGGTGAGATTTCACTGGCCATTTCTATCACCACACACCCCGACTTCCATTTTGTTTCTATCAGCTCAAAGGAAAAGATGCTGCCTGTCCCTTTTCACCAGTTGTGAAGGCCTGTGTGTGGTACTTAAACAAAAAACGCAACCCACCTGATTTGCACAGAAGTGCCCTTGCATAAAATAACTGTATTAAAAATTACAGTAAACATAAAATTTGCTCTCATAGGTACAGGAAGTGGGAAAGGGAAGTAAAGGAAGTGGCAGCCGCAGCCTTTCATGTGAGAGACACCAAATACTGTATTTTTTGCTCTATGAGACTCACTTTTTCCGTCCTAAAAAGTAAGGGGAGAAGTGTCTGCGTCTTATGGAGCGAATGCAGGCTGCACAGCTATCCCAGAAGCCCGAACAGCAAGAGGGATTGCTGCTTTCACTGCGCAGCGATCCTTCTTGCTCTTCTGGCTTCTGAGATTCAGAATATTTTTTTTCTTGTTTTCCTCCTCCAAAAACCAGGTGCGTCTTGTGGTCTGGTGCGTCTTATAGAGTGAAAAATATGGTACTTGTCTGACTTGGAGCAATGCACTTTTTAAAAAAGGCTCTTCCGTACAAATTTAGTAAATCAGAAAATTTGCATTCCAAAACTAATAATGCATATTTTAACACTGTACTGCACAGGTAAACAAATACCTGTGTTCATGTCCATAGCTTCCTGGCTTGAAGCCACACAAATATATTTTAATGTTATTTTTACAATTATTATATTTACTATTATATTATTATTTTCTGCTCTTTTGAGCAAATCTGGTATATTAGATAACTTGTATGTCTTTCATTCACACACACGCATACACACACACACACACACACACACACACACACAGGTACACCCAGACAGATGAACTAATACCCAAACATATGCCCATAATCAACCTCGGGTTTCTAGAATTCGTAATATGATTCAGTTGGAGGGGGCAATAACACAGAGAGCAAGCATATCCCATCAAACACCACCCACTAGAGTGGACAGGAAACATTGGAAGCATAAAATTGAAAGTGCTCATGTATGGACAAACACACACACAGAGAAACAATGATCCATGTGCACAGGAATGCCCTAGTGTGGACCCAGATATAGTAAACTGATAGGGAACAGGGGCTAGAAACCTGTGGCTTTGCAGAGGTTGGGTACAACTCCCATCATCTCTGACTGTGGATTATGGGAGTTGGCCTGGACTCAACATTACTGGGTCAAATAGTCCGTCTACTATAAGGCAGCTTCTTACAGGTCAATGAATGAATGAATGAATGAAATGGGTCACTTGGTTAATTAAATTGTTTTTTTAAATTGTATTTTAATCAGCTTGTTTTTATTATTGGTTGTTAGCCGCTCCCTGTCTTGGCTGGGGAGGGCGGGGTATAAATAAAATTTTTTTAATTATTATTATTATTATTATTATTAGGCGTGATCCTGTTAATAATAATGATGATTCTAGGATGATTCTAATAGTCGAATCTTGTCTCACTTTAATGCTTTTGCCCTTTTGGTGAAATTACTGAGAAATCGTACAGTAACCCCCTTAGAAGAAGGGGGTTATTAGAGACTAGAAGCTAAAAGATATTTAATTCTGCAACCCCAAGTAGTTTTTTTAAAGGAGCTAAAAGCAAAAGAGCTACCTGCCTCTTGTAACTATTAAGGGTTCCTGTTGCTCACTCAGTAGATGGGACGGAGCTCCTTTTAGGGTGTACTTATCCAAGCAGTGAAACGAAACCATAAACCCCCAACTCACCCATTTTACTAGTGCCTTCAGAGGTTCCAGGGGGGAAGAGCTGTAGACAGGGGTGCCAACTTGAATAAAATATTGGCGGGGGCGGGCAGGTAAGCCCTGCACCACATAATCAATCACATGATGCTGTGCAGGCACACCATTTGAATGGCAATGTCTGTCAACATATTTTATTGGGGAGCCAAAGACCCCCTGGGCCACTAGAGGTTGGCACCTCTAACAGAACTATCATGAGGGCTGATCCATGCATGATTTCTCTCTCTCCCATACTATTTTATATATCTTTGTTAGCTTTCAAAATGCAGAGCAAACACTGCATGTTGCTACATGGGGACCGAAGGGAAAAGAAGGCATGGCTCTTGCTGCTGGAGATGGTGGATGAAGCATGAGATCTGGAACCAACAGAGAACCATGGGCATTGCAGCAAAATAACAACTCTAAAAAAACAACTAAGATCATAGCCACTGGGCCCATCACCTCCTGGCAAATAGAAGGGGAAGAAATGGAGGCAATGAGAGATTTTACCTTCTTGGGCTCCATGATCATTGCAGTTGGTGACAGCAGTCACGAAATTAAAAGACACCTGCTTCTTGGGAGAAATGCAATGACAAACCTAGACAGCATCTTAAAAAGCAGAGACATCATGCTGCCAACAAAGGTCCATATAGTTAAAGCTATGGTTTTCCCAGTAGTGATGTATGTAAGTGAGAGCTGGACCATAAAGAAGGCTGATCGCCGAAGAATTGATGCTTTTGATTCGTGGTGTTGGAGGAGACTCTTGAGAGTCCCATGGACTGCAAGAAGATCAAATTCTGAAGGAAATCCTTCCTGAGTGCTCACTGGAAGGACAAATCCTGAAGCTGACACTCCAGTACTCTGGCCACCTCATGAGAAGAGAAGACTCCCTGGAAAAGACCCTGATGTTGGGAAAGATTGAGGGCACAAGGAGAAGAGGACGACAGAGGACGAGATGGTTGGACAGTGTTCTCGAAGCTACTAACATGACCAAGTTTGACCAAACTCTGAAAGGCAGTGGAAGACAGGAGTGCCTGGCGTGCTCTGGTCCATGGGGTCACAAAGAGTTGGACACAACTAAAGACTAGGGTGGGTCCTAAATGCAGAACACTCACATTGGGATTAGGTATTAAGTGTTCCACATGGCCAAGAACAATACATGCATCTTTGCTTTCAGAGGTTTTTAGAAACTTTTAGACCTGTATTTATACGCTTACTTTTATTAATGTTTGGCTAAGCAAATGCAACAGCTGTATTTGAGATCAGAATTTCTGTACAATGTGTTTGTAAAATAGTTTTCTAGAGTCTAAGTTTGTTGTTGTTGTTGTTGTTGTTTAGTCGTTTAGTCATGTCTGACTCTTCGTGACCCCATGGACCAGAGCACACCAGGCACTCCTGTCTTCCACTGTCTCCCGCAGTATGGTCAAACTCACGCTGGTAGCTTTGAAAATGCTGTCCAGCCATCTCATCCACTGTCGAGATTCTAAGTTTAGGAATCTCTGTCTCCAGCCACATGACACAATACATGCAAACAATAAATATCATTGCTATAAAACTGCCTAGTCTTTTAATATAATTTCTTCATTGGCCAAATCCAGATAAAACACTAAGCACTTGTGGTTTGTCTCTCTCCAAACAAGCTAAAATGCATATCGGGGGGAAATGCTTCCAGAAATGTGTATATTAGCAAAAATGCATATAAAAATCTGTTTGAATTTGTATGAGGACTTAAATACAATTATGCTTATTAACACAAGAAATACAAGATGAACCAGAGCAAAAGCATTTGCCAATAATGTTTTCATTAATCAAGAACAAAAGTCGGAGGTTTGAAGAAGATCAGATACCATCATAGTTCCGACCATAAATGATGCTGACTAGTGATCCAGTAGCATTAATAATAATAATAATAATTTTTAAAACCCACAAGAAATATTAATCAAACAACAGAAATTCTCAATATTTGACTCTCCTCTTTAATATAACCCTCCCTCCCTCCCTCTGATTTAAGTCTATTCCTTCATACATAAAAATATAAATCTACTATCAGGCTCTGCCGTTCACAGCTGCCGATAGGTGCTGCTGCAGAATATAGCCTGACAATGGCCATAGAAATATTGGCCAACGGGAAACATTTTGAAAATGTTTGCAAGTTTCAAGTCACTGGCCATGTGGCCCCATGAAGAGCAATGTCAAAGAGGTACTAGGGATGTTTCTGCTAGCTAGCTAGCAAAAATAAAATAAAATAAAACAAAACATATTTATGTGGGGTGCACTATGCCTTATTCTACAAGGCATGAGGCCCCCAAAACCGTGTTTAAGGTCAGCATCCCAAAATAGCCTTTTTGGAGGAAATCCAAAAGTGGTTCTAAAAGGAGGTGGAACTTACAGTGAAAGGGGCACCTGTCACTTTTTTTTTAATAATAGATTGTTCGTCCTATATTCTTCTCTCCTGCATACTGCTGCTGAGCATCCCAGCCACCTGCTATCTTAATTTCCCAGCACTATCTATCCAAATACAATGGTATCCTGGGTTAAGAACTTAATTCGTTCTGGAGGTCCGTTCTTAACCTGAAACTGTTCTTAACCTAAGGTACCACTTTAGCTAATGGGGCCTCCCACCGCCACACCGCCGCCGCTGTGCAATTTCTGTTCTCATCCTGAAGCAAAGTTCTTAACCCGAGGTACTATTTATGGGATAGCGGAGTCTGTAACCTGAGGTACCATTGTACAGTAATCTGGCACATGTAAATAGGTGTGTGCGCCGATCCTTTACCTAGCAATGCCTCTCTTGCACTTTTTATTCCTTTGACTACAACTTCATGTTCTGCTGCCATGTGAGCCTTTTTGTGGCAAACCACAACTGAGAGTCTTTAGAAACAAACATATTAATTGTGGCAGGTGCCTTTGTGGACTGGAACCCGCTCCATCAGATGTATAGTGTCTTATCTTCTAGTTACCTTCTGTGTGGGGTGTTAAATAATAATCCTGATCTGAGGAGACTCTTAATTGGATTATTTTATAGCAAGTTAATGCCTGTGGCCTTCAAGACAAATTCCAGGTGGGGGGCGGGGGGCAGCTGGGTGTTTCTGTAATTCGCTGAAATCTCTAAACTACTACTGTGGCATCTGAATATAGACTGCATTTTTAATCAAGACTTATATTGGCTTATATCTTGATCAGGTTCCTAAATTAAATGGGCTTAGATTTTCAAAATGTTTCATGCCAGGCAGAAAAAACCTTGGCAAGAGGTTTTCTCCTAAGACAAGAGGGCCCCATTGATTTATGGTAGAAAAAACAATTCTCAAAGTCATAAAAAGGGAGAATTACATATGCTGCCCCAAGGCTGAAAAAACACTATTAAGAATGGGTAAATAAGTAAAATGATACCAATGGGCCTCACGTTAAACCTTGAGCTGAATTCTCTAAGGCCAGAAGCAAATGGGAAAAACATTTAGCTGACAGAAAAAAGAGAACATTTTTAGGAAATCTTCTAAAGCTGTTTCTTTCTCAAACTGAGAGAGTTAAAAAGGGCAATAAAATGTTGGGGAAAGGCAACTGGCTTGGCTGGAGAAGAAGCTTCTTTCTACTTTATTTTTAGGCTGGAAAGGGGGGTGAAAGGAGGAGTGTAAACTAAAGAGGCTTCTTTTAAAAGCTGTTTTTTACTGAGTTCCTTCCTTTTTACTTTGAGAAGCTTTATTCTTTTAAGAGGCTACCTATGATAATGTATGAAATATATTAGCTTAAATATATTGGCTTAAATGTAATTATGCAAAGGATTTAAGGAATGCTAGATTCTTATTTCATATGGTTGTAAGAGTTGTATTTATCCTGAAATTAAGTCAGCCACCAGCCTAGCCCCCCTGCCAGACAGAAGACGCCATCCAAGCACTCTTGATATATAGTTGTCAGGCATTTGTTTAGAAACCTTAAATGAAGGAAATCTTTCAATGTTGATGTGAACTCAAGATCCTTGACATCTGTTGAACATAAAAATGTAAGATTAAACATTTGTTTTAGAAGGCAATAGGGCAAGAGGTGAGCTGGTAATTAAGATTCCATGTAAGATATATTATTACTTATATGTCATATATATAGCTCTTTGTCTCCCTTATAAGGGCAAGGAAATGGGTGTATCTTTTGTGGGTGTATCTTTTGTGATTGGTTCTACCAAACAGCCAATAGGAATTCCAACCAGGCTGATTGGACAGAGGCAGCCACAGGAGGAGCAAAGGGGGCTGGATTAAGGGAATATAAGTGCTGGCCAGAATGGCAGGAGGCCAGGCCAGAGCTTGGTAACCATATACCACTGTGCCTCTCATTTATTTGTCTGACAAATAAATTAATATTTTAATTTCTCTATTGCTGCGTTGAATATTTCATTCCAGCTAAGCGTTAACCACAAGCAGAGGTGCTACATTTTATGGTGCCGTGACTCGGATAAGTGGTCTGCTGGAACGCAGCCCCTTCGCCCTACTGGGCAGGGTACAAGAGAGAGGACAACTGCTTACCCAAAGCGCGCACTGGTAAATTTTTCCAGGGGGAACGCAGAAGACTCGTCTGTCTGATACCCTGCTCACTGGCGGCGACGGAACCGGGGGAAACAGGGAACCAACCAAGGGTAAGTGCACAAAGGGATTTTTGGCCCTCCAATTAATTAGGAGGAAGAGAAGTCTTGATCAAACTTCTGCGTCTCAGTAAGGGGAAACTGAGTACGCTAGGTGGTTGGGTACATCAGATGGTGGTCTGGTGGAGGAAAAGGGAAAATTGGGAGGTAGAGTGTGGTGAAGTATCCAGCGCATTGTATGTGTGAGAAAGTACAGAGCAATCTGTAGCTGACCTGAGTGTGGAGTGGGCAGTACTTCGGTTCCTAGTAAGGCGACTTCACTAGGCAAGGAAACCCACAAAGCGTGTCTGTGAGTGACTGAGTGGATACTTCACAGGGCCATACAATGGGAGTTGGGGGTTCAAAGGGGGAAAATACACCTCTTGAGTGTATGTTAAATAATTTTAAGAAAGCCTTCTCAGGGGCATATGGAGTCAAAATGACGCCAGAGCGCTTGAGAACGTTATGTGAACTAGAATGGCCAAAACAAAATACTGAATGGCCATCCCAGGGAACCTTTGATATAAATTTAGTAAGCAAACTTTGGTCTGATATCGCCAAAGAAACTGGAGGGTGCCCAGAACAATTTCCATATATAGATTCCTGGCTGAGCACATTAAATAAAAATCCTCCATGGATAAGGGAATGCAAAGTCCAACGATGCAAATTATTGGCTGTAAAAGCTGAAGCTAGGAAAGGAATCTTGCCAAATAAACTTAAACCCATTTTTGAGGGACCAGAGGAAGAGGTGCTTCCACCTCCCCCCTATGCTCCACATCGAAGGGAGCCTAATCCAAACACTCCACCAGTTGTAACCCCGAGGCAAGAAAGTGGAATGAATAATGGGGGTGGAGTCACAGAGCTTGATTCCTTGATAGATTATGATAAATATCTTCAGGAGGCATTGGAGTCCTATAATAAAGCCCAAGCAGAAGTGGTTATTCCACCTGTGACTCCTAATAGACCTCCATCTAAAGTCTCCTTTAGTGGAACAACTGATTGCCCACCCCAAACCCCTGTACATCCAAGTCCTAGAGAAATATTACAGAAGTTACAGGGAGACCTTGATCGGTCAGCAAGCAATACAGCCAGGCGTATAAAGCTGCTAAAAGAACGCCTTGGAACAGATACCATCCCTTATGATTTGAGGCCCCTAGAGCAAAGTGAAGAGAAAGGTCACGTAGTAGCCCCTCTTAGAAGAGTATTTGATGCACTTGAGGAGCCTGCGCTGGTTAACGGGCAACCCGGACCACGGCCACCTCGAACTTCGACCCTGCAGTACATTCCATTCACAACTACGGATCTGATGAATTGGAAAACACACACCCCATCTTTTGCAGAAAAACCTCAGGCTATGATGGACTTGGTGACTTCAATAGTAAATACTCATAGCCCTACTTGGACAGATTGTCGCCAGCTCCTAAATACTCTTTTCACCACTGAGGAAAGGAGAGACATAATTGAAAAGGCACAGATATATTTGCGTGAGCAGGCCAGAGTGGGAAATATTTTTAATATTGACCGTCATCTCCAAGACAACTTTCCCTTGGAAGATCCTAATTGGGATCCAAACAATGCAATTCACCTGACCAGACTTACCACCTACCGCCAGACGCTTGTGCAAGGTATCCGCAGGGCATGTCAGAAGCCCACTAATATGTCTAAAGTTTCAGAAGTAGAACAGAAACCAAATGAGAGTCCGGGAGACTTTTTAGAGAGGCTGCAGGAAGCCTATCGTATATGGACTCCTTTTGACCCTGAAGCCCCTGAAAACAGCAGAATGATTACGGCTACATTTGTGGCCCAGTGTGCTTCTGACATTCGTAAGAAAATTCAGAAATCAGAAGGATGGGAAGGGATGCTGATGAGCCAAATTATGGCCATTGCACGCCGAGTTTATCGGAATAGGGATGAGGCTGAGAAACAAGAGAAGAAGAAGTGGCAGAAGGAAAAGATGGTGATGCTAGCCACAGCAGTGAAGCAAGACCACCGCCCCTTAAATGGAGGGAGAGGGCGAGGAAGGAATCCACCATTGGGAAGGAATCAATGTGCAAATTGCAAGAAGGAGGGTCACTGGAAGCGGGAGTGTCCTGAACCCTTGAGGTTGGAAGAAGTACGCCCAGGCCCAGGCCCAGGCCCAGGCCCAGGCTCCGGCCCAAGAAACCAGGGACGGGGACGGGGAATGATCCGAGATGGAAGATATCAGAGACCAGGACAGGGACGGAGTAGAGACAATTTTATTGGACTGGCAGAAGAGGATTTTACCCAAGACTAGGAACGACCGGACTCCATAAAGTTAGGCTTCCAGGAGCCCACGGTCACGATTCAATTAGGGAGCCATTTAATAGACTTTATGATTGATACTGGGGCTGAATACTCAGTACTCCCAGAACTATTGCAGAAAAAGGCATCCAAAAGTGTAGTCATTAAAAGTGCCACTGGACAGTCAGCTAAGAGGTCTTTCCTCCAACCTTTGGAATGCCAGATTGGGGGACATCGTTTAACCCATCAGTTTTTGTATATACCTGAGTGTCCAATACCTCTCTTAGGCAGAGATATGCTGTCCAAATTGCAGGCCCAAATCACCTTCACTCCTCGAGGTCCAGAAATGAAACTGCCATCAAAAGCAGCAGGAATAATTACCCTCTCAGTACCTAAGGAACAATCATGGCGCCTAATGTCAGCCTTGCAAGTCCAACCCACATTGGATACAGAATTAAACAAGCTCCTCCGAACTCTACAGGTGCCACCAGGAGTATGGGCCGAAAATAGCCCACCAGGAATGGCTAAGAATATAGCTCCAATTGTAGTAACCCTAAAACCTATGGCTACCCCTGTATCTGTAAAGCAATATCCCTTACCCCGGCGAGCAGCAGAGGGCATCCAGAAACATTTGGACCGCCTATTAAAATATGGTCTGCTTAAGCCTTGCCAATCAGAATGGAACACACCCCTTTTGCCTGTTCGAAAACCTGGGACAGATGAATACAGGCCAGTGCAGGACTTGAGGCTCGTAAACCAGGCTATCGAGACCTTGCACCCAAATGTACCAAACCCATATACCTTGCTGAGTTTGATCCCACCAGAAGCAACATTTTTTACTGTATTGGACTTGAAAGATGCATTCTTCTGTTGCCGGCTGGCACCACAGAGCCAACCTATATTTGCCTTCCAGTGGGAAGACCCTTTAACAGGAACAAAAGGCCAGCTAACCTGGACAAGATTGCCCCAAGGATTCAAAAATTCCCCAACTTTATTTGGCACTGCCTTGGCGAGGGATCTAACAAGTTACCCCTCAATACCGGGAGAAAAGGTGGTTCTGCAATATGTAGATGACCTTATATTAGCGGCAAAGGATTTTGATACCTGTAAAGAAGGGACAGAGGAACTGCTCCACTTGCTCTGGGAAGCTGGCTACCGAGTTTCCCAGAAAAAGGCACAGTTATGTTTAGAAAAGGTCAAATATTTGGGCTTTGACATCTCACACCAACAACGAGCATTGAGACCAGAGAGGAAAGAAGCTATTTGCCTTATCAAGGAACCTACCACAAGAAAACAACTTAGAGGATTCCTGGGAACAGCAGGGTTTTGTAGACTATGGATACCTGATTTCAGCAGTCTGGCCAAGCCCTTACATGAAAGCACTCGAGGTGCAGAAAAGGACCCATTCGTATGGGGACCTGAGCAGAAACAAGCCTTTTTAGTTATCAAACAACGACTTATGGAGGCACCAGCCCTTGGATTGCCTAATTCGGAAAAACCCTTTCAGCTGTATGTACATGAACAGAATGGGATTGCAGCGGCAGTCCTGACCCAGAGACTAGGAAGTTGGAACCGTCCAGTAGCTTATTTGTCTAAACAATTGGACTCAGTAGCAAAAGGATGGCCTCCATGCCTAAGGGCAGTAGCGGCCACTGCAAGCCTTGTCAAAGAAGCTGATAAATTTACCTTTGGCCAGACGATGTATGTGAATGTACCTCATGCTGTTCTGACACTCATGGAATATAAGGGTAGTTATTGGCTAACGAACCCAAGGATGGCTAGATACCAAGGCCTATTGTGTGAAAATCCCAGGATTCATCTACGAGTAGTGAATATGCTCAATCCAGCGACTTTGCTGCCCCTACCAGAGGTAGATGATGAAGAATCACATGATTGTCTCCAAATAATGGATGAAGTTTATTCCAGTAGACCTGATCTGAAAGATGAGCCATTGAAAAATCCAGATGTTGTATATTATACGGATGGTAGCAGTTACCTGCATGAAGGTGCCAGACGAGCAGGATATGCTGTGGTCACCAATGAGGAAGTTGTGGAAGCTGATGCTTTGCCTGCTGGCACCTCAGCACAAAAAGCTGAACTTATAGGCTTAACTAGAGCTCTGCAGTTGGCAGCTGGATGTAAGGCAAACATCTATACTGATTCTAAATATGCCTTCTTAACCCTGCATGCACATGGAGCTCTATGGAAAGAAAGAGGTCTAATCGGAGCCCACGGGAAGGCCTTGAAATATGGACCTGAAGTAGAAATCCTGTTAGAAGCAGTATGGGCTCCAGAACAGATTGCTGTAATGCACTGCAAAGGTCATGGACGAGGAAGGGATCCAATAACCAGAGGAAATCATGCTGCTGACAAAGCAGCCCGAGAGGCAGCCCAAAAGCCTGTGGGAGGATTTATAGCAGCCCTCATACCAGAGGTAGTTCCAGAAGAAGTTAAACCTCACTATACCCCAGAAGAGAGGAAGTGGGCTGAACAGGAAGGAGCGGTTGTGAAGGACGGTTGGATGATCCTGCCGGACAATAGGATTTATGTACCTCATCATCTAGCAGGCACAATTGTAAGAAATTATCATGAATCTACTCACCTTGGCGGTACTGCAACCAGAGAGAGTCTCAGTCGGAAGTTGTATATTATTAACCTATCACAATTAGCAACTTGCATTTCACAGAAATGTGTTCTTTGTGCTAAAAACAATCCCAGGCAGGGACCGGTACAACCTCCTGGAATTCAGCATGTGGGATACGTCCCCATGGAAAGCCTAATTGTGGACTTCACAGAGCTGGTCCCTTCTAAGGGATTCAAGTATCTCCTTGTGTTTGTAGATACTCTTACCGGATGGGTTGAAGCTTTTCCCACCCGAACTGAAAAAGCACGAGAGGTAACTAAGAGACTCCTCACTGAATTGATCCCAAGGTTTGGATTACCTAGATGCATTGGAAGTGATAATGGGCCAGCGTTCATTGATCAAGTAGTACAAGATGTATGTCGAGTCCTACAAGTAAAATGGAGACTGCATGCAGCATATAGGCCTCAGAGTTCAGGGAAAACTGAAAGAATGAATCGGACTCTGAAAACCCAATTGGCAAAATTAACCCAGGAAACGGGATTGGGATGGGTAGATGTGTTACCCATAACACTGTTTCGTGTTCGGTGTGCACCCACAAAAAGACTTAAGTTGTCACCTTTTGAGCTCCTGTATGGGAGACCGCCCTCCTTTGTTCAGGATATTCCAGCTGACCTTAAACAAATAGGAGACCATGTGACACAGGGACAAGTGCAATCTCTCTCCCGTGTTTTTGTTTCTCTTAACAGGTGGGCCCTCGAACGCACGCCGTGCAGCATTGCTGAGCCGATTCATCAGTTCCAGGCTGGCGATAGCGTATGGGTGAAAGAGTGGAAACGCGATCCACTTGCACCTAAATGGCGTGGACCTTACACCGTCTTGCTCTCTACTCCAACAGCGGTGAAGGTAGCTGAGGTGACCCCCTGGATTCATCACTCTCGTTTGAAGAAGTCCGAAGGCAGTTGGACATGCAAAGGTGACCCCTCTAATCCTTTAAAACTAACTCTCTCCAAAAACCCCTGTATCTAGCCCTACCGGGAACGGGCTAGGTCACGGGCAACATTTGACGACCGGCCTGCTGCAGCCACAACCTGGAAGCTGGCTGACCTGCGCACGCCTGAAGCTTGAGGAGCGTCTAAACCAGCGATTGTGAACGGGAAGATTCTCTTATACAATCGATTGACTGCCCCCTTGTGGAACAATTATAAGTGATATTACTCATTGGGGATCCTCGGGATATATGTTTTGGTCTTGGTGGTTCCCCATTTCTGTCATTGGGGGAATTATATTGGGGCTAATAATTATTTGCTATCACAATAAGGTAATCTTTTGTGGAAGGAATGCATATGCTAGACATCAACATGATTTCATTATTAATCCTGATCCCTTGGGAAGGGGAAGGGTCCATGAATCTGACCAAATTTGCTAAATATGGATTCCGCCATGACCACAATATGTGGGTAGGCTTAGCTGAGATGGTAGCCAATGTTGCAAATAGGACTAATTGCCTTGTTTGCTCTCTTGGGCCAGATGATTCAGAGGGAGGTATGCCCTTATTACCAATACCATTAAGTGCCATTGGTATGGTAAGCGAAATGCCACACCAAACAGAAGTACAGAATTTCCCCGGATGGAACTCAACTAAACCAATACGAGTTATACCTGTGCAAGGGGAAATCTGTGTGCATAAATCATCAGATGCAGCTGATCCTACCATGATAGGCTCTTCTCATTGTCACTATACTTGGGATTATATTAAGAATAGTCAAACCTGGGCAAACGGTACTACGTATCGAACTCGGAATACCTTGCCCTGTGCACCTCCTTTTATTCATGCATGGAAAGTGGTGTGGAACATAACTGTGACAGAAAAAGGCAATCTAACATACTGCACTGTGAACTCTCTACCCCTTTTGATATTTCGCCTTATGCACTCCACGTACCAAAAACCTCAGACCCGATGGTTGTGGTGGATATGTGGAGAATGGGCATACAAGAAACTCCCTTCCAAATGGAGTGGGACTTGTTTCTTGGGTTGGGTATTACCACCAATGTGGATTATGCCCACTAGTTCGGCCAAGCGTACACGAAGAAACGCTGATATTTCTCATATAGCAGGAGGAAGTACCCAAAGTTGGAGCGGTACTGATGATTGGCCGCCAGAGCGCATTATAGCCTATTATGATCCTGCCTCCTGGAATCCTGGTGAGCTCATACAAGGGGCACGGGATCCTATTTATAATCTAAATAGAATAATTCGATTGCAAGCAGTAGTGGAACTTGTAACCAATGCAACGGCCCAGAGTTTGAGACTTATTGCACAACAGTTGGATGAAAGTAGAGCCGCCATTTTGCAGCTGAAAATGGGAATGGATTATGTACTTGCCAGGCAGGGAGGCTTATGTGGAGTCTTGAACTTGACAGGGAATGCCTGTTGCTTTAACATTTCAGATAATGGTGAGGCAATCCGTGTGTTGGCTACAAAGATGGAGAATATAGCACATGTCCCAGTACAAACATGGGAAGGATGGGATATGGGATGGCTCACCAATTGGTTACCTAATGTCACAGGACTTAAAGGGATACTATTGTCTTGCTTGTTTTTCTTGACAGTAGTGGTAATGGTTTTATGTATGATGCCATGTATCATTTCATGTTTTAGAAGTACAATTAGCAAGATGGTTTCAAATGAAACTCTACCTCATATCATGGCCCTATACAGAGCTTTACCTCAGGAATATGATGAAGGTCAAGCTATCAAGGACACTTGGGATGAAGGTCCTTGAGCTTGAAAGGGGGGAATGTGGCATCTGAATATAGACTGCATTTTTAATCAAGACTTATATTGGCTTATATCTTGATCAGGTTCCTAAATTAAATGGGCTTAGATTTTCAAAATGTTTCATGCCAGGCAGAAAAAACCTTGGCAAGAGGTTTTCTCCTAAGACAAGAGGGCCCCATTGATTTATGGTAGAAAAAACAATTCTCAAAGTCATAAAAAGGGAGAATTACATATGCTGCCCCAAGGCTGAAAAAACACTATTAAGAATGGGTAAATAAGTAAAATGATACCAATGGGCCTCACGTTAAACCTTGAGCTGAATTCTCTAAGGCCAGAAGCAAATGGGAAAAACATTTAGCTGACAGAAAAAAGAGAACATTTTTAGGAAATCTTCTAAAGCTGTTTCTTTCTCAAACTGAGAGAGTTAAAAAGGGCAATAAAATGTTGGGGAAAGGCAACTGGCTTGGCTGGAGAAGAAGCTTCTTTCTACTTTATTTTTAGGCTGGAAAGGGGGGTGAAAGGAGGAGTGTAAACTAAAGAGGCTTCTTTTAAAAGCTGTTTTTTACTGAGTTCCTTCCTTTTTACTTTGAGAAGCTTTATTCTTTTAAGAGGCTACCTATGATAATGTATGAAATATATTAGCTTAAATATATTGGCTTAAATGTAATTATGCAAAGGATTTAAGGAATGCTAGATTCTTATTTCATATGGTTGTAAGAGTTGTATTTATCCTGAAATTAAGTCAGCCACCAGCCTAGCCCCCCTGCCAGACAGAAGACGCCATCCAAGCACTCTTGATATATAGTTGTCAGGCATTTGTTTAGAAACCTTAAATGAAGGAAATCTTTCAATGTTGATGTGAACTCAAGATCCTTGACATCTGTTGAACATAAAAATGTAAGATTAAACATTTGTTTTAGAAGGCAATAGGGCAAGAGGTGAGCTGGTAATTAAGATTCCATGTAAGATATATTATTACTTATATGTCATATATATAGCTCTTTGTCTCCCTTATAAGGGCAAGGAAATGGGTGTATCTTTTGTGGGTGTATCTTTTGTGATTGGTTCTACCAAACAGCCAATAGGAATTCCAACCAGGCTGATTGGACAGAGGCAGCCACAGGAGGAGCAAAGGGGGCTGGATTAAGGGAATATAAGTGCTGGCCAGAATGGCAGGAGGCCAGGCCAGAGCTTGGTAACCATATACCACTGTGCCTCTCATTTATTTGTCTGACAAATAAATTAATATTTTAATTTCTCTATTGCTGCGTTGAATATTTCATTCCAGCTAAGCGTTAACCACAAGCAGAGGTGCTACACTACCCATAGGCTGCTCAAGGCTATTAACAGTTTTGATTGCGTACTTGACAGCTGGTGACATTTGTGTGTGAGAGAGAGTTTAGGTTTAACCTCAGAAGTAAAGTTAGAGTACTTAAACCCATGTCTAAGGCCTGCGGTGAGGGCAGCCACAAAATACTCTCCAGAGAACCCTCAAGGACTTACAGCCCTTCTGAAATCTGAAGAGAGGTGGGCTGACTGAATAGCCACCATATTCTATAACAGAAGTGTTGAATAGTGGGTAGACATAGCAGACGACAGCGATTTCTCCAAAGCAGCTCTTTATTTGTAAGCTGGAACAGAAAACTGAACAGCAAACAGCTCAGCCGGCCTGCTTTTATAGGCAGCTGGCTGTCAACATTGTAGCAACAACAACCCAGGGTTTCCCGCCTAAAATAACTGATGTGGACCTGAGTGAAAACTACATACACAATACTCCTGGTGGCCAGGGTGAGAACTCCAATACATAACAAGTAGAGTCCTTCCTTTTCTTATCTACGGAAGCTTTACTTCTGTGCAAGACATTTGTTTCACTGAGGTGTGAGCATAATAGTAATAATAATAATAATAATAAATTTTATTTATATCCCGTCCTCCCCAGCCGAAGCCGGGCTCAGGGCAGCTAACAACAATAAAACAGTACAACAGTACAACACAACATAACACTCTAAAATCATTCCTTATAAAATTAACTCAAATCAAACCAATGGCAACCATTGGGCCAGAGCTCCGCGAAGATTGCCAAAGGAGGGAGTCAGGCTGTGCCCTGACCAAAGGCCTGGTGGAACAGCTCTGTCTTGCAGGCCCTGCGGAAAGATGTCAAGGCCCGCAGGGCCCTAGTCTCTTGTGACAGAGTGTTCCTCCAGATCGGGGCCACATCCAAAAGGTCCCTGGCTCTGGTTGAGGTCTGCCTAACCTCCCTGTGGCCTGGGACCTCCAAGATGTTTTTGTTTGAAGACCATAAGGTCCTCCATGGGACATACCAGGAGAGGCAGTCCCTTAGGTACGAGGATCCTAGGCCGTATAGGGCTTTAGAGGTTAAAACCTTGAACCTGATCCTGTACTCCACCGGGAGCCAGTGCAGCTGGTATAGTACCGGATGAATGTGATCTCGCAGCGAAGACCCCATAAGGAGTCTCACCGCGGCATTCTGCACCCGCTGGAGTTTCTGGGTCAGCTTCAAGGGCAGCCCCACGTGGAGCGAGTTACAATAATCCAGTCTGGAGGTGACTGTCGCATGGATCACAGTGGCTAGGTCAGGGCGAGAGAGGTAAGGAGCATGTCATTTATACCTTTATATACAGTGCTGCTGTTTTTTATCCTTCCCCTTTCCCCAATTCTTACAATAAATTCAACCTAAAACCTCCACCCAGGAAAAAAACCACACGTGTGTTTGGAGGTTGCCTGTCATGTTCTTTGCTGACTATGTGTTTAATAAAGCAGAACCAAGTTATATAAAATGTGTCTCTAGAGCACAGATTTCAAAGCACTGTTAAAAGAATTCCAAGGTATCAAACATAGAATAAATATCCATAAATGCACACATATCTAAATATATAAACCATGTGTCTGAAATAGTACAGGAGAGCAATCCCGAAGCAGTTTCTGACTCTCCCAATGACCTCAAATATTCCTCTGCAATAAGGGAGGCAAATAAGCAAAGCTTTCCCATTGTCTTTTTGCTTTCAAATTCTTCAAATCCTGTCTTTAGGGCGTATTTGTGTATAATAGGGTGAGCCTGTGACCTGGATATGATGATTTTGGGGTGGTCTTTGGCTAAGGGGGTTGGCCAATGTCAAAAGTCTTTAAAGGTTCCTGTACACTTTTGTTCTGGGCATCTCTCTCCTCGGAAGGAGGGCAGGGGACTCTGTTGCAACAGAAAAATAAATATATGCCTTGCTTTCCTCTGGATCCAGTCGCCATCCATTTTTCTCTGACCAATCATGGACTTAGGGGACTCAGATTTCCATGGGGAGTTGGGCAGCAAAAGCCAAACCCCAATTTTTACATCAGCACCCTGATTTGTTTTGATAGTTTCTCTGTTAGAGCTTTCCCCATCCTTGTTGGTACCAAAAGTCCATCACGTTAGCATCAAATATTTTCCAATGCATTGATATTAGATCTACCGAAAATTGCTTTGCTGTTTCTGGTGCTTGATTTTATTGTTTTTGTAGCCCGGGTTTTATTCTGCTTTCCTCTTGCACACCACTTTGATGGCTTTATGTTGTGAAGCAGTCTATAAATTTAAACAACAGCAACTTGGCCTCCAAAGCCATAGGCCAGCCTTTCCAGGTGTTTTGCACTACACCCCTGACCACTGACCATGCAGGCTGGGGTTGATGGGAGTTGTAGTCCAACAAGCTCTGCATTGTACCAGGTTGGAGGAGGCTAGCACAGGCAGGCTCTAGTTGAAGGTGCCCTGCTTTTAAAAACAATATATCTTGAGCTTTTGTTAATAGGGGTTCTAATAAAAAAAGCAAGCAACCCCAAACTAGATATGACAAGGCATATCAACTTTACATTATAAATCAATATTTGAGAGGGATCTGATGCTCAAGAAGCTCATTTGCAATCTCTGTTCAGGCTCTCATGGGTAGCAGGAAAGAAGAGAACCCTCCTTGTGGGAGTACAAGCAGGGCTGGGTGAGATGAACCAATGTATGAGGCAACCACATATATTCATATAGCATATCCCACTCACTTATCTACTGAATTCACATAAAGTCCCAGTAAAAGATTGATTCAACATAAAATAAGATCCAACATTATGTCACTACAATGACATGGGTTACGTTCAACAAATATGAGCAGTCAGAGACTATCATACTTACCCAAAATGAAATCAAAGTGTACTTATTTTCCTGGTAACAAGTGGTGGAGGATATGTGAATAAGCTTATTCACATCATATACGAATACGCATCATCACACGCTTACTGGCTCTCTAAGCCATCACAGCAATAAAGTACTCAATTAAACCAGTACGGAACTGAGCAATTTAAGAGGGGGTTTAAGAAAGAATTCCAGAATATAGAGCTCATGCACGGCAGACCTTCAACTACACTAAATGTAGCAGCTATGGCTGCATCAAAAGTTTGTGCAAATGTGTAATTTTGAAGGGGCAACAATATTAACTGAAAACATCCTTCTTGACACAGGTGCAGTTGTTTCCTACATCTGTAACAAGCTGTTGTCTTCCTAATCTGCTGTTAAAGCTTCAGCATCATTTTTTAAAAGGACAACTCAGGTGGGATTTTTCTTTGTCCCTGTTTAATCTCCACCAGTCAGGGAGTGGGCAGTGATCCTAGCCCTAACCCCTCCATTTCCCCTAAGCCAAGAGTCACGTATCTCCTGCCAGCTTTACTCAGATTCACAAAGGCAGTTAAGACACCTACCTGGGAGATGTGAAATGGGCTTTCGTACCTGACAAACACAACTCTTCTTTTTCGCAAAGAGCCAGGGTCCACTCCCTCCAAGGACAGCGGGGAGAGCCTTTAAAACCTGCCCTTTGAGTTTTATCCAGGCTGAATCTTCCTGTATACTGCCCAGATGGGGATCATCCACCTGGGAAGGTAGCCCATCTCAGAGAAGGAAACTGATCCTAAATCTCCTCTGCCTTGTGTTATATCTTAGGGATAACAAAAGGCTCAGGAGTAAACCCTACACAAAACCGGAGTGGAGTCTCCTGCAGCCAGGCTGGTGTTAGATGTATTGCTCTGCTTTCCTTTGGACTACATCAGTAAGGCCGAGAGGTGAGTCTTGCTGTTTGACTCCATACACACTGCCCAGGTGTGCACCCCGGGAAGGTTGCTTTGGTGTTGCGGTTTGACTTCACCCCTGGAGATGAGCTCCATTGTCTCTCAAGACAGCTGGATGCCAAGAACTGCTCAGAGAAACTGACCATTCTCGCTGCTTTCGAGTAAGTAGACTGTGATCATAGTGTTGTTAGTAAATAAGTAAGTAAGTTAGACACAGTTAGGTTTTGGAGTCATTGGGCTCCTTTGTGTTCAATATTTTTGTTTAACCTATTTCAAAACTGGGCAAGTGGAGTCTATATGCATTTTAAAGTTACAGCATTTGGGAATCCCCGAGTGCCTAGATCACTTTGAGTGTCACTCTATTGGAGGTCTGAGACCAGAGCTAGGAAAGCTAGGAATTGGCTCTTCTTGCAAGGAGAAGCAGAAGGATGGAGAATTGGCTTTATGCTCTGTGCAAATTGCAAGGGGTTGGCTGGAGGTGCAAAACATGCTGATCTGAGATCCCAGGATCTAACCATTAATTGGACATTCCCAGCTGTCCCCTTTCTCCTGGTGCTGGAAGGGACCCCAAGAGGGGCTGGTGGTAGCACTTTTGGGAACTTGGAGAACTAGAAGAGGTGTAAAGAGACTGTCCAAAGGCTGCCCTTGTGATACAGCACCTACATGTGGTTTTCTCCATTTCTGGAATGGGGAGCAGTTTTCTGTCCGAAGGCCATGTCCCCTGTTGGGCAGCCTTCCACAGAGTGTAAGCCAATGGTGGTAGAGGCAATAGTGGGTGGGGCCAGGTGCAAAAGTGGGTGGAGCAATGCATAGTATAATAGGCTGCGTTCCAACGATTGACAAGCCGGAGGTTTACATACACACACCAGCAATAGGCATCACTAGAGTTCCATTCAGGCCAAATTGCCCAAGCAGTGTGCAGCACAGGGCTTCTGAACAGTGTGGCCTGGGGTTTTCCTAACCCCCCCCCACTCTATTTTTTCCTCTCAACAGCTCTATACAGCCATGTCATGAAAAGATTACTGGCCAGAGATCACCCAGGAAGCTTCATGAGTGAGTATGAATTTACACCTAGGTCTCCTGGGTTTAAGCTTGGAATTCTGTCCACACAGCCAGCACAGCCACATCTGAGAAACAGTCTGAAGGAGGAGGGGAGCAGAGCAGCCACTAGTCAGCGCCTACCCTGCACTGAGGGCTGGCTTCCTGGCAATGGGACCTGACAGCCTGGCAAGGGGTGGGCTGGTGCCTGGTTGCTGCATCACTGTCAGCTTGTTTTATTACAAGGCCAGGCAGGGTTGCCGTGCGATGCTGTGATAGCGGTGCTGTGTCCTTAGATCAAGAGCAAGTTGTTTAATAACCCTTTGACCGTTTCATTACAGTAATCAAGAAGAATCAGTAGAGGTGGCAGGATGACTTAGGAGCCCAGGCCTGGCTCATTAACTCTGAACCGAAGCAGATAGCTGCTGGACAGGTTGCAATTGCTTTTCCCTGAGACTGCGGTGTGTGCGGCAAGGCCACTTTATTAGCGGTGGATTCATGAAGTTGGGGTTGTGGTGCCGCTCCCACCACTAGCCTGCCTTTGGCACCCGGCTATGGGTCTTTGGGGAAGAGGAGAGAAGAGACAAGGTGAGCATCCCAGTTAGTTCCCCATTCTCCACTCAAGACAGGACTCAATTACTTTTTCTGCAAATGGAGAGATCATATGGCTCCTGGGAGACTGGAAGCCATACCTTGAATAAAACACAGCCTGTGTACATGCTATGTGTTGAAAGCATGCGCACACACCCTTGAAGAATCCAGGGATTTGTAGTTTGTTGAGTGTGCTGGGAATTATAGCTCTGTGAAGGGTAAACTACAGTCACAAGGATTCTTTGGGGAAAATAATATGCTTTGAATATATGGTGTGTCTGCAACAAGAGGCAGCAGCCTAAGGGGCTTTGCACAGATAGGTTACAATCTTCTATCACCATCCCTGACTAGGCTGCATGCAGAAGACAGATGCTTGCCAGTGCTTAAGAAGTGCACTGACTTCCAACCTGTGTCCAAGCACTGTGTTTATCCTAATAAAACCTTTGGCCACTTGGGACCTGACACAATGTCAGCTTGCCCATAGGTTGAGGTCATCAGGGGAGACTGTCCTCCGGGTGTCCCCATCAACTGAGACAAATGGGAAGGACTTATTAGTGATGGCACCCCTTTTATGGAAGTCCCTGCATAGGGAAGCTTATGTGGTGTCCAATCTGCTTAATATTTGCTGCTAGGCAACCCTACCATAGCAACATTTTGAAAGACGTTGTAATGGGTGTGTGGGGGGGGAGAAAATCCACCCTCTGCCAGGGGGTAGACCAGACATGTCCAAGGAAAAATTTCCTGGTCAAAGACTATGGAAGCCGGGGCAAGGAGGGTGCCTTCAGACCTTTTTGTTGTGAGCTTGCTTTTCCTTTCAATAAAACACTAAGACCTGATCAACCTGGTAGTGTGGGAAGCCTTCTTTGGGAACCTGACTATCCGGAACCCTGTCAGCCCCCCTCTGGCTCTGCGGGATAGAACACTGGGCCACAAACTGCGCTCTGGGTTTAGCTAGTTGTGGAAGGAAAGCTCCTCCTCAGGCCTCCCTAGTTTACAACTGGATCCCTTTTTAACAAAACACTTGTTATAAATGCTCTTATGTTTCTTAGTTTTTAAATAAAATGCTATCAGCTGCATAAAAGAAAAGAAAAGGGCTGCAGAAACATGCAGAAGAGGCAAATAGCACCTTTCACAACATGGAGAAACGGATATATTGGAAACCAAAGAGGCCACTTTTGGTGATAGCATGGTTGAAGGGGCTCCGTACCACTGGCGGAGGAATGGGGGCGGGGGAGTGCACTGCCCCTGACACCATCGAGGAGGGAGGTACCATCATGGCCGCCCCCGGACATGTGCTGGGCACCCCCCCCCCTGTGCCAAGCGCCAGACCCCCGGGACACACGCCAGCCACGCCTCCGCCTGCTCTTACCCCCGGTGTCGGAGCATGCAGCTTCACCGCTGCTCTGTACACAGCTGAAATGCATATATTGTGCAATATGGCATAAAGAGGAGGGTTAATTGTGATAAATTGTTAAATAGTTGAGCTCCTTTTGCTCTGCACTGGAGTACTTATGCTGCTCATCTTTCTTTTGGGGTGTATATCTTTTGAAGTGATCAATATATCAGTATATCCTCACTAGATGGGGTTCAGAATTCAGCTCAATTCACTTTTAAAGGCAAACTTCCTGAATCTGCCCTTTCTAAAACACTATGTGAACTGAAACATTCTTCAAAATCTGCATTTCTCCAAACCTTCATCCAAGTAAAATGCAAATATGAGTGTAGTGTCTGTAAAAATGCATATATTAGTAAAAAGAACAAATGTTCAAAACTGTGTTATATATGGGATAAATTCTTTGCAAAAATATGCATATATGGAACAACTGCATTGACACTAAAATACTGGTGAATTTCAGGAATTTTGGGTGAATTTCGGGATGAAAAAGTTCTCCCAACTCGAATACAAGCATTTATAGTTATGTTCTTTTTTCGTTTTAAAAAAGATTCCCACCAGTTATGGGTGCTGTAGGATTTGGAAGTTTTAGAAAAACTTACAAGTTGAATTTGTAAGAGAACTTTGTCTCAGAATGTATCTACAAGGGTTTAAGTTTTAGGGTTCTTTTTTTAAAAAGCAGGGATTTCCAAAGAAAGTTTGTGAGATGGTACAAAAATTTAGACTAATTGCCGATTTGTAACTTCAGTTCCACCTTCCCCCCATCTCTCTAAGTCAGTTCTTGCAATAAAAACACTAAGTTCAATTTGGGGCAGAATTTTGAACAATTTCTAGGTCATCTTCAAGTGCATTCTCTTACATATTGTTTATATTATTTAGACTCTAGGCCTTTAATAATTGTTGAGGGAAATAAATGAAGCTATTCACATTCTGCATGTGTTTTATACTTCAGAACAGCTGCTTGAAGAAGGAACTCAGGAGAGAGGTTTGGGTCAGGGGGATCATAGCCCTGGGCACATGATTTTTAGGGGGCACAAGCCAGGTGCCCCCCTGCAGGGATTCCCCTCAGAGCCCAGCCTGGCCTCACCACCACGTCCCTGACCCCCTTGCTGAATGGTCGCCTGGCCAGTCTCGGGGAGGGAGATTTGCCCTCCAAGGGTCGAGAGCCTGTATGGGCAGGCAGGGGTGCAGCATTGCCCCTCTTGGCTCTGGGTGCCAGGGCTGAGCTGGCACACGGGCACTAGGATCCCTGTGCGAATGCGTCCAGCTGGCATGGCATGGTGGGTTCTGTTGACCACACACACACCCCGGCGCGCGTATGCATGCTCTGGATCACAAAAAAGGAAGCAACATCGCTGGTTTGGGTGGTCTTAAATTGAGCTGTGAGCTGAGCTGGTTCTTCTAGTAAAGGGGTGAATGTGAACTGGGATTAGTTCCTTCTTGGACATGTTGAACTGGAACTAGTTCCTTTTCAAGATGAACATTCTAAGCTCTAATCACAACACTATGCAGCCAGTTAGATTTGCCTACGAAATGACATCATAGAGCTAATTGAGAGCGAGAGCAATTGACCTCACTTATTCCCTGTCAGAGAGGTAACACAAATTCCTAAACCTGTGTGTATTTGTACTTTGCTGCTTCCATTTTGTGTGTGAAAAGTGCACCCCTTTCAGTTCAGAGCTAGTTGACAGACGGCTAGCAGAGGAGACGGGTTTTTGCTGCTGAGCGGGAAGCATGACCTTGCTCTCCTCATTGCACAGCACACATGTTGGGCAAAGAGAGGGACACCCAGACCTTTCCCAAAGCTCTCATTACACAAGGGAAAATAGACCAAAGAACCGGAGCCAAACAACTGCCTCTTTCTGTGGTGTTGCATCCATTTTGCTTGCATGGAGCCAAAAGAAATCAGACTGCCAAACAAAAATTAAAGCTGAGAGGAAGAGGAAGGCAGCTGTGTGGGAAGAAAGAGTGAGGGATCTCAGAGGATCTAGTAATTTAAGTGAAGTTCAGAGGAAAAACGGGGGCTGGATGCAGGGCATCGGAAGAGCTAGCAGGTAGTGTGGAGGTGAGGGCAGGGCATTTTGGTGAGGGCTGTGGGAAATCAGAAGTAGTTAAGTGAGGCTCTAATTCTGGAGCTCCCCCCCCTTCCTCCCTCCCCCCTCCATTACTTTGATGGGCCCAGGTTCTCGGGGTCTTTAATATTCATATGGCAGGGATGCCAGCTCCAATGTTGTTTGGGGCCTTGTGGTTCTGCCTGCCCTGATCCTAATTGGCTGTGACAAGGACAGGCACATAGATGGTGCCAGCTGCATCTTAAGCAGTGCCAGCCAAGGCAGGAGCCAGTCCCGGGTGAACCGGCACCTCCGCCCCACTCTTTGCATGCATTGCGCACTCACGGAGATCTGTCTCACCTTCCTTCTCAGCCCTTGCTGCACCTCTGATGGCCACTCTGGTCCCACCCAGCTATTTCATTCCCAGCCATCTCCCAGGAAAAAAGCAGAAATCAGAAGTAGTTAAGTGATCCAGTCTGGCTGGATCAGACCAAGTTCTGATCTGGTTCAGCATCATGTATCTAACGGTGGGTCAGCTGGATGCCTCTGGGAAGCTAGGTACCAAAACTAGGCAGTGGGGGCTAGGAAATGCTTTTTTAAAAAATGCATATTGCCAGGAATGTTAACAGGATCAGAGCAGGCATGGAAGATGGGATTTAACCCTTTCCTCACCTTCATGCAGTGCTGAAGAAATCCCTCCTCTAAAGCTAGCATTTGCCTTGGGATGAACTCCCCCTTTCGCTGCTGCCACCGTCAGTGCAAACAAGTAAGCACTCCATCCTGCCGCTTCCCATGGAAATCTTACTCAACACTGCCCACCCCTCCTCCTTTTAGACGAGAGGTGAGTGATGGGAAGGAAACTCAATATGCAGACAAGGTTCAGGCGCTGTCTGTCAGAGAGGAAGCCACGTTCTGTTCCTGGGGGTTTGCAACTGGTCTGGGAAGTGGTGCCAACTTCAAGGGGCCCAGGCACCCACATTTTTTTGTCGTTGTGGGTGGTCAGCCCCCAAACCCCTCTGCCCCTCTGCCATGCACTGCCACCGCTGCTACCCCCCACTGCTGACCCCCACTACCCACACCACCGAAGCTACCACGTTGCCTTACCATGAAACTGCATCCACAGGCCAAGAGAGGCCCAGGCCCCTGTCGAGCCTTCTGGAGGCCATGACGGGTCCCAGTGGGCCTCCTCCTGCCAAAAGGTGTCACTTGATGCCACAAGCCTGCACTGGTCACCCACAAAGTGGGGCAGAACCTCGCGCCCCTGGGTCTTGGAGTGCCTGCTCAACCCTCCACTTTCCCCCAGTGGGCTGAGCACGTCTAGAGCCTTCCTTGTGACCAGGGAGCCCCGACAGCATAGAGCTCCTGATCACAGGGAGATTTCTAAGCACAATCGGCCTGAAGATATCCCCCACCAGACCATTGGGAAGGTGTGCCTGCCCCTCCCTAGTTGAAGTCCTCACACTTCCTTTTTGAACTCCTTCTCTGGCCTGGCATTATCAGTAGAAGTCCAGGTTGCAGTGGTGGCCTGGAGTGCCTTTTACCAGGTGATGCTGGTACGCCAACTGCAACCCAATCTGGAGAGGATGTTATCCATCTGCCAATGACATTCTGGCTGGACCACTGTAATGTGTTGTACACAGGGCTGCCTTTTAATGCTGCTCAGAAACTTCAGTGGGTTCAAAAGCAGTGTGGGGGCAGTTGTACTGGTTTCTGGTGCATTTCAAAGTCCAGTTCAAAGTGCTGGTGTCCACCTTTTAAAAGCAGTGGTGGAAAACCCTTCAGGGCCCTTCAGATGTTGATGGGCTCCAACTACCATCAGTCTCAGTCAGTGGGGGATGATGGGAGCCTTAGTCCAACAATGTATGGAGGTCCACAGATTCCCTATTCCTGCTTAAATGGTTTGGGGCCAGATTATTTGAAAGGCTACCTTCCTTTATAGGGACGCGGGTGGCGTTGTGGGTAAAACCTCAACGCCTAGGACCTGCCGATCATCAGGTCGGCAGTTCAAATCCCCGCGGCGGGGTGCATTCCCGTTGCTCGGTCCCAGCGCCTGCCAACCTAGCAGTTCGAAAGCACCCCCGGGTGCAAGTAGATAAATAGGGACCGCTTACTAGCGGGAAGGTTAACGGCGTTTCCGTGTGCTGCGCTGGCTCACCAGATGCAGCATGTCACACTGGCTACGTGACCCGGAAGTGTCTTCGGACAGCGCTGGCCCCCGGCCTCTTAAGCGAGATGGGCGCGCAACCCCAGAGTTGGACACGACTGGCCGGTACGGGCAGGGGTACCTTTACCTTTACCTTACCTTCCTTTATATCAGCCTGCCTGCCATTTGAGGGCAGTTTTGGAGATTCTGTTCACGTGCCCACTGGTGAGACCTTTTACTGCAGATTTCCCATCCCTGAACAGCAGCAGGTTGCCAGAGTGGAGGTTAAAGGCCAGTCTCCATTCCCAGAGGACTATGAGCAGGAACTGGTGGTCGTTGGAAGGAAGTGATATTTTCTGCTATGTGATGAATTGACCTCGCTTCCTCCCATCTCAAATCTCACAGTCAGGATTCATGTAATCTTTGCGTGTTTGCAGTCCACTCCCCACCCCACCCCCCACCCACCATTGTTGTGCTGTGTTAAACACAAATGGACGGGATTAAGCCCCGTAGTTTGTTTTTTTCCTTTCAGACTGCACAGGAAGATCCTGCAAACTCCTGAAGGGCACTCAGGGAGCAGTAGCGAGACTGGCAGGCGTCAGCACCACTTAGCCATTGTGCCACTCAGGGCCAACGAGGCAGCTCCTCGCTGGGGCTGGGAGTGAAGCACCCAGCAGACTTCATGTCCACCTGTCCATTGCTGTCCATCAGGGAGGCAAGGCTATGATTGATGCCCTAAGAGAGCTGTCACCACTGGGAGCCTCTCCTGAAGATCTGTGTGAAATTGAGCTAAGCGTAGGAGTCAGATGTCCTGATCTCAGCGCCCTTCCAGTCATCCAGGGGGGAAATGCTTCAGAGGCAATTGGCACCAGTGGCAAGATTAGCTCTAGGTTTGAGGGGTCCCCGGCAAAGTGCCCCCAAGTGAGCCACCCCCTGAAAGCAGTGTTGTCCCACCACAAGCAGGCTTAACTGCTGGCAGCCCACAATCTGGGTTACAATGCCCCCAACCAGTACATTGGAGCCATTATGAGTAATCAAAATGGTACATGGACACAGTTGGTATTACCTGTGAGCCCTGCAGGGCCCCAGCAGTTGCATAGGGATGCTGGGTGGTTCATGTACAGAAGCCCACATCCCTGTTATGAAGATGCTATCTTCCAGCAGCAGTTCTGGGTGCCAGCAGTGTCAGTTCACAGCAGCCATGTCTGCTTCTCTGGTTGGCTAGATTGGGGTTAACCACACTGCCTTTTCCACAGGGTCTACACCTTCCAATTGTGGCACACAGGTTGTGGCTGGTAGGTGAATGAATGTGTTTTGGCAGGGGTGTGGGGCTTCCTTCACTGACAGAGTTGATCCACACAGCACCGTTAACCCATGTTAAACAGTCCTAGCTCCCTTTCGCCAAGGAATCACCAGAACTGTAGTTTGCTAGGGTACTGAGAGATTTTAGCAGATCCCTATTTCCCTTACAGAGCTACAATTCCCCAGGGTGGTTTAACAACCGATCTCTCTTTCCAGGGAACTATGGGAATTTTACAAAGCAGTATAATGGTTTTTTAAATGTATAGTGTGGCTGCGCCATAATCTTTTAGCCTAGAGGATAAGCATGGAATGAATCGCTCTGTTTGGCTGAAATAAGCCATTTGGGACTACTGTAGAGAAAGCTGAGGATTGCCTCCCTCATTTTATTAATTACTCATTCATTTGCTGCCTTATTTCAACTGAATGAATTATACACAGCTATATTTTGAGGGGAAGCATTAAGCTTTTCTAATCCATTGTGGTGGGTGTGGCATATAATTATGCAAAGCCAATGCCAAAACTAGACATCCAGAACTTTATACAAGGCAATGAACGTTTTGCATTGACTGGGCATTGTTTCCACGACTCATAATCTATTTATTTGCATGTAACCCACCCAAATAATCATTAGGACCCCACACACCCCTCCCTCATCAAAAGCTTGAATACATTCCGGGTATTCAGACATAGAATCCACCCCAGCAGTCCAAATGCCTGTTCACAACAGAACACATTAAAGTCATTTGCTGTTTTCTGTGAGTAAAGAGAGTTTGCTACCTAGTCTGGATCTCTCACTCAAGTTGATGGAAGGTTTCTTTCGAATTGCAAGGTCAGGATTCATTATGCACTGAGAATCTGTGTGGACACAAACCGCAAGATTTCAAATTTAGCAGATGCAAAAACAGAGCAATAATTGGCTTAGGGAGGAAATCCCCCCAACAACTCCCACTTACAGGGATTTGTTGTTATTATTAGTAGTAATAATATTATTATTGCTTTTGGGTAGGATTATCACCTCACAAGTCAGCCACCAGCCACATACCTTGAATTCTCCCTGTGCCGTGGGAGAAAGGGCAGGTCTGGCGCCTTCTGCTGGCCAGTGGTGAAGCTGCATGCTCCGCTACTGGGGGCGGAGAGTAGGTGGGGGTGTGGCCCGAGGCCCGCAGGGGTGTGGCACACATTCTGGGGGCGTGACGCACTGCCTGTGGGGGCGTGGTGCCTGGCGCACGGGGGGGTGCACGGCGTGTGTTGGGGGGGGCACCGTGATGGCACCCTACCAGAATAGTGGTGTCAGGGGCGGTCCGCTCCCTCCGCACTCCTGTTCCTCCGCCAGTGCTGCCGGCTCCATAGTTGCCCCTGCCATTCGGACTGGGAAAATATGCCAATTTTGTCTTCTCTCCATTTCTCATTTCTCCAATCTCACATTCAGCGCACCACAGTTCCTTATCTATATCTCTCTCTATCTATATCTACACACTCATGTTTCAGATTGAATGAGGGATCACATGTTGAGATTCCTGCATTGAGGGATGACCCTCGGGATCCCTTCCAACTCTATGATACCAGCCTACTAAAAATTTGTTTTTTCTCTTAAAGTACATATTTTTGTATGCTAGAGCTTTCCAGAACTTTTCATATCGGTGACACACGTTTTAGACCTGCATCATTTCGTGACACAGTAATTTGATTTTACCAGCAAACCAGAGGTTAAGCTAACCCCTTTCCAGCCCTGTGAGGAACATCGTGTGACGTGTGGAGAGCTCTGTTGCATGCAATCCCCCCTAATGTAATGCATTTTTGTATGTTATTTTCACTAATATACACATCTATATGCACACTTTGCCCTAGTTGATGTCACAAACCGATGTGGAAATGTGGAGAACTGAACAAAGAAACTGGAACAATGCATTTGTCCTTTCTATTGGAGACTGAGCCTGGAGTCTTTGCATCAAGCATAGGGGATTCTGGTCTTCCAGATGTTGCTGGGCTCCATCTCCCACCATCCCTGCTCCCTGGCCGTGCTTGCAAGGGCTGATGGGAGCTGGAGTCCAACAGCAGCTAGAGGTGCCACAGCTTCCGCTCCTCATGCGTATGCTCTTCCCCACCGCAACACTCAGGCAGGTCACTGCAGCACCGTTTGTTTTCAGCCTCCATTTGACAAACTGATCTGAAAGGTTCCTCTACCCTATTTTAAAGAAGGATAACAATCTAGCAGCATTGGCTTCTGCAAATAATAAATTCAATGTTCATAAACAGAAATGGAGTACAGTGGTATCTCTGGTTACATATGCTTCAGGTTACAGACTCCACTAACCCAGAAATAGTATCTCGGGTTAAGAACTTTGCTTCAGGATGAGAAGAGAAATTGTGTGGTGGTGGTGGGAGGCCACATTAACTAAAGTGGTACTTCAGGTTAAGAACAGTTTCAGGTTAAGAATGGACCTCCAGAACGAATTAAGTTCTTAACCTGAGATAGCACTGTACAGCTTCATTTGTCTGACCGGCCTGGGCAATGTCCATACAATTAGAGAGGAAATACTGTGACAGAATATGTGGAGGGGACAGCTTTCTCTACTGTTACCATTTCCCCCTCTTTTAAGGATTCCCCTAGAAAGAATTGTGATAGGCTGCCACCCCAGACTGAACCTAGACTAGCTGGTGGGGAGCGGGGCAGGGAGCCAACTGGGCTTTGTGAGGGCTGAGATTTTAAGCCCAACTGACAATAAAATTTCCATCCAGCCCTCATCTAGAAATAAGGAAGAGAAGGAGCTTTTAATTTACTTTCCTAAATCCCAAAGGACACAAAATTTAACAAAATACCTTTCGATTGCAAGGGTAGCTTAACCTCCTTGTGGTCTGGTACATGGGGGAGATTTTAGCAAGAAATTCCAGAGGAGTGCCCCTTTTAAACCAATAAAGCTCAGTGTCAATATATGTTAAGAAAATTTATTTGGAAATGGATTTGGACACAGAAGAAAAAAGGGCAAAGAAGGGTTGGCACAAAAAACACAGACAGATTTTCAAATAAAAACAAAATGTTGCTCTAACAGCTAGATTATATCTACAAGAATCATAGAACTGTAGAGTTGGAAGGGACCCAAGGGTCATCTAGTCCACCCCCTGCAATGCAAGAATCTTAACTAAAGCATCCATGGTAGATGGCCACCCAACCTCTGCTTAAAAACCTCCAGTGATGGAGAGTCCACACCCTTCCAAGGGAGAGAGTACCACTGTCAAACAGCTCTTACTGTCAGAAAGTTTTTCCATAAGTTTAGTCTGAATCTCCTTTCTTCTAACTTGAAGCCGTTGGTTCAAGCCCTGCCCTCTTCCATGCGACAGCCCTTGAGATATTTGAATATGGCTATCATATCACCTCTCAGTCTCCTCTTTTCCAGGCTAAACATACCCAGCTCCCTCAACTATTCCTCATAAGGCTTGATTTCTAGACCCTTGATCATCTTCGTTGCTCTTCTCTGCATGCATTCCAGCTTCTCAACATCATGGGCAACATTCTGGACACAGTATTTCCGGTGTGGTCTGACCAAAGCATACTAGAGTGGGACTATGACTTCCCTTGATCCGGACACTATACTTCTGTTGATGCAGCCTAGAATAGCGTTAACCTTTATTTGCTGCTGCATCACACTGTTGACTCATGTTAAGCTTGTGGTCCACCAAAACCCCTAGATGTTTTTCACAGCCAGGTGTCCCCCATCTTATATTTGTGCCTAAGTGCAGAACCTTACGTTTGTCCTTATTGAAAATCAATTTGTTAGCTATGCTCCAATCTGTTAAGGTCATTTTTAATTCTGATTCTGTCTTTTACAGCATTAGTTACCCTTCCAAGTTTGGTGAAATCTGCAATCCCACAGTTTACCAGCTTCCTCATGAGAATATCATGGGAGACTTTGTCAAAAGCCTTACTGAAATCAACACACACTATGTCCACAGTATTCCCATGATTCACCAAGTTTGTAATTCCATCAAACACTTGCTTATTCTTCCTCTTACTTTGGACATAGCCCAAATAAACCTTCATTATTATTATTATTATTATTATTATTATTATTATTATTATTATTATTATTATTTCTAATGTCTCTTGCAAGCCTGAGCTCATTCTGAGCTTTAGCCAGCCTGACTTTCTCCCTGCAACTGTTGGCTACTCATGTCTACTCCTTCTTTGTGATTTCCCCTTTCTTCCATTTCTTATACATGTCCTTCTTAACTCTCAGCTCATCTGTAAGCTCCTTATGCAAGCATACTGGTTTCTTTAGATGACTCCCACTTTTCTTTCTTGTTGGAATTGTCTCCATTTGGGCCTTCAATAGTTCTCCTTTTAGAAACTCCCATCCATCTTGGACTCCCTTCTCTTTGAGTATTTCTGACCATGGGATCACACCCAATAGCTCCCTCGGCTTTTAAAAATTGACCAGAGTGCATACCCGGCTATACTCAGCTTCCCCTTTCCTCTGTATTGTGAAACCCAATAGGGCATGATCATTTCCTCCCAAGTTTCCCAGTACTTCTGCTTCATCAATCAGTTCCTCCCTGCTGGTTAGGACCAAGCCCAAGATAGATAATCCCCTTGTTGCTTCATTCACCTTCTCTCAAAATTCTCTCACTGCAGCCCTTGGGGTTGTGTCTATGACATGCTCCTCACCAGTCTTGTGCTGCATCTTACTTAAACACTTTTGTATAGCTGAAATCTGTCCTCTGTCCAGCAGTGTTGCGTGTGCCCATGGCACCTGGGGTGAGTGGGGGCAAGCTCCAGGGGGTGGGTGCATGCTGGGGCGGGGAGTGGAGGGGCACAATGCAGCACCCCAGCAGTCCTGTCCATTCAGTGTGCCAAGGGAGAAACGAGCTCCCTTGGCCACAGCACATCTCTGATGCCTCCGCCCCCTACTGATTTAGTCCTCATACCTGGGGCAGTAAAAATCTAGATCTTCCAATTATTCCAATGTACTACATGTAAATTGTGTTTTTTAGTGGCATCTGTGCTCTTCAGGAGCAGCAGACAATAGCGATCCCAAATTAATTGATCCAGATTCATTGTGTGCATGCACTAACCCAATTATCCCAAGGACCCTCCTCCCAACCGATGTGCACGCATGTATGCCGTTTCCAATCAAAAAGCAAATATAGCTCTTGAGAAAACCGGAGAAAGCGAATGGGTGTAGAACTTAACCCAGAGAGCTGTCATTGCAAGACTCCCAGGAGCCCACAAGCCAGGTAGGTTAATGAGAACTGCATGAGTGAAGAGCCAGACTCAAGTCAGCTACCAAATTGCCTCAGAGACCCAGGGAGGAACCTATGTTCCATAGCAGCTGCACAAGCCTTGTCACCTCCAGAACTGAGCCTCATTGTTTGGAAGGGCGTGGTTGCCTGAACGTCACAGTCCTGGGCCTAGTTGTTGACCTTAAGAGCAGGTAAAGGAGCTATGCCTAGGCAGTACCACTTCAGACCGTGGTAGGGGTGGACATCTACTATGGTGATGACGCTCTTTAGGCTTTTGCATTAACAACTGGCGCTGGGTGGAGTAGCTCTCTCTCCCTGGAACACCAAGTGCAGAGCTTGGGGATCTTCCTGAACTGAGTTCAGATTGGGAAATCCCAGTAGCACTGGTGGTCAGGAATGAATTTTATCAACTTTGATAACTGACTGTGGTTCTTTTTAGAGAGGGCAGACTCAGCAACAGTGATTTGTGCTCATGTCACCTCCAGACTAGACTACTTATAATGAGCTGTACTTGGGGCTGCCTTTAAAAATGCTCCAGAAACTTCAGCTGGTTCAAAACACAGCCACTAGAGTCCAGATTGGGTTCCAGTAACACCTGCATTATACTGCTCTACTGGCTTCTAGTGTGTTTCTGGGTCCAATTTAAAGTGTGGGCTTCAACCTGAACAATTTGTGTGGGATTCAACTAAGTTTTACCTAGAGCAGGCCTACTGAAATTAATGGACCTGAAATTCATTACTTTCAGTAAGCCTACTTTGAGTAATACTTAGTTGAATATCAACCATTGAGCCTGAATCATCTGAGCTTTGGAGCAGCAGGGTATACATCTTTTCAATAAGTAAATAAGTCTTTAAAGGAAAAACGTGAATGTGTATTTTAACTTGCCAATACAGTGGTACCTCGGGTTAAGAATTTAATTCGTTCTGAAGGTCCATTCTTAACCTGAGGTACCACTTTAGCTAATGGGGCCTCCTGCTGCCGCCACGTGATTTCTGTTCTCATCCTGCAGTAAAGTTCTTAACCCATGAACTGGCGGAGGAAAAGGGGGGCGGGGAATGCACTGCCCCTGGAAGCCTGATCCCAGTGGGGTTCCATCGCAGCTGCCCACCCCGCCCGCACTGCCCCCCCACCTGCAGGCGGTGTGCCATGCCCCCAGAACGTGCACCATGCCCCTTTGGACGGCGCGCCACACCCCCGGGATGCACACCAGCCCCACCCACACCTGCTCTCTGCCCCCAGTGCCGGAGCATGAAGTTCTGCCACTGAACCCAAGGTACTATTTCTGTGTTAGCGGAGTCTGTAGCCTGAAGCATCTGTAGCCTGAAGCGTCTGTAACCCGAGGTACCACTGTACTTTAATGAGAGGCTGGGAGATGGGAAGAGCCAAGGCTTCTACTTTTTGAAACTAAGAGAGGAGAATTAGAAATAAAAGGTGGGGGTGAAACTCTCCTGGAGAAGCCAAATAGCGTGCAAAACCCAATTAAAGGTGGACCCAGCTTAATGAATTGACAAGCAAGCGATAACCTCTCAGCTGGTTTCCTCCCCACTGGACTCAAGCAGAAAGTTGTGGGGGGGAGCCCCCACCCCTTCTCCCACTCTGCTATTGCTGGCACTGTTTCTCCAGGCTCCTGTGATGAATTATTGAAGCTGCAAAGAACAGGCAGTGACAGGGCAGCGCTAAGAACATACCCGCGTGTCAACCTTTGATCAAGCTGGAGAGTGTACAGATCAATTCTTCAAGACGAAGCACAGTTAAAAGGGATGCAAGGCCATGCCAAGAATGCAGCAAGGTGGGGGGGGGGGACTGCTCTCTGCGGTGCTATCAGAATGGAGGGCAAAGGTGGGAGGGGAGAACCGCCTGCACTTCTACCTGGAGCCTGAAGATCCAGCCCCTCCCCTATCAATACAGGTGTGTCTGCATTGGAATTGCTATTTTTTAATTTAATGGTTTTTTGGGGAGCGGGCATATGTCCCAAATGACCAATCAATACAAGGTTTTGGGACAAGGAAATTTTCTTTGGGGAATTTCCAGCCACTCACAAAACAACAGCAAGGACGCTCTTCTCTGTCTCTCCATCTAAATCAGGTGGGAGGATCATTGGCCTGAGCTCAGCAATGGGCAACAGGTAAGAGGAACCGCGGGCCTAAAGCCTGAGTGCAGAGAGTGCAGGCCACACCTCTTCTCCCCAGGCCACACCTCTTCTCCCCAGGCCACACCCCTCAGCAGCCCTCCTTTGCACACTCCTTGAGTGTTTTTGTATGTGTCCCTGATTTTTGCCACTTGAGGCACAGTTTATTCTCTGTGGCATGGGATGTTTTTGGTCTTTTTGGTCTTTGTTTTTTAAATTAAAGATTACTTGGTTTACAAAAGTATGTGCAATGTCTTTTTTTTCAAGTTACATTTTCTATAGGTCAGTTTCATTTGTTGAAGGAAGAGGTGGAAGGGGTCATGGGGGGTGGGGTGGGGTGGCATGGGATGTTCAACTTGGACTTGAATGTCAGCTGGAGCCTCTCCTGGGACAGTCTGGCAACTGTGATCCATGATAAGGTAATATTCCATTTAGACTACTATAATGCGTGTATGTAGGGCAGCCCTTGAAGATGGTCCTGAAGCGGCAGTTAGTTTGAAACACAGCAGTCCAAGATGGCACACTGGGAACATACCTTGGCAGTTTGGAGAGCTCTGCACTGGTTACTGGTTCACTTAAGGACCTCTGTCTGAACACGAAGGTCTTCCACTGAGGCCCTCTTATAATGCCACCCTCCAGAGACAACAACTTCTTCTTCTTCTTCAACAACAGTGTCCCAATGAATTCTACCATTGAAAGTTTGTCTGTTGCTCTCTTTCTCTTACCTTTTCAAGATCAGGCTAAGATACCTCTCAGGTATTTTGATGGTTGGTATTTTCAGAATTAGGAGGATGCTGTATTTTGAACATGCACTTCACACTCTGCTGTTTTGGTTCTTTTATTCGTTTTAGTTGTCTAATTTGTTTCTTATTTCAATTGCTTTATTATAATAGTTTTTCTTTTAATATACATTGGAAACCATGTGGGAATCAGTATTATGAAAGGCAGCAACCAGAAATACCTAAATTGTTTTTGCATTCATTAGGGAATCTGCCGTTGCTTCAAGATCAATCCATTTTCTTAGCTTTTCCCCCTCCTCCTTTCGGATTCTAGCCAATCAGGAATCACGCAGGAATGATGAGCGGACAAGGCAGATTCAGGTGATTCAACCAAGTGGACCTGCCTGGACACAATGGGAAGAATGCAACACAGCTCTGAGCAGTTTGCTCTGTCAGCTGAAGCATTCCTGCTTGCCTGAGGGAACAATGTGCCCTCTCTTTACCACTCGTGCTATTCCGGGGGTTGTCTGACACCCCCCCCCCCCCGCAAGCCAATGCGCTGGGCATGTCAGGAGGAGGTGGGGGGAAAGCCTTGCACAAGCTTCTGCTGTTGGGACTACTAAGTTGAATCTGGCCCTATGGTAGAAACAAGGTATTCTAGATCAGTGTTTCACAACTGGTGGCGCCTCCCCGCCCCCCGGATATTCTATGGGGCCCACAGGTGAAAATTGCATAAATGGGGGGGCACAGCATGAGACTAGGGGGCCACAGAGTAAGAAGTGACCCTGCAAGGTGTAGGGTACAATCCACCCCAACGCTGAGTGGAGTGGTGCCACCCGAAGTGGTCGAGGGGTGCAGGGCCCTTTGGCAGCATCAGGCAGCTGGGCCTGATTCTGCAAGGCACGGGGTGAAATCCACCCCAGGACAACTTGCATCTAGAAAGCCACGCTGAGTTCAGTGGGCCTTACTTCCGGATAAGGGGGGTGGGTGGGCTATAGTGTTTTATCTAGGCAGCCAGGGCTCCTTCAGATGACAATATCTTTTTGTACCAGGTCAGTGAGGACCACTTGCTTTTTAAAATTCTCCCTGTGCACCTTTTGGACTGTATCTGTAGGTTTCCTCCTCTGTGTCAAATAACTGGGGTCAAATAAGTGTTGTTTACTTTTTATAATACATGGATCTCCCTCGGGAGGTTCTGGACTCTCCATCCTTAGAGGTTTCTAAGCAGAGCTTAGATGGCCACCTGTCATGGATGCTTCAGCTGAGTTTCCACCATTGCAGGGGGTTGGACTAGATGATCCCTGGGGTCCTTTCCAGTTCCATGATTCTATGTTTTTCTGCTTCAACAATATTTCATTATGGTCCTATCATTTTATAGAAGTCATGTTTCACCTTTAATGCTATTTTCGACTCAACTTATAATTTAGCTACCAGGACAGTAAAATAGTCTGTGTGTCCCCCCCCCCCCCTTCAGATGATTTGAGCCCATGTGCTTTTGGGTTTGATTCAGATGTAGTAGACACAGTCCATTGTGGGAGAATATGAATGAATGTAAGCGCAGTCTACTGTGTTTTGCACAGCACCTGACACTGAATTAGAGGGACGCGGGTGGCGCTGTGGGTAAAGCCTCAGCGCCTAGGACTTGCCGATCGCATGGTCGGCGGTTTGAATCCCCGCGGCGGGGTGAGCTCCCGTCGTTCGGTCCCAGCTCCTGCCCACCTAGCAGTTCGAAAGCACCCTTAAGTGCAAGTAGATAAATAGGTACCGCTTTATAGTGGGAAGGTAAACGACGTTTCCGTGTGCTGCTCTGGTGCCGGTTCGCCAGAGCAGCTTCGTCATGCTGGCCACGTGACCCGGAAGTGTCTGCGGACAGTGCTGGCTCCCAGCCTCTAGAGTGAGATGAGCACACAACCCTAGAGTCTGTCAAGACTGGCCCGTATGGGCAGGGGTACCTTTACCTTTACCTTTGACACTGAATTGGTGCTAAAGATGCTAGCGAGTAGTGGAAGCAGATGTTGCTACACATCGAGGCAAGAAGAAAATCTCCTTCACTGTGTTGCGCAAGCTGGTCTACTCAATACAAAATAAATCTCCAGTTGTGGCCAGTTCTAACGTTTTAAAATAGAAAATGAGATTTCGGGTGGGGAGAGGTGGAATCTGCAAAATCTCAGGAGGGAATTAAGTCTTGATCTCCAGCAGGGCTCTGCCAAAGCATCAGATTAAAAGTCATCAGATACAAAACCCTCATAAATTTAGCCAGATCTCTTGTAAATCAAATGCTGTTCTTTGCTCCCACACCTGGCTCTAGGGAGCAAATTTGCCCTCATCTATCCAAACACATGCCGACCTCCCCTGTATTATGCAACCCTAAGTAGGCTGCCCACATGCCTTGTTCACTCAGAGTCACTCCCTCCAGGCTAACCTGCTGGTGCTGCTGATGTTATCCCAGGGGGATGCTCCAGGGGGTTCAAAGGATGGTTCATGGAAGCCCTACCAGGTTCTGCCAAAAGCGATTGAAGTGTTATGTAGCCACAGAGGAAAAGCCCTGGGTAAGAGTGATCTGACTTTTGCTATAGTCCCTGGGCAAAAAGCTGAATTTAGGCAGAACTGCACACTTCCTTTTGAACTTACATGATATTTATATGCAAAATGCAGAGGACTCAGATTCACCACCTAAGAGTTCATACCCATGACATCAAAAAGCTGTGCGGCAACACTATGGTACAAATCATAGAGTCACAGAATTGAGATCTGGAAGGCCCCTTGCTGGTCATCTAGTCCAACCCCCTGCAGTGCAGGAATATGCATGGATACAAAGCCCTGGTTCGCATGGAGGCAACTTCCCTATTTCAAAAGGAACCTCCCCTAACACACACAAATCATCTTATCTGAGTGCTCAGCATCCTTGGCAAGTGATTGCTCTGCAAACAGCACGGATCCAGCCATTTGTGGCACCACCAGAGCACAAAAATGCAGATACATGTGAATCCTCAGGATTTTTATAAGCAGACTACAGAACCCCACAGTCTTATCACGTATGCACACAATGCATGTCTCACAGGAAGCTGCCTTATCAGCCAGCTCTATCTATCAAGCTCAATATTATCTATACCAACCAGCAGCAGGTCTTGGGGGTTTCAGGTAGGAGTCTTTCCCAGCCCTGCAGATTGAACTTGGACCTTCTGCATGCAAGGCAGACGCTCTGCCACTGAGCTGAGGCCCTTCCCTCTGCATGGTCATGGCTCATGGTTCTTGCACTTTGTAGTTTCATTGTAGATTGACTATAAAGCTCCAAAGCAAAGGTCTTCATGGTGCTTTCTATGATAACTCTCATATGCTTGTAAACTCACATTCATAGTCATGGAGTGCATCATAAAAACCTCAACTAGAGTTCTTCATGGCACCAATATAGTAGAAATATATCTGAGATGTAGATATTAGTTTTTACAGGCAGAGTCCTAATCCATCCTGTGTAAGAACAAGAATGTAAGAAAAGCCCTGCTGGATCCAGTCCAAGCCCATCTAATCCTGCATCCTGTGTTCACAGTGGCCAACCTGCCTGCTTGATGGAACGATCTGCCTTCTCCTCCTTCCAGCTGCCATTCAAGGGGTTCTCCTGACAACCCCACCAAGCCAATAGAGGGGGGGCACTGCAGTGGCAGAAAACCTTGCATGGGTTTCCACTGGCAGGATTCATTAAATGAATATGTAGTATGGATGGATGTGTGGATGGATAGCTAGACAGACAGACAAATTCTCCTCTATCTTCCAGGAATGCTATTCTCCCTGCTATAGGTGATGAAGCTGCTGGTTGAAAAACTAAGGTGCTGGAGGTCATCACAGCCTTTGGCAGTCTGGCTGGCTTCTATATCAATAAAGAGAAGACCAAAATGATAATCCAAAATATGGGAAAACAGGCAAAGAAAACCTTGAGAAGAGGACTGGTATCCAAGCAGAAAAGATAGTTAAATACTTGTGAATCTGGTTAGCACCTAGAAATCTGAACTTATTCCAAGATAACTACACCAAGACCAGGATAGAAATTAAGAAAGACCTCGAGAAATGGAATCAAATGAAGTTCTTGTTTCTTGGAAGAATATCTGCAATTACCGAAGATGATATTTTTGTTTCAAGTCCTAACATTGATAAACGGCACCAACTGTTTTAAGCAATGGGAAAAGGACATCACTAATTTCATTTGGCAGGGTAAACAGCCCTGGATCAGATACAAAATTCTAATCACTGCAAAGAACCAGGGGAGTGGATTTGGACTCCCAGACCTGAAAGTGTACTACGAGGCAGCCTGCCTTTGTTGGATGAAAGTCTGGGTGGAGCTGAAAAATTCAAACACTCTGGACCTAGAAAGATTCAATCTGGTGTATGGGTGGCATGCCTACCAATATTATGACAAAGCTAAGGCGCATAAGGGATTTCATAATGATGTGATTAGTAAGAACATCTACAGCATATGGGCAATATATAAAGATTTTCTAGAAAGAAAGATGGTGGATATCCCCCATCAAGACAGTGGCAGTAAAAAACCCTAGCATGAATAAGACATTGTGGCACAAAAAAGGGACCTCCTTCAGCATAGAGAAGGTATTGTGGTATTAAAGAGAAGAGAAGAGGTCCCAAATTGGGTATTGGATTGGTTCCAATACTTTCCATTACACGAGGTCTTTAGGAAAGACAAAGAAAAAGGTTTTTTGGAAGGGGGGTCAGAATTTAGGCAAAGGATTTGCATGTGTGTCTTGCTTTCTTGATTGGGAACCACAGTTGTAAATCAGATGCTCACCTACATGAAGGTATTATCCATCGGCATCCTTTCCATGTGAGTGGCTGGGAAACCCTGCCAGATGGGTGGGGTATAAATAATAAATTATTATTACTATACCCATCTGAATGCACATTCCAATTCTGTTGCAACGTGTCACATGGCAAATACTATTTTGCATATGACTTGAGCTGCATCAGGGTCCTAATGCCCAAAGATTGCAGGTCACATTCCTTGGTTGCATAAAGGCTGTTTCATTGCAGACCAATATGCTTTAAGGTTATAGCAACTAATTAGCACACATGCTGCTCCAAGAGGTACAGTGGAACCTCAGGTTGCGAACATGATCCGTGCGGGAGGCACGCTTGCAACCCGCAGCGCCACATCTGCACACACGTGGGTCGCGATCCTGTGTTTCTGCGCATACACAAAGTGCGATTTAGCGCTTCTGGCACATGCGTGAGCACCGAAACCCAGAAGTAACCCGTTCCAGTACTTCCGGGTTCGGCACGGTGCGCACCCCGAAAACACATAACCTGAAGCATCAGTAACCCGAGGTACCACTGTATATCAAATGCACAATGGACAAATGGATTCAAATCAATTTAAACAGTCCCTTTTCTCTTGGTGATTAAATCACTTTAGATTGCCTGGACTTAAATCCAGCTGCCATGATGCAAAGGACAAGAGGCACCTTTAATAAGCCCTGTCCTCATTTGCATTCAGTTATCTGATTGGTGGCTGAGGGACCACAGAGAATTGTGTGGGCATGGCAGAAGTCTTAGGAAATGTGCTAATTGATTGGAGAATTCTGCTTTCTTCCATGTAAAATATAATGGCAGGTTCGTCAATCCCTCTCTCCCCACCCTCCCGCCACCACAGAGCCCCCACCTGCGTCACCTTCCCTTGCTAGCCCGTTTCTCTCTCTTTCCCTCTCCAGCTGGGTGTTCAGGTGCTGTGAAATTGCCATAATTACTTGAACTTAGAGATAGTTTTATCGGCACTTCAGGATTTCTTACGTTCAACCCTTTTCTTTTCATTAAAGAACGCTGATGTTGGAAAAGGAAAGAGAATGAAAGCTAGACGGGAGGTGTGGGGGGGCAGCACTGGAGTTCAAAAGCACCCAGCACTAACGAGCTCCAGGGAATTGTTGGCTGGGCCCTTAACAGGCTTGGAAACCAGACACAGAGAGAAGGAACCTTTTGTTCAGGGACAATGAGACTCAGGTGGGAGACGTCTGTGTGGGAGAAAGAAGGACCCAGGTCCCCAAGCCCACGGATGTCTCCATGCTGCCCCCTGCTGGCCAAGATCTGTTTGATTCCAGCTGCTACTTCACAACTGGTGTGTGCGTGTGAATGAGCAAACCTCAGTTGAATACACTGAATGTGGGATGCAGGGACTTCCAGAGAGCAGCTCCAATACTTAGCCATGCAATCTGTTTTTCATGCCACTGTTCCACCCTGGAATATGCAGATAGATATGCAGATAGTTCACAATCATGTCTCTGCCTATAATTCTGGACCTTCGCACACTTTTTCCTTGCGCCACCACTGCTTGAACATTAAATAAGAACACTGATTCCATTGCAGTCAAATGCTAATATGCTACCCACCTATTCAGAGTTCACTCTCCCCTCCCACCCAATCCTATTAAAATGTATTACTGTATTTGACAAAATAATCTGGGCACATGTATGCCAGCAGAATTCTTCCAGCACTCGCCTTATCTCACAACAGTGAGCTGCATCTGCTCAATGGCAACTGCTGGGCTTCAACTTGACCCTGGGCAGAAGCTACCTGCCAGATGGGTTGATGATGTCATTGATGATGCCCAAGCTGGCCCTGGCCTAGCAAAGCCAGCACTGAGAGGTGACTTGCTCGGAGCAGATTCTCTAAAGCTCTCTCAAAATCCAGTCTTAATTGCATGAGGTTATTGCACACACACAATCAACCTCAAGGTTTGGGTATAAGCAGTATGCTCCGTAGCAGCTATGCTTCCTGATTATCCTACCTCACTTGAATCCAGTTGTGATGGCCACATAGATTTTCTTATGCTTCAGGATATTGACAAGTTGGAACATGTACAGAGGAGGGCAACCAAAATGATAAAGGGTCTGGAAACCAAGCCTTTTGAGAAATGGCTGAGGGAGTTGGGTAAGCTTAGCCTGGAGAAGAGAAGAGAAGAGAGAGAGGATAGATTTTTGTTGTTTTTAGTCGTTTAGTCATGTCCGACTCTTCATGACCCCATGGACCAGAGCACACCAGGCACTCCTGTCTTCCACTGCCTCCCGCAGTTTGGTCAAACTCATGCTGGTAGCTTTGACAACACTATCCAACCATCTCGTCCTCTGTCGTCCCCTTCTCCTTGGGCCCTCCATCTTTCCCAACATCAGGGTCTTTTCCAGAGAGTCTTCTCTTCTCATGAGGTGGCCAAAGTCTTGGAGCCTCAGCTTCAGGATCTGTCCTTCCAGTGAGCACTCAAGGGTGATTTCCTTAAGAATGAATAGGTTTGATCTTCTTGCAGTCCATGGGACTCTCAAGAGTCTCCTCCAGCACCATAACTCAAAAGCATCAATTCTTCAGTGATCAGCCTTCTTTATGGTCCAGCTCTCACTTCCATACATCACTACTGGGAAAACCATAGCTTTAACTATACGGACCTTTGTTGGCAAGGTGATGTCTCTGCTTTCTAAGATGCTGTCTAGGTTTGTCATTGCTTTTCTCCCAAGAAGCAGGATAGATTAGCCATCTTCAAATATATCATGGATTGTCACATGGAAGAGGGAACGAGCTTGTTTTCTCCTGCTCCAGAAGGTAGGACCCAAAACAATGGCTTCAAGTTACAAGAAAGAAGATTCTGACTCAACATACGGAAGAACTTACTGGCAGTAAGAGCTGTTCGACAATGGAACGGTCTCCCTTAGGAGGTTGTGGACTGTCCTTCCTTGGAGGTTTTTAAGCAGAATTTGAAGGACCATCAGTCATGGACTTTTTAGCTGTGATTCCTGCATTTCAGTGGGTTGGACTCGATGACCCATGAGATCCCTTCCAGCTCTACAATTCTATGATTTTGTTTCAGCCTCACGGGAAAAAAGCATTCTGTGTTTGCACAATTCCCATCATCTCTGACTGTTGCGCTGTTTGAAACTGATGGGAGGTGAATTTCAGCGGTATCTGGAGACCACTAGTTAGCAGTCCCTGTCCTCTAATCTTGCTAAAACCCACTGTATCATTTCAAATAATGATCTCATAAATGTATGTTATCTGATTTTATTTTCTTGTCACAACACTGCACAGTCACATTTTCATGGAAAAAACAAGCAGCAAAGCAGGGAGCCACGTCAATGATGGAACTGTTTGTGCAGTTTTAAAGCTATGAACTCCATTACACAGTGTAAGCTTGAGTGGAACATCTGTGAGAGAGATCGTTTTTGTGAAGTCCCAGGTCTGCAGGACTCCCAAGGCAATGTGACTGAGCGCTGAACCATCCAAAGCCTTCACTGGAGGCAAGTCAGAGCAGCAAAGGAACCAGACTGCAAATCAAGCCAGACAGGACAGAAACATTCAAGACTTTGGCAACCTGTTGCCCTAAACCAGGAAATATACCAGATGGCAAAATTCTTCTGGACATTTTACAACATCTCTGCATATTACAGTCATTTGCCTAATCAGCAATATAGCTCCAGGTTTGCTTGCTGGTGTCATATAGCCTTTCCATATTGCACTCATTCTATGGGAAAGAACAACTGTCACGACAGTTCCTAATTGCCAACATCCCGTCACACTCCAGGGTGACAAAGGAACCAAACACAGAATAGGACCTATACCAACTAAGGGGTGGGACTCTGAAGTGATGTAGAAAAATTGGTGCTTGGTTCTTGCTGCCCAGTTCCCCAAGGGACTGGGCCCATGATCAGTCAGAGATGGAAGGATGGTAGCAGGATCCAGACAGCAAGACAGATCTTTATTTTTCTGTTGCAACAGAGTTCCCTTCTCTCCTTGCAAGGACACCCCAAACAAAAGTGTCAAGGAACCTTTAAAGCCTTTTGAAATTGTCCAACCCCTTAGCCAGAGACCATCCAAAAAACATCAAACATACATCACAGAAGGAGGTAGTCTCCCACAGAAATTTGAAAGTGTTGCTTTTCTTCTGTCTGCCAGGATACTCAGATACTGGTCACTGATTGTGCTACCTGGACAGGTTTGCCATTCTTTTTGATGGTAAATACTTAAGTTCCTGAATCTCTTATTTACAAACTTACACCTATTGTCAGTTTGCTCAGCTTAACAGAAACTTTCCAGACTGGATTTACAGTGGGGGGGGGATAAGCCCCCTACATTCAAGACGGTTTTATTAACTGGATTTGCAAGTGAAAAGACAATTGGAAAACCTTCCCCATTTCCTTCTGCCTACTGCAGAAGAATATTTGTGCTCATTTTCAAAATGACTTTTTGAGATTGTTCTGTTTGTGTGTCTGTTGTGTGAGGGCACCCTAAGTTTTTACAACAGCAGAGAGGGACAAGCCTCGTTCTTGTTTGCTCATGGAGTTCTGTTGGTGATAATCAGGGGCCTTTTATTTTTTGTGGTTCAGGGGACCTGCCCCAGGGGCAAAAAGCAGGTTGACCAAAACCAACCCAGCTGTTGTCTACAGCTGAAGCTCTTTGCTTACTTTCCATACATCCAAATGGCTGTCCTTCTCTGTTGGAGACTGGGGAGTTCAAGCCTGTCCTTGAGGGCAAACCCCACCCAACATTGCTGCCATGAACCGGCAGTGGAGATTCAAAACATCTCCTGTGTGGAACTCTGCAGACATTGGCTGCACACAAGCCATGCATTTAAAGCACATCACTTTCCTCAAAGAATCCTGGGAACTGTAGTTTACCCTCCAAAGAGCTAGAATGCCCAGCACCCTTAACAAACTATAGTTCCCAGGATTCTTTGCATGAAGCTATGTGCTTTAAAGGCAAAGGACCTTCTCGGTAGTGGCACCCTCCCTGTGGAACACCCTTCAGATGTCAAGGAAATAAACAGCTGACTTTTAGAAGACATCTGATGGCAGCCATTTTTAGGGAAGTTTTTAATGTTTGATGTTTTATCTTGTTTTTACTATTCTGCTCCGAAAATTTTTACACATCACTTGGGAAGATAGACTACCGTAATATCAGTGTATTGGAAAAAGCAAAGATCACCAGTGTTGAAGCAAAGCAAATGATTCTTCAACATCAACTTCGTTGGACTGGTCAGGTGGTGCGGATGCCTGATGATCGTCTTCCAAATCAACTCCTCTATTCCGAACTTAAAAATGGAAATCATAATGCTGGTGGTCAACAAAAGAGGTTTAAAGACTGTCTCAAGGCAAATCTAAAAAAATGTAGTATAAACACTGACAACTGGGAAACACTGGCCTGCGAATGCTCCAGTTGGAGAACAACCTTTACCAAAGGTGTCATGGGCTTTGAAGACACTCGAACTCAGAACGCAAGGGAGAAACATGCTAAGAGGAAGGCACGCTTGGCAAATCCACACCGTGATCAACTCCCACCCAGAAACCAATGTCCCCACTGTGGAAGGACGTGTGGGTCCAGAATTGGCCTCCACAGTCACTTACAGACTCATTGTTAAAACCATGTTTATGGATGACAATATTAACAATCTTACTCGGCTACAAGTGATCACCAAAGAAGAAGAAGAGGAGTGACTGGGGAAACCTAACACATGGGCAGGGTATAAATTATTATTATTATGATTATTATTATTAGTTTGGTGTGTTTGCAGATTTTCTCCATACCTGCCTTTCTCTCTCTCTCTCTCACACACACACACACACACACACACACACACACACACGAAGAATAGCATACTGTATATTGTGCTAGTCCAGAGACCATAGCAGAATAAAGTAACAAGACTTCCAAGAAGTTGCAGGAATTGCAGTTAAAATTAGGATGTGAAAACTATATACATGTCATTGAAGTAAACAGAGCTTTGCATGCACACAGAGTGTGTGTGTGTGTGTGTGTGTGTGTGTGTGTGTGTGTGAGAGAGAGAGAGAGAGAGAGAGAGAGAGAGAGAGAGAGAGAGAGAGAGAGAGAGAGAGAGAGAGAGAGAGACGGACACACGTTTATTACTTTCCTTTAAACTAAGAGAGAGAGAGAGAGAGAGAGAGAGAGAGAGAGAGAGAGAGAGAGAGAGAGAGAGAGAGAGAGAGCACCCGCCCTCACTCTTTGCTGATTTATACAGCAGCAGCGGCCCGGGGACTGGAGAAAGCGCCGCCTCCTCGCGTCCCCTCCGTCCCGCCGGCCACCAGCCCCGGCAAGGCAATCCGGGGTGGGCTGCAACAAACAGGCCCCTCGGGGAGCCGCTCGGGGATTGTGTGAAGGCTGCAATTTGCCGGCAATAAGATTACAAGAAGGTATAACAAAGCTGGCTAATTTAATTAGGCTCCTGATCGCAGAAAGATTAAAGATGTGACAGACTGGCTGAGCGTGGAGAGAGCCAGCGCGCTGGGATGGAGGAGGGAGGAGGAGAGAATTCTCTTCCCAGGCCGACCAGCAAGAGGCGCGGAGAGGCGCGGGACCAGGAGAGCCGGGCTGGTCCGAGCAAGGGGGCAGGAGAAGGCGCCCAGCAGCCGGGAAGGGGCTTCTCCCCCGGCCTCCCCGCATTTCTCTATCAAAACGACACCCCCCCCCATCAAAGGGAAGTGGGAGCAGCCTCCATTTAAGCCTCCCCACACACCTGGCAGACTTCAGTCCCAGCTCTTGCTCAGAGGAGCCTCCGGGGGGGGGGGACACAGGAAACCATGCACTGGGGGGAACGAGTAAGGGGGGTGACTAATGCAGTGCCCATGGGCACCAGTGCACCCATCAATATTTGCTTGGGCGCCCATGCCATGTTGCCAGGAGCCCGCCGGATTTTCCTGTTCACTTTGGATGGCAGCCTCTGCTTGCCTTCGTTCTGGGCAGGAGGGAGAAAAGGGATCAGCACTGAGGGGCAGCACTGCCAAGCACGGGGCCTATCCTTTTGCTTTATCTACAGTATAAAGTGGTGCTGAGCCTAGGGCTTGCCGATCAGAAGGTCGGCAGTTCAAATCCCCATGACAGGGTGAGCTCCTCTTGCTCAGTCCCAGCTCCTGCCAACCTAGCAGTTTGAAAGCACGCCAAAGTGCAAGGAGATAAATAGGTACCGCTCCAGCGGGAAGTTAAACGGCGTTTCCGTGCGCTGCTCTGGTTCGCCAAAAGCGACTTAGTCATGCTGGCCACATGACCCGGAAGCTGTATGCCGGCTCCCTCGGCCAATAAAGCGAGATGAGCGGTGCAACCCCAGAGTCGGCCACGACTGGACCTAATGGTCAGGGGTCCCTTTACCTTTAAAAAGGTAAAGGCACCCCTGACCGTAAGGTCCAGTCATGACTGACTCTAGGGTTGTGCACCCATCTCACTTAAGAGGCCGGGAGCCGGCGCTGTCCGAAGACACTTCCGGGTCACGTGGCCAGCATGACGAAGCTGCATCTGGTGAGCCAGCACCAGCGCCGCACACAGAAACGCCGTTTACCTTCCCGCTATAAAGCGGTACCTATTTATCTACTTGCACTTAATTGTGCTTTTGAACTGCTAGGTGGGCAGGAGCTGGGACCAAACGACGGGAGCTCACCCCGCCGCAGGGATTCGAACCGCCGACCTTACGATCAGCAAGTCCTAGGCACTGAGGTTTTACCCACAGCGCCACCCACGTCCCAGTTCCCTTTACTTTTACCTTTATATTATTTTATTTATCATGACATTGTAGCTCCAAGAGCAGCAACGCTGGCACTTTTCAAAGGTGTATGCAACAGCTCTGGTCTACCTTGGCCTGGGTCTAAGGAGGTCCCCTGTGGGTGGGTCTCCTTCATGAACCAACCTCAGACTCACAAAGGGTGGCCTACACAGTGGTGTGTGGAGTTTGGCTCAAAAGAAATGGGTTTTTGATGCCATCTAGTGGCTGGAAGGTAGAATACCTGATATTGGTTTCAAAATAAGAGCTGTTCAGTACAGTTCACCTCTCACGTCCTCTGGAGGATCCGGCCCCCCAAAGGATCCCATCTCACTTTGCACCACAGGAGGTGGCAGTGAGATGCCTGGCCAGATCCAGAGGAGAGCGAGGTAGGAAGATGCTGGAAAGGGTGCTGTGGAAGCTGGACAAAACCTTCAAACATTACATGGTCTTTTCTCTCACACTTCCCCCCCCCCTTTACTCACACAGCATAAGTAAAGGACACCATGCTGCCTAGAGAATGATGAAGCTGCCCTTTCATTGCACCAGCAAGAGCTGAAAGGGGGATGTTCCTTTCAATGAGAATTAAGCTTGGCTTCTTGGCATTAGCCATCTGCTCTTTGCTATACTCTCAGTTTGGGTGCCTTCTGGCCCCTCATGGTCTCTTGCTGGGTCTCCCTGCCAGAACCCAGAGAAGCAAGTGACACCACTTGAATGTCTCTTAACACTCACCCACACCCAAAAAAGACTGTTAATAGTGGCTGGGCAACTTTGCTTTTGTTAGGGAGATTGCTTGTCAGTTTCAGGTACATGTTTCTTCAAAAGGAGCTAATGACTAGGAAATAATTGGGACATTCTTAAGTGTTCTGACGGGGATGTGGGTGGCACTGTGGGTTAAACCACAGAGCCTAGGACTTGCCAATCAGAAGGTCAGTGGTTTGAATCCCCACGATGGGGTGAGCTTCCATTGCTTGGTCTCAGCTCCTGCCAACCTAGCAGTTCAAAAACACATCAAAGTGCAAGTAGATAGTGCTCTGGCAGGAAGGTAAACGGTGTTTCCGTGCGCTGCTCTGGTTCGCCAGAAGCGGCTTAGTCATGCTAGCCACATGACCTGGAAGCTGTACGCCGGTTCCCTCAGCCAATAAAGCGAGATGAGCGCCGCAACCCCAGAGTTGGCCACAACTGGACCTAATGGTCAGGGTTCCCTTTACCTTTACCTTAAATGTTCTGAATGGGAGAGGTAGTGACACACCCCTTCTCCAGCCAAGGGGAGGGGGCTGACATGGAGAGGCTGGAAACAGCTGTTCTGGAAGAGAGTGAGATTTAGGTGAAGGTTGAATGCATCTTAGAGTACAAGATGCCACTTTCTGGAGGTCCGATGTGACCAGTGTCAGTCAGAGGGGCCCAGGAAGGCTCTTTAGCTTAGGCCTCAAGCTCAAGGGACAGGGACTCAAACCTGTTACATTTTCTTTGCATCTGATAAGTTTTGCCATTTGTTTTACACATATTAAATGAAAATGTGATTTACGCTCTCTGTACCTGTCAGGGAGAGCCTGGATCAGGCATAGGCAAACTCTGCCCTCCAGATGTTTTGGGACTACAACTCCCATCATCCCTGACCACTGGTCCCGTTAGCTAGGGATGATGGGAGTTGTAGTCCCAAAACATCTGGAGGGCAGAGTTTGCCTATGCCTGGCCTGGATGTTAGTGAGCTGATGTGAATCTGCTGCCTGGCAGGAGCATACATGCCACTCGCCTCCACCTCTGCCCTTGCTGGTTTGTGTTTGGTTTTTTTAAGCCAAGTAGTGCAAGCAGACCCATCAAAGCCTCCATTGCTCCCTCCTCCAAAGAAAGCCCAACCTTGGCAGCTCTGCCCCCTTGAACATCTCATCACTGCCAGGGATGTGGGAGAAATCTGGTTTGGTTCCCATTTCCAGAAAGAATGAGCAAACCAAAATGCAGTTATCCACTGACGTTTACAGCTCTATGAATTTTGCAATGCAGTCCCCATTCCCCCTCCCCATATACTAGGGAGAAGGTACACATGAAAATGCACATATTAGCAAAAGTAACATGCAACAATACATTATATTAGGAAAAAGTCCCATCATTCAGCCCTGACACTGAGGTCCAGCTCCGAGGGCCTTCTCGGCAGTGGCACCCTCCTTTCAGATGTCAAGGAGACAAATAATTATATAACCTTTAGAAGACACCTAAGGGCAGCCCTGTTCAGGGAGGTTTTTAATGTTTGACATTGTACTGTGTTTTAATTTGTTGGAAGCCACCTAGAGTGACTGGCATAACCCAATCAAATGGGTGGCATATAAATTATTAAATATATAATATAACATTACAGTAGTTATTACTAAGCAGGGCACTTGCACTCACGGGGGATTCCTGTTGAAGTTCAGTGACTGGGCTTTCCTCAGTTACCTGCTCTGTTTAACCTCCATGGAACTGCTAAAGGAGAGGCAACCTCGTCTGGAGGCTCAACATTTATTCCTGAACTGCACAGTTCAAGGAGGCTGCTGCTAACAGAAGGGGAAAGGAGTTCCAAAGAGGGTAAAGGAAGGCAATACACTGACAGCACTTAAACATTTCCCAGACATAAAAGGAGGAAGAGAGGGAGCAATTACTTGCCACATCTAGTACTGCATAAGAGCAAAGCACAGTTTGCAGGGCAGGGCAGGGCAGGAGACTTAGGTTCAATAGTTGGGAGAATTTGCTAACTATCAGCATAGCTCAGTGATGGACTCCACCTGGACTATGGAAGGAAATAATTTGTTGGGTGACAGGTATCTTGCCCTAGGTGCATGGGTTGTTGGGCTGTTTGAACCACTGGTTCCCCCCTCAGTATCATTCCATTAGCCTCCATCTCTCAGCAGCTCACATGTTCACCAATGTGGCCATTACTTTAGCATGTTCTGCAACAGATGTGGGCAAGCATTTGCCATGCCAAAGGTTGCACCCATCATACCTCACCATTGGCTATGCTGGTCAAGGCTGATGGGAGCTGTAGTGCAGCAACCTTTGGAGGGCCCCAAATCCTCCATCCCTGTTCTACAAGCTGGCTTTAGAAAACCATGAGGTAGGGCCACCGGGATTTGGTGGTGCAGTAAAGAATCTTTCTGCCAACTGTGCCAGATGTCATTGGTCTACAGCTTCCATCAACCAAGCCCATAGGGTCATGCCGACTGGGGCTGATGGGAGCTGGAGCCCAAAAACATTTGGAAGGCATTGTGCTGGCCGTCCCCTAGAGCAGACATGTCCAGCTCCCAAGAGACTGCCATCTACTCCCAGTATAAAAAAACTGGCAGTCATTAGAGGGAGGAGGGGCGTGCATGGGTGTGTGGAAGGGGAGGATTGCCCATAGTTGTTGAGCTTTTTGGGGGGGGTATACCATAAATTGCTCACAGAAAACTCTCATGCTAACAAACGCACGCAGTGCTAAAGCCAATTAACAACTCAACAATCGTCGTCAAAATAGCACACAATTGGCGCAAAGGAAAGACAGAGCGAGGGGGTGGGGCGGAAACATTATTGCAGCAGTTTTTTCAATGAGAAGATCTAAAAGCATCCCATGATCAACTGCAATCTCCAGTTGATCCACCGGTTGGACATTGCTGCCCTACAGCAGTCTCAAAGACCCCATTATTTCATCCACACCCTTTCTGTTCTCTCCCAGCCTCAAAAAGCCAGCTTGTCTGTACACCAGGATGAAGTAGCTGCCCAGTGCTTAGATTTAGTGGATGAACAGGATTGGGACCAGGAGTGAAAGGGGTGTGGGAAGTCAGAACTTCCTATTAAAATTATATTTATGAAACTTTTGCCTTAAGACTCTCAATGCAGAATAATGGGATACACACAAAATATCCGTGCATGCTCACCCCAGTGATCAAACACTTCACACCAGGTTGGGAGTTATCAGGCTGAAAGCAGAGTATATTTAGAAGGCAGAAGACGGAGAGAGGATCCAAAAGGTTTGAGAAGCATCATTCTAAACCTGAGATGCCAAATCCTGAAGGGCACTAGTGCCCCCTTGAGGTATAAAAATCATATGACTTTTTGTTGCCAAACTTTTCTTCCTGACTCTCCTGTTTGACCCTAGCAGCAATTCAGACACCACAAGTGGACAGGCAGCACCTGTTTGCTTAGGATCAAGCAGCAGAAACCCCCTATTCCACGCTCCCGCCTCCCCAAATGTTTGCTCCATCCATGAATTTTCCAATGACTTAACTGTGAATCAACAAATTCAGCTGCACCTGTCTCATGGCCCCATATATGGTAGCCACTAGGGCAATGCTCCAGTTCCCAGCGATGCTCTCAGGTTTCACATTCCAGTCAGGGACATGGCTTCTGGCTTGACTGTTTCCACTAGGCAAGAAGAAGCATGGTACATTTTCTGCTGAAAATAGATCCAATTTAGAGAGAGGAGGAGGGAGTCTAGATTTCATGCAACTCCACTCTCAACATGATAAAATGCTAGAGCTCTTTTCCAGAACTTGTCACAACTGTCTTCCCAAATAGCTTTTTGCCACATAGAACCTTATTAACTCAAAGGCTTCAGGGGGCCAACATCATGGTGCCTGCATTTGCAGGAAGATTGCACTGTGGTGCACAAAATTCTGTGCCCGGGTGGTTCACAGAATGTGCCAAAGTCAAATTCTGCAGCCCGAATCAATTATGCAAATCACTCTGTTTGTTTACACTTTTCACAGATTTTATTCAACTTCTACGAATAAAGCATACTTTGTGCCATGACAACTGGAACTCCTGTTCAGCCCCATCCCAGTTTGAGATTCCACTAGTCTTTTGACCAGCCATTTTCAATTTTGTCTCCAGTGGCTTGTGGATTAGAAAGATGCTTAAAAAACACAGAATGCTGAGATTCTCAGGATACTAAATTCCGCATCAGATACCAAATTCCCCATTTGTGCTGTGCAATGAGACACAGGGAGACTTGTATGATAGCCTTGTACCTGCCACAAACAGACACAAGTCCCTGGGAAGATGTTTCAAATATGTCCAAAACAATGGCTTCTCATCACCTGCCCTCATCTTATCATTTGAGATCAAATGAGACAAGAGACGGGTAAGGTGCTGTAGACACTGAGTTATGCTTGTATTAGGGACCAAAAAAACATGTTTGATTTCATGTTGCCTTATCTAGCCCAACTCCATCATTCCCACTTTGAATTGCTCTTCACAGATACAACCCTGAAAGGTTCTGGGACAGACAGCTGGAGGTGTATATTCAAAAGCACTTAGCACCCACAATATACATTCATTGCTCTAGCCATCTTGATCAGAGGACTATACCAACACTTCCTGCACACATATCCTGACAAGTGCATATTAACCCTGTTTGCTAACTTCTCTTCCTTGCCCACACAGGACTCAACTTGAGTTCTGAGTGAAGCTGAAATGTAGCTGGTAACACAAATCCTTTGGCGCAAAAATCACTTGGAGTTCATAAAGCTGCAAAGAAGGTAAAATGAGCAAGAGACAAAGGCTGCTATCCTAATTCCACTTACCTGGGGGGGTAAACTGCATTGAATTCAGTGGGATTTACTTCTTGGTAGACATGGTCAGGATTGTGCTGCAAGTACCTAGCCCTGCTTTGTTCTCCTTTTCACTCCCCCCACCCCCACCTACACTTATCTGAAACTGCAAAGTGCCCATTTTGGGGACACAGGAAGTAGACAACTTCCTATGCTTTAAACACAGTATTGGGGAACCTGTGACTCTCTTGCTGGATCAGGCCAAAGGCCCATCTGGTCCAGCATTCCTGTTCTCACAGTGGCCAACCAGATGCCTAAGGAAGGGCCACAAGCAGCACATGAGCCATTATGGCTAATAGCCATTGATTGCCTTAACCTCCCTCCCTTGTCTAATCCTCTTTTAAAGCTCTCCAAGTTTGTGGCTGCCACTGCTTATTGGGGGAGCATATTCCACAGTTTGGCTATGTGAAGAAGTATTTTCTTTTGTCTGTCCTGAACCTTCCAGCATTCAGCTTCACTGGATATCCGTGAGTTCTAGAGTTAAGAGAAAGGGAGAAAAACTTCTCTCTTTCAGGCTATCAGGATAATGGACATCAACAGATGCTATGAAGGGCACCAAAATGTGTGTGTGTTGTATGTAAATGTGGGTGTCAGCTAAGCATGCTTTGGAGCCTGTTGATTCCTTAGCGTGCTTTGGCACATGTGATCAACTGTGAGTAAATGAGACTGAGGAAGTGGGCTATTGCAAGCTTGCATGGTCTCTCATGAAACCAAATGTTGAGTGCCTCCTCAGTGTGCAGGTGTGAAAGTAAGCCCCGTACACCATAACTGCACATGAGAAGGTGTGCACAAATAAACTTTGTCTGTGTTCCATGTGAGTAGGCAGCAGGCTTTAGTGAAATGAGTGCAATTGCACCAAGAGTATCAGCAGATTGCATACCACAAATGAGCTGACCCCTCATAACAAGCCTAGTCATCAAATACTATCTGTAACTTTCTCAGCAACCCTAAATCCTGGCAATAACTCAGAGCAGGACAGGCTCAATTTATGTAGTATCCTCACTACCCTTGTGTCATTGTTCTCCAGTAATCTTGAATATTAGAAGGAGAAAACAGTCTTCTCTGTCATGCAAGGAATTGGACTTTCACTAAGGCAGATTCAAATGTACAAATAAGAGCTCCCAGACAAATAAGAGCTCCCAGACCACCTTCTGGGGCCTCTCTCCCACCAAGCAATTCAGGAATTCCAGATGAGCATGTAAGTGCATACCTCTGTGGAGAATGTGCACATGTGGCCAGTTCAGATATTATAATGCAAGCATGGAAAAATAAGAATGGGAGCATTACTTGTGGGCCCTTTGTTGCTTTATTCTCATAGCATCCAAAGGATCATAGAAACAGGCAATGCTCTTTTTCCATAAGATGCAGCTTTCCCACTTTGCTGTGGCCAAGTTATTAGTCACCTTGCATGCTCCCTCCCCCAGAAAGAAAGTCATAGCACTGACTGTGTATAGAGAAATGCATGTATATACATGTAAAGAAATTCAGTTGTCTAGAACATCTAGCCTCCCTCATAAGCAGACCAGAAGGTGCCTAAAAGGGAACAATCTAAAAAGATTCAGTTTCACAACAGCAGGGAAATGGAAGAAAAGGATAATGGGAGAGGTATATCATTTCAACATAACTGGAGCTGATTAGCCCAACCGAGAAAATCAGGTCACTTCATTGGACGCTGACCCCAAGTCCTGCAGCTTTATGCTAAAGTAGGTAAGCAGGCTACTGAGGGGTAGAGAGAGATAACATATATAGGCAAAACATAACAAAATCTAAGCAATCCAAATAATGGGGGGAGTTGCACCACCAGCAGCAAAGGGACAGCCATTTGTCTCCAAGTAAACACACACACACAAGCCTTGCGCCACCTGCAGGAGACAGCAGCAAATGCCACTTGTCTAGTCTGGCAGTCAATATGAACTATCAGTATCCACTTCCTTTGCAGACAGGAAGCAGAACAGCTTTGTCCGCATCCCAGCACCTCTGTGGCTTACATCATCAGTGGATTAATGGCTAAACACATTCTGGAATCTGCCACCACCACCAGAGTCCAAGAGGAGAGCCAAGGGCCCCCCTGCCCAAAGGTGACAAAATTATGTGCTCCTCGTCTTGTATCCTAGCTCAGAGATACAGGTCCTGGTGGAATATCTTCACTGGGAGCCACACAGGCACTCGCAGAACCCAGCTGCATTGCAGGGAGTCCTTGGTAGCTGGGAATCTCTTTCCAAAGAAACAACCTGGCCTTCGGCTCTGGCCATGAAACCCATAAATGCCAGGGCTGGGTCTCAGATCTCCTGCAGGAAGTCGACAGGGAAGAGCCCCACCTTGCGGCCAGTGTAGACTTTCACGTACCCATTCAGCTCCTCACCTTTCTGCACCACAATCTATTGCAGGATGAAGGAGGAAAGGGGAACAGGTAAGAATCAAAGCCAGATTGCTATATCACATGCTATTATACTGTTGCCACCTCTCCCAGAGAGAGTGAAAACATCCATGGCTCATTTCTGTAAGTCTGAATACCTTTAAAAGCAGCCACAGAGCAGCATGTAAGGCTTTGCTCTAAGCTAATACAATACACAAACAAACAAACAGGTGTTGTCGTGGGCCTTAGAACCACCCGGGTAAAGGCTTAAGACCCTGGATCTGGAACATCCAGCTAGTGTCAAATTCTGTGCCTGGACTGTTGAGGCCACATAACTCCAGTGCTGGAAATCTTGCACTGACTGTTCATACACTACCAGACCTGGTTCAAGATTTGTGTGTTCCTGTACAACTTGGGTCCAGGATACCTTAAGAAATGCCTGACTCCTTAGCTCCCTCAGATGTCCAGAAAAGTCACTGTTAGTGGTCCCCTAGGGCTCAGATGCACAGCTTGTAAATACCAGGGTCCATGTGTTCAGTCTTGTGGACCCCATTTTGTGGATGAGATTAGATAGGCAATAAAGCTTAACAAATAAGATACAGGTAACATGAAGTTGAAAACTACCTGCTGAACTTCCAGTGCCTCATGAGGACCTTTTGATTTCAGTAGGCATCTTAAACCACTTCTGATTGTACAGTTGGTTTTAAATTTCATGTTACCTCTATTGTATTTATTAAGCTTTATTGTACAGTGTTTAGAGACTATTGTAATTAAGTGGTATATAAATTGACAAAATAATAGAAATCAAAGTCATGTTCAGTTTGGCCCTAGGAGACGCTTGGGCTGGATGTACATTGATCTATAAAATGTTATCAACAATAATGTTATATGACTCACAATGCAGTTTTCCATCGTTGAAGGCTCGCTGCTCTACAGCGTCCTCTGGTGTCACATTTTTATAACACATTTCTAACGTCATAACTGATTAGTGTAGTGTTAAGTGCCTATATAGTGCCTATATAGTGCCTAAGAAATTGGATCTCATGGAAGAGAATGTTCAACACTGGGAAAGCTGTCACAAGAGACACTTAAGGACTCATTTGTGTCTATTTGTCATGTCTGAATGATTCTAACATAGACCACGGGGGCGAGGGTGTGGAGAGACAGAAACGGGCAGAGAAGAGATTCGTTTTTTCCGTTCAGTGTACAGAGCTGGAAAATGCAAAACTGTTTTGAACATCTGGTGTGAAATGGCCTAGGAATTCTGGAAACAAAAGTGTGTAAGGGCTGGTAGGGTTATTTCCTGTTTCTGGATCTGGTTTATGGGTCTAATAATGAGAAAGAGAAACACGGATGGATGTGCCTCTTTCAGATGGAGAGAATGGAGAGAAGGGTAAGATAAGCTACTGACTGTTAGCAGTGCATGGGTTTTAAGACAGCATGGGAAATATCTGTTTTTGGGTGGATGGATCATGAAACTTCAGAATGGCCTCTACAGGTCAGATGATTGAGCCACTATTTTCCTGCCTGCTCCACAACATTTAATCCAAAATTATGCCACAGTCAGTTAGGAACACTCAAGAATTTCATTTGGTCTGCATTTTTTAAAGGTCCATGATTTGCAATTCCTAGATGGATATGCAGATTGGAGCCCAATTATCCTTTGGTTTTCAACACTTCTCTGAATTTTGCAGTAAGGTTCTTGACTCAGGAAATGTACAAAATGAATATAAAAATGCATATTTGACATTAAATAATGTAAATTCCCATGTATGTGTTGTTGTTTTTAATGTAGAAATGCATAGAATGAGCTTATGAATGACCATATGTGAAACTGACTCAGATTGAGTCATCCATCCCTCCTGTAAGAGTGGCAGGCAGCGGGGAGATAGGGTGTTAATTGTGAGAGGATAAGAGTTGCCTCCAAGTTACTTACCTGATCCTTTTTTAGTGTGATCTGCCCAATCTCTTTGTTGCCCACAAAGGACCGCATCACTTTGTGTACCCGTTCTCCTGCACGTACCCGGATAATAAAGTTTGGTGGGAAGTATCCAATTTTATCACCAATCTCTCCAATCTTCTTGCCCTAGAAGAGTGCCGCACATGGGGTTAAGGTGTAAAGAAGTCAAACCACCAGAAAGCCACATTCTTCTGCTTGCCACTAATTAGGACAGTTCAAATGCATTTAAACATTTAAAGCAGCAGTGGTGAAAGGGGCAGGAGGTACAGGGCCCTGCACAAAAGTTCCAGGGTGGTGGAGTCTCCTTCTTTGGAGGTCTTTAAGCAGAGGCTTGACAACCATATGTCAGGAGTGCTCTGATGGTGTTTCCTGCTTGGCAGGGGGTTGGACTCGATGGCCCTTGTGGTCTCTTCCAGCTCTGTGATTCTATGATTCTATGGGTTTGGGAGCCCCTGGCAACATCCATAGTTAAACCAGTTTACATTTACCATGTGAACATGCCCTGACTAGCCCTGAAGCGGTAGATAGAAGCCCATAACTCAGATGTCAAGGGAGCTTGCAAGTCAACATCAAGGGGGGTAGTTCTGAAACCACAACTGAGACAAGCCCCAAATAATGTTTGTGGCCCCACCACTTATTAAAGTTCTTTTAATTTTTTTACATCGGTTCTAAGAGATCAAATACTTTCCCCTCAAATGACCAGATTTGACCCTGAAGCAGAAACACAAGTTATCTTCTGCTTGTTATGTATCTTCCCTGCCCCCCCCCCCATGGCACATCGCCTCAAGGCAGTGAGCTCCCTTTTCTTACCCGCCACCATTCTTCATTGGAGTCGTCAACAATGGCAATTTTGTCCCCCGGGCTGAAAGAGAATGAGTCTGGAGTTAAAATATCGCCACAAATGATGGTAAACCATATGTTCCAATTTGCTCACAGAAATTCTGGAGTCTTGGATAGGTTTATCTGTCCCCCAACCTAGGTACTTGACTAAGACCGGCCCAAACAAACCTCCCCTTTTATTGCTACCACCACTCAGCAAAGCAAGGAAGTCATCAGTGAGCATTGGTAGTTGCCTAGCAACTGCCATATTTATTCTTCTGCACCACACATCACAACAAGACCCAGTAGGTGGCCTTAGTGTGAAGGCATCAGCTGGGATATGTTTTGGGTGGGGCTCTGCTCTCCTCCCTATTTTCGCCCAAATCTGCACATGCGATGTCGTATTTTCATAGCACCCTGTTATGTACTGAGTTGAATACAATCCAAAATGCAGCAGTCTGATTGGTCCTAAAACAATAGGATTCAGAATGCAGCAGTCTGATTGGTCCTAGAACAATGCAGTGGTATGATTGGTCTGCAGAAGCCACCCAATCCAGCTCCAGGTGGAAGTGAATCCACAACCTGATTGGCCTACAGGAGAATCCCGGAATTAGCCAATCACATGCAGCCCATTGTGTAAATAATGTATATAAAGCAGATATTGTGGGGGAACTTCCATTCCTCCTTAGTACTATGAGCTGAATAAAGAGCATGAAATCCACTCTCGACTCCAAGTATATTTCACACCCCATGAGAAGCTGTTCTAAGATGGCTGTCAAGCTGTCAAGTCAAATCCCAGCATTCACCTTCCCATGTGGAATACTGTCATTCACTCAGGATTAGAGGTGCTTGAGGCAGAACCAAGTATGTCACCTTGAGCTCTTTGGAGAAAAAGTGGCATATAAGTGTAATAATATTTTTTTTTAAAGGAAATCCTTCAGTGTGAAGTAAAACCTGCCAATGGATCTTTTGGCTCAGCTCCTCAGTTCTAACTGTTCATTACATTGGCATCCCACCCTCAAGAATCAATGTGTGTTTACTGAGTTGAAGAGCTTTACTTTCCCCCTTTCAGCTGTGATCTTTCAGATGTTTTCCCAGAATGGCAACAGTATATTACTGAGGGGAAACTGAGTTTACATTTTATTATTCCAGTGTCATCACCACCAAACCACTAGCTATAAAATTACTGCTCATTCAACTGGGAAAAGCAAACTTTCCCATCACTGTTGTTCCCTAGCACAAATATTATTTTCAGTGTCAGAAATGGAAACATGAGCTCAGAGACCAAGACGATAAGAATTTTGGAAAAGATTGGGAAATGTTTAATGTATATATTAAAAAGTATTGCTAACACATTGGCAGAATTTTAAGAACACTTGTAATCTTAGAGATACTATAGGAGAAATTAGATGATTTTTAAAAATATAATAATAATGATATGCATTTGGAAAGAAAAATTAAGGAACCAGGGGAGGGGGTGGAGGGAAGTCACAGGTTTTGGGGAATCCTTTAGATTTGAAATTGGTTTTACATACAAGTAAGTGTGTGTGTGTGTGTGTGTGTGTGTGTGTGTGAGAGAGAGAGAGAGAGAGAGAGAGAGAGAGAGAAAACTGTTTTTGATATGGTTTTTAAATTTTTGTATAGTTTGTTAAATTTCAACATTTATAAGCCACCTTTCTTGACCAATGCCACCCAAGTCAGTGAACAAACTACAAATATTTTGTTTGTTTGTTTGTTTTATTAAATTTCTACTCTGTCCTTCCTCCCAAAAGAACCCAGGGTGGCAGAACACAATAACATTATAATTTACCTTTCAACCTTTTAAAAAATACTGGTACATCCCCAACAATGCATTAAAATATAATTCTGCCAGTATAAAAACCATTTCCAGAACCAAAGCAATTAAGCATCAATGCAACAGCAGCATGGCCAAAAATCCCATCAGTTAAAAGACATTGTAGAAGAGGTGCACTTTCAAAGTCCTTTTAAATACTGAAACCGAGGAGGGCCAAGGGTACAACCCTTGAGAGGCACTTCCACAAGGGAAGGAGCCACCACAGGGAAAGCCCTGTGCATAGTAGCTGCTAGTCTGACTGAATTTAAAGGAACTTTCAATGAGTGTGGCCTCCAACACCAGTCTTGAAGCACTGGGTTCAAACCCCCACTCAGCCATGAAGCTCACTGCGTGACCTTGGGCTAATCCCTCCTTCTCTGGCCTAACCTGTGTCACATGGCTGTTGTGAAGATAACATGTGGTCTTCTTGGAAGAAAGGCAGGATATAAAGGTAAACAAATATGTCTAGAGGCAGGTCCTTCAAATAACCTGGCTCCTCCAAGCCATTTAGGTTAGGGCTTTAAAAGTCAAACCCAGTATTATGAATTATGTCTGAAACTGCCCAACTGGTACAGAATGAGCATAGCATGTTTTGACCGTCTAGCTTCCAAGAGTAAGCAAGCAAGTAAGCAGCCACATCCTGCGCCAAGTGAAATGGTTTATAGGTGACAGCCAGGAGTAACCTATAAGATCTAGATTCTGTTGGCATCAGGTTGGCTAAGGATATGAGAAATACAACCCAAACATTTCCATGCTGGGACTTGCCTCTGCAAGACAGTGAATTCAAGATCATCTGAGCTTGGTAAACTCTGACCAACACATACAAATTCCAAACCACTTACTGAAAATCCAGGTCATCCTTCTCCAAAGCTTTGAAGCGATAGAGTGCAATGAAGTAGTGAGACTGCTGGAACCCAGGTTGCTGCTTCTTATTCTGTCCAAGGGAAGAAAAGGAGCCCATCAAGACTTAAGCAGTGGAGTTTAGGAGAGAATCAAACCCAAGGTCTCTTCAAGATTCAAAAAGAATGGCCTATACAAACACTTCCCAAAATCCACCCTGGCCACAGAAGCTGGACAGTTGTGCATTGCAAAAAGAGTGATTTTTGTACCACCTAAAACAATGACTTCAGTGTGCATAAATGCAAATTTAGAAATAGTGACTATAAAGAGCAATAGTGACTATAAAGACCAAAAGTGATTTGTGCGCCTGCTCAGTCTGTTCACCAGGTGCCGCGAATGGTTGATGGGCAACTTCAGTGCTTCTATTCTTTAGTTTTATGGATCTTTATCTTGAAATGAGACTTGGACAGCCCTCCAACAGAGGACACCTTCCAAGAGAAGACTCTCCACTGGCAGTCATTCAAAATAAAGGAATGTGTCCTGTGAAGTAGGACACAGAGCCACCTCCCCAACTGCCAGATCTTCAGTGGTGCACAATAACTGCCCCAGAGAGTTCAAGCAGCTCCTTGCAAGCAGGAAGAACCAGCCCCAGGCAGCCATGTAAACTGCCCTCCTCACAGTGCTAGATACTCTTGTCCCTGTCCATTTTGTAAAAGTATTTCCATAGCAGCCTTCAGTTAAAAAAAACCTCCAGGACAGTTTGCAACAAAAACCACAGGAAAATCAGGAAAAGGCAATGCAATAACAGCAGATATCAGAAGGTGGGGGAGATAAACCAGGGTATTTCTGGCTGTGGAGGAGAAGGCTTGTGGGTGGGTGTGAACGTGCCTCATCTCAGTGCTGCTGGCATCTCACTTCAGGAAGGGCAGACATTACACCCCCACCTCCCAAAGGGGGGAAGGGGGCAGGCAGAGTCAGGTACCTTATCATCAGGGGCATTCTTCTCAGCCTTCTGGGCTTCTGGATTTCCTGGACACAAAAAGAAAAAACCCAGCATTCAGATAGGGGCATAAGTAGGGAGAGGGGGAGATAAAAGAAGAGTGAAACTCAAATTTGTCCACTCCCCAGGCGTCTCTACACTCTCTCCTGGTTGAGTTTTCAGGGCCTAAAAATGAGGAATCTACCGTATTTTTCGCCCTATAGGACGCACCGACTCATAAGGCGCACCTAGTTTTTTTGGGAGGAAATAAAGGGGGGGGGGTTATTTTCCGCCCAGGTGCGGGGCTGGGGCGGGGGAAGCCCGAGCTTCCCCCGACCCCAGCCCCCAAACAGGCAGCTCTCTGCAAGCCGTGGGAGCCCAGCGCTGGCTCCCGCTGCTTGCGGAGAGCTGCGCGAAGCCTGGAGAGCGAAAAGGGTCGGTGCGCACCGCCCCCTCTCGCTCTCCAGGCTTCAGCAAAAGCCTGCATTTGCCCCATAGGACGCACACACATTTCCCCTTCATTTTTGGAGGGGAAAAAGTGCGTCCTATAGGGCCAAAAATACGGTATATAGCGAATCTCTCCCAATCTCCATTGTTGCTTTTACTATGTTTATTACCCTTACGTACAAGATTGCAGCATTTCCTAGTTTAGTTCTCTGTGCATTTTACTCACCCCTGCCTGCCTTTTCATGCTCTCTCTCTCTCTCTCTCTCTCTCTCCCTCCCTCCCTCCCTCCTCTCTACTAGAGACCAGTACAAGGAAGACAGCAACTCTCACCAGTATTACAGGTGCCAAGGTCGGCAGTGGCAGGGCCAGTGGCAGCGCAGGAGTGATGGCAGGGGCAGGAAGCGTCAGGGAGACAGCAGCAGGGCGCTTTGCCCAGTGTCAAAACATCCCGCACCCCCCCTTGACAGGTGCAGCCAACTGCCATAACTGCAACAGCCATTCAGTCAAAGGAGAAGAAGCAGAACATTAGGTCCTGCTTCTTCTTCTTCTTTCCTTTCCTGTTCTTCCTTCAGTGCCGCAAGGCAGCAGCACCAGTCTATCCACTCCTGGGCTAGTAAGGAGAGGGAAATGGTGGCCCTCCGTTAGGGGTAGGCCAATGGGGCAATTTTGGTTTCTCTCACTTTGTCATTTTTCCAGTCTTCAGTTTTCCATATTTCTACGTTAATCGCAATTTATTTATTCTGAAAAGTAATTCATCAGCATTTTAGTGTGAATTTATTCTAACAGACATAATAAAATGCATTTTGAATGTTATCTTCTCTAATACAGTGGTACCTCAGGTTACAGACACTTCAGGTTACATATGCTTCAGGTTACAGACTCTGCTAACCCAGAAATAGTACCTCGGGTTAAGAACTTTGCTTCAGGATGAGAACAGAAATCGTGCTCCGGCGGTGCAGCAGCAGCGGGAGGCCCCATTAGCTAAAGTGGTGCTTCAGGTTAAGAACAGACCTACAGAATGAATTAAGTACGTAACCCGAGGTTACCACTGTATATGCATTTTTTGCACTTTACCCAAATATATGACTATTTTTTTAAACTCATTACTTGGCTAGAGAACTGCCTTGTAAATTTGAAGGACTGTAGATTTCAAAGTTTGGCTGTAATTTGGTTCTCAAATTATCTTGGAGTTTGCATTTACATGTGAACTGGTTCAATTTTTTTGCCCCATCCTTAAGGGAAGGGGAGAGAGAGAGAGAGGAGAGAGAGAGAGAGAGAGAGAGAGAGAGAGAGAGAGAGAGAGAGAGAGAGAGAGGAGAGAGAGAGAGAGAGAGAGGGAGAGAGAGAGAGAGAGAGAGAGAGAGAGAGAGAGAGAGAGAGAGAGAGAGAGCTGTCCCTGCAGCACACCTGTTCCTGTTAGCATTGCCTCGAGGAAGATACAGACAGCAGCCACTTTCTCTGGAGCTTCATGCACACATACACCCACTGGCGGAGGAAGAGGAGTACGGGGGGGGGAGCGCACCACCCCCGGCAGCGCGATCCCAGTGGGGTGCCATCGCGGCTGTCCCCCTGCCAGCGCTGAGCGCCCCACCTGCTGTCCGCGACTCGACTGCATACACCCACCCACCCATGTGCCCAGTCTTCCAGTTCTTCAGAACAACAAATAAACAAACTGTCCATTTATAGTTTTGTTTGAAATGTTATGCATTCTACCCCTAAAGATGTCTGTCAGTGTTTTCCTACTCCAAGAGTGCCCTTGGCCGACCTGCAAAGAGAATCCAGCTTATCCCAGTGTTTATGGCAGTGTCAGAAAGCCCAGGAAATAAAACCTGGCACAAGTTCCAAAAGGGTTTGGAAGAATGCCACCCTCCGTAATAATCACTAGGCAATCTTGTCCCAAATACTCAATATGTCATTCCCTTGGAACCTAAGACTTGTTAAAGATGAGTTCACCAACATTTGAATTGAACATATATTAGGTAAACAACAGCAAGGGCTAACTAAAATGATTAAAATTATGCAGGAAGTTAACCCAACTTCTGCACCAAGACGAGCTGGATATCTCTATCTACATAAATTATGTAAAGCAAACTGGCACACATTTGTTAATTTTGCATCATTCTTTCTGCAGGTAAAGTGGCACTAAAGGAAGGTCCTGAAGTCCAACTCTTCAGAAATCCCAGTAAGACTCCTTCTGGTATGGTGAAGGGGAAGATGCAAAAAGTCCCCAACATATCCATATGGAACTGGGAATGTATACTGTCTGAAATTCTGTAAAGTTCCAGACTTTCTAAAGCTTTCGACTTTCCAGGGCCCAGTCAATGCAGACAATACTAAATTAGATGGCGCAATGGACCAGCACGGTATAAGGCAGCTTCCTATGTTGTTCCTATATCTCAGACCATATATTTTCAAGCCTATTTTTGCACACATAGAGGCTTGGAAGCTTGAGTGTGGGGTGCTGCTTTTAAAATCAAATCCAATATCCTCAATATGCCAAACTATTCAATCTATAATATAATATTATAGATTATGGCTGAATCTAGACACATCAAAAAAGCGTTTCAGGATCCCCTCTCTACACGCAGCACCCCGCCAGGGGTATTGCATACCAAATTTCCAAACAAATGTGGCATCATCAATAGCATCCCCACCAGATCTTGTTCAGACACATATACTGTATTTTTCCATGTATAAGACTAGGTTTTTTTCCTAAAAAATAATGTATAAAATTAGGGGGTGTCTTACACAGAGATATATCTCTCCCCCCCATTTTCTTAAATCTGAGTTCCCCAAAATAGGGGACGTCTTATACATGGGGGAATCTTATAGACAGAAAAAATATGATATATTATTATTAATCTTTATTACGATCCAACGATCCATAATATAGATACAGAATAAAATACAGACTCATGTAGACAACCCCGCAGGGAAGGGAGACTGAAGTGTTATTTGTTTAGTCATGGGTATGTTGATCTTGACGCAGGTGGCGCTGTGGGTTAAAGCCTCAGCGCCTAGGACTTGCCGATCGAAAGGTCGGCGGTTCGAATCCCTGCGGCGGGGTGCGCTCCCGCTGCTCGGTCCCAGCGCCTGCCAACCTAGCAGTTCGAAAGCACCTCCGGGTGCAAGTAGATAAATAGGGACCGCTTACCAGCGGGAAGGTAAACGGCGTTTCCGTGTGCGGCTCTGGCTCGCCAGAGCAGCGATGTCACGCTGGCCACGTGACCCGGAAGTGTCTCCGGACAGCGCTGGCCCCTGGCCTCTTAAGTGAGATGGGCGCACAACCCCAGAGTCTGTCAAGACTGGCCCGTACGGGCAGGGGTACCTTTACCTTTTACCTTTATGTTGATCTTTGATTCGTATGACTACTGAAAGAAACTTTGCCATGGCCACTGATATCGTTGGAAGTCGTCCAGAAGATATTTGATGTAGTAGGCTTCAGACTGACCCGGCCAATTTGCCAATAGTGGTTAAATCAATAGGTCCCTTGCTTGATCGTATTGTACGTAATGCAATAAAATATGCCTCATGCAGTTGAGTATATACGGTACAGTGGTACCTTGGGTCAAGTACTTAATTCGTTCCGGAGGTCTGTTCTTAACCTCAATCTGTTCTTAACCTGAAGCACCACTTTAGCTAATGGGGCCTCCTGCTGCCGCTGCTCGATTTCTGTTCTCATCCTGAAGCAAAGTTCTTAACCCAAGGTATTATTTCTGGGTTAGCGGAGTCTGTAACCTGAAGTGTATGTAACCTGAAGCGTCTGTAACCTGAGGTACCACTGTATATGGAAGAAGGTGTTTCATTAGACACCTGGGCCCTGGAGTCCTATATGGCTCTGTAGGTCCACATTTGTATGTACTGTATGATACAGCCTGGCTCGGTTTCATTCATGGTGATAAATTTCCACAACCCCTTTTTATTATTGTTTATCTGGTCTCTTCTAGAATTGGTCTACATGAGTTCTAGATCTAACAAATAAGCCTTTGGACTGCAGAGTCTTTGAAGAGCAGGGTTTTCCAAGGTCTGGCACTTACCTGCCTCAGGTTGGCCACCCTCGTTTTTAGGGGCCTCTGTTTCCTCCTCCATCATAGCAGCCAATGGCTAGAAAGCAGGATGGGAAATGTATCAGAAGGCATCAGCTTTGTTGCAGATGACTGGAATGAAGCATCCTCACTAACTGAGGCTGCATAAGACTCAGGGTTGGGGCACACAACAGGGAATTCTGGGTTATGTGAAACTAGGCAAGGCCTCAGGAGTTTCTGGCAGATATTTCCAAGACAATGTGCATAGGAGCATGAAGAGGATAAAGAAAGAACCTCAATTTGTGGGTGGTTTATATGGGTCTCCAGAGAAGCATCTGGAGAGACAGGGTTGCCAACTCGCAGCCAACCTCAAGCTGCTATATCCTTAAGTCTTCCAAGGCTGGGAAAAATGGTTAAGTATCATCTTCCCTGCTAAAGAGCTGAAGAAGTCAGATTTACCTACCCCGTCTATTGTCCAAGAACAGAGCTATACTTTACATTAATTAATGCAGTAGGAATGATGTCCCAGTAATTTGTATTTGCACATGCATAATTAAATGTTGACATGCCTGCTGCATTTTGTACTATGTTTTTAATGTAAACGAAATCATGTATTAAATATTATATTTAAGATTTTTATTGTGTATTATGTGTTAGATGCTAGCATTATAAGATATTTTGTATATTTCATAAATTTACTTGTAAAACATATTACTATTACTATTGGCTGCTACTGGCAACAGCAGTTTACGGGCACAACTCCTCTTCCCCATATTGTAGCTCTCTTACCCATGGTCTCACTTTACAACATTGCGCGTTTATCTACCCCACAGAAGCAGCAGCAGCAGATGTGGGCAAGAAAATGTCTACACCCTGGGATCTGATAAACTCTTCCTCAAGGTTATGGTTGGAAATGGGGAGCTAAGCTGCACAGCTGGTATTTTTAGCAGACTCCTGGCAGAATGCTTGAGAAAGAGGGCTGCAGCCTTGCAGCCGGTGGATAAGTTAAATGTATGGCAACACGGAAGGGGAGTGGGGTGAGGAAGAGGTCTGAAATACTGCACGCCACATTAACCCTTTAATTATTTTACTGTAAAAGCATTAACCCTTTAATTAAGAGCTAATTTAGTCCTGATTCCATCAGTCCTATCTGGAGGGCACTTGCCATGGCTGCTATGGTTACGAGACGATGATATGATACCCTTCTGTGTCATGATTGTTTCCCCACACCATCTCCCTTACGTTCTTTTTGTCATCCTGCCCTTTCTTGCGCTCCTTGTTTGCCATGACAACACCTGTCCGCAGCGTCTCAAACACAGGGTCACTTCGGTTTGCTGTGGAGTGAAAAGCAACAGCAACAAAATTAGGCTGCTGTTTGTGGCAATGGAAGCCCACCTTTGGAATGGGTAGAGGCTTGCAGCAGGTTACTTACCACCAGAAAGTTGTTCTGCACCGTATAATGGAGAGCTGTAAGCACGACGGAAACCCGGGGGCTGCAGGACAAAAGAAGAGTGTGACACACAAGGGAAAGGGAGAACCCAGCCTTCTCCAAAACTAAGGAAGGAGGACAACTCTTTCCTAAATACACTGCCAGTAGACCAGCTTATCCTTGGAGAGGCAGGAACATCAATTTTTGGAAATATTTTCACCAGTTGCAGAAAAAGCCTCTGGTGATTCTTTGGGGACTACTGTGGAAGGGGCAAAACAGTTGGCCCAACCTGGGGCCCTCCAGGTATTGTTGGACTACATTCCTGAAGTAAATATTATGAACAGCTTGATTCAATGCAGTTTTCTTTTTCTTAACTTTTAAAAATTGCTTTTCAGATATATACCAACAGAAGAACGAAATACAACTCCCACCCTAGAGGAACAAGAATCTATCTCATGGATTAAATAAATACACTTCTATAATACCGCTAAGATGCTGATGGTCCCACATCAATATAAAATGGTTTTTCTACATTTTCAAAAGCAATTATTGCAATATTCTCTGTCCTTGTAATTGTTTTTTTAATATCATCAAACTCAATACTATACCAGATCCATGCTTCTAATGACAGCATGCAGACACAAATTCTTCCTGTTTTAGCTCGATTTACTCAAGCTGCAAGCACTAAACTGCTCAGGAACACAAGAGTATTTTTAGCATACAAATTCTGTTATGTTCCCTATTAAAGCAATCAAAGAAATTTCTCAGTTCTCAGATTAGCATGTCTCTTTGGGGAAGATTTTATCTCCATGCCAAAACATTTCCCACCCTCCACCTTATGGTGGCCAAAGCAACCTCTGAACTTGGCGGGCCAAGCCTAAGGCACATGGCATAATATCATGTTAAGTGGCAGGAAGCTGGAACTTGGGCAATGGGGCCAGGCAGGGAATACTTACAATCTTGCCAAAGCAGCGCTGGAACTCCACATAGTGTTGGCAGCTGTGGTGGATGTGGGTTTTGCAGTTCTTGCAACGCAGGCCATATTTGTTATTGACTACAGTAGAAAAACAAACAAGCTGTGGGGGGCAATTTGGGCTGTAAGAGCCAACCCCCTGCCAACCGTGCCCCCCACCCTTGCAACTCCTGCAGACCAAATCATGAACTGGGAGCCTGAGGTCCTCCCAGTGTCACTGGACTATAACTACCATTGTCCCTGGCCACACTTTGGCCACGTTGCCTGGGGCTGATGGGAGGTGGAGTCCAGCAACATCTGATGGGTAAAATGTTTTCCCCATCCCTGGAGTAAACGCTCATGTCCTTTAACATGGGCCTGTCCAATCACATGTAATGCCAAGATGGAAGGTGCCATTTGAAGACCACTAACTGGATCATTTCCCCCAATTGGTCTCACCTCAGTATAGAGCCCAGCTTGTGTGTACCCTTTCGGCACTTTGAATCACACTGCATCAAGAGCTGTCAGGGCAGAAATCTTCAGTTCTGTGTGCAACTGCCCCATGTGGTGAGAACTGCAGCTTGGACCATTTTCTTGCCAGTGAAGTAGCCTCAGGCTGGCCCTGCCCCTCCCCCCAGCTGGCTATTGGGCTCTTCCAGGCCAGGCCGGCCTATAAAAAGGGCTCCTGATTGGTCTGAGACCTTGCCTAAGCAGCAATTCCTTTCTGGCTCGGGTACCCGTGGATCATTTCTTGCAGCTTAGCTTTGACACATTCCCTCCTTATCTGTCTTACACATCTGTGTACATGATATTTTTGGAGGGAGGGGGGAGGGGCTGCATTTTAAACCAGTGTTTTCTTCAGCACTTGCATTGGTCTCAAGATTGCCAGTGTCTGCTTTCAAAATACTAGAACTTATAACTGCCTCTGAGCAGGTGCATAAAGGATCTAGCTGGCTTCCTTTATAAAGGAAGCCAGCTAGATACCACTTTTGAAAGGACCAGAAAAGTCTGGAATGGAAGGACATATCAGTGAAACATCAATTGAATTTGTGGCTGGGGGCTGACTTTAAATCCTTTTTCTGGCAACTGGCCAAGAGGCTGATTGGTGTCATATGGGACACCAATTGTGCTGGAAGAAATTATCAATGAGCAAACCCTTTCGCATCTCTTGTGAATATCCCAAGTCCTCACCTCATAAGAGAGAGCTGCATTATTCATTCCCTTTCCAGTCATAGGTATGCATGTCATGATATGAAAGGAGAAGATGACAGATGGATCATGTTGCAAATTCCCCAACCCCCAGTTCTTTCAAAATTGGGAAGGAGCTATGGCTATTAACTTCATTCCCTCCCTCCCTGTTACATTACAGTTCCCTTGAAGCGGCTCCAGGCACTATGTACTCACTACAGCATAATAGGAAAGAGAGATGTGGGCTTTACCTTCTCAACTTTAAAATGGCCACCTTGAATGATGAAAACTCATCTCTGACTCAGTGACATTTTTTTTGGGGGGGAATGCTTGTGTGTGTATCAACTATATATTTTGGAAAGTTGTTCATCCATTCACTATGCACTGCTTAAGATAAAAATAAAGTTAAGGACCCCTGACAGTTAAGTCCAGTCGTGAACGACTCTGGGGTTGTGGCGCTCATCTCGCTTTACTGGCCAAGGGAGCCGACGTTTGTATGCAGACAGATTTTCCAGGTCATGTGGCCAGCATAACTAAGCTGCTTCTGGCAAACCAGAGCAGTGCACGGAAAAGCCGTTGACCTTCCTGCCAGAGCGGTACCTATTTATCTACTTGCACTTTGACGTGCTTTTGAACTGCTAGGTTGGCAGGAGCAGGGGCCGAGCAATGGGAACTCACCCCATCATGGGGATTCAAACCACTGACCTTCCAATCAGCAAGCCCTAGGCTCAGTGGTTTAGACTACAGCGCCACCCGCGTCCCAACTGCTTAAGATAAGGTAGCCAAATTGGACACCATTTTGAATCAAGTCGGTGGACTGAAACTTTCACAATGGCACTATTTTAACACTGCTTTCAAAACTGTACTGGTTTGGGGGTTTCTTAGAATTCCCAAGCTATGTTGGGTATAAGGCTGATAGTTATATATATATGTGAGCCACCATCACATCCAGCATTTAGCCCAGGCTTCCTCAACCTCGGCCCTCCAGATGTTTTAGCCTACAGCTCCCATGATCCCTAGCTAGCAGGACCAGTGGTCAGGGATGATGGGAACTGTAGTCTCAAAACATCTGGAGGGCTGTTTGAGGAAGCCTGATTTAGCCACACAATCCATCCCTTCTCCCATCTGTACCTTCTCTTCATCTTCATGACTCACCATCTCCCTGAAGCACATGCCTTCCCCATTCCCCCCATCCCCCTTCACTCCCTTCTCCTTTACCCATTATGGTTGCTACCATTTTACAGACAGGACTCGTGTGCCTAGGGTGGCCGTGTGTCCTGATTTATAGGGGGCAGTTTATTATTTGGATGCCAGTCCTCTAGGTGTCCTCTTGGACTGACAAGCTGAAGCCTTGAAGTCACCCATCAAGAGTTTGCAGCGCTCACCACTAGGACAAGATGCATTGCATTTCTATTTATAGTAAATCTTTCCAAACTTGCATCTGTGCATATTTATCAAATATGCAAATTAGTGTTCTTTTTGTATGGTGCACAATGTTTGGCAATGCATAACTGCCCATCTTATGTTTGTCTTTAACATGACAGACGGACATTCAGCAGTGAAACTTCCTCCCCCCACAGAGGTGCGGAGAGAGAAAAAGCCATACTTGTCAGACTTCTGCCTGTTATGCCATTGCCAAAGGCCCAAGCACCCTGCCAAGAGAGGGACGAGGCAAGCTTCTGACCACCACCATTCCCCCTGCAGTTCAACCCCCTCAGGTAGGACTCACGGACAATCATGCGGGCACAGACGTCGCAAAACTTGGGTTTTTTGAAGTAATGATCCTTGAATTTGTGAGGTCTGTCGTTAACTGGTTTCTCTGGCTCAGGTGGTGGCTCAGGCTCCTCCTCCTCTTCATCCTCCTCCTCCTCCTCATAGATGTAGTAGATGGGTCCTCCAGAGGGGCTGACCAGCTCCCCATTGGCCTGTGGTTCCTCTGGGGCAGGCTCCTCATTGGGCTTGCGTTGGAAAAGCTGCTTTAGCCGCTGCAGCTGAAGGTCCAGGATGGGGTGGGAGGGCAGGGTGGGGTGGGATGGGGGGTGGTGAACAATCAGCACTTGATAGATGCCAACAGGGAACCTTGGCAACCAGCGCCATTGGCATGCACGCTCCAAACTTGTCCACGAGTAGCTCAAAAATGAGGCAAAGTGATGGCAGGGGGAGACCCACGGCACCCCTTGGGTCTTTGGCAAACACAGGGGAAGAGAACCCTGGATTGCAGGTAATGCAAACAAATGTCCAGTGAACATATAGAAGCGGCATGGTGGCAGCCATACAACTGCATGGAGACTGGACCACAGAGCTCACCCATTTGCACATAGTGGCTTTTCCTTGCACCACCCACAAACTGATGGTCTGCAGTGGCAGAAAACATCCAGTGGCCACATCTCAGGGGGTGGAAGCCACGTCACAGAAACAATTTGCATTGTAGAACTCTCTCCATGCAATGGCATTCTAAGCATGACTAGCAACTAATTAAAGATATTTTCTGTTTTAGTGGATTAATCATCTGCTTTTTAGCGATTAACTGGTTAATAATAATTATTCTAAAAGCAGGTATATAGTTTCAAGTGCTTCACATATACTCATTGCAGCAAACCTTTTCTACAACCTTCTAGGGCAGAGCAGTACCACATTGCATTTTTTGGGGGGTGGGGTGAAGCTTAGAGGCAGCAGTCTGCTTTCTAGGTCTGTGGGCAAAAGGTAGATTTCAAGTTGAACAGGGGTTGGGAGTGCTTGTTGACTCAGTCTAATTTTCTAAACAAACAACACAACAAGAATAACTTCGGGGTAAATATGCACAGGATTACACTATAAGAAATGTGCTTTATTTGGGGGATGTGCTTTAAACATAGTTTAAATGAATTGTGTGTATGCAGCCCAAGTTACTGTAGGTGTATTGACTTCATGGGACTGGCAGAGATGACCGGCAGAATCCGTGACCAGGGGAAAGAGACAGTGGAAGAGGATTGGAAGAAATTTAAAATATATCTAAAAAATTGTTGTAAAGTTGAGGAGTGTTAAGATGTCAAGGGGTAAGAAGCAGAGAATTACAGCTGTAACTAATAAGTTTAAGGAAATTTAATGAAAGGGAATCAAATAGATAATTGACTAGAGGAGTTGCTAAAGAATTGTAAAATAAGGATGCAGCGAAAGGGAGGTATGGGGAAGTCAGGGGAAAGAAGGTGCATGAAAATAAGATTATGAAATTATACATGTTTAAATGTTTTGTATGTTTTGTGTTTTGTTTGTTTTTTATTATGTGTTTGGAAAATGAATAAAAATTATTTTTTTAAAAAAAGTTAATGTAGGTGTGCTCTTTTTAACTTGCTAATAATGCAAATTAAATTTTAAGTCCATGTGCCTATGACAAAAAACTCAAAAGATATCACTGGGCGAAAGATCTCTGCACTGCAGGGGTTGGACTAGATTACCTTCATGGTCCCTTCTGACGCTACGATTCTGTGATTCTAAACCTGCTCTTGGGTGGGTGGGGGGAATAGATATCAGAAGATTTGCTAACTTACAATTTAACATCAAAGAAAAGAAAAAAACCATCTAATCTTTTGATAACCTTCTTCTGTTGCAGAAACATAGCAGAAGCAAGACAGCCTCAAAAAAGTAAAGGGCCCTGCCTTTGCAGCCTTGCTTATTTAAAACGGGCCCATACCAATTAGTCAACAATTTTTTTGGGTCATTAATGTACTGCTTAACACTTGCATTCCTAACTTTAAACAGCCAAACCCACCACTGATGCTTTGTGTGCCTTTCACTTAAGGTGCATTCCCCCCCCCCAATATATATTATTTCAGCCGTCAAGCTGGTATGGTAAGTGCACTAGCCACCCTTTTGTGGCATATAGAATTTTAACGCAGAATCGAAAACTTACAGGAAGCTACCTCTGCCTGTTTAATCTTTACTCGTATTAGGAATGTAGGTCCCATCTCCTGAAGTTCCCTGCCTTGGTTGTGGAAGCCAGCACAGCACCACACGGATTGGCTGGAACAGTGGTGATGTCATCAACCCACTCCACAATCTCCTCCCACTGATGCTGCTTTTATTTTAAGAGGGAGAGATGACACATGCACATTTAATTGAATAAATGTACATAATAACATTTAATGGCAGTAAGTCTGCTGGAAAAATATGGGGAGGGGAGACACAGGCTAAAGAGCCATCGTTCAATTCACTAGCCCAGCAGTTGGCAACTTTTTCCTATAGACCTTACGAATCATAAATTGTCTTGTTGGACAATTTAATAATTTTCTGTACAAGCATATGCATCTCATATTTTAATAATCACAGCATATAGTAGCTTTTCTACTGCAATGGATGTGTGTGTGTGATATTTTAAAAAACATGTTTTCCTTTACCACTGGCATCATTAAAACCAGCACCAATTGTGAAATCATGGGACCTGAACCAGCCTCTTGTTGCCCTGGTCAAAAGAGTCTGAAGCGCCACCCTCCGGTAAAAAACAACAACTCAAGAGCAAGGTCAAGTACAGGCATTTCCAACTGTTCCACAACTTTTCTGTGGAGCTGCTGGACAGATTGTGAGAGGAGTAGTCCTGTGTTAGTCCCTTGTAGCAAAAACAATAAGGGAGTCACCTTACAGGCTAACAAAGCATAAACTTTCATGGACAGAGGCCAATTTCATCAGACACCTTATGTAAAATTTAAAAGAGAAAATTGTAATCTGAGAGCTGAAGGGCAACAAGATGCAAAAGTTAAAGTTAATGATTATTAGAGCTTTAATATATGTTAGCCACAGCTTTAATCTTTTACAGGGGCAGATTGTGAAAATTGCTGGGACACTTGTATTAACACCTATAGTGGGGCAGGAAACTATTTTGCAAGAAACCATTGTAGATACATAGATCCTGGCATTATTCAGCTAATTAACACAATACTGCAATAAAAACAGAGCTCGTGGTGGACCACATTCCTCTGCACAAGCCAGCACATCCATCTCCTTGATTGGCACCTGGGTGTGTGCCACAACCTCTGAATTCCAGTTTTTACACCACCAGTAACCTCATCCCACAGATGTGATAAAGTTCATTTTGACCCTGAGCAGTGCAATTTGTGAAAGGCAGAGGCGGCGAGGGGGGCAAGGGGAAGCGTCACTGACCCAGATGTTGCTTCTGCTGCCAGGGAGGGCAGCCAAGTCAGCTCACAGAGGACTCCTGGGGCATCAGTAAACTGGAAAGCATGCAGTCAGCGCTGCTTGAAATGCAACCCCACTCCTATGGTTACAGACGCTAACATGTCCCAGGGGAGGAGAACCAGCCAATACTCATCTCTCCTGCATTCATTCACATACACCTATTTGTGCACACACAGGGTCTCCTGGGATCTTCACATTTGGCAGTGGAATCAAATGTGGAAATTCTTGCAGAGCTTGGGTTACTGCCGCCAGTTTCAGCCACCACAGAAAGCTAAACACGATAACTGAACCGACTGAACTCTTGAGCTGAGGCTCAGGATCTTTCAAAACATTGTGTCAGAACACAAATAAGTTGCTAGAGGTAGGGGAACAGCCTTGTCTTCTCCTGAAAAGGAATTTGACCTGAATATTCCATGTGAGCGATCAAAAACTCTTAAGGAGTGTGTGTATTAGAGATATGCTCCAAGAGTCAGTTTCCCTCTGCTGTTGCTATCATGTCTCCATCCCATAGGAATTAAAAAGAAAAGACACATTAGTGGTTCCTTCAAAGAGGGAGGAGATCTGCTCAAAGCTGGGGGTGTGTCTGCCTCAGTTCTAATTGCAAGAATTCAATTACTCCCCCTAGAAGTTGCATATTTCCCTGCCAGCTAATTTTCACACACTACCTGGTGCTGGAGAAGTCTGCTCCAGGGAAGCCATGCAGCCTCCCCCTTCACAGAAAACCCAAAGCACTCCTGCATATTCACCATTGCTGGATAGTGCCAGATGCAGCACAGCACAGTGAGTGGCAAAAAAGACTAAGCCGAGAATCTGCAAGCTTCTTGTTCAGATCTCATCTCTGCCATCTCTGAGTCACTAGCAGGGACTGAGGCGAGCCCCCCTTTCAGCCTCAGACCCCTCATCTGCAACTGCCCTTCTTCTATAGAACAGCTTTCCTGTTGAGATACAACCAACATCCATTACCTGAACTTTCCAGAAACAACTGAAGGTATTTTTGTTCCAATGGGCCTCCACAGCTGGATAAAGTCTTTGCCACGTGGTTCTACTTGACTGGGTTTTAGTTTTGTTTTAAATGCATCAGATGTGGGTGTTTTTTGTGGGGATCTAACTTTTTTTACTGTTTTTTAAATGTGCATTGCCTGAAAACTATTGTATAGAAGGTGGTCATATTTAAGGTGATTGATAAATTAACAATGATAAAAAATAATGTCTGTGATAATACTGGTCTGCCTTAAAGGGCTACTATGAGAAATACAGAGAATGTACATGAAACACTTTGAACACTTAAGAAAAGGTGAATCTATGCAATGTTTTGTGTGCACATGTTAAATGCATGCTAAAGAACAGGAAAGACAGGATTATCAGGGATATTTCTAATTTGAGCACACATTTTTAAGCCCCCCCCTCACTTCACTCCACTTTACCCTTGCAATGCCTCTGATTTTCCATGTGTTCCTGTTCTTGCAATTCAGAATAATCTTCTATGCATTTTTTTAAAAAAAATCTTCGGCATATAAATCACATGACAACTCTATAAAGTAGGCTGTGCTTCCCATTTTACAGACATGGAATGGCTGAAAAATAGATGTGTCTAACACACCCCATGACAAGAGTATGAGCATGGTGTGATCTGAAGCCAGGACCTACTACAGTGTTGAAGTTAAACACTTTTATCTACTGCCATGCACTTCCTGCAGACATGCATAACAGCCGCTAGAGACAACCAGCACTGCCAAGTGCTTAATAAGTTGGCTGTCCTGATTACCGTAAATGGGCCTAGCAGCAAGGAAACTAGTAAGCGATCAGGGATGTAATAAACAGTGTTGGATCCTTAGGGCTGCCATACATCACGCGGATTTCAAAGGCGGAATTGGCGTCTGGGGGGAATTTCCGAAAAGTGGCTGCTTTGTGCTGGATCGAAAAACAGCTCAACAATTTGGGGTCTTTTTTAAGTTCAGCAACCAGGGTGTCTTGGTTTTTACTTTTTGAAATATGGCAACCCTAAGATCTTGCTTTCCCCGCCTTTGGAATGAGGCACCACTCAAAATATGGGCAGCAAAAAGCAGAGACAACTTTGAATTTGGAGAAAGGCAGAGAGCTGAAAGTTTAGAGCTGTGAGTTTACTGACTGGGGCTTTGAGAATCTGATGCAGGATCAATGCTTTTGCTGATTGCTTTTATTTGCTTACACTAGGCACTGCTTTTACGTGTGTAAACAAAAATGGATATGAGAACGATTTATGTTTCCAGTACCCTATCCAAGGGAAACTAGAATATCATGCCCTCCCCTGAACGGTGAGTTTAACATTAGTTCTGCAGACTAATTATTGATTGTTGAAGAAATTCCTGCCCCATAAAAGAAACATATTTAATTCTTTTGAGACCCAAGAAAGACATGCTACTAATTTCAATTATCTCCTTGTTTTTCCACAGGCAAGCTTCATTGCTCACAAAGACCCGCACATCTCCATAAAGTATTGGTAGTAGTGGTTTGTTTAAAGTAAAAGTGATGCCACAGAGCAGGAATAGCCAACATGGTGCCCTCCAGATGTTGTTAGCTCTTAGCTCCCATCATTCTCACCACGGGCCATGCTGGCTAGGGCTGATGGGAGTTGGAGTTCAGGAACATTTGAAGGACACCATGTGGCTATTCCTACTGTATAGGAATTTAATCTTAGGCACAGATGTGTTTTACAGGGTTTGTGTACCTCATTTCAGCAGTGTGAAGATGAGAGTATAAATTGGTCATTTGCTAAAAGGATATCAAAGTATGACTCTGGATAAGCCAGCATGGCCTCTTGCTTTCTAATAGTGGCTTCATAGAGTAAAACTTCACAGATGTGTCTGTCTATGCTGATGCACAGCTACACCAATCTGGGGGTCCCCAATCAGGCTGACCCACCGTGGGCCAACATGGGGATCACCTACCCTGCACCTGGTTCTGAATTAGTTCTGCAGCGGGGCTAATATTTCAGGGTAGTTGTTGTTGTTTAAAAAAATTCTTATTAAATATACAAATAGAAGGAAAGAAACTGACAGAGAGCTGGAGGGGTGGGGTCTAGGGGATAGTCCTTCACAAATGACCTCTCTTGCAACCCTGTATAATTGTTTCCTCCACTCAGAGGCATTTATCCTGCAGAGTACTGCTTCAGGGATGAGGCCTGACAGCTCTGGATAGCTCTGGACCATCCAACCCAACTTACAGTGATCCGTGGCTGTCTCAACTCAACTTGCTGATGCTCAAATCCCTCTGAATAGGGCTGGTTTGGTTTGGTACTTGGCTGAATCCAGTACACAGCTCTAGTGTCTCTCTGTGTGTGTGTGTGTGTGTGTGTGTGTGTGTGTGTGTGCGCGCGCGCGCACATGTGTGTATGTGTCTACAAGGAGCTCTGTTTGCACTTCCATCCTAATGTGTCCAAAGGGAAATTCAAATGGGAAGATGTGCAGGTTACCTAAAGCCAGCATAGCTTCCCCTTGTGAGATGCCTTTTAGATACAATACATTTGTTTACTGGCACTTTGTGCAATGCCTAAACTTATCTAGTCTCTGCCAACTCTTCCAAATTTCAGCAAACTGTTCAAAATTCCAGACTTCCACAGAATTACACAGCTTGAATACATTTGTATGCTTCACTGGAACAATACATTCCCTCCAAGGCAGAACTTTGACCTCTGTGCTGCAAAACTCCCAGCATGCCTTGCAGATTTAGACCAGGATCCAAAACAAAAGCACACCAGAAAAGCAATTTCCCCCACCAAAAGGCAGGTTGGGGCTTGAGTTTCTTGAACAGCAACCTTCCATACAGCAGGACAAACCATTATGGATTTCCTAGCTCAAGAAGAACATTGGACTAGATATTGTTCTATCCCATTTGAAATGGTTCTGCTTGTCTTAGAATTGTGATGCTTTTATCTGAAGGGGGCATACGGCTGACAATATGTGACCTCATTGTCACATCTACCAACAGGACGGGTTCAAGATCCTTGTATTAATTTACAAACCCTGGAACAATTTAGGTCCAGGGTCCCATAGGGACCATCCCAACCTGTATATCCATCTCAGTCACTGAACTCATCCATAGGAGTATAGCTGGTTGCCCTCCAAATTGGTGAGGCTCATTTGACATTAAGACAAAACTGAGGTTTTAGTGCCACCAGCCTAGCCCTGTGGAATGCTCTTCCAATAGAAATTCATCAGGTGTTTTCTGTATTGATCATTAAACATTCCTGAAAATTTCTTTGCCATGAGTCCTACGCAGTCAATTAAGTTAATCACTTTCTGTAATGCTTAGTTTGTGATCTGTATCCCCCCCCCCCATGTATGTTTTTTATTGAGTATAAATAATGGTAAACTGCTTTGATATTTTTAGTGAAACTGCAGTCTATATTTTTTTTTTTTACAAACAAACAAATAAACCTGTTTTTCTAATTTTATGTTCCATTGTTGTAACCCGACCTAGGGCTTATGGCGAAGGGCCGGTAATAAATCTAATAAATAAATAAATAGATGGCCTACACGGCCCCTCCAGATTTATGAAGAAGGGGAGGAGTTTGGATTTTATATCCTGCTTTATCACTACCCTAAGGAGTCTCAAAGCAGCTAACATTCTCCTTTCCCTTCCTCCCCCACAACAAACACTCTGTGAGGTGAGTGAGGCTGAGAGACTTCAGAGAAGTGTGACTGGCCCAAGGTCACCCAGCAGCTGCATGTGGAGGACCGGGGAAGCGAACTCGGTTCACCAGATTACGAGTCTACCGCTCTTAACCACTACACCACTCTGATGCACGTAGATAAATAGGTACCATTGCAGCGGGAAGGTAAATGCCGTTTCCGTGCACTCTGGTTTCCGTCATAGTGTTCCGTTATGCCAGAAGCAATTTAATCATGTTGGCACATGACCCGGAAAGCTGTTGGCGGACAAATGCCAGCTCCCTCGGCCTCAAACAGAGAAGAGTGCTGCAACCCCATAGTCGCCTTTGACTGGACTTAACCGTCCAGGGGTCCTTTACTTTTACCTTTTACTAAAAAAAAAAAGGCAGTCAACTTGTTGAAAACATCATGCCAATTGCCCTGGTGTATGAAGAGTGTTTTTTTTTTTTCTGAATGATCATCCAATCTAGACAGGCTGGCTTTTATTTTGTTATTTTAAAGTTTTAAAATTCTGGTTTGTTAGCAACCCATGGGTTATAGATTGATGGCTTTCTGTTCAAGAAAACATGTTGTTCTTAAATCCATGTTAAAAACCCATTCTTTAGTAGCTTCTTTGGACCATGGCAAAAAGATAACTGCTTATATTTAAAGTTGGACAAGCTGGCCCAATGGCAACCATAACCTTCGGGAAAACCATGAGAAGAAAGTGTGCCGTACTCTGTGCTCATAGAAATAAGGCAACGTCAATGGCTCTTCCCAAGACTTACATCTCAGGGTTCCAGACAGGTACATTGGTGGTTTGTTGGGATGGGATGTCCTCAGCCTAAACTGCAAAGGACAGGATATTCCCATCTGATTGGTTGCAGCCACTGTGGCCAAAACAGGCCAGTCAGAAGGTTCTGGCATCGTAGGACATTCTTAAGGAGGACTGAGTCCTTCCAAGAAAGACCCCATGGCTGATTGTGGAGGAATTGGGACACAGAAATGGGAGTCACCCCACCCTTGTCCTCCCAGAGTACAGCCCACAACAGAACTTACCCCTTCCGTCGATTTCCCCCCTTCAGATGTGGGTGATGCAGGTGGCTCAAGAATTTCTTTTTCTGTCATACTGCATGGGGAAGAAAGCAGGTGCAACAATAAAGACGCAAAGACATAACCCAGGCACCTCCACGGTTTGTAGGTGGGAGCCAGAAACCCATGGGACGGGTGGTGCTCACAGCATCAATTTCAGGTGAGTGTGTGTGCGCACACACACTCATTATTCGCAATGTCCCCAAACTCAAACCACACTTGATCAACAATCCTCCATCAAAGTGGGCCGGGGGAGGGGGATTTCCATAACAGGAAACCACAAATACCTAGGATAAGCTTCCAATCTGGTACCCTTCCAATGTTTTTGACAACGATTTCTCCCAAAGCACCTGGAGGGTAACAAGCTGGTGAAGGCTGACCTGGATGTTTTCCAGCATCAGGTGTCTAGCAAATAGGAGCCTTGGGATGGAAAGGGGGAAATTACACCACAGGCATCTTTGCGGGTGAATGGCTGGTAAAGGTAACACAGGTTCTCAGGTTGGCTGGGCTTGAAGCTAACCAGGACTTAGCTCTGGCACATGCAGAGTGCCCCTCCCCCCCCCCACCCCACTAGTATTGCCACTTTTTAACTGATAGGTTAGGAATAGTACAGCATTCTCTACCATCAGTGGGATGTGACAGGTGGAATCTGAAGGGGCTTGATGAGACTATGGATTTATCTAGTTGCATTTTTAAAACTATGAAATAAGAGTTGGCATTCAAATGGGGGCTAGGGAATTATTACCTACACAGGAATTTATATTTTCAAAAGTGAAACGAAACATTCCATGGTATATTTCTGTAGAATAACTCGCAGGAAAAAGGAACAGTTTGAAAAATCTTGATGCCCTTTTCTGACATTTATGAAATTGAATAATTTGATGCCTTCTCTGCTGAAATGAAATAAGGCTGTAATATTTTAGGAGGTGGTATGTGGACACTGAAGTTTAATGATTACAGAAATAAATGAAATCATGTATTACTGTTTATTATATAAAAGTATGCAATTTAATATTTATTAAGAAAAAATGGCGGGGGCGGGCGGGGAACCCTCACCTTTAAAGTTCTTTCATCACAACACAACACATATTCTTTAACCAGAAGCAGAGCTGACTGAGAAGATGCATGCAGTTCTCAGGAACAGCTGAGAGTGATTAAAAAGGGGTTTGGATTTTTGAAAAAAGGTATTTGGAGGAAGGGTGGAATATAAATTTAATATACTTTCTGCTGCTTGACTGATCAGTAGGAAGGTATGTTGTGGTTTATACAAGATTAGGCACTGGGCCAGAAGCAGGCAGTGAACAAAACCCAAGAAAGTATAAACACATTCCCCAAGGCCTCTTGGAGATTATGCATAATTGCTAGGGAATATAATAAATTCAACCAAGAAATTCACATTTCCCCAAGATGTGCAGAGCCTCTTAGACTGCCTTAGGGCAGGGATGGGGGAACCTGGGGCCTCCAAATGGTGTTGAACATTTAGCTCCCATCAGCTCCAGCAAGAACCGTCACTGGTGAGAGATGTTGGAAACTATAGTGTAGCAACACTGGAGGGCTAAAGGTTTCTCATACTAGGAGTAGGGTATGTAGACCCACAACTACCAGTACTCCTGGGGCTCCTGATGAATCCTCTAGTTTTCTTTCTTTTCTTTCTTTACCAACCAAGGCTGGTAAAAAAGTAGGCCATTTCCAATCCCGGGAAATGTAGCTGGGTCAAGATACTGAGAGCATCTTCAAGGTACTGAGAGCTAACTCTTCTCCTACACTTAACAAAAGAACTACAGTTCTCGTGGTTTCTTGAGAGTGAATGATTATTAAACCAGTCAAAATTTATAATAAAATCTCCTCAGAGGGAAACATTAAGGAAACAGTTGCACAATTTTCCACATAGGGATTTATTTGATCTAGTGAGGCAGAAGAGAAATTCACAAAGAGATCACCCCCATGGCTTCTACTGCTCACTACTTTCCCCATGAGGTTATGGGGATAGCTAACCAGAGTCCAACCTAGTTAGAACAAAATCAGGATTTCTAGGAGAAATTCATTCTGAAACCAACTTATACTTAAAAAGACCCCCAGAAATGCATTATTACCTGGTTAATGTTTGAAGAGAGCAGATGGATTGCAGCACTGGAAAAGGTATAAACAAAATACTTCATTTCCATAAACAGGCGCTGGGAAGCCCTGCTTCTTGATCCTGGCTGTATATGGACAGGCTGGGATTACTCAGTGGTGAGGGAAAGACACTCTGAGGTGTTTTTCTTTTATTATTATTACTTTTTCAAATGTTTAAGCCCTGGTGTTGTAAAAGAGGTGCTGGCACTGAGCCCTGACACACATTAAGTGCTGACCAAAAGTACACATACTTCCTCACCTGCCTAAACTGTCTAAAAACCACCAGCCTGCACAGTTCCCCGAAAATTTCCAAAGGAGCTCCTCTTCCTCAGCAGAATAACTGAGCCCCATAAATATCAAACTGGGAAGAAATTATTTGTTGATATGGGCCATTTCCTCCACTCAGCGAACCACCTCCCAAACCTTTATGAGAACCAGGAGTGGCCAACGGCAAGCATGGCCCATGCCTGTCATTAATAGCCACGTCACACTGCCAGGACATCAGCAGAAAAGCATTTGGGCTGTCCAGTGCGTAGCTGCTCCCAAGTGCCTGTGCTCACAAACGGACTCAAAGGTTCTGCAGCAGTCATAGCACCCCTCTGCCTCACATTCCTAGAGGTTTGCTCATGGCCGCCTGGCTGTCTGCTTGGACACTCACGTAAGCTGCACATTTTCTGGGTGGTGCAGACAGGCAGCAGAACACACTGTTGTACAACTCTCAATGTGTAAAGCAGATTCCCAAGGGCAAAAGTTATTTGCATTTAAAACCTACATTTAATCACATCAAGGCAGCTATGAGGACCACAAATAGTCTTCACCTCCCCCCCCCTTTAGTATCAATTTTAATTAAGATATTTTTAGAAAACAGCAGAAAAACTTTTTTTTAAAAAAAAGCATAATGTGCTAATCCCGTTTTCTTTCTCAGAATTGCTTTATAGCAGGTGCCTTAATATTCTTTGCTTTAGACTTTTAGTGGGAATCAACCCCCTGTGAAAGCCGGGCGACCGTGCTGCAAAAATGGAAAAGTACTTTAGGAAGTCTTGATCTTTCATTTCTAAAAGCACAAACTTACAACTTGTAGATCCCAACACATACCCTCTTGCCTGTGGATTATCACAAGGCACAATTATTTCCCCAGAAACGGTCATCTCCCCACCCTCTTCCAGAAAAGGCAATTCGGCCATTTTAAACCTCCACAGACTGAAACATGCATATTCCTCTACCTCTGAAAGCAAGTGGCTTAAAGTGCGTAAAATGAACTGCCTTGTTTGCTTTTTGAGGCATGGGTGGCATCTTTCATGGTTCTAAGTTCTGGGACTGAGACGTTTATGCCTCTGTGAGCCAAGAGCAGATGACAGTGGTGGAGGCTGGAGAGAGAAAAGGCACACTTACCTTCAGGAATAAAGGACACACACCTCCTGCAGGTTAAATCCTTCCAAAAGTATCAGGCAGTCCCCACAAACGCAGCTCTCCCTTCGTCCTGCCCAACATCTCACTTTAGAGATCCATGGGGGATAAAGATTTTCCCCTTCCTGAGTCTTAGCATGTAAAAGTTTGCCGTCCCAGCACCACAAAGAACTTGAGTGACAGGAGAGGGGGAAAGACAGCTGCCATCTATTGGGAGGGCTGACATGGAGAAATTGGACACTGAATAGCAGCTTGAACATGGCTTGTGGGCCAAACTGCCTGAGACAGCAACACAAAAGCTCAGTTGGGAACTGAGGAGGGGAGGGAACTGTTCAGATATTGGCATAGAAATGAGACAGATCCATTGGCCTAGGAGCTTTTGAACAGAAATCACTGCCTGGGATACAGCCTCCAACTGACCTCAATGCTGCAAATAGTGCACCTTGACAGAGTATCTCAGGCCATAACATAGCATCACAGACAGCTAGCCAGGAACACACAATCCCACTGGGCTTCCTAATTTTTCATAGATGCCTTTCTGTACAAACCTATCTTCCTTATGCAAGAGTGAAGACTATCAGTAACACGTAATGAACACGTTTGCTTTCTGTTCTCCATTACCTTTAACACCTGGCAGATTCTGCAGCCATCCTAAGTTGACCATTTTTTCTCAAGTTTTGCATGTAAGGCACCTGACATCAGTGTTGATTCAAGAAAAAGGAAAGCAATGTTCAGAGCAGGATTTCCCTCTCCCCCCCCCCCAATCTAGCTCTGTAAAGGGCAATCCATTCTATTTCATACCAGCCACAGATATTTACTTGCTTTTCGCCAACCAACCCAATAAAGGAAATCAGAGGATCAACATGCTTCATAACTGATGCAGTTTAACTTCTCAAGCCGCAGGCTAGCTCTAACAGACTGCCCTCTCCCTTGGGTTTCACCCATGAAGTCTAGACCAGTGTTTCCCAACCTTGGGCCTCCAGCTGTTTTTGAACTACAATTCCCATCATCCCTGACCACTGGTCTTGCTAGCTAGGGATGATGGGAGTTGTAGTCCAAAAACAGCTGGAGGCCCAAGGTTGGGAAACACTGGTCTAGACAAAGATTACAGAGTACACAGTGCACAGGAAGAACACAGGAAACTGCTTTAAACCCTGTCAGGAGATTTGTCCCTCTAGTCTGGTGGTACTGTCTAATCTGGCTGCAAGCGGCAGTCTCAGGGTGAAGTCTTTCCCAGCACCTGTTAGCCGAGATCCTTTGCTTAAACTGGAAGTGCCAGGGATTAAACCTGGGATCTTCTGCATGCTATGGTGAACAACAAACTGACCACATCTGGCTATCGAGCAGATGAATCATATGCACCTAGAACTTCAGAATTGTATTTCTATGTAAAGTGCCATATACACTGTACGTCTACAGTCCAAGACTAGATAGGTTTGTCTTTTTAAAAGGCCCTTGCCCAGTGAAAGGAACCCACATGTTTTAACCTACCTATTATAGATAATAATTAATTGGGGATGAGGATGATGATAATGATGGTGTGTGTGTGTGTGTGTGTGTGTGTGTGTGTGTGTGTGTGTGTGAAGGCTGAGAAATAGGAGTTTGCTTAGGCATCCCACTGAGATGATGGCAGAGGAAATAGATTCAAATCAATGAACATCTAGATCACAGCTCAGGATCTTAGTCAGTTGGAGAACTGTAAACTGCAGCAGCAATGGGGAGGCAGTGACTGGGAGTTCCAATGGTCAAGGGTTGGGGAAGTGGCACCCCACATAGATCTGTGTCCTTCCACAAGGCTAGAAGAAGAATGAATTGTGAAAAATGAACAGACATGTCATTTCATTACTTTGCATTATTTATATGGGGCTAGATTCAACTGAATAGTTGTACTAGCCCGCTGAAAAGCCCCCACAGCACAGCGGGGCTTTCCCCCTTCCCTCTGCACCCCCCCAAAAAAAACCCTGATGTGAAATGGTTAAGCTAAGGAATATTGCACTGGGAACTGGCATCTTGCAAAGAGCATCACAAATAGAAATAATGGTGTGAATAGAACCAGCATGTCTCTGGTTATAAGGGTGGGTGGGGATTCAATTCACCTGGCCAACTAAGTCAAAATAATCCCTGCCAGGAAGAAGGATGGATCTGCCCCAGGTCTCTGTGTGCTACATTTTCACATGGATGAAGATTATGATTCTAACATCCCAGACTTCATGTCTCTTCCTTATGTAGTTTGTCTAGTTTTAATTTCTAAACTTAAAAGATGTGGAAGATTAATGTTGCCTCGATGTTACAGTCTCCAAATCTGGAAACTCTTACCTCTAAATCCTAGATGTGTGGTAGCTGCTATGGTGAGCCGCAGACATTCAAAAGTATTCTGGTTTAGCATTCCATCACATGTTCCTGGGCTGAACCTGGACACTGAGAAAATACCCTGGGGTCCAAGCTAAGCCTTGATCTCCTCAACCAAAATCACCAAAGTTTTGGCTCCATATCTTGAGTAGGTTTTCCCCTGCCTGATTCCTATTGTAGCACATAAATAGCAACTTGCTTTTCAACTTCTCTTTTGCTAGCTGCAGAAGAGGAAATCTTTTGAGGCTGTTTTCCCGTTTGCAAAAAAACACAAGATTTTGGACTTTAACTCTGCTAAGAGTCTTGAAATGTCTTTTTTTCTTAAAGCCACGTAATTCAAAGATCATACTATTGGTTGAAGGTGGAACTAATTGTTACACTCAATGAAAAGTTGCTACCAAAATCACCCCAGCCTTGTGTTGAGCTCTCCCTGTAAAGTTTAGCCATCCTTAGCCAAGATTTTCCTCCACCCCTATTAGGCAGGCAAAAGTATAAGTTGTATGGCTGTCATGGTGGGGTGCTTCTTCAGCAGCAGACTCATGTGCAGTGAGCACCTAGCTCCCTTCTCCAAATGGGTGGCATTATTTTTATTTAAAAGGACTGTAGAAAGTTGTCTTCATTTTTAGCAGTATTCTTTGCTAAAAATTGGAAGCAAGCCTAAGCATACAGTCAATTCATATTTGGCCATTAAAAGATCTACAACCTAGACAATGTAATGGAATAGTCACATGTGCTTAGGGGAATACACCTTAAGTTAAGCGTGGTTTGGAAGCTTGAGATAATGAGGGAAAGGTGAGAATCTCTTATGGTAAATGCTGGATGCATTTGGATGTTAACCTTAAATCAGAGATGAAGTACTAAGTGGACAAGCATTGGGCTCATACACTCTCACTTCCCTCTCTTCCTCCAGTGAGGGAGAACACTGGAAGCACCTGTTTCCATTTTCAGCTAACTGCAATTGGTCACTGTACCAAACCGGGACTTCATACATTATACTTTTCTTACCTGATGTGTCTTTGTAACAGGTGTCATTTTGTACATTTTTAAAAATTAAATATAAAAGCGCAGTAGCCAGGACCAAAGGGATGAGCTTCACACAGCGTTTCACCTGGTTCTTGAATAGGGATAAAATTGCAGGTGCTTCGCTGCCCTGCTATTCAGGTACCCAAGTGTCAAATACTAGCCATCTGTCCCTGCCTAGATAATTTCCCAACAGCTCTCCACCAACCTCAGGTCCAAGCAACATGCCTGGGTTAACTCTGGTGAAAGACAAAGGGTCTGACCGCTGTGCCATCCAAAAGAGAAAAGAGGCAGGGAGAAAGCAGCTTTAAAGTGACAGACGATTTTTTTTTATATTTAAAAACCAAATAATAATATTATTAATAATAAACCCAGATTAAATAAAATGTACAGTGAACATACCCAGCCAACATCTGTATGTGCAATTAAATACGGCTCCGTACCGCGGCACAACGCTGAACGAAAACAATATACACGTGTTCCGGAGAGGGGTTGAGGGGTGGGACATGTTCTTTCACGCAAAATAAAATAAAAAAAATAAAAATAAAAAACAGAAACCCCCAAAACAAAGCAAAAAAAAATCAATGTCTCTCTCTTCATTCTGTCCATATAAATATCTCCAGAAAGATTCCCCCCCTCCCCCACCAAAAATAAAAAGGGGAGGAGGTGCATGTGGGATAAAAGGAGGAGGATGGTGGGGGAGGGCAGAAGAGGGCAGCCAAGGAGGCCCGAGAGGCCAGTCCAGTGTGCTTGTTGCCCCCTCCCCGCCACCCCTCCGCCTGCCCCTATTGGGAGCTGGCACGCTCCAGCACACGCAGGTCGTAGTTCTTTTTGGCCATGCGCAACTTGAAGCAGCTAAGTGAGTTGTTGAGACGCAGGGAGGCATTCTGCGCTGCCAAAGGGCTGGGGAAGACGGCCACAATGGTGTATAAGGCAGCAAGGTCAGAATGCCTGCCGTTCTCCGTAGTTCCATGGTTGTTGTCGCCTCCTCCTCCTGGACGCCCCTGAGTCTCTTTGAGCCACTGGATTTTGGCACCAGACATGGCAAGTTGAGTGAAGAGCTTGTCGGCCTCTGTACGCGTGATGCCCTCAGGTAGATCAGTCACTTCCAGTACTCGGCCCAACACTGTAGGGGTGGCCATGAGGGAGCAAGGAATAAGAAAGAGAAATAAACACTTTCAGTACCCTTGGCGGCAACAAAAATTGTGGGCAGAAAAGTGAGCGACAGGACCTAGAAGTCTTGGGCCCGGCTGTCATTTTGGCCAGGTCTTATGGATTGGAGTCACAGCTCATTTCGTCAGCCATACAAAACTGGGGTTAGACCCTAATCCCAGTTTTGTATGGGCTCTTTCTGTTGAAATGAAACAGTAATAAAACCTGTTGCTGACTCCTCTAGGATAATAATAATTTATTTATACCCCGCCCATCTGGCTGGGTTTCCCCAGCCACTCTGGGCGGCTTCCAGCAGAATATTAAAATACAATGATCAATCAAATATTAAAAGCTTCCCTAAATGATAAACAAATGAGCATGAGGCAATTGAACAGTTTGTTCCCCTTGTCCAGCAGGGGTGCCAACTTGAATAAAATATTGGGGGAGGGGGCAGGCAAACCCTGCCCCACATAATCGATCACAAGATGCAGCAACATATTCCATTTATACCACACACATTCACCACATGCGTGAGGTGTAGTCAAACTGCACTTACCAGATATATTGCAACCACAGCTTAGATCAAACAAAAGAAAACTGGCAATAATTTTCATAGGTGGCAATATTGTAAGCCAACATTAGAAATCATCTGTACAAAACAGATTGGTGCCAATGTTTCTGGCATTTAAATATGATGTTGTTGTTGGCATATCTGATATCTCCAAGCATACTCCACTTGATTACTACACACCAGAGAATGTTAATACAACAGATCTGTTCAAAGCCCAGCCTGATATAATAAGCACGCTATCCTGGATTGTCCACAATGCTTCTAAAGTGCACCAGGCCATTTTCAGGATTTTTGAGAGTGGATCTGGAGGGGTGCAGTGGGCGACCAAAGTTCAAATTGCTGCTCAGCCATGAAGCTCAGTAGGTGAATCTAGGGAAGTCACTACCTTTCAGTCTACATCTCAACTATTATTGAAATAGTAATAGTTTCAGATCAGTGGTACCTAAGCTTGGCTTTTATCACTTTAGTTGTGGGATCAACCTCCAAAGAATCCTGGGAACTTCCGCTTGGTGAGGCGCTAAGAATTATCCACAACTGTTGTGAGAAGAGCTCAGGGAGGCATCTTCTCCAGCACACCATGGTGCTGGTGGTCTGAATGGTAGGTAAGCAACCCAGATTGGAAGTGACGTTGTGAAGACAGAGCACCGAGGATGCAGAATCCTGGTCCTGTTCAAACATAGCCTACACCAACTGGCACCCTGAAGCAGCCACCTTGCTGAAGCAGTAGTAGGCTTTTCTGTCCTTAGTTCTGGGGGTCCCTGGTCCATAGAAAGAACCACAGGCCACAATCACAATCATTTGTTGGTGCTTTGAGTCTTTGACAGATGGCACTGTCAGTTTCCACAGAACCTTATAAAAGCCAGGGCACATGCTCTTCTACATGCTCATCCCCTCACATACTCTTAATACACCCCAGACTCATTTGTCTCCTTTCTGCGTCCCTGCCCCAGTCCATTTCATATCACTAACTAGTTTCAACATTTTCCTAAGCAATTTTTAATTCAGCCTTTTATCCTCCTGCCCCAGCTCCTACACAAATCCCACACTACATCTCCAAACTCAGGTAAATTGGCTGGGAGCAATCAGGGCCTTGTGGTCCACCTTTTCCCTTTCAACAATCTTGGTAGGGATATAATGAAAACTTTGAAGACCCTTGACTGTTTACAGACTAACTGCCAATCAAGCAAGGAAAACATCTGCCTCTTCCCCCATGGGCTCCCCCACATGGTCTGGGAAACATTGCTCTAAGCAGAAAAGAATTTTCCTCTCCAGTCAGTGCCAAGTTTGCTGCCAGTCATTTTCACAGATTCATGTGCTTGAGGAACTGGGCACTAGAGCCAGCGGTTGTGTCTTGGCAGCAGCTCCAAATCTGCACCCCAAATAAATAACTGCATGACAGTTCCAGTTTCCAGTTAGCAGTAGCAGTGCTGGGTCTTGGCAGGCAAGATTCTTTGCTAATATTAAACAGGCAGAGTAGCAAATATAGCAGACCCACCCCAGGCTATTTTCCACTGGGGGGTGGGCGATGCAGGTGGAGAGGTTTCATGCTCTAAAGAGACTCTTAAAGGAACAGCAGGACATCACCGTGTAGTTTGTTTACAGAGGGGCATTTTCAACACTCCTCCTCATTTACTGGCAAGTGGGTTTTACTTGCCGGCTTAGCTCATCCTGTCCAAATCTAATTGGCAAGCTTTAGCTAAGCTCATATTACCTCTACCTCTCTTTCAAATCAGAACCAGTGACGGCGGTGAAGATCCTGTGGAGGCGGTTGGTGGATGGATGGCGGCGAACAGATTGAGGTTGAACCCTGACAAGACGGAAGTATTGTCCTTTGGGGACAGGAGGTGGGGGGGGGGGGCTCCCTGGTCCTGAGCAGGGTAACCCTGCCCCTGAAAAACCAGATGCGCAGCCTAGGAGTCATTTTGGACTCACAGCTCTCCATGGAGGCACAGGTCAATTCTGTGTCCAGGGTAGCTGTCTACCAGCTCCATCTGGTACGCAGGATGAGACCCTCACAAGAGTAGTGCATGCTCTGGTTATCTCCCACTTGGGCTACTGCAATGCGCTCTACTTAAGTGGGCTTCCTTCTGAGTAGGCATGTAGGGTGTTGTGCAATTAGCAGCAAGTGGGGGCTGGCCCTGCCTCATGCTCCCGGGCTGTATCCTCAACTGGGGGGCATGGCTGGCAGAGGTGACAGGTTTGCCTTGGAGTGGGTCATTTTTTATCAGAGCTGTGAAGTTCAGCCACACACCCTCCCCCTTGATTTATTATTTCTGGAGTGTGGAGTCAATGCTGTTGCCCTTGTTCAGACACCATGGGAATTTGTAAGGGAGGGTGAAGTAGCCACATTTGTGGGTGGCACTCAGCATGTTCGTCTGCTGAATCCTTCCAGGCTGCTGCAAAGAGCTCTGAAAGGGCCTCTCCAGCTCCCAGCTAGGCAAATGGTTTTTTTTTTGTAGGAGTGAGACATGGCAGGACAGGAGAAGCCATTTTCTGGTTCACCTCAGGCAGCAAATGCCTTGAGACGGCCCTAGCTGCTCTCTTGGCACCCATGGCCATCCTTGAAAGAAGTTCTGGCAAAGGTAAGACATGAGTCTTTCTTGCAACTGGAGAAGACGCTCACTTATTACAGTCTGCTAGAACCCTATCCCTTTAACCAACTAGAGACTAGTGGTTGTGAACACCCTGCTAGGAGGAAAAAATAAATGCTTGAGTTCCCCCATATTCCTTGGCTGGATGTGGGCTGGACAGATGGGTAATTCCCATTCAACTGCTTTCCCCAGTTTAGCATTTGCTCCATTACTCTGGCACTGAGCATAAAGACAAATCTAGAGATCTGCTGTGGGCAACACTGATGAGGCCAGTGGTGCATGAATTTTGTCACTTGCCTACATCACTTGTTCCGAGGTCTGTGGATGCAGACTTGAGAGCCTGTTTCTTGCTTCGATTGCCATGCTTCATCCCTGTTTGTCCCTGCAACAGAAGAACAATAGAACTGATAGCATGGGACACTTTCACGCTTGATCATGTGCCACCCTTGGTATTTCAATCTGGCCCATTTCTGTGAAAGACCCCAGTCTGAACTTTAGTTTTCCTATCACAGTAAATAACTTTTAGTTCAGTCTTAGTTTATACAAGTCATACTGCATATTCATACAATGCACTTAAGCGTGTAAAGCCATTCACATGTGTTATCTTGGCCATCCTTGTAATTCTGTACAATGGGCCTATTATTCCCACATGACCAAGACCACCTAGGGCATTCCCACATGACCAAGACCACCTAGCCCACCATGCTGCACCTATATCACATCCACACTATGTTTCTCACAGGAAAGATCAGGTCTGGGGTCAGCATCTTATGATTCTACACAGGCTTTGTCTGGAGATGGAGCTAGACAAAATTCTAAGGATGAGAACCTGGTTGGTTATTCCATCTGCAATACTAAATAGGGAAGGAGGTGGAGATTTTTACAACAGGAATGGGGGCTGTGTATATGGCGTAAGGGGCTCTGAAAGCAGCTGTCCTAATGCAGCAACACACATACAGGACGACAAATAGCAGAAAGACCCCATAAGTACTCCTGCATTTCTTCTACATTCCCAACTTTACTATTATCCACCAGTGACTCAACCCATGTCCATTCTCACCTGGTGTGCTGTATAGCTGGACTGGTTGTGCAACAGAGGTGGGGGGCAGATGGAGAGATTGTATTGCAGTGGCTGGCCCAGCAAGGAATAGCGGCCATCACCTGGGAAGAAACAGGGCCAACAAGAGGTTGAAGAGGGCAGTTGCACCTAATGTTCAAGAAGAAGCATCTTGAGCAGTCATTTGTTTTCTTTGCTGTTGGAGGATCCTCACTTTCCCACACATACAGGGTTGAATCATTTCCAGCTTAACATCATGACAAAGACATTCCAAAACCTGTAAATTGCCAGTGTTCTTGGCTTGGTAATAGAGGTGGAAGGCTTCCCTCTGGACAAAGATTTGACATGGAAGCATTTGAATTGCATCCAACTCGAGTCTCCAGAGACTGAAAGGTTGTGGTGGTTATTTTGCAGCATGGACTTTAATAAGGAACTGCTCATTTTATAGCTCCTTAGGTGTCTCCTGTGAAGGTTGGTGTTTATGCCCTGCAGTGAAGCAGGCAGAAATTAGAAATGCAAAGGAACTGTAACTACCCACAAAGCATCTTGCTGGCCATTATGACATCAAACAAGAAGTTCCTTCCTTTGTGAGTCTCGAAAGCTAGGCTTCAAGCACACACTGCATATATTTATTGATGCAAAGGTTGCTGCAGCTTAATCATGGAGTTTTTCTCTATTGTAACTAAAAATATTTAAGTTCTTTAGCTATAACAAAGACTCCCCAGAGTTGTCCTTACCTTGTGCTGGGCCCACAGGCCGGGGGAACTGTGTAAGGACTGGGAGGGGGCTGAGTCCGGTGCAAACGCTGTTGAGGCTAGTGACAGGTGAAGGTGTAGGTGACTGTGTGGGGGATGTGATGGGACTGTTCAGCTGGGTGCTGTTGGCCTGGAGGAAAGAAAAAAATCGAAAGCAAGGTGGGGTGGGTGCCATCAACTGCATTCAACCTAACCATTTCCCCCTCTTCCATCAGATCCATCCCTATCCTCTACCTGAGCGCTGGTGTCTGGGTTGTAGATGTCTCCAGGCTTCTGCCCTCGCTGGTCCAAACTGTAGTACTTGCAGTGGTTCCATTGCACCATTGAAGGGTTCTGGGGAGGCTGAGGGGCATTGGGCACATTGAGCTGCATAACCACAACACCAGGTCCTGCGGGAGACACCCCTACAGAGGAAGCCAGGAGTGGGGAAACCATCATCATATGCATAAGAACACTATGTGAAATGTCAATCCTGCTTTCCTTCCCTTTCTACCCTCCCACACCAATAGGAGCTCTGTGAGCCTCATAGTTACTGCTACTGCAGTTACAGTGCCATCAGCGTAAGTGGCTCTTTACAGAATTAGATAAGCAAAGGCAGGTTGCCTGCCCTAATGAGCTTACAATCTAAGTAGAAGAGAGAAGAGAGGGGTGAAATTGAGCAAGTGCAGCATAGCGTGCTTAAACTTTGATACAGAATCTTCCAATTCACAACTGAAGGAGGAAGAAAACTTCTCTGAATTATAAGAACAAACCTTGGCTACAGCTCATAGTTAAGAGAGGAGAGAACTTAACAACAAGCTCTCTCTTAACAACAACAACAACAACAACAGCGAACTAAATCAAACCCTGGCTTAGTTCAGTGATGGGGGGGAAAAGACAGGGGAGGAGCAAAAAAGTGGCTGAGAGCCCCTCTCCAGGAGTCAACACAGACCCAGTAAGCCATAGTTGGGCTTACCATGACGTGCAAACACGGCTATCAGGGAAAATTAGCTCTGGTGTTGGAAAGCTAGAACACAGCTCAGTGGAAAATGTGCAAGCTTCTGCTCCAGTGATGTTATTAGCAATAGTTAAGAAGAGCCTGCAGCAGCCATAAGCACAACTCGTCTTCCTTTACAGAAGAGGCAAATGACTGATCTCAGGATACAGGATGGAGAAACAGAGCCATAAAACAAGATGTCCATTATACCTGGGCCAACTCAACAGATTCTAAGGTCACTGTGGTTGCTCCAAGTGGGAAATAATTCATTGAGAAGCAAGGCATGTGGGCATTGGTGACCCTCCCAACTCCAGTTTTTCCAATTCAGCCCCTTTCCCCAGGCTCCACTAGGCTGACTGATCAGTTTCCAGACCAAGATTAAAACTTTATAATCCTACAAGTGCCTGGAGGCAGGGCTCAAGGGAATTCCCATGTCAAATTTTACTCTGGTGATGAAGTGGCATTCCCATTGCTCCCATGGGCAGCAGTCTAGCTTAGCAGGTGGAGGGCTGGCCACATGGCACACAAAACTCTCTTTCTTCCAACACTTTGCTGCCACTTCCTGCTTCCTAGCCACCTGTCACCTGAGATGGCTCACTCTGCCCAACAGCAGAGCTAGCTCGGAATATAACTAAAAAAAAATTAAGGACTTCTTCATTTCCAGGTTTGGAATAGACAGCTGGGCACCCAAGGAGAAGATGCTATTTGTGGTAGCCATTATTCTTATCATAGCTATGAACAAATGTATATGAATACTGTACACTGCTAAGTCATAAGTGGTGGTGGTGGTGGAGGAGGATGAAGATGGTGGAGGATGAAGGCTTCATGTCATTTCACATGAATGCACTTACTACAGAAAAGCTCTAAATAAACGAATAGGAGTTTGGGGTGTTAATTAGGCAGCCCCAATTTTTTTCACAGGCATTTCACTCTTTTCTTGGACTGCCCTGTTGAACATCTCCATTTGATCTGCCTCGCTCCTTCCCCTGCTTCCCACAATATCAGGGGGAAACGAAAATATTTTACCAGCTGAAAAATTTAGGAAAGGTCTGAACTTTTACCACATTTTCAACTAAAGAAATGAGGTCCAAGATATATTTATGTACATCTTCCTTATATTTTCCAGTGGGTGCCGAGCAGGCGACACCATATCTAAATTTGAGCCCCATGGTCTGTGAAGGATGTTTGACAGAGGCAGGGGGAGCCTGAATAGGACTGGCAGGAGATACATGACAGACCGGCTTTGAAAAATGATGGGCGTTTTTCACAGTGACCACTAGATCAATACTGTACCAAACACTGGAAGTTGGGAGTTTGAAATCAAGTGTTCTCTTGATCTCATGATGCTCGAGTCCAGTCTTTTAACAATCTTAAACCAGATCACTGAGATCTGGTGATGGTTGGTAAACTCACAGCATTCTGGTTTCAGTGTTTTCTGCAACTTTGCACATAGTGTGTGTGGGGGGGGATTTTTTTGGGGGGGGGGTCACATTCTGCTAGGCTAAGTAATAGAGTAAACCGCCTTACCTGAATACTGCTGCTGCATCTGTGGTGGGCTGCAGGGCGAAGGAGATTGCGGCATCTGATACTGCTCTGCCCCAGGAGGCTGCAGGAAACCAACCGAAGGGCTGGGAAGGAAATAGCAAGATCTGATGAAGTAGCAGAAGCAACAGGACGGAGACAACAGCTGTGCTTCCCTTGAGAGACAACGAAGCCCAACTGCACTGAGTAATTTCCCGCATCATTCATCAGTTTAATGCTAATTGCTGTGATTCCTGCTCCGATCATCTTTCAATTAAGGGGAATGCTTATTCAGTACTTCAGGGGGTAGGGATGCCACACGCATTCTCATCCTCTTATTCTCGCTCATACACAAGGAAGCTTCCCCACCCCCACTCCCCTTCTCTAGCTAGTTGTTTCTCCATCTTGAAAAGAATCAGAGTTGGAAGAGACCCTGAGGATCATGTAGCCCATCCCTGGGACTATTCCAACCCAAAGGGATGCAGGTGGGGCTGTGGTCTGAACAGCTAAGTCTCTTGGGCTTGCTTTTGTGCAGGAAAGCACTGCCTGCACCAGTGTCAATAACCTCCACCATTTGCCAAGACCACATCTCTAACCGCCGCAGCAGGGGAGATGGAGCAGAGTTGCATAGAAACCAGCTGGGCTTCCAAAAGAGGGACAGAGGACTCGGCTTTGCTAGCCTGGAGAAGCAGAGCACTCTGTCCCCAATCTGCCAGGCCAACTGGCTTCCACACTCTCCATGCAGGAAGTGGCTTCATTCCACCTCTGGTTGGCATGGAAGCCAAATCAGGTTGATCAAAGCAGAGTGCTCTTTCCCTGCTTCACTGGTTCCATCGCTTGCCTTTATGGAATTCCTGGTCATCAATAGTAGATTGATTTTTGTCCTCTCTGAGAGAGAGGTATACTTATATAAAATTAGAAAGGGCAGCCAGAGAGGCCTGTAGACCATACATGAAAAGGGTATTGGCTCTTACAACTCCCTTCAATCATCATCTAACTTCGTGCAAGTAGGCAGATCTTTCCTTAAGAATGATTGTCAGCTTGAGAGAACATCACATATTGTTCTTTCAGCAGGGACAAAAATGCCAGTAACTCCTATTTCTCATTTCTGTTTCCTAGAGCAGAAACTGGGAAAGCCAAACTGTGACCCCTATTAGCAATTCATTGGGGTTGTCATGGATATGAGATGGCGATGGGGAAGCCAGTTATGGATCTGGACAGCAACCCTGTCGATCTCTTGGAAGAGGTTACTTCACACTGGATGCCCAACTTCGCTGACTGCTTTTGTTGCTGCACATTTTTATTGTGCTTTTATTGTTGCTTTGTACTACATTTTTAAACTACTGTGATTATTATAATCTTAACAGAAAGGTGATACACACACCCACAGACCTATTCTGGTTCCCTTTTACCTATTTTCTTACATTTCTATGCCTACCAACTTTGCCAATGAACCCTCAAGGCAGCGTAAAATAAAAAGCAAACCCTAAGGAAATATCCCATCAGCGCAAGCATTTCTGCTTTCCCAACAAAATGGTGTCACCTTTTCTCCCCATGTGCACTGCTCTGGGGATTCTCCTAGCCCTCCATAATAGATTTGGGGGGGGGAGTGCTGGGGGGCATGGGAAAAAGAGATGGGGAAGTCCCACTGCACTGGCAGGAGTCCTTGCTCTGGCTTCCACTAGCAGAACAGGTTAGTTGCATGCTGTCCAAGGAACTCAAATAATTCCTCCTTCCTTCCACCAAAAGCCTGGGATGACCAAGATAAGTTTTGGTTCTGAAAACCCATCAAGGAAGGAACCCTGCAGACCTATTGAAAAGGGGAGTTCCAAAGAGAACTATGAAGGCTCTGCTCCTGGTAGTCACACCTGCCAAAGAAGGGACACTATACAGGGCTTTGGCTCAAGCTCTTACCTGGTGCCATTCTGCTGGGCTGGCGGGATAACACTGTAATAAACTGGCATCCCCCCTGCTTGTAGTCCTCCTTGTACAGACTGGTTTGCTGGCATCAGCACAGGCTGCTGAAAGGGCTGTTGGACCACGCCCTGAGACTCATTAGCCACTGGAACCTGCTGGCGGGGGCAGAGGGAGAGTAAAGGGAGAGAACCTATTAAACAGGGGGAAAGACAACAACATACAGTAGTTTAAGGCAGTGTTTCCCAACCTTGTGCCTCCAGCTGTTTTTGGACTACAATTCCCATCATCCCTTGCCACTGGTCTTGCTAGTCAGGGATGATGGGAGTTGTAGTTCAAAAACAGCTGGAGGCACAAGGTTGGGAAACACTGGTTTAAGGGGCACTGAATGCAGAAAACAACAGTGGAGGAACAATGGGACACCTCCTCCAAGATCTGGTCTTTAGATGAAAAGTAAGTGCCTAGGTCTCCTGCTCTTTGCTTCCAACACTTTGTGAACTCCAGGGCTTTGCTTTCACTTCACTTCTATTTCACTTCATTTATTTTATTTGACCAGACCTTATCTTAGCCCAGGACAAAAGCCGGAATACAAGGTGCATATGGTAGTAACTGAAAAATGAAAACTAAACATATGTCTCTGACTTGTCGTCCTTGTTGCCTAGTAAGATACAAATGAATCCCAGCAATTGTTATATCTTGCCAAGGTACACCTAATACAGGAATGGCAGTGAAAAGTTGATGTAATTTGAACTGCTGAAACACACTCACTAGATAGCTACTTACTTTAAAATAGGCTGTTGTGCTAAAACACTTTTGCACTGCATGGAACACATGATCAAATAAGGCAGGAGTGGTGAACCTGTGGCCGTCCAGATGTTGTCTCACTCCAACTCCCATCAGGGACAGTGGAATCTGGAGCCCAGCAACACCTGGAGGCTGACCTCTGAGAGAAAGCTTCTTTTGCATCTTTTATGCGGTTCAAACAAACAAATGAATTGAACCATCGCTGCATTTAGAATTTCTGGTCATGTAATAAGGATTTTTAGAATTCCCATTCTACTGTAGATTCTAGATAAGCCTTTAGCACTTTTGCAGATAAAAGGCAGAGTTCCTAGGGACATTGATGAAATTTGCACAATTCTTCCCTCACAGCAAGTGGACTCAAAAAAAGGCATTCCAAGTTGAAAAGTGTATGGTTGTTTTCTAGGTACACCCCAGCTGGGTACTTCATCCACAACCCAGAAAACTGCATAACTGACGTCAAGGAGCCCTTAGGGCTTTATACATCTCAAGCCCTCTCCCCTGCCCAATAAAATTAGGCAAGGTCAATTGCTGAGGTGTTTGTAATATGGTGGTTTGTAATGTGGGTCAAAAGCACAGACCTTTCAATGTGTGCTATGTAGGCTTCAGGAATGAGCCCTGTAAGTTTTCCCACATTCGGTGCAACTCGTACCATACTGTTACTACTAATCACCTTGTGGCTTTGAAAAGGCTTCCCAGAATAGGCATGGCACTGGGGCTTCCAGGGGAAAAAGGGTGTCATGGAATACAAAACACTCATTTATGCAGGCCTTTGAAAATGGACTTAGGGAGTTCAACTGTCTCAATTAGGTTGTCACAGTTTACTTTCAACATCAGCAGCAACCTCGGGTTGCTAGCTGCCGTTTTTGGATCTGTAAAACAGTTCCGATCTGTTTCTAGGTTGCTGTTGACCTGTTATGATTAACAGAGGCTGTTGCCAAAACAGCAATCCTGCATCAAGTCTCCCCCTATTTAATGTGCAGCAAAACATGCCTATCCCCTGATGTCATTAAGTTACACATTTCTTCATTCCATCTCACATTATGGGCCTACAATGGCAGCGGATGCACAACACAGAGATGCCGGATGAACCCAGAAACATAGCAAGCTGCTTTATGCTGAGTCCGACCATCTATCCACCTGGCTCAACAATGTTGACATTGACTGGCAGCAGCTCTCTGGGCTCAAGAGAGTGGGCATTTGCAGCCCTTACAGGAGATACTGGGGATTGAACCTGGGACTTATTGTAGGCAGAACCACGGCTCTACAATAAAAGAGGGGGAAATGCAAAAACTAGAGATGGTGCTGCCAAGATCAGTCCTTCCGTAAGTCACATACCTTGATTTGCACCTATGCCTTTGAAGAGCATGGGACAGCTTTCTAAACTATCACAGGGATCAAAAGATTGCATGAATTCACTTCTGACTTACCAAATTTCCACTTCCAAATTCCCTTACCCTCACCATATTTCTTCTTTCTTTTATTGCCACTCACTTGATATGAAGGCAGTGAAGTGTACTGGGTCATCAGGCCTTGCATCTGACTGCCCATATTTCCTCGCTGGTTGCTAAGGAGGCTCTGGCTCTGAGACTGCTGCACACCCATCATGCTTTGCATCTGGCCACCCATGTTGCTGCGCTGGTTGCTGAGGAGGCTCTGGCCCTGTGACTGTTGCATTCCTATCATACCTTGGTACGTCTGCTGCTGGCTGGACATGATTGGCTGTAAACCTGCATCGGAGCAAGAGGCTGAAGGTTAATACTTTATACCAGTGGGATCTGCCTGTCTCCTCCAGCATTACGTGGTCACTAAAGCATGCTCAGTCCTCATTGGCCTGTTTTTTGTTTTTTAAGGAAGGGAGCTGTCCCCTCGGTTTCCCCCCTAAATATTTTTCCTACTTCTTCAAACTTGGCAATCGCCTCCTCCTTTGCATCTCAGTGGTCTCACTTTGGTTAAACAGCCATCATATTTAGGCACTTTAGGTGGCCAACAGTATATATGACTGGTGCTCCAGGAGGACCCCTTCATTACCCTTCATATGCATCTCTTGTGTATGCACATGCATGCAGGTGGTGCTGTGGTCCAAACCACCAAGCCTCTTGAGCTTGCCGATCAGAAGGTCGGCAGTTCAAATCCACGCGACGGTGTGAGTTCCCATTGCTCTATCCCAGCTTCTGCCCACCTATCAGTTTGAAAGTATACCAGTGCAAGTAGATAAATAGGTACTGCTGTGGCGGTAAGGTAAACAATGTTTCCATATGCTCTGGCACTTGTCATGGTCCTCCGTGTGCCAGTAGCAGTTTAGTCATGCTGGCCACATGGCCTGGAAATCTGTCTGTGACAAACCTCATAGTCACAGTCAGTCACTTAACCATCCAGGGGTCATTTACTTCTACATTATTATTATTATTATTATTATTATTATGCTACCCTTCATTCGAAGATCACAGACGTATGTCATTCACATCTTCCTTGTAGACCAGAGATTCAAATCTTAGAAATCTTTAAATGAACGCTTCCTGACAATCAACTCAAGCGTTAGTTGATTAATTCACCAAGGGTTACAGCCCTTCTGTGCACATATGTTTTAGATCAATTATCAGACCCAAACAATCAAATGTATGTAAAATCGAAGGACAGTAATAGCCTCAACTACCTATAACCCAAGGGGACATAGGCCTTACAGCCAGCTACATTCACGCTTGCAAAGATTTTTAATATGCAATGACCTGAGCTCTATAAATAGGCTAACTCCCCCTTGGCTCCAAGAAAGGGCAAGCTGGCTTGGATCTCCCTCACAGCACTAGAGCACTGATCTCCCGCCGCTGCCGCCCCCACTTGTTCCTTCTTGGATGCTGCACGTGCCGCCCCCTTACCAGGTTGCTGCGACTGCTGAGGCAGCTGTTGGCTGCGCTGGGGGCTGTAGGCCACCGGGTGAGAGAGAGGTCGGTATTGCTGGCTAGAGTTTGGGTACTGCCCGGGTGGGTAGTAAGAAACCTGAATCTGTCAGGAGGGGGAAAAAGCAGTCAGTAAATAAGACAAAGGACATAACTGTAGCAGAGCTCTGGGCTTCTGACTGACAAGCCGCTCAAGAGGACACCAGTTGCAGCAAAAGGTTAGCCTCAAGGGGACATCAGCAGGAGACACACGGTCACAAGCACGTGAAGTTCAGACAGACACACAGGAGTAGCCACAAGGAACCAAGGATCCTTGGAGAACCCTCAAAAGAGAAAGCATACAAGCATTTGCAGAATGACAGCCTCTTGCTACACCCCTCAAAACAACAACAGCAGCAGCAACAACAACAACAAAAAAAACCCCAACCCTCTCACACTTTCTGGGCTTTTCTAACTCAACTGAATACACAGATAGAGAAAAGAAAACATGGCTTTGACCAACAGAACAAGCAGTCTCTGGAAATTCAATTATTTCATAGTTAGGCAGCATCCAACTTCCAGCTTTCATAGTTGGGTAACACCTGTGCAGCTTTGTAGGTGGAGATGGAGTGGAGCGAGTAGGTTCTGCAAGAGCACCACAGGCAATATTTGCAAATGAGGCTGAAAACTCTGCCCAATATTCTGTCCATTTGCATTTCTTACAACAGAAAGTGTTGATCTGATGTTTCCTATTCTAATCCTATTTCCCTCTTCTAATTAATTCTAGAGGGTTCTGGAAGCTTCTCTGTGTGAAAGAAACAAGCAGAAGGTTCATGATGTTTGGGTTATTACTTCAGAGAAGCTGAGTACAGCTGACTTAAACTGGTTCTGTTATCTCTTCTGTCAGGGTCATGCTGACTATAATAATAGGCCAGAAAGAGCCTTGGTTTCACTTTCTCTTTCTATCTCTCTTCTTTCTGGTGTGGTATTCTGCATACAGTGTTAAGGTTTAGTCGTATTATAACTTATTGTAAGTTTAAGTTAAGTCTGCTGCAACTGGATTTCTCATGGACAGTGCCAATCTTGAATGTATTGGATTTGTGACCGTTTTGCTCATTTGCCTTCAGTAGCAATAAAGCTCTGCTGGATGAAATATAATTGCCTCTGGTCTATTTTTTGGGAATCCTGCAACGTGTTTAAGTTTTTACTCTACACTGGAGTTCTGCTCTGGATCATTATTGAGTAGAATTCCATGACATATACCCCTCAAAGCCTAAGCTAGCTAACTTGACCCAATGCTTAGATACCCTTAATGCTCTGCCCAGCTCAGGCCTACTTGGAATGGTTTTCTGCACCCCTTTTAGCAACTCCTCCTCATCATCATTTCATGTTCACTAAGAATCTCTTTCACACATGCACACACTGTCACTTACTTGCTGCGGGGGCTGCATATAGCTCTGGGGCTGCAGAACCTGCTGGGCTGGGGCGTTGTGTCCCGATGCAGAGTAGGTGGAGGCTGTGATCGGCTGCCCAGGAGAAGCCATGATGAATCCCGTCTGCTGAGGATGCTGAGACATGATTGGCGGCTGGAACATGGATGAGGACGGATCTGGTGCTTCTGTGGAACCCTGGCGGCTGAGGCTGATCTGCCCAAAATGGTTGCTGAGCTCATCAGCCTGTAGCCAGAGGACAAGAGAAGGAAGCACTGAGTAACTGTGACCTCAAGTTGTTCGCATCAGCAGGTACATGGAACCACAACAGCCCTCCCTCTCCTGAATTGAAAACAGGATCAAGCAATTAGCACAGTGCCCAGGAAAGGTGTTCTTAGACAGTGTGAATATCAAGAAAAACAACAATGAAAGTGACTATTTGACTTAAAGGCAGATGTGCCAAAGAAACAGCACTTGAAGAATTAGGCAGAAACTCGAGAAGGGTGGGGGAAGAGATTACCCAATGATCCCTCATACCACTTTAGTGCCTCAATGCTTTGTCCCTTCACGACATAGGCCAATGCAAGTGACATAACATTCTGGATAAGTCACTCTACGTAGGCAAATCCCCTTCTCTTTGACTTCTCATACTCGGACACAATCAAGAACTGCAACCTAACACCTTGTGTAAAATAAACAGGCCAAAATCGGCCTAATTCCTATATCAGTGGGAATGGAGAAGGGGGCTAAGACAGGGCTGGATTAACCAAAGATGCCAACAAGTAATTTCCCTATACTACGGTTGCCATATGTCTGGGTTTTTCTGGACACGTCCTCTTTTTCAGCATTATAATCTCCATCCAGGAGATCTTCGTTGCGCTCTCTCTCTCTCTCTCTCTCTCTGTGTGTGTGTGTGTGTGTGTGTGAGAGAGAGAGAGAGAGAGAGAGAGAGAGAGAGAGAGAGAGAGAGAGTGTTTCCCTCCTCTCCTTTCTTGGTGGGACTCCCGCCAACCTTTGCCCACCTGGCTGCTCCCCATAGTGGAAGGCAAGGAGGATGCCACAGCTCCAAGGGGGAAAGGTGGCGAGTCAGGTGCCGCTAGGGGACTTTCGGCTGCAGGAGATGGGCAAGGGGCGGCTGAAGTGGACCCACAAGTGGTTGCATCCATTGAAGCAATGGGATCACACCACACGGGTTGGTGATAGGGGGAAGGTGAGGAAGAGGAGGGGGTGGTGAGAAGCTGGACAAATCTGCAGGATGGCACGCAAGCTGGGAGGCAAGAGCAAGAGCACAGTGGGCACTGGGCAAGGCAAGAGCGCAGTGCAGCGAAGTTGCCCGGCTCAAGATGCATTTGGACTGCCACTTGCTGTGCCAGAGACGTGGGGTCTGGTGAGCAACCCAGAGCTCCCTCTCTGTCGTCCTACTGCTGCTGCTGCTCAGATGGGACCCAGTGGGGAAGAAAGGTGCGTGTGGGACCCCCAGCGGGAAGGGAGGCTTCTTTGCTTTTATTTTTTGGTGGGTGAGTGCAGAGGAGACCGAAAATGGCACTGCCCACAGGGGAGGCCTAAGCCAACAAGGGCCTCCTGTTGAGGACGCTACCCTAGCCCTCAGGAATGGCTCTGACCTCCAGACATAGCAATAATCATCCTCATCCTTATTTTTAAAAATAAAATATAATTTTAAAAAATCCCCCCCCTTTTTTTGGTTTGTTTAGTCATTTTTCTTTTCTTCCTTTTCTGTGGGGGAGGGAAGAAAATCCCTTTCTTCTTTTAACTATATCTCCCCTTCTATTTCTACTTTACTTTCACTGACATCTCGTAATCATCCCCCCATTTTTATTTTTAACTTTCATTTTGATTTTTTATCAACATTATTAAACATTTTAATACACCTTTTATCCTTTACTGCACACACACACACACACACACACACACACACACACACTAGTACTACTATTTTTCTTCCTCCCCCCCCCTTCCGCTCCCAGCCCACCTACAAATGTGTCCTGGTAAATGTGCCCTCTTTTTTGCTCTTTGAAATATGGCAAGCCTACTAAGATCTGACTTCTGTGTATGAGACCATGGATTCCTTTGAGTGTGCTGCCACAGGTGATGAGTCCCCACTTATTACTATGCTACCATGATGCAGGAATCAGCTGCCAATGGCAATTTCCACCTCAAATACATGTAGGCACGTAGGCTTGCCACATGACTGTATAAATGCAATGGATGTGCAATTTCCTCCATGTTATTGCTACTGGAATGGAAACAAGCATTATGTGAAACAAACATACTATTATGCAATAAACCCTAAACAAGTTGTAGTATGGCGCCTCTGTTATAAGATCATCATCTAGAACAGGGGCAGGCAATGTGGTGCCCTCCAGATGTTGCTTGAATGCAACGTCCACAATCCCTGACCACTGGGCAATGTAGGCTGGACCCGATGGGGTGTTGCAAACTAATGTCATCTGGGGGGCCAAAGGCTCCCCATTCCTGATCTAGAATATCTCCACTGCTAGACACAGCATGACTCTTCCACTCCACAGACAAAGTAATCATTTTGACCATCTTGTGACAGAACAACTAGGTTCTCTATCTTGCCACAGTTGGCTCATGACACTTTGCCATGGTAAAATACAGATGGCATCCCTCTTGCTGCCCACACCCATCCAGTAGCTAACAGGGTATTAGGTGGCATGGTCTGTGCCTGCTTCTGCTAACCTAGCAGTTCGAAATCATACCAGTTCAAGTAGATAAATAGGTACCGCTATGGTGGGAAAGTAAATGGTGTTTCCATGTGCTCTGACATTTGTCACGGTCCTCCGTGTGCCAGTAGCGGTTTATTCATGCTGGCCACATGACGCTGAAAGCCCACACGCATCCAGTAGCTAACAGGGTATTAGGTGGCATGGTCTGTGCCTGCTTCTGCTAACCTAGCAGTTCGAAATCATACCAGTTCAAGTAGATAAATAGGTACCGCTATGGTGGGAAAGTAAATGGTGTTTCCATGTGCTCTGACATTTGTCACGGTCCTCCGTGTGCCAGTAGCGGTTTATTCATGCTGGCCACATGACGCTGAAAGCTGTCTGTGGACAAACGCCAGCTCCCTCAGCCTGAAAAGCATGAGCACCGCACCCCATAGTTGCCTTTGACTGGACTTAACTGTCCAGGGGTCTTTTACCCTTTTACCTTTCAAATAACTAACATAGTCTGGTTCTCTCAGTTTTAAGGCCTGTGTTTTAACTTGGGGATTATGGTGAATTTAAGTTTCCTTGCATATTTATTTTGATTTTGATTTCAGGGTTTGTTTTTTATTTCTATATGAATTGTTTTTATATATCTTTCATGTGAGCTGCCCAGAAAACTTTGGGTTATGGGGCAGCATACAAATGTTAATTTAAAAACTCACTGGAAAATTCTCCTGTGCAAATTGGGTTGAAATGACCAGGAGTTGTGGAAGCGCTCTTCTGCAGCTCTTGTTCATTTCAACAAGGCTCAATATGACATGTGACCAGATCTCCTTCCTGCTGTCCTCAATGGTACCTGAAGTCTGCCTGCCTCTCATAGGAAACTGACTGAACTTTGGCAGAGGTGTATAGCTGTCAAATGTCCCTTATTTGGCGGGAAACTCCCTTATCCCAGCGCCGTGTCCCGCTGCTATCCTGGACTGATGATGTCCCTTAAATTTCCCGGGTTTCAAAGGACGCAGCTCCTTTCCCTCCCTCCCTGCCGGCCAGGGAGGAGGGAGGCTCCAACTGTGTTGCTTGGCTGCCTGGCCTGCCCCCCTCTGGCCTCCTCTCACCAGCCTCGGCCCCGGGAGCCCCTCCCCGCTGGGACTGGCGGGAGCCTAGGGCCCTTCCGCCACCATCCTCCTTGCGACCGCCAAACTGAGCGTCTCTGCCTGGGGCCTCCCCTCTGCCGGTTGCCACCACTCCCAGTAGGCCATACTGCAGCTGCACCGCCGAAGGACCTGGATGAGATGGGCAGCCTGGCATGGTCTATGAATTGCTGAGGAGCCTTGAGAGGAGAGTGAGGGCAGCCATAGAGAGGAGGAGGAGGCGGAGGCGTGGGGAGGTGTTCCAAGGGCTAACCATAGAGGGAGAAAGCGGAGGAAGGACCGCAAGAGCTTCTCCCACAGATTTGTAGTGGTAGACTAGCATAGATGGTCTGATCTGCGGGTTTACTTCGGGCGCTATTTCCTCCCCCCTTCCTCCCGCCCCACCTGATGGAACTGAGAGCTGCAGATGGAGCACGAGAGAAAAGATACAGAACTGCAGCAGCATCTTTGTAGCTTGGACTTCGTTTTGCGTGAAAAGTGGTTGCTACTTGTAGTTATTTAATTGCAGTGTTTCATCAGCTGGTGTCTTGAGCAGCAACCTCTGGAAACGAAGGGCTAAAACCGGCGCTGCTCTCCCAAATTATCTGGTCCCTTTAACTTCGTATTTCAGCTGGCTGGCTAAAATCCCTTATTTTGGCTGCTGATCCCTTATTTTCGAGGCTGATGGTACCTTATTTTCAAATCTGTAAGTTGAGAACTATGCAGAGGTGCACAGAACATAAACCAACCAACCCTTCATTATGTACTTTAAATGCTGAATATTTAAATGGTTAACTCAAGATCAAGAGGCAGAACTGCCAGAGCATCAGCTCCCCAAAGGCAGTCCAGATCATCAATGTGCTGTGGGAAAGAAACAGGAGGGAACAAGGTACACCATAGAAAGACAACTCAAACGCCACACAATCTGGATAGCAGACTTCTCTTCCTCCACCTCAGCTACCACTCTACTGATTGCAGGCTAATCTGGAAATCTTGCCAAACTCATTTCCCCTACATAATATTCATGCATGCAGAGAAAGTAAGATAGGATGCAGCTTAAGACTTATAGAGCTCAACAGTGTTTGGATCAGCTAAATCAGAGGTTTTCAACCCTTCTGAGTCTACGGATCCCAACTACATTCTTGCTGTGGGGCTCAGGAGCCCAGTTATGTCACCCCTTGCCTGCAGAGCTGGCAGCCTCTCACCCTTTTTCGGGCATCCTCCCTTGTGGAGTATTCCCTCAGTCTCCTCTCCTCTCCCCTCTCCTTGGGAGTCCTTTGGGCAGCTGTTGATGCTGCCCATGGTCTCTGAGCTACCCCCAACCCCAAAGAGGGGTGTCTCCTCACACTGCCCCACAGGGGCCTGGGACTTGTCTGTCCATTCCCAACAGCAAGGGCTGGTGGACTGGCTGGCTGGGCTCCCTCACCCACTTGCTAGCTTATTCCAAGTCTGCCTCAGCTCCTGGCAACCAGCACACCCTGGCCAGCCACAGAGGCACCAATCGCTAGTCAGGGCTGCAACAAACAGCTGTGCAAGACTTTGGGAGGCAGAGACGAGACAGGGCATCAGAGGAGGGAGGGAAGGAAAGAGGGACAGAGGCCAGTGTTGCCAGTGGCATCCCTGACCATCATTCAAGGCACCCCAGGGAGCCACGGCACACCGATTGAAAACCACTGACCTAAATGTTCTAACCCCACATTTGCCAACTGCCTTATCAGTCAGATTTGATGACCTGTGTGCAGGAATATCATCAGAAAAAGCACTGTGCAAATTGAGGAATCATATAGCAGTGGGCAAAACCAAGTTTATCCAACTGTAACACATTACAGCCATGCCCTCTGGTGGCTGTTACGGCCACATCTCATACAAAACCAGGAAAATGTCCTTTGGTACACATGCCCTGTTAGTTCAATGTGTTTCACCATCAGCTAGTCTCTCACAAAAGTAATTTGGGTGGCAAAAATTAATTAGTGAACACTTTCATGCAACTGCATTCCCTGGAAGTGGAACAGGCCTGCAGACTGAGGAAGACACTTCATTTTCCCATCCACAATAATATTGCTCTTTCAGCAATAGGAAACTGTAACAGGAGCTTTCTTTTAGGAAAGACATCTCGGAGCCATATAAAAATTGAGCAACAATTGTGCATTTGTTGCATTATAAATAAAAAGCCATGAACACACTTGAGAGATGGAAATTCTGTCCTGTTGAAGCAGAGCCCATCATCATCCTATGTAGTAGTATTTGTGTGTGTGTGTGTGTGTGTGTGTGTGTGTGTGTGTGTGTGTGATGTTTTTATTATGTACCCAAAGTGAACAAGCAGCTAACAAAATCAGCACTGAAATGCAGCACATTCTTTATTATGCCAAAGAGAGAGAGCGAGAAAGAGAGAGAGAGAGAGAGAGAGAGAGAGAGAGAGAGAAAGAAAGAAAGAAAGAAAGAAAGAAAGAAAGAAAGAAAGAAAGAAAGAAAGAAAGAAAGAAAATCTAAGAAGTTGGGTTTTTAATACCATATTGTACTGCTGGGGTGGAGAGACTGGCAGGAGGACTTGGGGGCAGGAGCTTGGAGAGTACTGAACAGGCTGCGGAGAGGGCTGCAGAGCTGGGACTGGCTAAGAGTAGAAAAGGAAAGGAAAGGAAGAAACAGGCATAAGGAAGCAGGGGTGGGGGGAGAGGAAAGGAGAGGGCAAGGGCAGAGGGAGAAAAGGCAGAACAAGGTTAGTCATTATACATAAAGACATAAGAGGTCTGAAAAGATACCACCAGCTACAGAGCTGGCTCTCCATCTGCTTTAGAGAAAAAGAAAAACCAAGAAATAGAAGCTCTGGAAGACTTCAGCCAAGGGGGAAAGGCAATAGGAATAGCAAGATGCCGAATACCAATTTCTGAGAACTCTGACATCAACATGCATTCCAATTCAGGTGCCTAGTGGCACTTGCGGCCTTAAAAGAAACCTGCCCTGCAACTGGCAGGGCTGTAATGATTAGGAAACAGGACTCTGCTTTTAGCTGCCTCCTAAGTTTTACAAATCCTGCAAACCTAGCAGTTCGAAAGCACATCAAAGGTCAAATAGATAAATAGGTACCACTCCAGTGGGTAGGTAAATGGCGTTTCCGTGCACTGCTCTGGTTCGCCAGAAGTGGCTTAGTCATGCTGGCCACATGACCTGGAAGCTGTACGCCGGCTCCCTCGGCCAATAAAGCGAGATGAGCGTGCAACCCCAGAGTCGGTCACGACTGGACCTAATGGTCAGGGGTCCCTTTCCCCTTTACCTTTAAGTTTTACAAAAATAGCATATGATTTAAAAAAGATGAAAATATTTGTCCTGATCACATAAATAATGTAAAGTAAGTATTTTATTCTTCTAGGCGGCAAAATCTGGAAAATACACAATTCATCAAGTGGAGCACACTGGACATATTTGCACATCATGGTAAACCACAATTCAGAGTGACATAAATGAGCCTTGTGCACATAGTCTCCACATGCCCTATTCTCCTCCTGAACAGCTGGGAGGAGTATGGACCACTTTTGCTTAACAACAGTTTGTTGTTTCGCCTGAAGTGACAGATTGTGCATAATATAGGTAGCCATGTTGGTCTGATGCAGAGACCAACTAAGTTTGTTCTTGGAATAAGCTATCATTTGCATGCACACTTCTTCAGATAACTGTGGTTAATTAAATTTTGTTTAGAGCAAAAAAAAATTGAACCCATGCTACACTGGAGGAGACAGGAGTGAGCCCAAGGCCTGAATAGGCTTGTTCACATCGTACAAAACTATGGATACTGTGACATGCAAACATAGCCATTCACTGGTCTTAAACCAAAATTGGATAAGCCAATTTATCTAAATTGCTAGTTTCGGTTTTCCAGTAATCAGACAATCCCCCTTCAGACATTGATTCTGATTATTGTCAAGTATATATTATTTACGGGGCTGCAGTAGGACATAAAATCTAACCAACAAATAAGGATGTCTAATTTGACAGTTGCTAGGTATGAGGATGAAATAATATCAACTGCCTCAACAACTTTGTAAAATATAGCAGAATATCTTCATTTATCACTACCCCTTATGCTATGGAGGGGTTATTTTTCTGAGCTTTCCCAGTGAATGCATGTTTCTTCTTTTTCTGCGTAACAATGCTGAGGTCTACATACTGTTTCATGGCCCAGATGATTCTATTTTAAATAGGTCTACTCAAAAGTAAGTTACAACAAATTCAGCCTTACTCCCAAGTAGGAGTGCACAGACTGTAGCCAAAGCAGCAGAAAAAAATCCCCCATACAAAATTTCACATCTCTTCATGGCCCTGCTAAGGTGAGTCTAACCAACAATTCTTCTGCTTCAAATTACTATCCTTCCTGTAAAATTACTAAATAAAACTATACCTTATGCTCCATTTGAGCTAAATTAAAAGGTCTGCCACGTCAAGCAGCAAACAAAAAAGAACGATCTGAAAATATTTCAATCCTGCTGCTCTCTGTGGCGACTGAAGGAACTGAGTAGGAAGATGTCCACATTCCTAAGGACTGAGCAGTTTGGTGCAAACCTACCGCTGAAGAGGACAGCCAGAGCCTCGTGTGTCTGTCTCAAATTGTTCTGCTGAGGCAGGGGCAGACCTGTTGTGGAACATGCAGAACTGCAAAGCCCCCACAAACACACCTTCCAGGCTTTCCAGATGCAAATCACCTTAACACGCATCTGTGAGCATTTTGTTAGGATGAACCTCTGTCCAGTTTTCTTTGGTTTCTTCCAAAGAAGAGAGGCAAGTACCAGACGTTTTAGGGCATCTCCCCACAAGACGCTCTTTGTTTTTGATTTAAAAAATAATAATTTTAATTAAATATTTTCTTGGTTTACAAAAGTACGCTCATCGTCTCTTTTTTCAGGTTGTAGAGTTTTTTCTACAGATCAGTTACATTTGATGTGAGACATTGGTGTTGTATACAATATAAGGCTGGGGAAGAACTGAGGGGGGGGGGGAGACACTCTTTGTGGTTGGGAATAACACATCAGCTGCTTCAAATGATTATATCTCAATGGAATCAGCCAAGATATGAATTGACATTTTGCCCGAGTGTGTAGCCCCTTTGCTCCTTCACAGAACACTTGAACGCAATACGGTTGTCTTCACTTAACCAGTGTCCTGCCTCATCTGAACTGGAAAACTATGGTAACCAGCTTTGGAACAAGCCAGGATTCCAAGGCAAGTTCAAATTATAATTTAGGCTTTGTTTTGAAGCTAGGGAACATTGTAGCCCAAATAAATATGGCTGATTAGATCTCTTCAAGCCGAAGACATCCTGAGCTGATTCTCACTGATCACCTCACCCCTTTTCACAGCAGGAAAAGGCCAACAATGTCAGCCCAATGCAAGAGGTCAGGACAGAGCTTGCCCCTGCTGTATGATGTAACCTTCACACCTAGGCATGTGTGCGTGCATGCGCACACATAACGGTTTAAGAAATTCCTAATTTCTAATTAGGAATGTGTCCTAATGATATAATTCTATTCCACACATTGTGTCTGGTATTCTTCTTCTTCTTTTTTTCAAGTATTCAAGCATTCTGAAAAAGACTAACTTTCCTTGGAATGAGGAATTTGCAGTGATTGCAAAATTACACATAAATATGGGCAATGGCTAGTGAGATCCAGGAAACCAGAGTGAATTCTAGTGCACAGGGTGGAGGACAGCAAGGATTCATTATCCCTCCCTTTCCCTTCCTCACTGCTAGCAGAACCAGCTTGAATTATTCATCTTGTTATGTACTGAAGTTCTCACCCTGGGCCAGCAGGGGGATACTGTAGATAGTTATGCGAATAAGGCATCGAAAGTGATTGGATTCAGTGATTGGATAGTTTTAGAAAGTTGTTACAATTATGTGTACTGGAGCTCTATATAAGCAGGCTGACCTTCAGTTCAGTTCTGTTCTGGCCTCTGAATAAACAAGAGCTGTTTGAAGAATCACTGTGTCGTCTGATATGTTCACCCGCAACTTAACACGTCTATTTCACTGTTCTTAGAGCAGAATTCAGGGTCTTTTTTTCTTTGCAAGTGCAGAATATAAGCAGTTCTGCCTTACAGTCACCCTTTTTGCAGTTGATGCTACTGCGTCCCTGCAATGCCACATTAGGACCTATGCCAGTGGTGGGGAGCAGGTGGTTCTCCAAGTCTGATCAGCCCCAGCCAGCAGGACCAATTGTCAGATATGGTTGGAGCTGCAGTCCAACATATGCATCAAGGGCTACAGTTTCCCCATTCCTGATTTAGGCCTACTGAAGCAATGTCGCCCCAAACTGCATGTTGTGGGAAGCCAGGTTTTGCTACCATGACAGAATCAGTTTGATGGGACTGGATGGGAAGGGAGAGATAAAGAAGGACAGTTTGTGTAGATAATTAAAACAACAACAACCCTTTTCTAGCAGCAGTAAGAATGCTCAGGCACATTCTTCTGTTTCTGCTTCCTGGCTAAGGAACCACAAGAAAACATTCCCTAGAACCTGGTGACATTGAACAGTGACTCACCTGTGATATGATGTGATTACTCATCGACGGCTGTTGCTGGGGTGTGGGTGGAAGTGGTTGCTGTTGCTGCTGAGCAGCACATGGCAAGAGTCCTTGGCCAGGCTGAGCAGAGGAGACTTGGCTGCAGGCTTCTGGGGTACTTAGTGACAGACCTTCACAAGGAAACAAAATGCACACAACAGATGTTAACAAAAAATGTGCATTACTTCTGAAAGGAGAGGTGTGAGGCTTCAAGCCTGGATAGAAGAAACACCGTAAGGACGGAAAATCATTGATGTATACAAAAATGACTCCGCACATGGTCAGGGGCACCTTTGTCATTGGCCTGGCTAGGCATTTCTACAACAGATTCAGTACAGAGCCATGGCTCAGTTGAAGCCTTGGTGCACAACACCCTACTTCTCTTAGCCTATTTCACTTTGGTGCACTGATGTCTGGGTTCTGCTGTTCTTGTGAGCTGCTCTGTGCATTTCTGTTATGAATAAATGTATATAAAATTCCAAGGTAACCAGATTTTCATAAGTTAATATGCTAGGCAAATGGAGCCTGAACTTCCCTGCACTTACAGGCAGACTTTCAAAATATATCCGCCTTCTCTGTAGCAGCTGGACAATCATCACAGCTGCATCTGAGCAATTTCGGGCATTAGCTGGTGTTTACTCCCACAGACCCTCTGTGAGGTAAAGGATTTACTTGTTAGTTCCATCTTCCAGGTGGATACAAAGGGTTCTGGTCATATTTTTACAGACTCAGCCATGAAAATAACTGAATGAACTAATCTCTCCTAGGTCCCTTTGGACCACCCCACTGAAGAGTTTTTGTGGCACAAAAGGAAACTAGAAGTATAAAGAACACTGGTTAATTGCTCTGCTTTGTGGCAAACTTGGAAAGGGTAGCTGCATTAAGTGTCTATCTGTACACGCTTTAGCTCCTGGAGAATGCCAAGAACAGTTGCTGCAACTGCCATCTGGTTCAGGTCCTCAATAAAGGCCTCACTTCTGGGTTTTGTCTCAGGAAGTTGTTATATAGCTAGAAGCTAATTCACAGAATAGATTGGGGAAATGTATCCATGTTTTCCTACATGGATGCAAATTGCAGGGCATCATGGCTAGCTGGGGATTCATTGTGGCATGTATGCTCAATATGTGTCTGTTCTGTATTCTGTACATTATTTTGTCACATGTACATTGTTTTGTATAATAGAGATATTCTAAAACCATTATGTCTGAAGCAGCCTTAGCCTTCCCATATACATCCCAACTACAGTGGTGCCCCGCAAGACGAACGCCTCGCAAGACGAAAAACCCGCTAGACGAAAGGGTTTTCCGTTTTGGAGGCGCTTCGCAAAACGAATTTCCCTATGGGGTTGATTCACAAGACGAAAAAATCTTGCGTCCCCCGGCGGGGTTTTTTTTTTTGCTTTTTTTGCCCTTTTCCTAAGCCGCTAAGCCGCTTATCAGCTGTTCCGCTGATAAGCCGCTTAACAGCTGATCGCTGGAAGCCGCTTGACAGCTCTAGCACTAATCCGCTAAGCTGTCAATGGGCTTGCTTCGCAAGACGAAAAAACCGCTAGACGAAGAGAATCGCGGAACGGATTCTTTTCGTCTAGCGAGGCACCACTGTAGAATCACAAAAGGAGAGTTGGAAGGGACCTTGAGAGTCCAGCCCCCTGCAATGCAGGAATCTCAACTAAAGCATCCATGGCAGGTGGCCATCCAACTTCTGCTTAAAAACTTCCAAGGAAGGAGAGCCCACAGCCTCCCGAGGGAGACTGTTCCTTTTCAAACAGCTCTTACTATCAGGAAATTCTTCCTGATGGTTAATCAGAATCTCCTTTCTTGTAACTTGAAGCCATTTGTCTGAGTCCTACCTTCTGGAGCAGGAGAAAACAAGCTTGCTCCACCTTCCATGTGACAGCACTTTAGATACTTGAAGATGGCTATCATATTTTCTCTCCTCTATTTGGATTTACCACCAAGGAAGACAAACCAATGCTCTTACTTATGAGCAATCTTACAGCAACATACTGCATGTTTTATTCATCTGCTGCTGCTCTTTGTACTGCATGTACTGCAGGTGTGCAGGGGAGGGGAAAGGGCATTGGAACAAATGAGAGACAAGAGTAATGACAAGAAAAAATAAAATAAAAATGAAGTGACCTGAAAATGGCACTATTCAGATGCGACTTGATTCCCCCCCCCCCCGCCTGCTTCTCTCCCAAGGCCAGATATCTAGCACTTTGACCTCAAGAGATATCCTTTGTAATCATCAACACCACCATCATTTTATCTGTATGCTGCCTTTCCGTAATTGAAGCCATGCTGAAGGCATCTTACAATATGAAAAGATTTACATAATTATAAAAGTAGTCACAAGCAATAAATAAAACACATCAAGAAGTACACAAGAAATCTTAAACAAATTCCACATAAATCATAAGATATAAATATACAAAAAAAACCCGATCAATAACAGCAACAACAAAAACCAACAAAACCACCTAAACAAAACCCCTGAATAACCAGATCTTTGTCCAGTTTCACTTATACAGTGGTACCTCGCAAGACGAAACTAATTCGTTCCGCGAGTTTTTTCTTCTTGCAAGTTTTTTGTCTTGCGAAGCACGGTTTCCCATAGGAATGCACTGAAAATCAATCAATGCGTTCCTATGGAAACCGCCTTCAGACCAGGTCCGGGGACAGTCTGTCCCCCGACCTCTTCTGAAGGCTGGGGGGGGGGGGACAAGGGCTTTTCTTCAGAAGGCTGGCGGTGGGAAGGTGGGAAGAAAAGCCCTTCTCCCCACCTCCCGCCCCGCAAGCTCCGGGGACAGGAGGGCTTCGCTGCCGACCGGCAGCATTTTAAAAGCTCTCGGGACAGCGGAGACTTCTCCGCTGTCCCGGGCGATTTTAAAATGCTGGCGGACGGCAGCGAAGCCTCCGCTGTCCCGATGTCCCGGGAAGGCAGGCGGGGGGGACCTCTTCTGAAGGCCGGCAGTGGGCGAAAGTCTTTGCTCCCGACCGCCAGCATTTTAAAAAAGGTCCCCGGAGATTTCCCTATGGGCTTTCTTCTTGCGAAGCAAGCCCATAGGGAAATTCGTCTGGCGAAGCACCTCGAAAAACGGAAAACTCTTTCTTCTTGCAAGTTTTCCATCTTGCGAGGCATTCGTCTTGTGAGGTACCACTGTACCAAAATACACTGTCATAGCAAAGGAGGGGGAAGAATTGTCACGGAGAGCAAGCAACAATGGATAGAGGCAGGAGAAATAAATACGGGCATTTCAGTGCCTGTCCCTGAAGTTCAACTGGAAGATACTTGTAAACAGGGTGAGTACATGGATGGCTGGATATGAATCATTCCCAACAGTGAGAGAGGAGACATAATGCTGCTGTGTTCCACACCCACCCCTTTATTGATATTATTCCAATTTCTGAGCAAAAGAAGAATAATTAGTACATCTGTAAAGCCATCATCCACCCTCTGTGCAGAGGAAGATGACTTGGTGATGCTGCAGAGTAACAGAAGGGAGCCTGGAGACTGCAATTCCCTCCATGCCGACTTGACTGGGAAAATAGAACAATATGTTTTTCATATAATTAAGATGTATAAGCAGAGAGCTGTATTTTTTTGGCTAACTGCAAGGTGATCAATTCAGCATCCTAAGAATTTCTGCCTGCTTTCTCCCTCTCCTTTAGTCACTGGATTATACAGCTAATAAAAAATAATAATCCGTATTATCTGACGACATCTCAGAAGTCAGAGAGATGGAGCAACATTTACAGTAGCTGGGGAAGTGGGGCTGCAGGGTCCATGGCAGGGGGAAGGGAGGCTGTGGGGGAAAAGGCTCAGGGGCCCCTCCATATCCTTCCCTCTTTTTATTCCCTGGACAAAACTCACACACAAAATTAAAGCTATTTGGAAACTCAGATCTTGACAACTTAACAAATTAACTTAGGAAATTATCCTCCCAACAAAGAATTCTGAGGGAATGGGGTGGGCTGGGTTAATGTACTCACATATTATATGGAATGGTGGGAAAACAAAAGTAGAACCAAGTAATTTTGAAGAGTTTGGCAGGGAATAAATTCCACCAATCAAAAACAACAACAACACTTGGATAATGTCAGTGGTGCAATACAGGAAGTTCAATACAACACAGTTCAATTGATGGTACATTCAGATCTGGGCATGAATGAGAATTCAATAGTGCTATGTTTAGCCACTCCTGTCAAGCCTTAAATCAGCTGATATTTTTCATGAATGACACAAAAACTTTGAAGGTAAATACAACGTTTTGGACAGGCAACTCTCACCATTTTGTGGCATTTTCTCTTGGGAATTATAGGATCAAAACTACCTAAACAGTACCGAAATTTATGTATGCAGCTACAGCTGCAGGAATGTTATTTTCCCCCAAATGGAAAGAGGCAGTAGTCCTGACGAGAGAAGAATGGCTACAGAATGGATTATGCAGAAATGGCAAAACTTACCAGAAGAATAAGAAATCAGGACAACAAACTTTTTATAAGGGAATGGAAATGGTTTATTGATTATTTACAAACTATAAACAGATTAAAACATTGGCAGGATTATTGTTATAGCTTGCAGCTTCAAAAACATATATGAGAAGAGATGAATAAAAGAATAAGTCAAGATAATTTGGAATATGCAGGGAATGATGAAAATAAATTTAAGGAACCACAGAAAGAGGGAAGGAAGCTGAAGTTTGAAATGTTAGAATTATTGTTGAACTATTGTTGAAATGTAAATAAATGAAAATTATAAATAAAATTATATATAAAAAAGAGAATTCAAGAGTGCTATGTTTAGCCATGTCTGTCAAGCCTTCAATCAGCTAATATGTTTCATGAATGACACAAAAACCTAGAAGGGAAATACAACATTTTGGACGGGCAACTCTCACCATTTTGTTGCATTTTTTCAAGACAGAAAAGTCATGAAACTCAATTTTCCAGAAAATCCAGTTGTTCGTCACTAGGAAGAGTGAAACCAGTTTCTATCATTGATTCATCTAGCTCTGCTTTATCTGTAATGAGTGGAAATAGCTCTCCAGGGCTTCAGACAGGAATCTATCCTGGGTCTACTCTGACTTGTTGGGGGATTGAACCTGGGACCTTCTGCATGCAAAGCTGATGGAAACTGCTGGTGGAAACCTTCTACTACAGTCTTCTTGTTGTTCTTGTATTGCCTCATCCTGACCACTATCCATCAAAACACCAGTCTTCAATATAAATGGTAAATCTTACTCTTTCATTTTCAGTAGGTGCACTCCATCTCCCTTTGCTTAGTTTTCCCCATTATGATGGTGTGGAAATGCTAGTTTCAAAATCACTTTCCCCCCACCCAATTTATAGTATTAAGGGACTAACAGCTCATTTCGTCAATAATTTTCTTTTCCAAGGTCTACATAACTTTTGCATTTCTCTTGATTTATTGGCCTGTGAGTTGCCTCAAGATGGGAACAATCTATAGTTATTATTGAAATGTGCACTAACTAAAAGAACAGGAGAACCTAAGAATTGAGGGTGCAGACTGATTTCCTCACCAACCCAGGAGAATTATGCAGGGCCACAGTTACTAATACAGCCTTGGCCGTCTTTCTTGTTGAGTGCAACTGCCACTGATGGAAAAAGAACCAGGACTATTCACATGAGTTGCTTATGGAAGGCATAGCTCCTTGACAGACTCATGCAAAACACATGTGTCCAGTTAGCACTCACCAACACTGAGGAGACTTGTAGCATGGCTTGATGTCATCACTTGAGAGGTACTAGAATAATACTCTCTAAAGCTACTGCCTTTCTGCACACACATGCACACCCTGTGACTGTCACATACAAAGCAGCTGTGTAAAAAAGGAGTATACACTGCGACCTGTTCTATGAATTGTTCTATGTAGAAAAGCATCACTGCGAGGAAAAATTATGCAACTCATCTGCATATCAACATGTGTGCATCTGTCTCATTGAGTGTACAGAATTTGAAAATCCATTAGTTACAGCATCCCAATACCGATGAATGGCAAAGGAGAGATATACTTGCCATAGTGGCAACCTAACCACAGAAGTGCTTTCCCTAAAACAAACTGGTTGCAGTGCCATCAAGCCTTGAACGGGAGTACCAGACCTCCCAAATCTCAAAGGCAACAGAAGGCTCCTTGGTAGTAAGTATCCATTTACAGAGGTGACCTAGACATCCTATACAAGATCAAGCCAAGGGGTGTACAACAGCAATTGGTGAGGCATCACAGAGCATTGCTGCCGCTTACTGAGAGAGGGAGGGGGCAAGGAGTGGACAGTGACAGGAGCATCAGATTGGCTCTGCTGCCACATTTGCACCACACTAAGCTCCCAGCAAATTGATCCTTCACCTTTTGGTAAGGGGCAGCAATGTTCAGCAATGGAAAGCTAGGCAAGCAATGCTGCCCTCCCTGTGGCACCCTGCTGACTGCTGCTGGGGTGCACATTCATTCTACACTCCATTAAAACCAAAGGGCTTTTCCTCTTTCTTATTTTTGTGGATTGGCTTTGCAGCCAGTATATAAAACCGAACGGTTTATGGGCAATTCAAGAACTCAGGGTGAAGAGGGATAGAGGCCACAACAGCAGTGCCAACTCTTTAGAGAAAGAAAACTGCTGCTTTGACTGTCACTTTGGTTAAGAGAGAATGCAGCATAGAAATCAATAAAGTGAAATTTTAAAAGCACATGTGGGGAACTATGAGGAAATTACAACTAGCAACAAACTTAGATGGGATGGTGATGAATGGCTGGAAGGGGAAAGCAAATGGTCTTGAAGCTTTTAGTTTTATCATTCTGGCCCATATCAAAATTATTACATTTCTCAGTCTTCCTAAGTTCTGAAAATAAGAAAGAACGCAAGAGGCAGGGTCAATAAGGTGCAATTATCATTTAATTAAACTCCAAAGTGTTTTGGCTGCCTTCATAAAAAGGAGACTCATTTCTGCAGTCAGTTAAATAAAAAATACATCATTATGCAGAGGAACAATCAAGCTAGGAAACATGAGAACTAAAACTAGAATTGCACTTCATTGGCCTTGCCTTTGCAACTTTGCCTATAGGATCTTTTTACATATTGCTTTTCACCAAAGCCACAAAGTGGCTTACAAAACAAAAGCATACAACATTAAAACCATAAATTAACTTTTGAGTCTGTCAGCATGTGGCATTAGTTCTTCCTCCTGTATATATTGCTGACAGACTCAAAAGTTAATTTATGGTCAATCCCTGGGATGGCGGCTAGAAGGGAGGAATCATGAAACAATCATACATGGATCACAAGCAATTTGTTGTCAAATCCAGGTGTAATTCTAACCTGGTTGAAATCAATGGTTTTGTCACTGAGCCCAATGACATGAAGATGACTGAACTCACCAGGTAGGATTAGCATGCACCCAGGGCTTAGAAATCTGCACAGTCATCTGGGTTTATTTCTGGAATGGGACAATCTTCGCTACCAATTTGTTTCCTCTTGTTTCCTCCCGTTTTCATTGCTAGCACATTTGCTACCCCACTCCAAGCTGACCACATACCTCACTGAGCCCTATCCTCCTCTCTCACAGGATGTTTTTCAGGTCTTCTGTCTATATAGTTGCAGAGTAGCACAAGTGCAGCAAAGAATGAACTGGAGGCCCCTGTCCATCTCTCCACTGACAACAAGAAAGCAACCTCCAGTTCTTTATTGGGTGACAACTACCGGTAGTTTTAATCCTGGATTGCCCAAAATGGACTCACCACAAGCCACAAGGTTTTCTCTCATTCTAGCGGAATGGGGGAAGTAAAGAGGGAAGTGATACCTGGCCTGATAGTCCTGCTGGCACTGCTTCCTTTGCCGATGCCACCGATGCTGTCTCCTCGTGTCAAAATGGAAATGCCGCTAAAGCTGCTAGCTTTGGTGACAGGAGGACGTAGATTGCGAGTAGAGCCATCTGAGTCTGTGCTGCTCCAAGGCCTGGGCTCAAGTGACTTCAGATCGCTCTCGGTGCTGCTCTGGCGGCTGCCCGAGGCCCGGCTGAGCCCATCCCGGTTACCCCTGCAGCAGAGATTACAGCGGTTAACGCCACTGAGAGCTAGAAAGGTACAGCATGTCTGGACATTCAAGGCATCAATGTGTTGTTTGTGTTAGAAGAACAGACAAGACAAGCACAAGTAGCTACACTGAGAAGGACCAGCTCAGCGAATACCACCCATCACATGAATTAGCATGGAGGCTGGTGAGTTTTACAGGCAGCTCCTGGCAATGTGGGCTGCCATATGTGTAGAATGGTTTGTACCGTAGCTGCTCAAAGCCTACCCAGAAACAGAGATCTAAAAGGCACATTGACCTCCTAAGATACAGATCAGGCAGGGAAAATAATCTGAATGGACTTGGTATCTCTTTCTGATCAGACAGCAGACGAACTGGATCTCTCAAACAGCAGGCCTGGACCAGATTAACCATTGAGCAAGCAGCCTAAGGCCCCAGCAAATGTGGGATCTTCCCTTCCGAGATACATTTATTTGGAAGTTCCCCAATGTAGCACACCTATCCTGCTCCTGGCACACATCATTTTCAAAATGCCTCAAAACAAAAATGGGACCTGTCTCTCATTATGAGACAAGGAGAAAATAGAAGCCACTGTGAATCCAGCAGAAAGAAGAAAACATCAATGGCTGGCTGTCTGGCATGAGAAGATAAAGGAAATTGTAGAACATTTCAGAAGAACAGGATAGATAATAGAGAAGGAAGCTAGTTCATTGCAGAGTTACAGAGCAGTATATGTAAGCAGAGCAGAAAGGGATGCTTGTGATCAGAGATGTCTAGACCTCTGAGAATACAGCTCAACCAGAAGGACCCCCATGCTAAGCACTTCAAAAGTAAATGATGTATTTGGCTTTGAGGCTATATTTGTTTATTCTGTGACTAAATTTATATCCCTCCCTTCTTTCCTGAAAAGACGGCATGGGCAGCTAACAACATTAAATCAACAAACAAACAAACAAATATTTGAACATCTATGGTATTTGGATGTCCGTACTCCCTTCCAAAGGACTGCACAAATAAAAATGCCTTTAAATTCTGCCTGAACATGGCCAGGAAAGGGGACTGCCTAATCCCCCCAGGAGGGAGTCCCAGAGATGAGGTGCTGCCACGGAGAAAGCCCTGTCTTTGCCAGTCACAACAGAGCCCTTCTCCCTCTAATTTTAAACTTTGTGTAAATCTCCCCCACCCCTGCAGGGAACCAGTCGCTTAAACTTCACAAGGGAGTGATCTATCAATAACAAGGTGATAAGACACCCTCTGATCACCACTGAATCACTCCCAACCCATTCCATAACCAAAACAACAACAAGAACAATCAGACTAAATATATGGCCCACGCTCTGTGTTGGACTACTGATGACTTAAGACAACCCCCTGATTGTCATGGCAGCCATGAAGTCCTAAACTGATTTCCAACAGGACTGCTTCCATATGGACACTGAAGTCCTTCATAACCAGCATACTAGGGTTCTACAAAACCACACCAGAATCTGCATCTGCCAGTTCAGGGAGGCTACTGGGCAGCAGGATGGATGATACACCAGCAGAATCCGTATTCTGTATTTTTGGCTAAGTATCAGTCTGCATCTGTATGAGAACTATTTTAATTCTTTAACATGTGGAATAGTTTTAAATGTTGGCAATGGTTTTTATATATGGAAACAGTGCTTTTTTCCTCAGGGGGTACTCAAGGGTACGCAGTACTGCCCCCCCCTTGTTGCTAAAAAGTGTAGCACTTACGGGAACAACTTCATGGTGAGTAGCAGCACCTATTTTTCTAGAAAAAAAGAACTGTATGGAATGGAACTGTTTTTAAACTTTTCTTGTTTTGTGGTTGTGATTGTTTTATATTATATACTGTTACACACCTGGGGCCTTATGGTAAAGGGCAGCTAAAAAATCTAATAATGTAAATGAATATCAGGTACACCAGCCTATATCTGTCTCACAGCTTGACTGGCTTCCTGCTAACACAGATGGAATCGTGGTTAACTACTGTGACATTCCTCTATACACACGGTTTTGCCCAGTGCTGTATGGAGTACTTGGGCAGAAGGGCTCAGTCAGATCAGGAAAAGTTGAATGAACAAGTTAACAGGAAGTTTAGTTTATTTGCACACTTAACATGATTCCTATAATGAGTTAGACAGAAAGTTAGTTCAGGCACAGAGACTTGTCCTACATCTTCCACTGTGAAGACAGGTACAAGAATTCATTCAGTTACTTTAGCACTCTCTTACTCCCTTGTTGTCCAAAGATCCAACCACCTCCCTGGCCAAGTTCCCACTTCTAATTGCATTTGTTGTCATTTAGTGATTTGCTCCTCAAATTCTTTTTTTGCATTCTGTACTGTCGGCTTGCATTTCTCAGTTATTTTCTTGGTTTGGTCTCCTCATTTGGACAAGAGTTTCATTTTCTAAAGTCTTCTTCCTTGATGCTGCTTGTTAAGCAAGCCAGAATCCTCCTGACCCCTAGTGGTACTTTTCCTAAATTGGGATATACATTCTAGCTGAATTTCTATTATTGCTGCTTTGAACAATTTTATTATGTTTTTAGATATGTTGTAAGCCACCCACAGCGGCTCGGGAAACCCAGCCAGAGAGGTGGGGTATAATGATGATTAATAAATTATTATTATTAATTCTCAAGCATTCCAAAGAGATCTGACTCTTTACTTTTCCTCTCAACTTCTTTTTTACCAATCACCTGCTTTTGGGGAAGTTTCCTCTTTTGAAGTAAAATGTAACTGTGTTGGATTTCTTTGGCAATGTTGAACATGACAGTAATTTAGGCACTGTCTCCAATCAATTTAACAATATTTACATCATGGACCAGGTCCTGAATTATTTTATTAATAATAAAATTTAAGTCCAGAGTCACACACACACCTGCCTCGTTGGTTTCATCTCCAACCATTGTATGGTACAGTGTTTTAAGATATTTGGAAATTTAGTGGCACGACAGTGCATCAGGGAGAACATATGACGCGAGTATGAGGTTTTGTTTCTTAGATGTCAAAATGGCTAGGTTGGACTCCAGGTGGCTGAAAAGGTATGAGGTGAAGAAATGTCTGTCCCTACAATGGCAAACTGCATATAAGCCACTGTAGACCAGAACTGGAAATGAAGGAGAGGGGAGAAGTTCTAAAATTTTCAACACTAAGCTGTCTGCTGAGCAACATCCCCTGGAGCATGTTCTTAGCTGCATCCTTCCACTAGAAGGGGAGCTGCTGTGCCTGTACATGAACTCCTCACCTGTGCTGAGCTCTTGCTTTAGTTAGATTTGCACATACATTAAGGGCAGCAAAGTAGGAAGTCTGATCCATGGGGCACAGGCTGAGTGATGCTACATAAGGATAGTTCGACCTCAAGGGATCATTAAGATTTTAAAAATATTGCATTGAATTGCCTCTTGTTCTGTGGCCAGAAAAGTAGGAGCTCTGTTGATACGGATCAAGAAATGTGCCCTGACATTCCTTTACCCAGGAACATTTTAAATTACATTCATGTTAAGCTAGCCCCTGATAACATATTGTTGTACTGAAGGGTGAATGGGGAATTAAGTAACTTTCGCATCTTTTTTAATATCTACCCCACTGAAAAGCCATTTTTATCAGTTTGCAGCATTAGGAGAGGACAAGAGGTAGATCTTGAGCTCTTTTCTGTCTAAGCAGATGCAGTTTAGGGAAAACTCTGATTACCGCCCCCCCCCCAATAAGAGATTGCTCATTCAGATGCTCTGCTAACATAGAATGTCTTGCTGCCTTTATTTAAGGGGTAAAGAGGACCCCTGACCGTTAAGTCCAGTACTTGCACTTTTGGCGTGCTTTCGAACTGCTAGGTTGGCAGGAGCAGAGACCAAGCATTGGGAGCTCAACCCATCATGGGGATTCGAACCACCAACCTTCTGATGGGCAAGCCCTAGGCTCAGTGGTTTAGACCACAGCGCCACCCGCATCCCTGCCTTTATTTACCCACAAGTAATTCAAAGAGAAAATGAATCTCACAACAAGGTTAAAAAAAGGATGGAGAACTTGTGGCTCATGAGTTAGGGATGATGGGAATTCCGGTCTAACAGCATCTGGGAAGACCACAGGTTCCCCATCCTTGGATTCAAGACAGCCAAATGTTCCATGAGATTATGCAAGACTCTATTCTCATAAAGGTTCAATGCATGGTGAAGATGGCTGGATCCAGATTGAAATATTCCCAATTCTTGTATCCAGTCCCCATGCCTAGCCTCCATAAAATTGAAGTTCTAAGCTCACTTACTTGAAAGTGAGCTACAATGAAATAAGTGGAACTTACTTCTTAAGTATATGCGCTTGCACACCAGCAATCTTTTGAATACACCAGTGTTTTAGTTTTATCTGTGTCTGCATGTGTGTGGGAGAGGTTGGACACAAAGTGATGTTACAAAAGATGAGACAATTTGAAGGACTCCACAAGCAGCCATGCATGGTGCGAATTTGCTCTGCAAGACAAATGTATGCAAGAAATCACACAGAGGTACCTAAAGATCTGCCGCCTTTTGTGAGAGCTAGAAGAAAAGCCTTCTTTGGAGAGTCTGTTGGTTAACATCAAAGAAAAGCATTGTTATGGAGTTTCAAGATCCTCTCTCCCTTAAGAAAGGCTGAAGATGGAAGGAAGCATGCATGCATGAGTTGTACTAACCTGCTGTCGTTCAGGAATCCGTTCTGGCCAGACTACCAGCAGACAGAGCCACACAATTTGAAATGGAAACAAAAAGAACAGCTCTCATAAGATATTTGTCCTGGCAAGCTGAAATCAAGGGGCAACTAGGCACTCAAAAAGAAAGGAGCCAATAATTTATAATCCAATGTGTTTTGGATCTATCAGGTCCTTCATCAAAAATTTCTTTATTTTAACCTTTTTCTGTTACAAAATTGTACAGACGTAAATCATAAAGTATGACATTGCTGAAAAAATGGGCCACTACATATATTGTTTTACAGTGATTACAGTAAATCAGTTCAATTAATTCTTCAACCAATCAGCTTGGAAAACACGGAATAATAGGAGTGAGCTAATGAGTAGTGCCAGCTTACACTATATTGTAATATATGTTGCAGGTATTTCTCATCCATGTGTTGTTTCATTTGCATATTTAATAAAATCATAGAATCATACCACACAGTGTAAAAATTGTCTCTTTTTTCTATATCCTTGCCATCTTCAATTTTTGCAACAACATTTCCATTTTGGCTGTTTGCCAACATTCATTAATTGCAAGGTTTTCTGACTTCTGTCTGTTACTGTTCTAGCAACTGTTCATAAATGTGTAATTAATTCCTTACTTCTTGATTGGTTTTTATCTGAAGTATGTAAGTTAAGTAAGGCTAAAAACGAAGTTAATGGGATTGTCTGAGCTGTAATCTGAGGTGTCTCTTTAAAAACTTCCTTCCAAAATAGTTCTATTTGTGGACATTTGTGGATATTTCCACCACAGTTTCCTAGTTCTGCTGAATCTCTCAACGGCTTTTGATACTATTGACCATGGTATCCTTCTGAACCATCTAGAGTAGTTCGGAGCTGGGGGCACTGTTAAGCAGTGGTTCCACCCCTTCCTCCTGGGCTGTGTACAGAAAATGGTTGGGGGGGGATGAGTGTTCAGACCCCTGGGCTCTCACTTGTGGGGTGCTTCAGGGCTCCGTCCTCTCCCTCATGCTTTTCAACATCTATATCAGGGACGTCAAACTCCAGAGAGACTGCGATCTACTCCCAGGAAGAAAAAAAAACTAGCAGTGATCTACCCGGGGGGGGGGGCAAAGTTGTTGAGCTTTTTTTAAGGGGGGAAAGCAATGGTTCTGCCGGTTTTGGGGGGGTGGACGAGCAAAAAAATCCCTAACAAGGTAGTAAGCCCAGCAGCTATAGCTCTGTCTTCAGTTTTTTGCAAATGAACAAATGAAGGACAGAGCGAGGGGGCGAAGCCGGATGCTCCCCACCCCGCTTTCACCTGGGGACCAACCTGTCAACCGGATGGACATCCCTGATCTATATGAAGCTTCTGGGAGAGATCATAAAGGGTTTGTGCTGGGTGTTCACCAGTATGCGGATAATACCCAACTCTACCTCTCTTTCAAATCAGAACCAGTGAAGGCAGCGAATGTCTTGTGTGAGTGTCTAGAGGCAGTTGGTGGATGGATGGTGGCTAATAGACTGAAGTTGAATCTTGACAAGGCAGAAGTACTGTTTTGGGGGACAGGGGGTGGGTGGAGGTAGAGGACTCCCTGGTCCTGAATGGGGTAACTGTGTCCTTGAAGGACCAGATGTGCAGCCTGGGAGTCATTTTGGATTCACAGCTGTCCATGGAGACACAGGCCAATTGTGTCCAGGTTAGCTGTCGACCAACTCCATCTGGTACGGCACCTGAGACCCTACTTGCCTACAGACTGTCTCACCAGAGTGGTGCATGCTCTGGTTTTCTCCCGCTTGGACTACTGCAATGCGCTCTACATGGGGCTACCTTTGAAGGTGACTCAGAAACGATAACTAATACAGAATGTGGCAGATAGACGGGCGACTGGGAGCAGCCGCCTGGACCATGTAACACCAGTCCTAAAGGATCTTCACTGGATCCCAGTGTGTTTCTGAGTACAATTCAAAGTGTTGGTGCTGACCTATAAAGCCCTAAACAGCCGCAGCCCAGTCACTCCAGGGGTCTTCTGGCGAAAAGTGAAGTTACAGGGAACCAGGCAGAGAGCCTTCTCGGTAGTGGCGCCTCCCTGTGGAACACTCTCCCATTAGATGTTAAGATAAAGAACTACACAACTTTTAGAAGACATCTGAATGCAGTCCTGTATTGGGAAGTTTTTAATGTTTTAAACATTTTACTATGTTTTCATATGTGCTGTAAGCTGCCCAGAGTGGCTGGGGAAACCTAGCCAGATGGGCAGGATATAAATAATACAGTTGTTGTTGCTGTTGCTGTTGTTGTTGTTGTTGTTGTTGTTAAGTATGTACCTATAATTTGCATCCTCTTCAGCATAATTTAACACCTCAGTGTTAAATACCATTCATGCACAATTTTGAGTGAAAGTGCCATAGTAGTTGCTGACACTGTTTTATATGGTGTTTCTTATATGGTGTCTCTTATTACTATCTATTTATATTCTGTTTGCTTGTGGCATCATTTTAATTTGTTTAGTTTTAATAAATTATCTTAACCAATATCCTAACATCCATGAAATTTTATTATTTTCTAAACCTATTTGCATCTCTCCTACTGTAAGAGGTTGTCCCTTACTATAATAAATTTTAAAGTAATATAAATGGTTTTCTTTCCATTATATGATCTGTTTTTATTTTGAAATAAAGGATTATGTTGTATCAGAATTATAGGTGGATCCTGGGGATAAAACATTTGACCAAATTTTCCCATATTCAAAATGATGTGAGTGTATAGGGGTTGGGTAAACCAACTCATTGATCAAAGTTTATTTTTCATTAATTCTAATGCCCTTATAGAAGCATTATCAATAGCTATATCCCATGTTGACAACTGGATTCTCTTACTGGATGACATCAATTCCACCATAGGTCTAAGTTGGCTTGCTTCATAATAATTCAGGGAATTTCAAAATGCAGAAGCTCAGTCTTTTGTTATGCTGTCTCTACTTTCTAGTAAAAGGGGAGACAGCATAACAAAAGATTAAGCTCCTGCATTTTGGAATTCCCTGAGGGATCCAAAACGTGTTGGGCTATAAACTACTGGACATAAAAATATTGGGTATTTCCCCTACCTCTTTGCTTCCTGCTCCCCACCCCATCCCCCACCCCAATAACTAGTCTCCAACTGAAATGTAAGTATGCTCACTGACCTAGGGAGGGAGATCTGTAATTTGATTTATACATGCAGCTCAAGACACACATTTTTATGTAGAACTTATATAGTTAAAAACACCCAATTACTATTAAAAAGGAGATACTTTTTTTCTCCCTAAAAATAAGGAACGAGCAGTTTACAACCGAAAGGTTAGCCATCTTGACAGTTCAGCTCCCTTCATTTTTGCTCTCCCCTTGCTCTCCCTGCTTGTCCTCACTTCCCTGATGCTATTCATTTTTTTGGTCTGATGGTGTTAGCAGAAGACTGGGGGGCCCTTTGGCTCCCAATGGCCCAGTTACTGTGGAGTTACATTGGAGTTTGCCTGCTTTGGTTGAACATCTGAGGTCTAAGGGTGTAGTAAAACAATAGAGTTTATACAAGAGTGGGGGGGGATTGTGGATTATTATTTTTTAAGCTAGAGCAACTAACTTGTATTTCTGAGGTTTAAATTATCATTGTAAAACAGCTTTGTTTGATTATGTACATTCATTTTGGATCCATGTTGTTCATCCAGCAGAGGGTGCATCCAAATCCCACCCACTTTTGTTAATCATTTAGTTAAGTAATGTTAATTCAGTATGGACCATTCAAAATGAATTTCAACCTCCTTGCCCAACATGGTTGGTATGCCTAACTGCTCAGCATTTAAAAGCACCAAATTCCTTTAAATCCATTAAGTACTGATAGTAAATCAACACAAGATGGTTTTAAAATGAATAAACAGAATGTTTAACAACTTCTGCATACAGCAGCAATGATATCCACAGCCCTGACTGAAGGCAAATGTTGACAGTGCTGGACTGTAGAACCTTTCCTTGGTGACTGGATAGGAAAAGGATTAACTGTTTAAAATCAGATTAGAACTCATGGTAATGCATGAGAGAAACCTATTGAAAAAGACAGCTTCATTAAGTATATATTTGAATTGTTTGTGGATACTCAATGCTACCACACTGCTGAAGCTAAATAGGCATGAACCTAGACAACTAGAATAGAAGATCATGTAGGAGTAGGATTTTTTAAAATGGTATTCATGCTCACCTCTCGTGCAAATATGCGTTCTCTAACCCTTTGATACTCCTCCTCTCGCTCCTCTATGGATTTACTCCTCCGTCCATCTTGCAGTGGGATTCTGATCTAGATTGACAAACAGAATTTACCTTAGTTAAGACCTTAGTATACATTCACCACAGCAGCAAGGAAAAGTATGCAGTGAAGAATTGATTTATGAACACTATAAGCATGTGGAGGGATCACATTGACACAATGCTATGGTGCACAGATTTGCAACCTAAATTGTGCATTCCAGAAGCACATTTCATTTGGCACAACTCTTCCTTTTGAACTAAGAGCATCACTTCCAGTGAGCTGAGTGAGTTAACTTAGAAAATTTTGTGTAAGATGTCACTGCTGCTGAAGAGTACAAATGGGAATTATTTTGCTTCCAAGTATCACAATCAGCCAACATCAATCAATTCCCACTGTTCTGAAACATGCAGTCCACACCACAGGTAGGCACACCTACACAAAAAGGTGATAATGCAAACTGCACTGCTTCCATCGTGACATCTGTCGCCTCCCCATTTACATTAAAAGTTACCCCTCTTTGTTAGGAGGAAAGGCCAACGTTAAAATATTATTTACATCTCCATTCACTATTTGGATAGCATTCTTGAACAAAAATAAACCTTGAAAAAAAAAGTTGCTCTTAACTCTTAGCCCCAGCAGTGAAGATTGGTCCTTACCAATGACTTAATCAAGGGAAGTTTTGGTTAATTCAGTTAAACCAGCTAAAGCCTGTAGACCTATTCATTTGTTGGGTTTCTGTTAAGGGTACTTTACATGGATAAAGGCCTGCACAAGGCCAATTGTTGAGGCCGAATTTGAAACAACACTGGAAAACTCCCAGTTTCAATTCTGTGCGCTGACCATCACACCTTGCTGATTTGTTATGTGTCTTCCCTCATACCTGCCTATGGTTTTACCATGGTGATGACTTTAAAATGTGGCAAAACAGAAAGGCAGCTATCAGGCTCTCTTGCATGTCTGTAGAAAAACTCAGTGGCAGAGTTTGTGCTTTGTATGCAAAAGGTCCCAGTGTCAGTCTTGTCATCTCTAGTTAAAAGGACCAAGTAACAAGTGGTAAGGAAGAGTGCTGCTGCCAGTCAGAGCAGAACAAATCAGATTAAATGGATCATACTGGACTAGATGGTGTAAGGTATTTTCCTATACTCTGTGCAATGAAAATTTTACTTACTACATCGTTTTTCTACAGTGCCCTTCCTCAGCAAATCAACAACAACTATCAACCAGCAGGCTACCCACCTCAAATCCAACTTCTTCTAAGTCCCCAAGGACTTAGAAAGCAGTTTTTTACACAGCTCTGTAAGCTGTTGAATTTCCCATAGTTCCCATATGGTGCACTCATCTGTATGCAACGATAGGACACCTCAGCAAATTTGTTTTCCCCCTTTGTTTGAGGGCTCTATAGAGAGAACTGGACACCTAGTGCAGAACAACTGCTATGTTTGTGCACATAAGCCCCAAGAGAGCCCTTGGCATTCACATCACACAAAGACTTAAGGAGTGTGAGATGCACCTCTCTCACCTGATTATCATCTCGATCAATGCTGGCGTCATCTCGTTTGAGGATAAACCTCTGCGGAAACTCAGAGCTCTTCTCATCTTTGATGTGGTCAGAGAACCTTTGTTCAGGGCTGTAATGAAGAGCCAAAGGAGCTTTCATGAGGAAGGGTGGTGAAAAACTAAGGAGACTGAATGCTGTATCAGCACAGCTGGCAGCGTTTCCCTTTTTTTAAGGGAAATTCCCTTATTCCAAATAGGATTCCTTGCAAGAAAAGGGAAACGTTGACAGCTGTGGGTATCAGAGGAATGCATTCATCATCCCTATCAACCAGGACAGGAAATGAAAGGACTAAGAAAGGCATACAGTTGCAATCGAAATTATTCAACACCCATTGCAAATTAGGTTCATTATCAAAATTTACAGACTTTCAGCTGTTTGCAATGAGCAAAACAAACAAAAGCAATTGATGCTTCAAGTGGTTTCCCCAAATTCAGCTGAAATTACAACTTATACAGGCTTCCCCAGTCTCACTATTCACAAGAGCACAAATACACCAGGTGTTGTCTCAAGCATACCTGATGCAATTAATCAAGGGCTTCATTAGTTGCACCAGGTGTGCTTGAGCTGGAACACATGAAATACCTGGACTGGCCAGGGCTTTGCTGAGTATCAAATTTAGCTGCGTGTTAGAAATTATGCCTAAGTCAAGAGAATGGTCCAAAAAGGTAAGAGAAGAGATCATTGCCCTTCACAAACAAGGAACAGGATACAAAAAAATAGCAAAGGCAAGTGAAGTAGAGACTAAGCTGCAACCAGGAAGCCGCCAATTCAAATCTCACATATGCCAGGAACTCAACAGGAAACCTTGAGCAAGTGATTTTTTCACATACGAATCCTAACAGAGGAAATATGGAAATAATAATACTATCCTGACATACACATATGCTGTAAACATTACTGAGATCATATGGGAAGAGCTCTGAACACCCAAAAGAGATATATAAATTATAAGTATTAATTTTACTAATTTTATCTCCCTCCCTCCCATCCACTAACTGGCTTAAACCCATTCTTGCCTTACATTCTTGTGTTACTGGTCTTGTTGATAATGACGGCTTTCCCAGTTTGGTCTACGTTGTGGTCCATGCCAAAATAGGCAGCAACCCGGTGTAGAAGCATTCTGTGGTATGAGGTCATTTGGGGAAACTTCTTGAATTGATTGCTGACAGCAGCCAAGTTCAAATGGGGATGGAGAGGGGGGGAAGAAGAGAAGAGAAAAGAAGACACATTCTTAAATTTAAGCAAGCATTATCTTAAACTAGAGCCTAGGGCAAGGTGACCTACCGGTAGTCTCACTGAAATGAAAGCAAGGGTACATGAAAGCCCACAGACTCACGGGTTATCTGCAACTGAGCATGACTTGTAATTTTTTAAAAAGAGTACTTCACTGCTGGCTCTGCTATGTAAGGGGCACAGTAAAAAAACAGAAGCACCTAAGGAACCTCTTTATTGGAATACTGTCTTCCGTAACAAAGCCAGGGGCTGAATTCAACATAGTGCGAAGTGGGGCGTTCAATTGGACTTTTCCACATTTCCATTAACTTGTTCTGGGTCCTCCCCCATCCTATAAAGCAGATTTAGGAGGTGCAGGGAGGGACACAGGAGTCGGGGAGGAATGGCCAAGCATGTGGGAGGACCCCACTCTGCACACCCAACAATCTAGTTGAATCCCACCCAAGACACATGTTTTCATTGGAACATTTGATTATTGCAATTCAGAACCTAAGATTGAACCGCTAGGAGACCCCAGAACTGTGCAAGTTCACTGTGACCAGAGTATAACAATAAGAATTTAACAGATCACAAACTGGTTTTTTCATAGACTGCTAACTGGCACTCCTAAATCTTTTTCTGGACAATCTTGAACATCTGCAACAGGAGTGGGCAGACCTCAGACTTGCGGGATCTGTTTTGTTTTCTACTAGAATCCTGGGATCTACCAACCAGAGCCAAATGCAAAGCAATGACTAGGTCAAGCAGACATATGTTAAGAGTTAAGAAACAGGATGCCTCTGAACACAGGCTCATTCCCGGAGTTTGTAATCAGTTCCCTAATCTAGCTGACAAGAGCTTTCGCTCAAAAATCCACACCAAAAATTAGTCCATCCTCCTATCCAAGAATTATTTTTCAGCAACCTAATGTAGGTGGGGGAACTTTTCATTGTTGCTACAGGTAACTCACATCCTATGCTTATTTTATGTACATGATTGCAGCTTTGTGCAGGAAAAATAAAGCGATAAATGGGGAGAGAAGGAAACCCACTCTCCATTTATTTATTTATTCCCCATGCAAAGCTTCCCTGGCTTTAGAAAGGCAGTGAGGTCTGGCAGCGTTAGAGCGAGGTGCCGGGCTTTGGGGCGGAACCCTCCTGCCTGTTTCCCAAAGCCTGGCAAGCACTTACCAGGCTTTGGGAAGGTGGCAAGGGGGCTCTGGGACTCTGCCAGAGCTCTCGTGCCACCTTCCCAAAGCTGGGGAAGCCCAAGATTACAGTTGTGCATTGGTGGGGTGGGAAATAAATGGAGATTGGGTTTCTTCTCTCTGATTATTTATTTTCACCACCTACACACTCAAAGTTGTGATCATGTTAAGTAAAATAAGCCCTTGTCTCCTTTCCAAAGCCAAGCAAGCAGCCCTCTATCTTGCATATGGGCAGTTGTTGTTGTTATCATTTACTGAATTTATATACTGTCCTATACCCGGAGGTCTCAGGGTGGTTCACAGAACAAAATCAAAATATAAACCACAAAGTATATAATCAAAATAAAAACAACAACCCAATAACCCCTCCCCACATTTTAAAAGGGCACAGGACTCCTGGCATTTCTGCTTTTACATGTTGACCCCCATAACTGACCCTTCATATAAGATGTGAGTTACAGTGGTACCTCGGGTTAAGTACTTAATTCGTTCTGGAGGTCCGTTCTTAACCTGAAACTGTTCTTAACCTGAAGCACTACTTTAGCTAATGGGGCCTCCCGCTGCCACCCCGCGATTTCTGTTCTCATCCTGAAGCAAATTTGGATTAGCGAAGTCTGTAACCTGAAGGGTCTGTAACCCAAGGTACCACTGTACTTGTATTGTTAATGGGGAGTCAGAGACCTTTGCCAATCTTGCTGTAACACCCCTGCTGAAGATATTCAAGATTGCCCAGAGAAAGAGCTATGGAAACTTAATTGTTTCCATAGTGAGGGTGCCCTCATCTCGAACTCCCTAAGATTTGAGAGATTTGGAAATATCTGTTGTTGGTTGGTCCCACAGTAGAAAACAGAATTTTTTATTACCGTGAACTTCAGTTTACAGATTAGGGGGACAACATTCCTGATAGAGATGACTCCCCCTACTGAAGACAGGCAGGGTCTTCAACTTGCAACATCCTCTGTTGGAATTCTAGCCCGTCTCAGAGGTATGTGCCTATCTGTTCAGGCACCGGCTGAATTCCTTAGACCTCCCTCCGGCGACTCCCGGCAGGAATAAACATACGAGGTCCGTTCCGGCGATTTTCCTCAGGCTGTGAGGAAAACACACCAACTGCTCCTCCTCCCCTTTGGTGTCCCCAGGGAGGGGAAAGAAGCAGACAGAAATCTATTTACATCTTTTATTCCTGTCTTTTACTTCAGTACAGAGAAAACATGTCTGCACTCATCAGCAGTTAGAATAAACTCCACAACACTCCACCCATGTACATCCTGTACAGGTCATGTGACAAACCCACTGAGCTAACATCCGGTGCTCAGTACAGAATGGACTGCCCCTTTGTTCCCATGGCAACAGTCACAAACTTCCTGTTTGGCTTTCCAGCCACAAGCAGCAGTCTTGGCTGCTATAGCCTTTGCTTGCTGCCGCATTGCTGCTTTAGAATAACATACTCCCCCTAAAGTATCAATGCGTGCTGCGAGCAAAGCGTCATCCAGAGAAGAAAACAAACAGTTGTTATACTTATAACATTCCCCTGTTGTTTCAGTTCCACCCTTGGAACTACCCGCCACTGGTTTTACCAATGTACCTCTCTGGTTGTGTGACTTCCAAGGAATGAGTGCTTCTGCATTACCTTGGTTAGCAACTCTCTGTTGTGCCTTTGTCTCTGACTCAGACACAGCTTCTATCTGACCTTGGTCGTTTACAACAGCAACAGCTAAGTTGGCAAACTCTTGTGAATACCTCTTGGGTGGTACACCCTTCGTTGCTCTCTCAGACCTACGTAAGAGGTGCTGCTCTTCTCTACTTTCTGGTTCAGCCTTTGGACTCTTTGGAGAACCAGTACCAATTGTAAACAGTGGTTCATCCTCCTCTTCTGAGGGTCTAGTCATTATGTGAGATTTCCTCTCAATGACTGTGACAACTGAGCTGTCTGAGCTATCGCTGTCATCATCAGTACTACTGAACTCAATAAGATCAAACTCATCATCATCATCATCAGAATCATTATCACCTGTGGGAAATGTGTGAACAATCACTCTCTCCTGTTCAGGAGCACTCTCTAGAAATTTTGTGAGAATCACCTTTCCAGATTCTGACAAAATTACTCTGTAGAGACCCTTTTCATAACCCACAAAAATGCCTCTGGCATTCTTTACCCCACCTGGAGCTTCTGTTCTCACATGAGACCCAAAAACCTTGAAATGGGCAACAGAAGGTTTTCTGTGGAACAGTTTCTCAAAAGGAGAACATCCCAACTCTTTTGAAAACTTTCTCAACCACGTGTAACAAAATGACATTAGCGACTCAGCCCAGTACTCATGTGGCAGATGTGAACTTAGCAACTGCGCATGCATTCCCTTTTGCAATTCTTTGTTCACTCTACTACAGACACATTTGTTCCAAGCTTGTTCGGAACTAGCAGTTTTGTGTCTTATCCCTTTCTTCTTCAGGAACCTCTGGAACTCCTGTAAAAGAAAAATTGGCTTCTCATCTGTGCAAAGACAATCTATGTCAGCATCATGCATGTTTTTAACCTTGTCACAAAACTCTTGAAACCTTTCTAAGGCTTCTTTCGGTCTCTCCAAAAGATAAAGCCAGACAAAACCTGTAAAAGAATCAACACATATTAGGTAATACTTTGCATTGCCTCTAGAAGGTGCTAGAGGACCAATCACATCAGCATACACCCGCTGAAATGCCCTGTTGACCCTCGAGGTCACCTGCTTGGTGTTCTTCTTGGCTACACCTGTAAAAGAGATCATGTTAGAATCACAAGAATTACATTCCATGTAATCACTTTGATCAAAAGTCAACAATTACAGTCCATCTTTCTCTTTGGCAGAAAGATACAACTCTCCATCTTTGTAGATCTCACAGTTCTGATCATCATAGGACAGTTTTAGTCCCTTCTTGGCAATCTGCGAAACACTGAGCAGATTAAACTTCAAATCTGGAACCAAATAAACATTGTTTATAGTCAAGTTCAGACTTTTAAGATACACAGTCCCAATTCCGGTCGCTTCCAGCTTTTGACCGTTGGCTAGTTGCACAGCGAAGCTTTGCTTCTCAAACGTAGAAAATAGTCCTCTGTGTCCTGTCATGTGAACCGTCGCGCCCGTGTCTAGAACAAAGAAGTTTCCCACCTCTGGTGTGGCTTTTAGCGACATCAAAGCTTTTGCAGTCTTTGCCTTTGGCTTGGTGTGACTTTTGTCTGACGCCTCAGACTTTGTGGAGCTCGCCTTGGCTCCTCTGTTCTGACGTGGCTTCTTGCAGTACCGCTGAAGATGCCCAGTCTGGTCACAATTGTAGCATCGGACAAGGTTTAAAGCTACAGCGTCTCCTCCAGTAGCAACAGCAGTGGGGGCGTTAGAACTCCGTTCTCGGCTCCCCCTGTCCTTGACTTCCAGGGCGGCAAGTCTGTCATGTTCATTCAACACGACGGCAAAGACCCTCTCCGAAGTGAGATCCGCTGCTGGGAGAGACCCCAGCTGACTGGCAACTGTTTTGTAAGTCCGATTCAGGCTGTTGATCACCATGAAGCAAAACACTTCCTCCTGCAAACGGAAATTGCGTTCCACCATCTGTTGACGCAGAAATTTCATTTCCGTCAGGTGCGCTTGAACATCTCCATCAGGCGCAAGCCTCAGGTTGGTCAGCTTCTCAAAATACAGCAACGCTGAAGAACCTGCATCTCTCTGATGTGTCCTTCTCAGCGTGTCCCAAACATCTTTCGCGTGCAGTAAATCTTGTACGTGGATCAGCTGCGAATCTGACACGCACAGAATTATAGCAGTTCTGGCCTTCACATCCTGTGACTCCCAAGCACGCGTTGGTGCTGCTGGAATGGGGTTCTCAATCACCCCAAACAGTCTCTGATTCTGCAGCAGGGCCTTCATCTTAATAGACCAAGATGCATAATTGTCACTGGTCAGAAGGGGCGGAGAAGGCAAAGCTCCCTTCTTTGCATCCATCTTGAGTCCTTGCATTGACTCTCAAACACAAGCCTCTAAAACCCAATAGCTGGCTTGTTTGCACTCTGTGCACCTGGCAGCTCTCAACGCTGGCTGCGTTGGAATTTTCAAGAGCTCTTCAGACTGTGTAGTCAAAACATTCCATTTTAACTTTCACTTCTCCTCTCTGAGGCATGGCCTTCGTTGCTAAGCAACAGCATTCCTTTTCCTTGGACAGGAAAAACCACAGGAATGTTTGGAATGCAGAGCTATTGTCTCTCGGAGCTGTGTTTCCCAAACGTTGCTCCCTCGAAGCAGAGAATGAATCAATCTGCATTCACACTTCTAAGCCCGAAAATCTCATACCTGGGCTCCGTTGCTTGGACTTTCAGATTCTTCTGGTCAGCTTCTGGCTGCAGAGAATCAGCCTTCTCACCTCAGGCTTCCATGGAGGCCACTCCTTGATGCAGAGGTCGATGAAAACAGCAACCATCCTCTGCTACCACTGTTGGAATTCTAGCCCGTCTCAGAGGTATGTGCCTATCTGTTCAGGCACCGGCTGAATTCCTTAGACCTCCCTCCGGCGACTCCCGGCAGGAATAAACATACGAGGTCCGTTCCGGCGATTTTCCTCAGGCTGTGAGGAAAACACACCAACTGCTCCTCCTCCCCTTTGGTGTCCCCAGGGAGGGGAAAGAAGCAGACAGAAATCTATTTACATCTTTTATTCCTGTCTTTTACTTCAGTACAGAGAAAACATGTCTGCACTCATCAGCAGTTAGAATAAACTCCACAACACTCCACCCATGTACATCCTGTACAGGTCATGTGACAAACCCACTGAGCTAACATCCGGTGCTCAGTACAGAATGGACTGCCCCTTTGTTCCCATGGCAACAGTCACAAACTTCCTGTTTGGCTTTCCAGCCACAAGCAGCAGTCTTGGCTGCTATAGCCTTTGCTTGCTGCCGCATTGCTGCTTTAGAATAACATCCTCTCCAGAGGGGAGGAGTCATCCCATCTCTCCAGACCAAGTAGCACAACAGAAAAACACCTCAACCCTTAAACGGGTGCCTCTACACCAGCCAAATAAATGGGGCACAGACCTAGAAAGGAAGAACACTCATACACAAAGCATGTGGTTAGGCTAAGGTTACCAGATTTTTTTCAATGAATCCACAGACACTTTTCAGCTTCGATGGATTTTGTATGGGGACTGATTTGTAAATCCGAGGACTGTCCCCGGAAAACAGGGACTTCTGGTAACCTTAAGTTAGGCAGCAATGCCAAAGGTAAAAAGGTAAAGGTGCCCCTGCCTGTACGGGCCAGTCTTGACAGACTCTAGGGTTGTGCGCTCATCTCACTCTAGAGGCTGGGAGCCAGCGCTGTCCGCAGACACTTCCGGGTCACGTGGCCAGCGTGACGAAGCTGCTCTGGCGAACCGGCACCAGAGCAGCACACGGAACGCCGTTTACCTTCCCGCTATAAAGTGGTACCTATTTATCTACTTGCACTTAGGGGTGCTTTCGAACTGCTAGGTGGGCAGGAGCTGGGACCGAACGACGGGAGCTCACCCCGCCGCGGGGATTCGAACCGCCGACCATGCAATCGGCAAGTCCTAGGCGCTGAGCTTTTACCCACAGCGCCACCCGCGTCCCTATGCCAAAGGTAATGCCCCATAAATTCTTCCCCATATCAATCTAGCAAAGAACAACCGCTGCCACTACAGGCGACAAATGCTGTAATGCAGGGGTCAGTAAACTTTTTCAGCAGGGGGCTGGTCACTCTCCCTCAGACCTGGGGGGGGGGGCGGGCGGATTATATTTTGAAGAAAAAAGATGAACGAATTCCTTTGCCCCACAAATAACCCAGATACGCATTTTAAATAAAAGGGCACATTCTACTCATGTAAAAACACACTGATTCCCGGACCATCCGCAGGCAGGATTTAGAAGGCAACTGGGCCGGATCCGGTCCCTGGGCCTTAGTTTGCCTACCCATGCTGTAATGCATTGAACCAAAGGAAGATAGAGGAGGGTGGAATGTCGTCGTCCCCATCTGTAAACTGAAATTCACGGTAAGAAATTTTTCCGTTTTTACCAGGTGTATGGGGATGATATTCCTGATAGGGATATACCAGAGCAGAATCCCAAAGTTTGAGAGGGCTTCCTCTACCTCCAGTTCCCTGTGGAATTACTTTCTGCAGCACCTTGCAACCAAAGGCTGCATCAGAAGAATTTTGTAACACTTAATGAAAGTATGGAGAGAGGCCCATGTAGCAGCCCTACAAACATTTGCTATTGAAAAACCTCCCTTACACGCCACTAAGACTGCTGCCCCAAGCAAGAAATGAGCAATAATCCCTAAAGGGGGGTATTTGCCAATTGCTTGATAAACATGAAAAATGGTCCGATGGAGAGTTGGAGACTTTACTACCCTACAATGTACCATCAAAGGAAACCCTCTAGACTTGTGGAATGGAGCCGACTGATCTAAATAAAGCTTCGGGGCCTTGTGCACACCCAATGAATGCCAAATACGCTCCTCTGGGCAAAAGGGATTAGGACAGAAGGAAGGCAAAACCATTTCCTGTGATATATGAAAAAGGGAATTCGTTTTAGGGATAAATCCCGGGTCAGGTTTGAGAACTACCTTATCCAGATGAAAGAAACAAAGTTGGGGGTCAGAGGAAAGAGCACCCAACTTGGAAATCCATCTCAGCGAAGTAGTGGAAACAAAGAAAACTGTCTTAAAGGTAAGCAACCTTAAGTTAGAAGAATCCATAGGCTCAAATGGAGCCAATTAACCCTGTTAGGACCCAATTAAGATCCCATGTAGGAAATCTATGAACTATCCTGGGAGCCAACAGTGCAACCCCTTTCATGAAAGGTTTAGCCAAAATGTGAGCAGATAGAGGATAGCCCCCTAAATTGGACAGAATGCTTATAAGAGCAGAAAACTCCTTCTTAAGGCACTAAGTCCTTTATCCAGATCTGACTGTAAGAAACCAAGGAAGTCTGAAACCTCCACTGACAGAGGATTAACTCCCATATCTGGACCCTACAAAACAAAAACTGTCCACATAGTAGAATACACCCTATTAGTGGAGTGGCGCCCAAAGCTAGAAAAGTAAGCAGGACCTTGCCAGAAAAAGGCAGGTCCAGCAGCCGGAGCTGAACAGCTTCCAATCTGTCAGACATAACAGCTCTGGTCAAATACAAAATAATGGGCCTTGTTTCAGAAGGTCCCTCTGTAGAGTGAGACACCATGGGTCCTGGACCACCCTGTTTACCAGGACCAGAAACCAGGGCCTCCTGTTGAATACGCAACCACCAATATGTCCTACACTTTCAGAAGAGGAATCAACAGTACAAACTTTCATTCAGAAAAAAAACTACTGCAAAATGATTCCTTCACCTTAAAATTTATTTTGGTTTTCCTAGCAATGTTAAGTTATAGGATATTCAAGGCCTTTGGGTCACCTAGGCTCCAAAGTTCAAGAGCATTACAGATGTTCGACTCCTGCACACGATATGCAATTGGAACCCCATAACATAAAGGCACTGGAAACTGCCGAATTGGCTTAGAGCACTGGTGACCATCTTTTCCAATAATTGTCTATTTAGACAAGCAGCAACTCTCCAAAGTTTCAGGCAGGCAGAGGTCTACCTCAGTATCCCTTCCCTTTCCAAGATCCTTTTTCATGGAGATGCTTGGGACTGAACCTGAGATCTTCTGCTCTTCCAGTGACCTATAGGCCCCTATCCCATGAGTAACCTGATGTTCATGCACTGAATAATATCTAAGTGTATGGGTTCAACATATATTTCCTATATTTCTGATCCAAGGCTTCAAATGTTTCTGCAAATATGAAGTGGGTGTTATTAAGCATGATGCTGATCTCCCACTGTGTATATCAGCATAGAAATAAGCGGCAGGATAGGGAAGCCTTGTCCACTTCTGGATGCCACAATTTAAGATGGCTGTTGAAAAGCTGGAACATGTACAGAGGAGGGCAACCAAGATGATCAAGAGTCTGGAAACCAAGCCTTACGAGAAGCCCTTGAAGGAGCTGGGTATGTTTTGCCTGGAAAAGAGGAGACTCAGGGGAGATAGGATAGCCATCTTCAAATATCATAAGGGCTGCCATATGGAAGATGGAGCAAGTTTCTTTTCTCCTGCTCTGCAGAGTATGGCACAAACCAATGGATTCAAGTTACAAGAAAGGAGATTCCAACTAAACATCAGGAAGAACTTTCTGTCAGTAAGAGCTGTTTGACAGTGGAACGGTCTCTGCCGGGAGGTGATGGACTTCCCTTCCTTGGAGGTTTTTAAGCAGAGGTTGGATGGCCACCTGTCATGCTTAGCTAAGATTCCTGTATTGCAGGGGGTTGGAGTAGATGGCCCTTGGGCTCCCTTCCACCTCTACAACTCTATGCAACCCTACACCAGCAATCTTGCATTTCTTCCTCACTGAACATGCGCAAGCTTGTTATGGGTAGAGAAGCATGACTCAGAGAGGTCTCTATTTGTGACTGAAGCTCATGTTCATTTGGAAAAAGCTCACTGGCAAAAAATGTGCTTTTGGTAGACATGGAGAGAGTTTCCAACCCTGGAATTCCCATTTAGAGAATACTAGAGAAGGGCTTCTAACTGAAGGCAGAACAAGATGATACAGATAACACCTGAGTCCTGGTTCAGGCATTCATAGAATGCATGAAGACATATGCGTCCATGTACTGGCCTCACCCCCAATGTTCCAACCCACTCAACGCCTGAATGTGCTTACAAGCCCCATTCATACCCTCCCATTCACTGAAGAAAAGTGAAGAATACAACAGGTTGAGCACATGCACCCGCAACACACTTTATCATCATCATCATCATCATCATCATGTCTATGGTTGTTAAAGTTGCAGCCCAGCACTTCCTCCTTCTCTCATCTCCAGAAATGTTCTGTGAATTTCAATGCATGACATTATGAGACACATCTCACAAGTGAGAGAGAGCAAGGAAACTCCATGTGATATCACCATTCAATCAAACTTAGTAACAGTAACTGGGAAAGAGGTGAAGAAAGGGAAACGTAGGGTAGCTGCACATTCTTCATATTGTACAGTTCTAATCCAATGCCCCAGAGCAGGGGTGACTAACCTGTGGCACATTAGCTGCTGTGGAGCTACAATTCCCACCACCCATGACCACTGTCCACAATGACTGAGGTGCTGTAGTTTAGCAACATCTCAAGGAACACAGATTAGCCACCCCCGCGTTAGAGCAGAGATAGCCAACAAGGTATGCTTCAGAAATTGTTGCAATATGATTCCCATCAGCCTCAGACAGTATAGGATGGGAGGGATGATAGGATTTCAATCAGGGAGGGTGTGAGTTGGAGGGCACCACATTGATTACCCCTGCTCTGGGGGTAGTCACAGTCATTTAAGGAAGAATGCACAGGGCTAGACAGACTCTATATAAAGGCAGCCTTCATGTGTCAGATAAATACTGTATACATTCCTAAGGATTGTTTGAAATCAGCAGCTTAATTAGTGAACATTCTCAAACAAATCAGTCTTTAAGTCACTCTGTCTTACAGACCAGTACATTACTTACTTGTTATCGTTAATAAATTCCAGAATCTCCTGTTCCAATTTTAGCAGCATCATTCTGTCCCTTGGAGGATGGGAGAGAGAGCAGGGAGAAAAGGAGAGGAAAAATCATTCAGAGCACAAATAGCTATACAATTGTCTCTGAAAAATCTGAAGATTAATATCCTCCTCCACTCCAATATTAATCAAAAAGTTCAATGTAATTCAGCATTGAAGATATCACTACCCAACCTACATTGGCAGATGCAGAACAGATGTAGCAAGTTAAAAGTAGACCAATCCTGTTCAGGTGGATTCACTTTGGTGCAGTGATTACACTTCTAGAAGCACAATATCCCATGGGCTCTCATTGTGCTTGTATTATTGAACAGAAACAGTACATCAGAACATAGGCAATGACTGGCATTCCGTTTTGACATTGTTTATTAGTGAGATGGCAGGAGGCACTTTACAGAGAAGTATTTGGAAGCTATTTATAGGTGGTTTTTAGAGCTGTTAAGATTCCTTCCTGACTAACTCATTCCACACTTTTCCTCTTTCTGTTCTTATGCACAGTATATGAATGCATCTGTTTTGTTAGTCTGCAATGCTAGAATTATTCTAATCTTGCTAGGATACTCCAAGAGCTCCAGTGAATACTGCATAGTTACTGAAGCAAAGTGGATATTGGATGGGAGACCACTATAGTCTCCATATAACAACAGGGCTAAATATTAAATATTTGTTTAAAAATAATTCCACAGGAGTTTGAGCCAGTGTGGTGTAATGGTTAAGAGTGTTGGACTAGAACTGGGAGAGCAGGATTCACATCTTAACTTAGCCATGAAGCTCACTGGGCCAGTCTCCATCTCTTAGCCTAACCTACTTCACAAGGTTGTTGTGAGGATGAAATGCGGAGGAGAACAACGGACACCACTCTGAGATCCTCAGCAGATAAAGGTGATATATAAATGTAATAAATAAGCAGTAATAGGAAGAAGAATACGATGGCGAAGAATACGACGGCAACTAGACCAGGGATGAGGAACCTGTGGCTTTCTAGTTGGACTCCAACACACCTCAGCCCTAGCAACAGTATAGCCAATAGCCAGGGGTGACGGGGATGAAGTTCAGAGATGTAGGGGAGGGGGGATTCAGGTTCCCCATCTCCAGCCCAGAGAGCCCACTGGATACTTTCTCACTCTCTGAGCTTGGACCCTCTTTCATCTCTTACTCATGGCTAGAACAAGTGATCAGGCAGGTCAGAGCACTGAGAGAAAATTAATTTTAAAGGAAACCCCAGGGAAGGCATCCTTAGTGGACCCTAATGAGGTGCTGCCTAAGAATGTCACATGCTGAGACAGGGTCTGGACCCCAAAACCACTGAACAGTCCGCTTATTCCAAGGCCTCACCATGGCCACTTTATGCTCAAGATGCTGGAAAGTAAGATACTAGCATCCTATCACATGTGCCTTTGAGGCTAGCAAGGCTGGACAGAGTGCATTCTAGAGGATTCTCAATTAGTGCTCTTAAACTTCCCACATCTCATGAGTTAAAGAGCCCATTGATAGGTGCTTGCCTACCTCCACTATGCAGCTGCCACCACCATAGATTCTAACAGTTGCTGATACTTTCTGTTCCCTCTCCCATCCTTTCTCCTTAACCATGCAAGCTTGCAGGAACACCTCCTTATTCCCACTTGCAAATCTGCCACATAATCACCGAGGAACCTACCTTGGGTTTTTCTTCAGTGTACTCACTAAAAATTCATGCAAATCTATTCCAGTGGAGTCTGTGTATTCCTGGCTGGAATCTATAACAAAGAAAACAGCAACATACTAAAGAAATGCCATGCTCACAGGGAGAATATCCATGGAGTCAAAACAAGCCAGAATATAAAAGGGGTTCTGACAGTGTTGGAAGGACCAAGTTAACGGCTGCCTCTCCCATCACCACAGCCATGGCTTCCTTTGGAGTCAACGGTGGAAAGACCATTTGTAGGACATAACTCTAGCACTTTGAAAGAGCAACAGGCCATATTTGAGGGCAAAGTTACCACCCCAGAACCTTCAAATATATTGATTTCTTACCCACCATTTAGCTGCTTGTTCTACCACCAACTGCCTGAGCAATCATATGCTAAATTATTGTACCTGACAAGATTACTGGCTTTACACAAATCTCAGAAGGAGAACTTCTTAAATTTACAACAAGCACTGCTTTGTGGAACAGAATGTGGACCAGAAAGGAAAAGGTAATTAATTAAAGGCTTATCTCAGCAGTTAAGGTGTGTAATGACTGTTTTCTCAAGATTTTCATTAGTGGTCTACCTGTGCCCATGTCAGCAAAAAAATTCAGAGTGCTAAGGAGACCAAGGACATTTGATATTTGCAAATTCTAATCTGAATTGATGTGGACTGAGTCAACCATTGCCTGTAACGCATGTATGTACAGTGGTACCTCGGGTTAAGAACTGAACTCGTTCCAGAGGCCCATTCTTAACCTGAAACTGTTCTTAACCTGAGACACCACTTTAGCTAATGGGGCCTCCCGCTGCTGCCGCACCGCTGCAACTCTATTTCTGTTCTCATCCTGAAGCAAAGTTCTTAACCCGAGATACTATTTCTGGGTTAGCAGAGTCTGTAACCTGAAACACCTGTAGCCCAAGGTACCACTGTATACAGATGTGTACTTTCAAAGATATGTTTAAAATAATTGTTGAAATATATACTTAAATGCAATTTTCTGCAGATTTTTTTTATTGTAGATTAACATGAAAATGGAATGGAATGGAATAAACTTACAGGTGGACACATGCAAATGTGAATCAGTGGGGATGGGAAAACTTTGGCTCTCCAGGTGTTCCTAGACTTCTGCTATCATCCATCCCTCTCTATTTGCCCTGCAGGCTGAGGCTGATAGGAATGGGAATCCAAGAACAGCTGGAGTGCCACAGGTTCCTCATCTTTGTGATATAGACTGGAAATCCATTCCTGAGAAGTTGTGGCAGATGCCCTTATTAGACAGACAGACGTTGACATATAATATTGTAATACTCCTTTCCCCTTGTCATGTGGTCAGCTTGAATGCACAAACTGAAAAGAAAGTCCCAGACCTCTGGTAAATAGGGAAACAGAAACTACTGCTCATCTTTGCCCACAGAAACCAAGTTCATTCCAGAACTGAGACTGTCTTACCTCTAGATAGCATTTTCTTGGGTGCCTTCTCCTTATTTTTCTCTTTTTCTTCTTTTTCAGGGCCATCTTTTGCAGACTTGTCATCTTCCTTGTCAGAGGGGCAGCTGACGTGCAACTGTATGATATCCTAGCAACAGGAGAAAATCCACACTTTGAAGGCCTCAGAGCTGATGTTTTGCAACCAACAAAAGCTGGAAATATGGTATGACGACCAATTTGATTCCAGTAAGAAATTTTACTTCTGGGTAGAATGGCTAAGAATATCAGAAGAGCTTGCTGGATTAGGCCAGTGGCCCTTCTAGTCCAGCATCCTGTTCTCACAGTGGCTGAATAGTTGCCTGTGGGAAATCAGCAAGCAGGATCTGAGTACAAGAGCACTCTCCCTTCTTGTGGTTTCCGGCATCCGGCTAGTCACCCTGGGTGATTTTTGCCTCCCTGTGCAACATGCTTGCTCGTGTGATTTATGTAGAGTTATGATTTTTATGCTATGAACCTGTTCTTAAGTTAAAAGGTTGATTGCAGTGGATAAGATGTCCTTTTAGTCCATCTGCGTCCCCTCTCCTCTCCAAACATGACATTACTCCCCCCCCCAAAAAAATAGAATGCATTAGATTGTAGGTAACTGATGAGTAATTACAGTATATATTCAGGAAGTGGGGGATTTTTGCCAGGTCAGTAAGGAACCCTGTAGATTTTTGCCTTCCTGCCTACAATGTGGCATGGCTCACTTAACTAATCTGTACTATTCTTGCAAGCCCTTGTGGTAGGTATATTTTTGTTGCTCATTTGTTGCACTTTTACCCCACCTTTTTCTCCAAGGAACACAGACAGGGTGGTGTAAATGGCTCCCTCCCTCCCCATTTAATCCCCTGTGAGGTAGGTTGGGCTGAGAGGCAGCAACTGGCCCAAGCTTAACCAGTGAGCTTCATGGCTGGGGGAGGGGGGGTTGGAACACTGGTCTCCCAATCACTAGTCTGAGATTCTAACCACAGCTGTCTCTGGCACCTTGTTTGCTACTGTTCTTAGATTGCAGCACACTATATACAATCTGAACTCGGTGTGGCTCTGCCGTATAAATGCATGCTATGGGTGCGGTTTGCTGCTATCTTATGGCTTTGAGGTTAAAATCCCCTACAGTGATCTGATCATAGGTATAGTTTGGTATCACTAGAAGAAGAAGAGCTTATTTAATACACCCTGAAAACCTTCTCTGAATTTGACTTTTTATGGTTTTGATCTGATGGCTCGAATATGCTACGTTTCAATAGGAGCTCCTATAGGAAGGTATGCTTTTTAGACTTGGGAGACAGTAAATCAGAACAGAGGTTTGCTATGAAAGCACACACACTAGCATACAGTAAGCCTGCAACTTACGCTGGGTTTGTGTTCCAGAGACTGCGCCTAAAGTCAAAATTGAGTGTAGTCAAAAGCCATTGGGGGGATTGCCAAAGTCATTTTTCCCAGAACCCTGCTCCCTTTTTATTTTTATTTATTTATTATTATTTGCCATGCACATAAAACATGCACAAGTTGTGGGCTTATGGCAGCCAGATAACAAATATACAATTTAACCAGGACTGTCATTTTTTCTTTTAAAGGTAAGCTTTCAACCTTGATCAGAACTATTAAGAAAAACCATCACTGAAAGCAGTCTCTCCCGTGGCTGGAAAAGTGATGTGACTACAACTAGGCTTACCTGGGTATCCAATGTCCCATCCACAAAGGGGCTAGAAGACTCTTCACATACAGCCAGGCTCCTGACTAGCTTCAGCTTTGAATTTGACTGCAAAAGGGGGGGGGGGAATCTGTAGTAAGACATAGGCAGCTAGAATTCCCTTTCAATATATGAATGAGCTGCTGTTCAACTAATGCTAATTAAGTTAGCTCCGTACTAATGAGAAATGCAATTACGTTTTGTCCAGTAGTAACACATGGCAAAGCAGTCAAGCAGAAGATACCAAGTGCATAGTGATTTTCTCTCCCTTAACATGCTTGATAGAGATTCTAGTCTGCCACCTGTGGAGGTACTTAGCCTCTGCTAACACAGTGACTTGAATGTCATATACATTGATAGGGCTTCTCTGAAGCTAACCAACCCATTAAATAATCTGCACACTGTTAAACCACTGATGGTAAGTGACAAAAAGGAATGACTAACTTCTTCCTGCCTTAATTGAAAGCCTGTCATTAAACGGCTGCCTTCTTGACAAACGTAGTTATTCTGGGTGATCTACTATAGTAGCATTTAAAGAAAATGCTTAAAATAAATGTCTGCCTCAGACTGTTTGGTGAATGGTCCTGAAAGTAAGAGAGTGTGAATGGAGCAACACAAAAGTATTTTACTTGAACAGAAGTAGTCATGGTGAAATATGGTCTGGGAACCATAGTTAAGATATTATCAGCAATATAATAAAGGAAAGTTAAAGGTGCATTGGCAAGGGCATAAGAGAATCAAACGGAAGAAAAAGTTCAGTGCCATAGCAGTTTAATCTCATAAGATTTGGGGCAGATACAAATTACAAATACTATAAACACAAACTCTGAACTAATACTAGGTCTTAGTAAAGCAATAAACCACCACCTGGGCTTTGCTGTTTTTGGACTGCAATTGTGAGCAAATGCTGCTCCATAGAAAATGAAGGATTCTAGTACCTCCCTTCTCCTTAACATTTTACCTCTCTATGTGCAGGGAAATGTTTTGTATTAAGCATGTGAACTCTCACCCGCAGTGTAGAAGTTGTACAAGTCAAGACACAGGTTTATCACCTCAATGAGATGACCGCATCTGGACACTTAAAGCCAGACCAGAGATAAGAGTTTTCCATAAAACTGCAGAGCCCAAGGGTCAACTAGCCCAACCCCCTGAAATGCCGGAATTTCAACTAAAGCGTCCATGACAGATGGCCATCCAACCTCTGCTTTAAAACCTCTAATGAAGGAGAGTCCACCACCTTCCAAGGGAGTCCATCGCACAGTCTAACTCCTCTTACTGTTAGAAAGTTCTCCCTGGTGTTTAATTGGAATCTCCTTTCTTGTAACTTAAAAACACTGCCTTGAGTCCTACCCTCCTGAGCAGGAGAAAACAAGCTTATGCCATCTTCCATGTGACAGCCCTTTATATATTTGAAGGCGGCTATCATATCTCTGTTTCCTCTTTTCTAGGCTAAATATTGTGCATGGCTTCCACAAGATACACAGGTTTCACTCAGTTTCCAAGAGGAGGCAGTTTCATAGCTGTGAGGCAGTCAATGAGAGCAGTGCCTGTAGCCCCGTGCAGCATGTATTGTGATTCAGAGGACATCCTCAGCTGATATTAAAAATCACAATGAAACCTAGGAGTAAAGGGCAACCTCTTTGACATGCTGAGGCCTTAACTGGTTAACCATTAAGCACAAATGATGAACAGTGAAAAGCAAGAAGATATGGGATAAAGGAGCAAGAAGAGTCATATCTGGAGCACTGATAGGAATGAGAGATTCTGGGACTCAATGCCGAGGATCAGACCGCCTATCCAAAGGTGGAGGTAACCAAACTGGCTATACTTCTTTTCTTTTATACAAGGGGAGGCCATTATGTTCCATCAACCATTTAGGGTATTTAATGCAAAATCTGTCTCTCAACTCCTCTACGCCTCAAACGTCTGATTCAATGGCTCATTCACCAGGTTCGAAGGCTTCCAGGCAAAGTTTCTCCGGTCCCTCCTACAAGTTCCAAATTGTGTTCCAAATGCAATACTATTTTTAGAAACAGGTGAATGTCCTCTATCAACTAAAGCATGGTGGGCTGCCCTGAGATACTGGCTCAAGATCTCAGTCTTTGGCCTGGGGAAGGGGTAACTTCCATATGTAAACATCAAGGAGTTTACCAGCTCATGGATGAAAATTATGGTTAGAAAAGCCAGTTTGACTGGTATGCCACCTTCTCTCCTGTACCATCTGGGCTATGATACCACCCTTGAATCTCTGAGGCAAAGGCTCTGGGGCACATCACATAGTGATCTCCGATCTCAATCTCATGTTAACTGTGGCCCATTAGCAGTAGGAATTCACTATGGGTTCAATTTTCAGACACCTGCATATTTTAGAAATTTGTCTGTATCAACGTATCGGTGTCTTTTCACCAAAGCCAGATTAAATGTATTCCCATCAGAAGTGCTAAATGGCAGACTGAGAGGCATCCCTTATCAAAATAGGATCTGTGTATGCTCTCAGGACGTTGACTGTATGAGGCATATTTTAATGCATTGCGGACAATATGATCAAGCGAGGGAAATATTGATTAAACCACTATTGGCAAACTGGCCGAGCCAATCTGAAGTCTACTATACCAAATATCTTCTGGACGACAAGTCCAGTGATATCACAGCAGCCATGGCAAAGTTTCATACAAATCAAAGATCAACAAACCCATGACTAAACAATAACACTTCGGTCTCCCTTCCCTGGGGGGGGGGGGTTGTCTGTATGAATCTGTATTTTATTCTGAATCCATGTTATGGGTCGTTGGACCGCAATAAAGATTATATATATATATACAATGCCAAGAATGACTGCAGAAAGATCAGAGTCATGTAAGTTCTTGCTGCAGCATCACCTGGTAAAAAGAAATCAACAGTATCTTACCTTGGCTCTTTTTCTAGCATGCCCATGATTGGAGGTCCGCCTCTGCAACAACAACAAAAAAGGAGAGGAGGAACAATGGTGGAAAAATCACTCCCGTTGCGCATTCTATGAGATGTAAGATTAGGAAGGGGGGAATCACAACACATTGGGAGGAATTAAATGTAACAGTAGGGGAATTGTTCCATCAACACAAGCGTTTCAGCGTTTCAGCTTGCTGGAAACAATGTTCTCTCCTCTCCCCACACATTTTTCTGGGGGTTCTCCTGATACACACTCCTAGGCAATCTGGGCAGGCACAGGGCTGAGGGGGAGTCCCACTGTGCTAGCAGAAGTCCATGCCATATATTATCTTGCAAGAATCTAATGCAAAGAGGTCAATTCTGCATACATTTTGCAAAGGACCAAAGCCAGCTATGGCAGGAAACTGCCATAACCATGTAGAGATAAAATAAGGAAATAAAATGCAAGACAAACATTGTGTGGTCAAGTCCAGTTTAACCATCCAATGTCATGGATTTAAAAGGACGCCTACAATTGAGGTCTGTTAAAATCATGGTGTCCTTTCTCTCTCCTACAAGGGATGCGGGTGGCGCTGTGGTTTAAGCCACTGAGTCTCTTGGGCTTGGGGCCTACAAATACATCTCAAAGCTCATCTTTTTCTGTGAAGTTTTTGACAAATTTCACGCTTCTCTCCAAAGCGATGTCTAGGTGTATAAAATTGCATTTGTCCATATCTCTCTTGCTCATCCCCTCAGTTCTCTTATTCACTGCTTAACTTTAGACTGCCACAACCCTTGGAGCAGGTATTTAATTGCTATGCCTTCTGTGTTTCTTTGGAGCAGGATTTGTGTGTCTGCAATATAAAGTGGCTTGAACATCTTCCTGGGTTCATGTCCCACTCTTTTTTTTAATATTGAAGAGATGAAGCCATCGTGACCACACTAAATCAGCAATTCTACACACACTTATCTGGGAGTAAGTCTCACTGAACTCAAAGACTTACTTCTTGGTGGATTGTACTGCAAGAAGTCCATAGGATTCATTTATGTGATGGGGTAGAAAAAAAGACACAAGAATCACCTCTCCTCAAACAATCTGACCCAGACCCTGCAATTATCATCTGAGGTCTTTCTTCGTGTGCCTCCTCCACAATAAGTTTGGAGGGCAGCAACATGAGAACGGGCCTTTTCTGTGGTGGTTACCCATTGGTGGAATGCTCTCCTCAGGGTGGCTTGCCAGGCACTTTCATTACGTATCTTTAGGTGCTAGATAATAATGATTCTCTCAAAGCAGGCCTTGGACTGATTAACATTCTGTGTCCTTTTACATATGTTTGTGTGAGTGGGGTTAATGTTTTGTTCTTGTTTTTATTATGTCTTTTGTGTTCCCATTTTGTATTCTTATGTTGTGAACCGCCCTGTGATCTTTGGATGGAGGGCAGTATACAAAACTAATAATAACAGCAGCAGCAGCAACACTGGCCTGGAAAAGATTTCCTAAAATGATCCAGCAAAGTGCAGTGGTACCTCTAGTTATGAACTTAATTCATTCTGGAGGTCCGTTCTTAACCTGAAACTGTTCTTAACTAGAGGCATGCTTTCGCTAATGGGGCCTCTTGCTGCCGCTGCACCGCCGGCACACGATTTCCGGGGCAAAGTTTCTCATCCTGGGGCAAAGTTCTCAACTCAAGGTAACTCTTCCAGGTTAGCAGAGTTTGTAACCTGAGGCATTTGTAACTCGGGGTACCACTGTATATGGCAGCATGACAAGAACCTCACCACTGATTACCATGGCTCTTTCTCTAACAGTACCAGGTTCACACCATGCTGAGATTAATGAGTAATTTCGTGGTAGAATACGGTACTGCGGAAGTCCAGAACTGCTGGAACCCCTAATTAAGTGAACTTAACAAAAGGGCAAAAAAGGGACCTCTGCCTGATATACTGCAATAGGGAGTCCAAGATCTGCTGCCAGTTAGCATTGGGCTTTGATGGGTCTGTTGGTATACATGAAATATCTTCTTCCAATTACCTGTGATTCTTGCCGTGTACTGATCTCCTCCCCATCCTTCTCAACTTCCTCTTTGCTTGGTGACCTGGATACAAATTTGTTTTTGTTCACAGATTCCTCAACCACTTTCTTTTCCAATTCTTTCATTATCTCCAGTGTCTCCTGTGTTGTGTTGCTGTTAGACATCTTCAGCACAGTATAGCGTTAGTGATGGACACCTGCAGGTAGGGACAGAAGGGATGGAGGTCAGTGCAACCAAGAATAAAGGCTTCTCTTTTTTTTCTTGTTTTCCCATTCCCTTTCTTTCCCTTTTCATTTTTAAACAGAATTCCCTGTTTCCTTGCTCTTTGTCACATACTGAAGCTATACTTGCTCAGGATCTTGTCTCTAGAGTCCTTCTTCATGTTATTGAAGATCTGACACTACACTTTCCATATCTCTTTATGTCATCTGCTGGAAGGGGGTGCAGATGCAATATTCCATTTGGAGTTTAACCCTTTCCCTCCCCACTGCATTCCTGACAACACAATACAATCTAAATCAAATACCTAATGAATACACACTGGAAGTGAGGAACGGGTTTCAGGATTTCGATTTGGTGGACAGAGTGCCTGAAGAACTATGGGTGGAGGCTCGTAACATTATACAGGAGGCAGCAATGAAAAGGAAATGCAAGAAAGCAAAGTGGATGTCCAATGAGGCCTTACAAATAGCAGGGGAGAGAAGGCAAGCAAAATGTGAGGGAGATAGGGGCAGTTACCCCATTCAGGGAGTCCCCCACACCTGCCCACTGTCCCCCAGAAACAGTACTTCTGTCTTGTCAGGATTCAACCTCAATCTGTTTGCCCCCAACCACCTCTGGACACCCACACAGGACGTTCACTGCCTTCGAGAGGTAGAGCTGGGTATCATCCACATATTGGTGTACACCCAGCCCAACTCCCCTGATCATAGAATCATAGAATCATAGAGTTGGAAGAGACCACAAGGGCCATCGAGTCCAACCCCCTGCCAAGCAGGAAATACCATCGGAGCACTCCTCACATATGGTTGTCAAGCCTCTGCTTCAAGACCTCCAAAGAAGGAGACTCCACCACACTCCTTGGCAGCAAATTCCACTGTCGAACAGCTCTTACTGTCAGGAAGTTCTTCCTAATGTTTAGGTGGAATCTTCTTTCATGTAGTTTGGATCCATTGCTCCGTGTCCGCTTCTCTGGAGCAGCAGAAAACAACCTTTCTCCCTCCTCTATGTGACATCCTTTTATATATTTGAACATGGCTATCATATCACCCCTTAACCTCCTCTACTCCAGGCTAAACATGCCCAGCTCCCTTAGCCATTCCTCATAAGGTTTTGTTTTTAAAAAGAAGTTGTCGGGCCAGGCTGGCAAGTGAGGGCCGCAATGGCAAGTGAAGGCTCGATTGCGCCCCCTCCTGGCTTCCCTTGCTATAGCATGGAGACCTCTGTGCCAGCCGGCCAGGGCTGTGCTGAACGGAGGATCTCTCATACAGCATGGAGGAGAGTACAGAGCCCTGAGGCACCACACAAATGGGTGCCCAGGGGTCCATGCTGCTAACTGCATCATTGCCAGTGAGAGCTTCCTTCACAATGCAAATAGCAGTGGACTGGAGGAGGCCATCTTCATCAAGATTACAGTGGCAGTGGGGGGAAGCCAAGCTCAACTTCTCCACTCAATGCAGTTCCAGCTGAGCACCACCATGGCAGCTATTTTTATTTTAAAAACCAGTCATATTAAACACAAAAACTCATTTATGCCTGGCCCTCAATGGCTTTGCTTACCAGGGGCATAGGTAGGTTTTGCCTCCCTCTGCCACTGTGTGTGAAGGTACCTCTGAACTATATCACCAGTAAATGAATGCTTACTTCCCCACATAGAAATGCCTAGCAAAGTGTTGTATCTGGTGACACTCGTCTCGTGAAGACAACACCTACTTCCCCCGCCTGGTCTCTTGCATTAAAATGGATCTTTGTAGTTCTACTTGTGTATCTATCCACTAGCCTTTGCCTTTCTGTATCTGCTCACTTAACTGAAGTAAAGCCATGATAACCTGCACATGAACCCTTCAAGAATGTGTTAGACCGAAATGCCTGTACAGTCATACCTTGGATTCTGAACACCCTGGAACTCGGATGTTTTGGCTCCCGAACGCCGCAAACCCCGAAGTGATTGTTCCTGTTTGCGAATGTTCTTTTGGAACCCAAATGTCCGACAAGGTTTCAGCGGCTTCTGATTGGCTGCAGGAGCTTCCTGCAACCAATCAAAAGCCACAATTTGGTTTTGGAAGTCGAACGGACATCCGGAACAGATTCTATTCGACTTCCAAGGTACGACTATATATGGTATAGCAATACAATCTCTCTCTTTTTTACCTTGAACATCATAGAACTGGCCAAAACCTGTTTAAACTGCTTATACCTACCAAATGTGCCCAGACCACTTCTGACTGCTTTTTGTCAATACGTAGTTTCCTGCACCTGTGTCAGGTCTTTGTGTAGTCTTGAGTAAAAGAGAAGAGCACCACCAAAGCCCTGGGTCAGTCCTCTTGGAGCGATAGCCCAGGGAATTGACCATTCAGCACTGTTTTCAAAATAAAGTCTGGTTGTGCCTACTTTCATGTTTCCCGACTCCGTCTGTTGATAGGGAATTTGGGCTCTACCTATCCATGGAACCAACAAAGGGCATATTTTTGCCACAGCTCCCCTACCCAACACACTAGACACTGTGTAGCCTGGTACACTGAGAGGGATCCCACAGTTGTGTGCCATAGAAATGCACTCTGCCAACCCAAAGTACATGTGTTCTTGCAACACACAAGCTACACATGTAACTCATCATAATTATGGGCAATTTCTCAGTGCTCTAGAACAGAAGGTCTGCAATGTAACAGAAATGAACTTTCTATAAAAAAATATGTTGTAATTATGCCACTCTCCTGCTAATTACACTGCATTCAATGTGGAACGTTATTTTGCCATGTTTTGTTTCATTATTTAAGACCTGTAAATCACTTAAAGATCCCTTTTGAAATATGACGTGGTTCAGAAATGATTTTAAATAATAAATAAATAAATAAATAAATAAATAAATAAATAAATAAGGGGATGGTGAAGAAAACAATCTTCCCCATGAGAAACAAAGACAAAGCCAAGCTATGCATTTCAGGAACCGGAACTCAATTTTTATTTCAGGCTGGGAAAGGCCTACTAAAAGAGAAGCATGCAAGGTTTAAGTACGTAATTTAAAGTCAGCCATTAAATGAGCAAACATCTGTATAGGGATGTGAACCATAGTCTCCCACAGTTCTGTTACGCCCTTCCCTGCATTTAATTTGATTATGACAATCCCTTCTTTAATAAATTTGTTCTTAACACTACTGCTTTCACCTATTTGTGTTTAAGAAAGCCGTTTTCCAGATCAAGTGCCATAATACCAACTTGGTATGTTTATATAAAGACATACCAGTTTACAGCATGAGATCACAAGGAACACAAAGAAACATTAGTAATTTTGACAGATGTTTATTCAGCAGAATCATAACATGCACCAAGAAGAAGGTGAGATGCTCTTCAGGCATGAGGCATCTAACAGAGGCACCTAAGACCATTTATGCAAAAGCTGAGTCCCTACCATGACCACATATTTTCACCAGCCTCCCTCAAAACTCCTTTTTTGAATCACCTGAGTAGAAACTGCCACGTGCAGATCAAAATTTTACTTTAATGTGTTGTCAATTTTGCACATAGGTCTCTTGAAAAGTGGCCATTATACTTACGGTAAAAGGTATTTCTGGATCCCATAAAAAGCTGCCACCAGATTGGGTTTAGGTTTGGTGCCGCCCGGAAGTCAATAGGCAACACTGCAAGCTTGCAATAATAAACAAACAATTCAAACCGGAAGCTTGTATCTCAGCTCCTCACTCCTTCCTCCCTCAGTTTTTTAGATTACAGGCCAGGAAGCGATGAGATTTGGTAATCGTATAGAGTGGGAGACAGCATTCAACAGGAAAATGTTGCCTAAAAGATTCACTGAGACTGGTACAGTAGAATGATGGAGGGGAATCAGCTGCTGGTGGCCTAGGTGGGCTCTGGAATCAGCTTTACATGACCCAGAAATACCTTTCACAATAATTATAACAGCCTTTTTCAAGAGACCTATGTGCAAAATTGACAACACATTAAAATAAAATTTTAGGTGTTATGAAATACCTTTCATTCTAAGCATACAGGCCTTTTCTGGACAGATTGGGATGTACAAAAGCCTACAGACCCATGAAAGGTGGGACAAATAGAAAACTGCTGTTTAGATGGCTAGAAGGACATACTGTAATGCCCCCCCTGCCAAAGGCAGCCTCAGCTGAGGCAAAAATGTGTCAATAAAGGATTGCTGAATGTGACAATCATATGGGTGCTCTGACAATCTCTTGTAATGGGGCATTTAGGGAGAAGGCTGCAGGCCTGGTCAAATGAGTCTTCATTCGTGTAGGTGGAGGGAGACATAAGCCAACAAGATGGATCCTTTTAGCCATCTAGCTTGGGCAGTAGATGAGACTCCCCATCAAGGGAGGAAGAAAGGAGGTCAAGAGCAAGCTGGTCCAACATATGGATGGTGTACGATGAATGTGGACCTTCCATGCTTACTAAGCATCAAGGGACTGTCATGTCTACTGATTGATGCACCGGGAAAAAGCCAAATGACAGAAGGATCAGTTTCTGTTGGCAATGGAATTGTGAAAATACCTTTGGAAGGAATGATGAGTTGGTTCACAGGATTAATCTATTCCTGTAGAGAAATCCAATGATGTCTCCAGGGCATCCAGTGAAGATGCATGTCCGCTGTGGCAGCTGCTGCTTTCCTGCTGACAGACAAGCTGCTCCACCTCATTGCCAGGTGAAGGTAGTGCCTTGAAGTGAGGGCAATCAGCTGCCCTGTTCTCCATGGGCATGAGGGAAGGCAGCTCAGATCAGCAGTCTTATCGGCTGAAATCATCATGCAATATCGGTGGTGCCTTGAAATCAGCTGCCCTGCTCTCCCTCACAAGAGGAGCAATATATTGCTGCGTATTGCTAGGTCAAAATCGTTATCAACCAATATATTGAAAAATTGCAAAGTGCTGAAACAGACCATAAAATTTGTGATATCACCATGCAAAAATGACAAAAATTTGAGGGGGAGGCAAGTGATGGTGCCTCAGACCCCCTGGGTGCGTTTCGTGGACACCCACTGGTCCTGGACCCTTAATTGGGAACCACTGGTCTACAGTAGTGAAGCGATCAACTTCTGCTTCCCCAAAGCAACTGGTTATGAGATGGAAGTTCTCTGGATGGAGTTTCTATTCCCCATGGTTGAGAAGTTCTCTGCTCAGCCAATCGGCAGTATCTTGTCCACTGAGGTTTCTACTCTTATGGAAACTTACCTAGAGGAAGAATTTGGAGGTCTCCTGCTGCAAGGTGCAGGTTTTCTTACCTCCTTACCTGTGTGTGCTTTTACAATGAAGACTGATCATGTGAATCAGGACTGCTCAAATGCACCTGTGAACTGCAAGTGTTGTAATGTGAGTGCGACCACTCAAAGTTCCATGATGTTGGTTGATAGGAGGGCTCTTCCCTGGACCAGGGGTCCTGGCCTGGATGTTCTTCACAATTGTTCCTCACCCTGTTGGACTGACATCTGAGGTTATTAGTATTAGAGGGCGAACACTGTCTAGGGAACCTCTCTGCAAGTTCAATGAATTCAGTCACCAGTTCAGAGAATCCTCAGCTGACCTGTGGTGGATCTCTGATGGGGGAAGAGGAGTCACTGCATGAGTTGTATTGTATTTCTGAACTCTCTTGGAGAGGTCTGATGAGACTGGAGAGAGTAGAGTTTGTGTGGAGACTAGGTTTAATTCCAGGCAAAGACCATTGCGGATAGTGCCCAGCACCCATTTGTCTGACATGATCTGCTGCCAACTGTGGGAGTATCGCATGAGACATGAGTGTAGGAACACTGGTGAGTGATAGGATTGTTCTGTTGTAGGAGTTGATTTCCTTTTAATCCTCTGCCCTGCCTGTTCTGGGGAGTGGGGAGGGCCAAAAAAAATCCCTTCCCTCTATAGGATCTTGAGACTTGACAAGAGTAGTTTAGTGTCCTGATCCCCTGGCCTACCTGGCAGCCAGTGTGCCAAGACCAAGTCCAAAACCCAAGCGTCGATCAGCATCTGCAAAGCCCACAGTCCGAGATCTAAAGTAGAAGGCTGACAGTCAGGAAATGAGGTTCAGGGTCAATCCAAGTCCGAAGTCAGGATGCAGTCCAGCGTCAAGCCTTAAGTAGAAACCCATGGATGTCAAACAGTATCCAAGACAAGGTCCCTCAACATGGGCAGTCGAGCAGTCACAGCACCTCAGCTCTGCTGCCTTCTTACACTGTGCCTGCTGATTGTAGTATCTGGGCTTGATGAGGCAGGTGACTCTCACCAACTCTCAGCTTATCCCAGCTAAGGGAATCACATGCCTTCTTCTCCACCTGGCCAGCTAATGAACTGGGCTGCAGGCCCTGGCCTGCCTCTGCTTCCTGGAGTGCCCCACTTGCTGTTCCCTACACCTCAGGATCCACTGTGTGAGGACAGGGGCGCCTCTGGCTCTGACGAAGGGTCATGCTGCTCGGCTTCCTGCACACTGAATCCCATCCCCGTGCCATCCTCTATCACTCCGTGAGTACTACCTACACAAACCTCTCCTCCCCCATCCCCAGCATGCCCATTTGTGTCCCAGCTGCACCCCTCACCAGCATCCTCTTGTTCCTCCCAGAAGTCCTGCCAGTTCGTGACATTTGGCTTATAAGGATGGAAAGGACAGCGTGTGAAAGACCTATCATCTCCTTTCTTCGGCACGGGTGTCAACTGGGTCGTCCTTTAATGCTTTTTCTTGAAGGGTTTAATCCATACAAAAAGGTTCAGAGACCCAACTGTTGTGCACTGGCCTTCTGGTGTACTGGAAATCTTTGCCAAGGACTTTTAATTTGTACTGCTGCTGAGCAATGAACACACATTATTGCTTGTTTTGCAGCTACTGGCCTAGGAATTAACAATATAGAATTACCAATTACTAACCAAAGTATGATTTCCAGACAATTACCATAGGGAGGCATGTCTAGATTAGCCATTAATGAGTTAAGAGAGTAGGACTTCAAGACAAACAGAGACCCTGTCAGTGACTGGCTGGACGAGGAAGAGTGGTGGCAGCCAGTGGCCCAGGAGACACCTGAGAGGGAAGGGAGCTTTGAACCAGGTTCAGACTGGTGGGACAGAGAAGAATCATCAGCAGGGAGTCATGGTGAAGGGGAGAGGCTTGAGGTAGCCACAGACACTGATAGAGAAGGAGAAGGAGCAGGGGCTGTGTCTACTGCTCTGCAATAGAGTAGTGAATTGGCTCCTTCCTCCAGCCCCATTCTGTAAGGTTCTGAACTTAGGCAGGAGGAACCAGATGAACAAATATAAGATAGGGGGTACCTGGCTTACTAGCAGTACATGTGAAAAGAATCTATGGGTCTTGGTAGACCACAAGCTGAACATGAGTCAACAGTGTGATGCAGCAGCAAAAAAAACCCCTAATGCTATTCTAGGCTGCATCAACAGTAGTGTCCAGATCTGAGGAAGTAATAGTACCACTCTATTCTGCCTTAGTCAGACCACACTTGGAATACAGTGGTATCTTGGTTCTCAAACTTAATCCGTTATGGAAGTCCACTCCAAAACCAAAGCGTTCCAAAACCAAGGCACACTTTCTCATAGAAAGTAATGCAAAATGGATAAATTCGTTCCAGACTTTTAGAAACAATCCCTAAAACAGCAATTTAACCATTTACCTCTATTCTTAATGGTTCTCTTGACTTTGCAGCTTTTATCCATTTCCGCAGTCGCACAATCAATCAATCAGTAGCTGAACTGGGTTCCACACAGTCACAAAAATAAAACAAAAAGCCACAAAAACACAAAATAGGAAAAACAGACAGATCTCAGCGTAGCACTCAGAAAGGAAGTGTGGCCCTCAAAACATAAGTTTGGCACTCAGAATGGAAGCGTTGCACTCGAAATGGAAGTGTGGCACTCAAATCAGAATTCTGCATAACACAAAACTGAGCACTTTCGCCTTCTGAAAAAAGTTCGCAAACCGGAGCACTTACTTCCGAGTTTGCAGCGTTCGGGTTCCAAGTTCCAAATTTTTCAAGAACTAAGCTGTGCCACTGTACTGTGTCCAATTCTGGACACCACAATTTAAGAAGGATGTTGACAAGCTGGAACGTGTCCAGAGGAGGGCAACCAAGATGATCAAGGGCCTGGAAACCAAGCCTTATGAGAAGCGCTTGAAGGAGCTGGGTATGTTTAGCCTGCAAAAAAAAGAGGAAACTGAGAGGAGATATGATAGCCATCTTGAAATATCTTAAGGGTTGTCACATGGAGGAGGGGGGATGCTTGTTTTCTCCTGCTCTGGAGGGTAGAACTTGAACCAATGGCTTCAAGTTGCAAGAAAGGAGATTCTGACTAAACATTCGGGAAAACCTTCTGACAGTAAAAGCTATTCAACAGTGGAACAGACTCCCACAAGAGGTGGTAGTCTCTTCTTCCTTGGAGGTTTTAAAGCAGAGGTTGGATGGCCATCTGTCATGGATGCTTTAGCTGAGATTCCTGAATTGCAGGGGGTGGAATAGATGATCCTTGGGGTCCCTTCCAACTCTAATATTCTATGATTCTCAGCGAAGGAACAAAGCGTCTAGCAAAAGGCTGGAACAATTAAGAAAAGCTGAGTCACAGCAAAAAAATGCAATAAATAAATAGGGGGGGAAGGGGGCAGGAACTTTAGCTTCTGCAGCTGACTTGCTTAGCTGAGGGATCTGCTTTATGCTATCTCCTTGGTTACTGAGCAATAAAGTTAATTACTGCCAAGCCGTGCCCATTTCTGCTTACAGTGTTGGACCATGGACAGAAGGGCTTTTCTGGCAAACTGACAGGCCCATGTAGTGCTACCCAAAGAAGGAGAGGCACACAAGGCCATTTACTACATGTTAAGGAGTGACTAATATCACTTAAATATGTTGCAGCAATCAGGGCACTTAAAAGGAAAGACTAATGGACAATAATGTGTGAAGTGGGGATTCTAATTCACGTTACTGTCTTGAGCACAGAATCAGTGAGCATTACTTGTTCAGGCTTACTTAACAGAGGGTAAAATCTTGTGTATGTAGTGCAAAACCACCTGTGTGATATTGGTCTGTCAATTCCATTCTCCATGTCGAATTTCAAAAGCACCCAGCACAGTTCCTAACATTGTGGTTGCTGCCTTAATCAGACCTCAAGAAAGTAGTACCTTTGATTTGATTGATTTCAGCGACTTATACCCCACAGTTCTAACAAACTACTCAATGAGGCTAAGAACAATATTTTAGGCAATTTCACAAAGTATTTTTGTTCAAGCAAGCAAACCCAATAATTCTTAAACACATGTTCAACATGAATGAACAGTGTGTCAAATTGGCAATTATGGATATGTCTGGCAGTAGTTCCCATTGTCATGGCAATATATTATCCATCTGTCTGGACAATAAATTTGACCCAGCATTTGAGTTCTGACTTTGCCAATTCCACAGCAGACCAGTGCTGGTCTCCCTACCTCCCTACACCTTGTCAAATCTGGGGTTAGACTATTGACATAGGGCTTTGATGGCAGGTATATTTATTGAGTTGCATCCAATGCTATTCAACTCAGAGTATACTCTTTGAAATTAATGAATCTGAGTTAGTTATATCTGTTAATGACAAGAGGTCTACACCAAGTCAGACGAGTACTGGATACCATTCATGAAGTGTGCAGCTTGGTTTTCTTACTTCAATTACCTGGCACTGTTAAAGAGGAAGTCCCAGTGCAGCGTGCTTGTCCTATGCGTGTAGAATAGTGAAGTTTGGACTGCTTAGCTTGATCTCTAAGAACCAAATTAGATGGGCCTTGCTGGGATCCAGCAAGAGAGTTGTTTTGGTTCTGTCCTGCACCATGTCAGATCAGGTGGCCATTTTATTCCCTATTCTGTGGTTCTCTACTCAAAAGATTCCTAGACACATAAGTGACTTCACTTAAAGTGGATTGGTTATAAATTATTTCAATAGTCCTTTCACACATGCAGTAGCTAATGAGCAGTAATAGCACAATGCAATTTTGGAGAGTGGCAATTCCAACCTATTAACAAGTTCAAATAGAAAGCTAAGAGATGGTAGCTCTTCATTAATTTGATCCAAATACAGACAGCCTGGATAGCCTGTAGTGTCCCTACCTCAAGCATCTATAAAATAGCAAGGTGCAAAGTTACTTTTACAAAATGCCTTACCAGGTTTGGCTACTGCATATTCCCTGCCCCAGTGGGGGTACCATTCTACCAGTAATGGGAGAGCGGCTCTGTGGTGACTCACTAAAGCCATGACAGCGCCCTCTCCTTTGGCCGCTCTCACGGGGCAGCCATAGAGAGAGGGAAAGGGTAGGCTCAGAACAAGGCCTTTCTCTAGGGACCTCACATGGCTCTTCCATGCAGGTGGGTAAGCCAAGCTGCCTTCTTGCCTCTTGACTCTGTGTGACCCAAAAAGGCGGTGGCGGCAGCATCAGCTTGAGCCTGGCTTTACCTCGCCTAGCCTCTCCAGATACCTCCACTCGGGACTAAGCCAATGAGGTCCTGGACTCTGGCCCTCAGTGTCTCTGGAGCCCCCTGTGCTGACCTGCAGCTCACTTCAGAATTACCCCTGTGACTATTATGCAGGGAATGCTCTGGGACCACTTTTGGGGTCCAAAAAAGGGGGATGTGACTATTACATGGTGGCGAACAGTATGCGGTGATATACAGTAGGTAGAAATAGATAAATAAAAGAATGCACCTTGTTCCTGCATCTTCTGTTAGTTCGCTTAAAGAAGGTAATTTCCAGGGGGGGAAGTGAGTAATTTTTTATGAAAAGGGGGTGGCAGGCCAAAAAAGTTTGGGAACCTCTGTTCTAAGAATTTGCTTTGAATGTGGTGTTTTATTAAGAAATCAATGCAGCACTTTACCTTTTGGCTTAAACAGAAGGCAGGCACATGACTTGCAAAAGCTATCCACTACAGTAAGCATGACCAATGGCCAGTGATGACAGGAGATGTAGTCCAACATCTAAAGGGTAGGAATGCCAGGAATGGGGGTAGCTAGATTAGCTATGCCTGCCATAAAAGGTGAGAACATAATCTTTGGTGCTCACTCATAGCCAAATAAGATTGTCTTCCATGAACATGGTCTTAACAGTGATTCCGTAAGTGACTGTGGAGGCCAATTCTGGATCCCCATGTACTTCCACAGTGGGGACATAAGTTTCTGGGTGGGAGTTGATCATGGTGAGGATTTCCAAAATGTGCCTTCCTCTTAGTTCATTTCTCCCTTTCATCCTGAGTTCGTCCATGACACCTTTGGTAAAGGCTGTTCTCCAACTGGAGCGCTCACAGGCAGGCCAGTGTTTCCCAGTTATCAATGCTTATACTCCATTTTTTTGGATTTGTCTTGAGAGCATCTTTAAAAAATTTTGATGTTCACCAGTATTTCAATTTCCATTCTTACGTTGGAAATGGAGTAGATGCTTTGGAAGATGATAATCAGGCATCTGAACAACATGACCAGTCCAACAAAGTTGATGTTGAAGAATCATTGCTTCGGCACTGGTGATCTTTGCTTCTTTCAGAACATAATGCACAGGTTGACTTGCTAATTGCATCTCTATCACCACTACCTAAAGTGGCCTCACTGCTGCCAGACATCAGGGGCAGCATGTACTGTTTTTGCCACTTGAGACAAAATGGGAACTGCCAGTGGAAAAGCACCAATTCAGCACCAATTTCCAGCAAATCTCACCAAAATCTTGCAAGATCTCTCACACTCCATTAGATCTCACCAGAAATCAGCACCGATGCCAGTGCCACTTCAGTGCCAGTGGTACAGACAGCATGGCGGGTGAGGTGCCCATGAGGGAGCAATCTTGGGGCCTTCAGCCACCCGAGGCAACTACTTCACCCCACAAAATTCCCCTCCCTTTGTGAAAGAGAATAACAGAGGATAACAGCTTCCTATTGGCTTTTAATTTTTGCTAAATTAGCCAGCTGTTGCAGGGATTCTTTATTTTTTTGGGTGCCACAATCTATGACGAGGGATTCTTCTAAGCAAACAAGTGCTTAAACACACACAATCGCAGTCTTCATACTTTCTAGGTAAATACACAACCACAAATTCACAAATGGTGCAGTTCTGAAAGTAAAGAGCTTTTTCATATGTTGATTATTTTGCACAAGGGAGGGGAAATGGCCAACATTTGTCACCTTCGATGGCCTGTAAATGCAATAAGCACACACACACACACACACAGACCCCACTCAATGCTTTGAAACTGAAGTGACTGTACTAGGGGTGGTACCTTTGCTTGCTTTTAGTGACGCAAAGACAGTTACTTCCTGCCCGCCCCTGGTGGGAGAGAGCTGAAGGAGCTAACTAAATACGTTCCCCATTCACAAGAGGCTGGTCAGTATGTTTACAGCTATCAAACATACAATGAACTCCCTCTGGATTATTTTCCCCCAGCATTCAAACTAAAAGCAGCAGCATTCTGTGCTCCGCTGAAGTTTCTCATTAAAGAGAACAGAAAAGGCTCCTTCTCAGAAGGTTTTCCTTTCTGTGTGAATGAATCAGCCGCGCTCCCCCAGGACAAGCGTGGGAGTAAGCAAGGAGGCGGCTGACATGATCCACTGTGGCAAGCAGGACTTGCGGAGAAGTGGAAGTTCACAGGGCTCAGGAAGGAAGAAAAGGAGGTGGGCGACGAGGACAGGCAGGCTATGCCAATCACTTTCCGCCAGGCAGATAAAACAAATTATATAGCTACATCATCAGGAAAGCTCCGCGTTAAAAATCTGGGTCAGGGAAGGAGAACACACACAGAAACAGAGAGAGAGAGAGCAGCAGAGGAGAGATGCCGAGTCTTCTATTAAGTCTGAAGAGCTAAGCCAGGTGGAAGAAGCCAGACACAGCATCTTGAAGCACCAAACAATAATGGGTTTCTTCCGCTTGACCCACTGAAGCCAATGCTCGAATTACAGGTCCCCTTACTTACTGTGATGCCCTCCTAGCTGCTGCTTTATTATAATATTTTTTATTAAGTTTCTTAAGTTTACAAAAATACGTGAATTGTCTCTTTTTCAAGTTGCTTTTACTACAGATCAGTTTCATTTTCGAAGGCTATTGGGGAGGCGGAGCATGATTTGGCTAAAATTGGGAAGAGTCAGTGGTTGAGATTTATGGGTTTATTTATGGGGGGCCCTACTTTCCCTGCCCCGGCAACAATTCAAGCATTGACTGAAGTGAAGGCAAGCTGGCATTGTTCCATCATTTTACCCGTCCCCACGGAAACTGATTAAAGAAAGGAAATAAAGCTTTCTCCTTGAGATTCACTACAGCTAACAGCAGCCTGCTCCCTATCTGAATCAGATGTCAAAAACCAGGCTGAGCACACTAACAAATGTAATCCAGTCAACATCAAGGACCTTCTTCCTGAGGGTAGCTAATTCTCTCAAAGGTTGCCATATGAAAACTTCAAATAAACAAAGATGCTGAGGAAGTTTTTCTTTAACTTTTCTCTGTCATGTGGTCATAAAAAGGCTCCCTTTGGGGTCAAAAGTAATTATATCATATTCAATCTTACTATTATTATTTTTTATCTGAGAATTCAAAAGGAATCCTCCTATCCATTTCTAGAAACCAGATTCCTACACACATAGCTGTCCTTGGAATATTAAGTGCATCAACTTATTTTCAGCTTCCAGAGCCATTCTTAAGCAAGGTAGATGTCCATGGTAGACAAAGAGTGGAATTTAACATCACATTCTTCCAGTTGTTCCATCTGCAAAAGCATTTCAGCTTGCCCTTGGTCATCCTGGTTCATGACATTTGCCAGGAAAACGGCAGTGAGAGTGCAGCCTTCTTGGTTCTCCTCAACTTCTCAGCAGCTTTTGATACTGTTGACCAGTCTTCACTTACCCCACTGTCCTGATCACAGTTGTGAAGAATATTCTTACATCATGCGTGTTCTGTGTCACCATCAAGAAAAAGAGGTAGGAATAGGCCAATATATATGTGGACTGTCCCTGGATCAAGTGACCTTTCTTCTTTAAGTTCTCAAAGCTCTTACGCTAGCTCAAGGGTGTCATCTGAACTAGCCAGTTTAACTGAGAATCAATCAAAGTCAGTCCTTCATTTGAAAAGTAAGACTTTAGAGCCATCTTGCCAAAAATGACATGTAGACATTCCATTTTGGCAACTGCAACCTGGGTTTAAGGAGCCATTTTGTGCTTAGCATGTGTAGCTGCGTTTCTAACACTGATTTGGAGTCAAGTGATATTAGTGGTGATGGCACCCACTTCAGTCCCTCCAATTCATCTGAATCAGGAGTGGCAGTTCAGGTGCTTGTCTGCTGCCTGGAAGTGGCAATGAGCTGTATGTGGACCAATAAATTGAAACTGAATCCAGATAAGACAGAGGTACTATGTGTTGCAAGTTCTCAAGTTCAAGAAACATGGGGACTGCAAGTTCTGGATGGGTTTGCACTCCCCTGGAAGGTACAGATGCATAGCTCGTGGGTACTCCTTGATCCATCTAGGTCTCCTGAGATCCAGGTGACCTTGGTGGTTAGGAGTGCCCATTTCCAGTTATGGCTGGTTCTTAAACTATGACCCTTCCTGGATAGGATATTGTGGTCACAATAATTCATGCTCTGGTGATTCCTAGTTCAGACTATTGCAATCAGGTCTATGTGGGGCTGCCCTTGAAAACAGCTTGGGAGCTGCTACTAGCGCAGAGTGCAACAGCAAGGCTGCTGCTGATCATCTCTGACCAGACACATATTACGCTGGTTGAAAGATTTGTACTGGTTGCCAATTCACTGCCAAACTGAATTTGAGGTGTTAATAATGATACATAAAGCCCTATATAACATGGGCCCAAAACATCTGAAGGAGTATCTCCTCCCATATCAACTTTGCCTGGGAGTTATGATCAGCAAGGGAGGGCCTGCTTGTAGTGCTACCACTACAGCAGAAGGGCATTTTTTCAAGTGACCTCCACTCTGAGGTGTGTCTTGACCTATCACTGTACACTTCCAACAACTGGTCAGGACACATTTCTTTACACTGCAGTTCTGTGTTTTGATATTCTGATGTTGGCAGGGTGTGTGTGTGTGTGTGTGTATTAATGGTTTTTATTATTCTAATGTATAGTGTATATATTTTTAACTGTGGTGTTTAGGTAACACAACTTGGGCCATTTGGAAACAAGCAAGATGTAAACACAAATAATAAATGAAACAATTTTGGTTTTCCACAATATCCGAACTGAGGATTGTGGCTTCATCTCGGCAGTTTGTTCAGAGCAAAGCAGACACAGGTACTGGTTTGCACATAATGCTAAGCCAGCGCACTTCCCAGCTTTGGAAGGGGGGGGGGGCTGACACAAACTTAAGAGTTAGCATGCATACTCAGTAAGCCATGGTTTGGCTTATCACAGCATGTGTACTGGGCCTCTACTCAGACCTTAACAGTGTCTGTTCAGACAAACCAGAGGCGGCAGAAAACACAGCTTTTGTCTCAGTTCTTTCCAAAACAAAAATTCCCAGTAGTAGGAGCAAATGCTAGTGCCTCAGTTCTACAACTCTGCACAAGGTTTTGGCATTAACGTCACATCTCACTAAATTAGACCATTCTGCAAGGTTAAATGACGATGTTCTTGTTCTCTATTTGCACACTGGCCTCTGGGTCAACCAATCTGAATCATGCCTCCATGGCAACAGGCTCCATCACTACGAGCAACAAGACAAGTTTATTATAGTGGTACCTTGGTTTATGGACATAATCCGTTCCGGAAGTCCGTTCTTAAACCAAAGCCATTCTTAAACCGAGACACGCCTTCCCTAATGAGGCCTCCCGCCGCTGCTGCCCTTACACCATTCAGATTCTGTTCTTAGACGGAGGTAAAGTTCACAAACCGGGACACTACTTCTGGTTTTGCGGAGTTCATATACCGAATAGTTCATAAACAGGGCTGTTCTTAAACTGAGGTACCACTGTATTATTATTATTATATTTGAAGGTTTCTTTTTTAAAAACCAAAACCTGCTGCATATGTCTATCATGCAACACAATTTCAAAACAAGCAGGGTCCTTCAACTGTCAGAAAACAACAGATTTAGCATCCCAATGCAAAGCAAAATCATGCTATCTACTAACCCAATGTAGAGAAGCCTGTACAGATCGTGGTGGGAGCAAAGAAGAGAGGAAACCAATTCTCAGAACAAACATAGCTGACCCAAAAGAAAATAATGCGTGCTTGACCCATTTTGTCCTAATGGTGAAGGGCATTTGATTGCATTAGAAGTCAAGTGTTTTGGGCCCACAATGCAATTTTCCAGGGACCTACAGTAAGTAACTAAATGCCACCTAAAAAGTAAGGGGAAACGTGTGTGTGTGTGTTATGGAGAGAATGCAGGCTGTGCAGCTATCCCAGAAGCCAGAACAGCAAGAGGGATCCCTCTTGCTGTTCTGGCTTCTGAGATTCAGAATATTTTTTTCTTGTTTTCCTCCTCCAAAAACTAGGTGCGTCTTGTGGTCTGGTGCATCTTATAGAGCGAAAAATACGGTACATTTCAAAAATCCACTTAGAAGGTGGGAGACCTGCAGCTTTCAAATGATGACCAAGCATCACTCTCCTCAGAATTACACAAAACATATTCTGTGATTTTAAAGTGTTTTAAAACCTCAGAGCCTACAATGGAAAGCTTCCTTATGGAGCAATCTTCACTGTGCTAATATTTATTGATTTCAGTGGTTCAAGCATCTTACTGAGCTTTGAGAACCACTGGGCTCAGCTTCCTCAAGAAACCAACACTCCAGCGGGCAGTGACTCCAATCAGCCAGAGGCAAATAAGTACTGGGGCTTTCAAGGCTTGAGAAAATTATTCAGACACTGAGAAATCATTACTTGAATTGTATTTCAAGTATTTGTAACCTGAATTCCATTTCATCAGTTCCCGTCTTTTGGTAGTTTGGATGCTAATTTTATCACAATCAAGGCTAGGTAATATTTGTAGACCCATGCAAGTGGGGGTATTTCAAAATAAACTTAAAAGACATGCAGGGTAGCTGGCTTCCCCCCCGACACACACACACACACACACACACACACACACACACACCCTTTTTAGGGAAGTCTGTCTCACACTTTTAAATAAACTTATTTTCTGAGATGAACCCTTTCTATTCTTTTCCTGCTCCCTACTCCAAGTTCTTCCTAACAAATGAATTCTTCAAAATGCTAGGGGTTCATTCTGCACTAGAAAAACTGCAGGATCCCCTCGGGGCACATGAAATTGAATCCAAAACAAAGGCTGAGTAAAGGAACAAGAATCCATTCATTCTCATCCCTACAAGAATATTACCTCTGCTCCATTCTCGTTAAGTGGAGCATGGCTTCCTTTTATCTAGATAATGCTGGAATATCTTGTATCCATCTTTGTGCAGAGTACATAACTGAGGAAGAAGAGATTTTCTCAGACATTACAGTGGCTAGACGGTCACTTCACACTCTGTTCTCAGAGCAGCTGTTAGAATGCTAATAGCCTGGATAGCTTGAGAGAGAGAAAGCAGCCCAGAGGTCTTCTGACATACAGGTGCAATCAGCACCTCTAATTAGTACAGCAGCCAGTGACAAAACAAATCCACCAAAGGGATTAAAATTATTGCCACCAAGGATTTCACTTGGCTGGCTGGATTTTCATGACATAACTCACACCAAGTGAGCAGAGTTTGCAAGCTCGGCAAATCAAGACAGATGTCACCTCGTTGCTCATAATATCCCCACATCATTGGAACTGCTTGCCTAAATCTCTCTCTCGTGACACAGCATCACCAATGGTATCAGAAAGGCAGAGCGTAAGTAGAGAAAAAGGACAGAGAGGAAAGTTGCTGACTAGGGACACAGCTAGATTGGTAAAGAAAAAGTGTTTTATATGCGTTTTATATGCAATATAACACTGTGACACCAGATGGCGCTGTGGAGTTGTATTTTTGCCAACATGATTTCTCATTACAGTGGTACCTGTGGATACAAACGGGATCCGTTCCAGATCCCCGTTCACATCTTGAGGCAAACGCAACCCACGTGCGCAGGTCTCGATTCGCCACTTCCATGCATGTGTGTGACATCATTTTGACCGTCTGCGCATGCACGAGCGGCAAAACCTGGAAGTAACGCGTTCCATTACTTCCGGGTGGCTGCGGTGTGCAACCCGAAAGCACTCAACCTGAAGCATATTTAACCCAAGGTATGACTGTATAAAGGTTACAATGCATTTTTCTGAAGCACTTCTTTGATGTGTCTAGATCCAGCCTATGTAAACGCAGGCAACTATTAGTTAACAACCAGCCAACAATCTCATGCTGACAACCAATAGTGGTGAATCTGCAATAATGTCCCGGGATTTAAGTACCTCCATAAACATAGTGAGAGACATACAAAGATGCTCATTCACCACACAATTATATACATGTAGCATGGGTGCAGTTTCATACGACAAAGCAAGAGCTGTATATTGGAAGCAGTTTCCAATGGCCAGTAGAGAGGGCTATGGGTGAACTCCTGCAGGGGAGAATTCAAGTCCAGCTTTATGCTGTTAAATCCACTGAGTCAAGCTGCCAGCCCACCCACTCCAGTGGTATAGCTGCAGAGGTTGGCCTAGCCTAGCATCTCAAGGTGTTACATCATGTTTCTATTCTTGTCATGACATCTTCACCTCTGGTTGTCATGGCAACAGGTCCCCAGCAAGTGGCCTTCAGAGCTGCCTCTGAACATGGAAGCTCAAGATGGCGATCATCTTGAATTTGTCTGGTCTCTTCTTGAAGCCACCTAAGCCAGTGGCCCCCACCGGATCTTGTGGCAGTGAGTTTCATAGTATGCTTGAACTTGCTGCCCATCAATTTAACTGGACGATCCTCAATTTTAATATTATAAGGCAGGAGAGGAACACTCTCTCTCCCTCTCTCTCACTCACACACGTATAAATACCAATTGTGTCCCTCATGATCTTAGGAACTATTTTTCTGAACCCCAAAGCTCTGGATGCTGAAGGTGTTCTAATCCTTTGTTTGCACGGCATGGATGAGCTCTATTTCCCCCTCCACTCTTCTTCACAGCATCAAAATTAGACAGCCTGAAGCAGCAGTTTCAGTCATCTCTGGGCTGGTCCTAGACCAAAAGATGCCCAGCTGAGTAGCATCTCTGATACACACCTTTCACAGCTTTTAATTTTTGAATAGTGTGTGTGTGTGTGCGTACATATGTATTAAAAAACTGCAGTTGTAACTCATTTTGATGACAGTTACAGATAGGTAGCCGTGTTGGTCTGCCATAGTCAAAAAAAAAAAAAAATCCTTCCAGTAGCACCTTAAAGACCAACTAAGTTAGTTCTTGGTATGAGCTTTCGTGTGCATGCACACTTCAGATACTTCTTCAGATAGGTATCTGAAGAAGTGTGCATGCACACGAAAGCTCATACCAAGAACTAACTTAGTTGGTCTTTAAGGTGCTACTGGAAGGAATTTTTTTTTGTTTTCATTTTGATGAGTGATTTATCCCTACCACATAGGATTACACATTTATTTTAATTATTTTGTTTCATAAAATTTATACCCTGCTTGATTTTTTAAAAAACAAACAAACATGGACCTCAAAACAGCTTACAAAAAGTTAAAACAAAAAAATTATCAATAAGAAAAATTAACAAAAATAATTTAAGACTTTCAAAAAGTTAAAACAACAATAGACTAAAAACAAATCAAAACTCATATCAACTTTTTAAATTTTAAATGAGTAGGTTCATTTAAACAAGAACGCTTTTAGCAGGCACCCAAAAAAGTGCAGTAAATGATTATCATTAGGTGAGGCGTTCCGAAGTGCAGGTGCTGGACACTAAAAGATCAAGTTCTTACATTTGCATGCGTAGCTCTGGTTACAACTGCTCATGCACACTGTTTCTCTGAAGGGTGCCAATGAGCGGCAGCACCCATGGCATATGAGCAACCATATGAGTGCATTAGTGTTCTAACAACCCCCTCCCCCCAAAAAAAAACAACCTAACACTATGCTTATGATAATATTTTATTCTCTTGTTAATTGTGCTGTTTTAAATGTACATTTTATATTTGATTTCTTTCAGTAATGTTTTGCTTTGAAAACCTTAAGATAATATTTATTTTCCTGTTAATTATGTTGCTTTGAATGTATACTTTGACTTTCTTCAGTAATGTTTTATTCTGGATTGTTTTATTTGAAGTTTTAATGTCTTGTAAACCACATTAAGATTTTTTCTTAAAAATATAAAGTGGTATAGAAATGAATAATAACAACAATAATTAACGGCCTGGTCTATGTGTAGCATTAGGAGATATGGGGGGGAGGGGAATGCTCCAAGTGTTTTTTAAAAATACACTTTTAGAGCCAACACATCAGAGATAAATATTCTAATCTAGCTTGCTCCTTAATTAAAATGGGTTTTAGTTCTGTTTTACAGAAAGACATATCTTTCAAAAATGTGATTTCGTACCTGTAGTACCAAGTGGTGCAGTCCGCACTCCTATCTCTTTCAGTTGCATATGTAGATCAGGCCAGTCTGCACTATTCTATTCATTCTTACATTGACATCCTGCCTTTCCTGCAATAAGCTTCACACTTATTGAGAAAAGCGAGGAGGAGGAGAAGAATGAGTGCCACATCAGTAAGGTATTAGCAGCTATCTCACCAAGGTTTAACTAAAGAAAGGCTAAAACAGAAAAAATGCAAGGGATGAATGTTGCCATGGAATCCAATATTTGGAGAAGCCACTAACAGAAGCACTCATGAGCCACTGCTGCACAACCTTATCCAACTCAGCACTAGGCCCAAGCACCTGTCTCAAGCAATCTTATTGGACTGCAACTCCTGTTATTCTAGCAAAAATACCTGTAACGGAAATTACATTGTCTGCAGTCCTTTGGAGGAAAACAAGGAGAGAAACTTCCACTGTCAGAGGGAATTGCTTGTGAAATACAAAAGTGGATGCCCATGTTTATTTTAACTACCAGGATGAGATGTGGCAGTCACAGACATTTGGGGATGATGCCACAGTAGATTTGGGGGGGGGGGAGTGACCTCAAAAGTTTATCATCAGGAAGGCTGCTTCAGATAGTATGTCACATCCTCGGTGGTCATTAGATGGCAATTTGTCAATGTCACATTTGAAGGGTTAGCTGCTTTCGTTCTAGACACATACAGTCAGGATGCCAGACAAGTCACTGCCCATATGGCTACACTGAAAACATTATATAACTTATGGATTTCTTTAGGACAATATGTTGTGAGGGGCTACACGCAGGAATCATTTTAGGTGTAGTTTTAAGAAGTAGCTATGAACACCTTCTACCAGTTATCAGGCACCACTGCTAGAAAAATCAATATGAAAATAAACAGGATACTAAGGCTGGATCTAGATACAACGAAGAAGCAATTCAGTTAAATGTGTTGTAAACTTCATACAGGGAAATCCTGTAGACAAAAGACAGGACTCCACAGTGCCATCTGGTGTCACAGTGAAATAACGCATATAAAGCGCTTTATCTTTACGAATGTCACTGAGTCCCACTACTACATGTATGTATGTACTGACTGTGTATGTATACCACCATTCAAAGATCTCCGGCCTGTTCGCAACAGAAAAATATAAAATGAATATACAAAATACATAATAAAATAATGTTGATCATGCTCCGCTTGTGCATTTATTTGAGTCATCTAGCTGGCCATTATTTTTAAAAAGGTGGAGGGAGTGCCAGGATAGACATATCTTTGGTTGATCCAACATGGCAATTCTTATCTCCCAATAGGAAACTGACAAAACTGTAGTTGTTCAGATGTGATGTCTGACAAGGCAAATCTTAAGATCTAATTGTAATTAAGACATATCAGCTGGCACAGCTCTAATATCTTTTCCAAGGACAGAATTGCAAATCCACAGGAAAAAGAGGAGTGCATGGCCACATATTCTGCATTATTTTTTAAAGGGTCTTGCTACTATTCATGTTCTGAAATAAGTCAGGAATACAGAATGACATGGAAGAATTTAGTGACTTATTCTGCAGCCTGCTCTATTGCATCTTGTTTCTCTCCCTTTCTCCCTGCAAACCCATCTGGAGGTTAAAAAAAGAGGGGAACAATCAGGATACGTTTTTTCTATGCATTCTCCATTTATTCTCAAGGTTTGATGAACGGTTATACAAGGGCTCACTGTTTTTCCCTCCCCCATTTTCATACTCCTCCCATTTAAGGGATGCACCAAAAGAAAGCAAGGGCTTTCCCTTTTGATGACGCAAAAGCCTGGAGAGAATCCTTTTCTGTCTAGCCATTAGGAACAGGCAGGCATCCACATTAAAAATCATGCAGCAAGGTTGGAGATTTTGCTATGAGCATGAATTCTGCAAGCTTCACAGCCGCAGTCAAAGTCATTAAGAAGAAATGAGCTGGTCTTGGGGCCGGATTATCTTTTTCGAAGCACATATTTACCAGTTTCACATCAGCTACTGTTTCTCTGTTGAAGGATGTTCACTGCACCCACATGCAGACAGGAACTGCCATCAGTGACGTCAAAGTGGTCTCCTGGCAACAGTTAAGGGGGCTGTCCACCATGGGGATTTCCTGAATATCTAGCATGAAAATTATCCACCTCCTCTGTAATGTCAAGATGTGTGACACTGTGTTGGAATTCCTTTTAACCCTTTATTGTGGGGCACTGCTGCTCCTTACCACAGCTCTATATGCCCAATGGCAGTATTTCTTCAGAAAACGGTGATTGGAGGGGGAGAGTTTGTTAGTTTCTTCAGCCAATTGCAAATACAGGGCCAGCTGCTTGTTTCCGGAATGGCGGGGGGGGGGCCAGGGGGCGGACATGCTCAACCATAAAAATAGATCTTAACTCTTTCCTATTCAAAGTCTGATGAAGTGTCTGCGCTACACAAAATAAAATATGAACGAAGGAAATCAGGTTGCACTGCATCTCTTTCAAAGGCAAATCACCTTAAATTTCATAAACAGATTAAGTCCAACTTTTCATTAACTTCTGCTGTCCACTGAACAAGTGGGCAGTAAAATGTCAATGAATGGAAAACCAAAAATGATTTTAAGGGAACCTAACTTTACCTTCACTGAACAGCAAATAAAGGTTCTAATGTTATATGGAGTATATGTTAATGATTAGGAAAACTGGTTGAAGGAGGTTCTGCTCATACCCACATCCTCTACTTTCTTTCCTATCTGACCATTAAAAAAAGAAGCCTACAAGTAAACATACTGCAAATGACAGCCGTTATTGCAGCGTACTTTGATGTCACGTATACCACATACAGCAATAAAGCAGACATTAAAGTCTTGCATTTGGAAGCTGACAAGCAAAAAGAAACCCCCTCTTAGCTGAGCTACCAGATGCATTCAAAGATGCCATCTACTAGGAGTGGGGCTTGAAAAGGAGAGGCACAAAGGGGAGTCAACAGCAGTTCCATCGCCCGCCCACCCCCCCTCTTGCTGAACATTGGTTTCATAAGCAGAAGGACAAAAACAGAAGAGAACACCCACTTGCTGAAGCAATTACCATTGCACAAGCAACAAAATACCTATGGCACAGCCACCTAATAGAGGCAGCTCTCATATTTTTGTCTGCTTCATCAATCTGAGCCCAGTTTGGATTCTGAAAGCTAGGGATGTATCAGCAGTGTTTATCATTCATACATACATACATACATACATACACACACATACACATGCACATACACATTTATATATATATATATACACACAAACACTTATTTCAGCCAAAGACAGTATGAAGATTTATCCAGGAATATGAAAGATGAAAGAGAAGAGGATAGACGGAGCACTAGATCAGGTTCAGGGGAATTCCTCCCGGAGAGCCGAGTCCAACACAAAACCCAGCTTGACCATCAAGGCAAACAAGAAAGAAAACCAATAGGCATCAGTTTACTCCAATTGCGTTGAATGGAATATACATGGTCAAGTGGCTGCTCAAATATAACAGCCAACATCCTTTCCTCAGATCTAAACAAATCCTTAAAGGGGGGAAATGTGCAGGATTTGTGAATGAGGATAGTGATGGCTGCTTGGCTTCCCATCATAAAAACAAAGCAAGAGTTAAAAAAAACAACGGAATCCCAGCACAAGTCCAGCAGGGAGACCTCCTTAATGACACAAAAGAGCTGCGTATGTTTATAGGGGATTCCCTTCTTCCCTCTAGGTGGATGCATAGCATATCACACAAAACTGATGACACAGGAGCCACGGAGACCCTGCAAGCCTGGAGGAGGAGGAAGCATGGGGAGAAGAGATGAAATCAGACTCCTGTACCATTCAGAAAAAAAACCATTCTGTAAAACCTTATAAAGGCAGGTGCCCCTCTCACTGACGTACCAAAACAGTCAGACTGCTACACAATTAAATTACAAGGATAGTTAGTTCCACTGCAATCAACAAGACATTTATCTTGCTTTCTCTCTCCCCACCATACCAAAATCATCAGAGACTTCAGTCTAAAAATAAACTCACCCCAGTGGAAGCTGCACACTGAGTAGGTCATCTATTTCCCCTTCTCAACAAGGACCTCATTGCCATGAACAGTTACCAGAGGAATTTTGCCAGGAGACCTTGGTTCTTGGAATCCTCCGTTTCTTTTCGGCCCCCCCAACCCCCAGCTTCAAATGCAATGTGAATGCTCCTCGCCACTGCTACAGCCAGCTAATTGCTCTGACAAGCTGCTCAGAAGGACCAGACCCCAGCTGCTTGAAGAGATGGCACAGAGAGCTCTGCCAATGGCTACTTCCACACCCCCTCTCTCCCTCATTCAGAGACTTGAGTGTAACTGCCTCCTCAAGGCTGAGGAAAGGAAAGGCGTTTAAAGACACAGCATCCCCATTTCCACCAACAAGCACAACAATAAAGAGAGAATGCCCAAATTAAAATGAGAGCATGTTTTTTTCTACTGAAGCTATGCTCACTGGGAAAGAGAGAGCCTTAGCTGCAATGATCCAGCTTAAAAGGGATTCCCATCCAGCTGAATCAGTTGTTTACATCCACCTGATATTCAAATTCAAACTCATTTTCTACTTGCAAATGCTTTCTTCTGTTGTCCTGATCTCAAAGGGTAGGAGATAGTCTGGATCCAACTCATTATACCTGCTTCCTAAATCCTATTCATTTATCAAAATCAACATAAGCAGAACTTCTAGATTCCACTCCGAATTTGTGTAGAGCAGGGGTCAGCCACCTTTTTCATCAGTGGGCCGGTCCACCGTCCCTCAGGCCATGTGGGGGGGGGGCGGACTATATTTTGAGGGGGGGTGAACGAATTCCTCTGCCCCACAAATAACCCAGAGATGCATTTTAAATAAAAGCACACATTCTACTCATGTAAAAACACGCTGATTCCCAGACCGTCTGCGGGATGGATTGAGAAGGCGATAGGCCCATTTCCAGCCCCTGGGCCTTAGGTTGCCTACCCCTGGTGTAGAATTTACTCCTTACTCTTTTCTTCTCCAGAAAATATCCCACAAGGCAGAGGAGGTTTAGAATCAGAGTTTTCCTTCTCCTAGATGAGCTACCTTCCCAGGTGGATGAGTCCCATCTGCCTCTCACTTCCCTCTACACCACATGCAACAACTGCCTTCTTGACCATTGGACCCACTATTGGTCTTGTCGGCTCGATCTGCCAGAGCCTGTCTTTGCACGCAGGCAAAGGGTTTGAGACGCATCAGCTATCCTCACCTGGTTAGGCCAGCCAGCTGAAGCCATTCCCTGGGTGTGGCTGCTGTCACATGCCAAGTGCTTCTAGGAGCCACAGGTGACAGCTGAGTGCATGGTGGGGCCCAAAGGTGGGCAAACTACCCCAGAAGGAACATGATGTGGGAGTTTGAGTCCAGCCACCACCCTCACCACCACCATCTTATCAAAAATGGGCACATATGCATACATTTTGATAATTCATTTAAGTACAAATTTTGTGTTTTGTTTCCATTGTAAAGAATTCTGATATAGAACCATTGTTTTTGGCACAGTGGACAGAATATAACCAGGAATCAAGTGTGGAGTAAACTATACTCACCTGGTCATCATTGCAGAAATCTTACTATCTCAAACAACTGAAAATGCCACGTCCTGCCATTATGTTCCCCACGTTCAAAACCAAACTATCAGGCACCTTTAAACACAGCAATTTGGCCAATATCTCACCAGAATCCTTTGCTGAAAGCCAATCATGTTGTATTAGCAGGTATTAACTCTGAACAATAGCTGGTTTTAGTTTATTTCTGAGTTAACAAAATTTGATTGACTGTTTTTCATGAACAAAGGCAAAAAAATGACAAGTATGTCTGCAGTAATTACCTGGCGTTACCTTTTCGCCATAGCAGGGATTTTAAGACTGTTCTAGGGAGCCCTAGGCTATTCTCATTTAGAAGCAATTTATGGGAGACAAAGCTCCCTGAAAAAGAAAAGCTTGCCCAGAACTTCCCATCTTTCCCTGCAATGTGCAGCCATGGGTAAGTGCTTGCTGTACATTCTTAACAGGGTGGATTGATTTAAATCAGGGTTGGACACAACTAAGGCAGAATCTAGACACATATTTAAAAAAAACCACTGTGAAAATGCCCTTTTTATAGTTTTGAAAAATATATTGAATTTGCCATAACTCAACATCACCACCTAGTGTCATATTTGTATAATGCACTTTACAACACACTTAAAATGTTTTATTTGTGCAGCTAAAGTTCCACTCAGGATAGCACATCTAATAGTATAATCATGCTCATTGATTCAAATAGATCTGCTCTGCAGAGGACGAACACTGGGTAAAACCCATAATTTGAATCACCAAGAAAAAAGTCATTTATTTAAATCCAGGGCTCATTTTGAAATTGGAGTATTTCCTGAGCAAGCATGCATTTTAACTGAAAAATAAGAAGAAAAAGCATATTGGTTTGCATGTAAATAGAGGCTTAATATCTAAAAGTGTAATTCAAAGTCTCTGGCCATGCAGTTCAGATTGTCTTCTGTACTATAGAACCATGAGTGGAATTCAACATCACACTATAACTATCATTCCATTAGTGCAAACATTACTGCTTTCCAGACAAAACAATCTCTTCCCTCCTTCCCCCATATATTGTTCCAGGGGTTCTCTGGACCCCATCTAAGCAGATTTGGAAGGGCAGGGGGAGCGCACCCCAGCTGTGCTAGTAGGACTTGGTGCACTGGCCCCCGTTAGCACAACTGTTTAGCTGAAGCCAGCCCAATATCTGTTTATAGACAAGCCATGCACACATGTAAGAACACTAAGCAAATCATTTACTTGAAGGTTAAGGCCTCAATCCTACGTACTGTTATTTGGCAATATGTCTCAGTTAACAAAGAAGAACTTGTTTCTGCATAAATATGAGTAAAATTGGGTTGCAATCAAGTTTCCAAAAGCAAGAAATTGTAGTTACTGAAATGGAAAGTGACTTGTTCAGGTAGTTTGGTCATCAATATTAATAATTTTAAAACTGAATGCACTGCAGGGCTCGGCTGCTTGGGTATAAAATACTACAAGATCATGCATATAATGGATGTTCCTGGTGAGATACAAGAGGGCATCACCTGGATTCTAGTGCCTATACTTGCATGTTACTCCCTGTATTTGGTCACTATACAAACAGATTAACTATTGTGATATGAAGAAGTTTTCCATACTGTTTTCGCTTCACAAGGAAAAGTAGCACAATGAGATCAGAAATTCAGCTTTAGGAAATTTTAAAAAATCATTAAGTTCATATTTATTTTTAAATCAGCTTAATTTTAAATGAGATAATTGCATCTGAAACTTTAAAAAAATCATATTTTAATTTTAAAATCTGGTTTGGATTTTATTTCTCCCTGTCTTTATCCATTCTAATTCATGGCCCATGTAAGGCAATACCAAGGTGTAACAGGGCTGGCCCACTTGAACTCTGCATGTACCCCTGAATATTCACTTGTCCCCAGTATTTTCAGGTAGAGCAAGAGGTTCCTCAGTAAACTAATGTGGGATTAGAAGAACGGGTCATCCAGAGGTTTGAAAGTTTGAAGGCTCTGTAATATTTGCAGACACGGGAGTACACATTTCCGTAAAAAAATAGTCCTTCATCTCTCAGCTACTGTATCTATTCCTGAATCACAGAGACACAAATCCAAGCAAGTCTATGATAAAAACTAAAATGGACAATACAAGAACTAACAACATTTTGGTGCAGGCATGTTTTATATTGCTGTTAATTTGGTTTGAATTTTCTTTAGAAAAGCAAGCAATAACATAAGACACAGGGAAAGAGAGATAAAATACAATTTGCAGGATGTGAAAAATATACCCTGCACAGGAGATAAATGCCAAATTATGTATCAATTTATTTCTTTAATAGTTCTGTTTGGAACAACCTGACAGTCTCCAGACTGCAGAAGAACAAAGAATTCAACATGTACTTTTCCTTAAATTTCATGATTTCAGAGGGGGGGACTTGAGCAAGATATCAGAAAATCAAGCTTGATTTGCTCTACACTACAGCTTGACTCAGTAGTTTTGAAAACACAGGGGTTACAGCCCTCCTGCCACCACCCAGACACTGTGGATGGAAAGCTCAGCAGTTCTCTAAATGGAAATGCTCATTGGGAATGAGCAGTGCTTCAGTGCCTAGACCTCTGCAGAAGCTTCTTTAAGGCCGAGAACTAATAATAATAATAATAATAATAATAATAATAATAATAATAATAATAATTATTATTATTATTATTTTATTTTTAATACCCCACCCATCCGGCTGGGTTTCCCCAGCCACTCTGGGGGGCTCCCAACAGAATATAAAAAACACGATAAAACATCCAACATTAAAAACTTCCCTAAACAAGGTTGCCTTCAGATGTCTTTTAAAAGTCAGTTAGTTGTTTATTTCCTTGACATCTGATGGGAGGGCATTCCACAGGGAGAGCGCCACTGTCAAGAAGGCCCTCTGCCTGGTTCCCTGTAACCTCATTTCTCGCAGTGAGTGAACCACCATAAGGCCCTCAGAGCTGGACTTCAGTGTCCGGGCGGAACGATGGGGGTGGAGATGCTCCTTCAGTTATAATGGGCAGAGGCCATTTAGGGCTTTAAAGGTCAGCACCAACACTTTGAATTGTGCTCGGAAATGTAGTGGGAGCCAATGTAGGTCTTTCAGGACCAGTGTTATATGGTCTCAGCGGCCACTCCATCACCAATCTATAAAGTTGAACCTACTCCCTGGTCTTCCACCAGCAATGAGCATTACCTTCCAGTGGAAGTAGTCTCTCCACACACATGCAGACGGGTCACTCCATGGCTACAGAATTCACCAAAGCAGTAGAAACCACAAACCTGAATTGACATTAAAATCCTAAACATTATATGTGACAATATATGTTTAAGAACAACCCAGAGTGTGGTTATATTCCAAATTACTAGATCTTAGCTTTAAATTTTTAGGTGCCTGGGATTTGTTCAGTTCAGGTAATGAGATAAATATGATGGAATATTATGTGCATGAACTTGCGTGAATTTTCTTCATACAAGAAATAGAAGCCTGAAGATATAACATGAAGACTGTCAGATAACAATAATAATATTTTTTTTTTAATTTATACCCCGCCCTCTCCAGCCAAGGCCAGGCTCAGGGCGGCTAACAAGCAATAATAAAAACAAGTTGAATGAATAAAACTTATTGTATTCATACAACAGATGCAGCCAATTCAGTCCCAGTTCTTAAACACTGTACCATCAAGAAAGCTCATGTTCCAAAATTGCTCCTCAGTAGGAAACAAGGTCATAGGGAGTGCCACATCTATACTGCACCTTTCAGCAAAAAAATAAAAAATAAAAAATCCAGAACACACACTCTCTCTCTTTCTCAAACACATAAACAGTCATATATAGGTTGGCAGACACCTAGCGTTTTCAACCTGCAGTGTCTGGGAAACTTGATTTTATTTTAGAACACATTTGTGCTCATAAGGATTTCTTTAATGGTAAATCTTTTAGAGACAGCGACTCCAGGGTGGAAGAACTGCAAGTCAGCTCTCCTGACAAGCCCAAATGACAATGCGGGATTGAGCCACACCTCACATACCAACAGCCTGTTCTTTGTCTTTCACACCTCAGTGCCACTTATTTAAGCATAGCAGGTACATAGAAAGGAAACTAGGTCAGAGACACAGAAGAGATGCTGATGCATTTGTGCTTTAGACTTGCAGTAGCAGAGAAAGGCCTCTGTTTTTCAAAGGAAAAAAGAGTCACAGCAATGGGAAAGGTTTAGAGAAGAAAACACTTGCAGGGCAGGGCCACAGACATTGATTGACCTGAATGAAACACCCACCTATTCTCTCCACTATGGCCTGCTCCCATCCCATCAGGTCAACTGGAGACCTCACTTGCCCTGGAAACACTCCAAGCGACAAGCGGATATGAAAATGCCAAAATCATACCATCTGTACTGCCTATTCTCTGACAAGCAGCAGCTCTCTAAAGTCTCAGGCAGAGTAACCATTCCCCTCTCCAGTCATGCTACTTGAAACTCATTTGTACTGCACATACCAGCCTGGAACTCTCTCACAGCAAAGCATGCACTCCATCTCAGAGCTATGATCCTCTCTATCTCCACCAGTGGCTTCCACCACCCACTCTTCCTCACCTACTGTAGCAAGTGGGGTTTCACAAGGAAAGGTAGAGGGAAAATACATCAGCAAAGAAAATGCTTTCTCTCTGCAGCTCTACATTTCCCTTCCCATCTGTTGTGCATTATAACTTCATATGTAAATCAGGATCAGTCAGCCGAAAGCAAGACAACCTTTTTTGCTAACCTAAACAAGACAGGAGTGTGCTCCCTTGGTATCACAAAGAACTCCAGATCACCCTTTCAAAGTTTGGTCCAAGGAGCATACTTCTTTTCTGCCCTCAAACTGTTTCAAGAAGTTCAAACTGGGAGCTGATAAAGAAAGTGCGGAAGCGGGAGATGGGGAGGAGCAATGGCAGCTTTGGAAAGTCTTGGAAAGCTTGTAACCAGTTATCTCTAATCCTAAAAACCAACTTCCTCAAAACTTAGGGTATTAATTTGAGAATAAAGACTGAAAATAGAGATAAAGGGTAAAGATGGCCCTGACAGCAACAGCAAAGGGTGGACTCAGCCCGGGCGCAATCCAGCCTCCTTCCCTCCGCTGGCTTGTTCCATGGGAAGGGGGGAGACAAAGGCGAGGCCGGCCCACCCTCCTTCTCGCTTCCCTTCCTTTGGAAATCAGGAAATAGGAGGAGAGAACAGATCGTGCATGTCCCCACTTCGAGTGCTCCAGGCTAGATGGCTGGATCCAGCGGCAGCACTTTCAAGATGTCCTCAGCCCCCTACCCTTTTGCCCTAAGCAAATTTCTAGCCATTTTTCCACCTAGCTCAGTTTTGCCTACACTTCTATGATTCTAACAGTACTTTTTTACTTTTGTTATGGATAATTCCAATTAATAGAGGGAAAGGATTGAATTAACACAGGACATTTACTTTCATTTTTCTCTCTCTCAGGTTTTTAAATGACTCACAAATCAGATGCTTCAACCAAAAAGATCTTGCAAAGAAAAGGCTTTCTCCCAAAAACTCTAACAAAACTGTATTACGGTACTTTTTAGCTCATGCAGTTGCAAATCTCAAAGCCCAGCCTAAACAATGCAGCAAACAGCCTTCTGGGCCCATGACCTGCCAGCTTCAATGAATTGGTAGCAGAATAAAAATGCTTAAAACACCATGAGTGGTTCCAAAAATGACATAGATGCAGCATTCATTCAGCAGAGTTTACTGAAGCTTAACTGTTTCAAAAAATCCAGATCCCTAGAAAGCACAGTCTCTTAAGAATCCAGTTGCTGCAAAACTTAATAGTAAAATCTTAAACTTAGCATTAAACATACAATGTACAAATCACCACTTAAGTGAGAGAGAAAACAAAGCAGGTACGGAGTAGAGAGAATGTAGCTAGAGGAAGAGAGAATGGAGAGCCCCAGTGAATGACAAATATATCCTCTTCACTCAGTGGCCTTGAGAGAACAGTAACAGGGTCAGCTCATAATTGCTTAATCCAGCTGTGTCCAGTTTCTCTGAAGGAATAACCCAAACATCAAGAACCTTCTGCTTGTTTCCCCAGCAGAATAGAAACTTACTTGTCAGCTAGAATGTTCCAACTTTCACCAGCTTCCAGCTTGTATCATACAGAGAAAATACCAGAAAACTTCTACCTGTACCCATAGACTAGAAATGATCTCTACAGTTTTTAGACAAACAGTGTGTGCACTGATCAACTGAAGAGTGTCCAGAGAAGGGCAACTGAGGAGGGTCTTGAAATAAAGTCCAATGAGGAACAGTTGAAAGAGTTGAGTATGTTTAGCCTAAAGACAAAGGGCTTAGGAGTTGTGGGGAGGATGCCTGTACAGTGGTGACTCGCAAGACGAGAAGCACGGCTATTAACGGCTTAGCGGCTTTAAGAAAAAGGAAACAAACTCACAAGAACTCGCAAGACGTTTCGTCTTGCGAAGCAAGCCCATAGGGAAAATCGTCTAGCGAAGCGACACAAAAACCGAAAAACCCTTTCGTCTTGCGCGTTTTTCGTTTTGCGAGGCATTCATCTTGTGGGGCACCACTGTATTCAAAATATATGATAGGTTGTCTTGCAGAAGACAGACAAGGCTTACTCCTTTGCAAAGGGCAGGACTGGAACCAATGGACAGAGGCGGAGCTTGCTGCTCCAGCACCCGGAGTGGCGCACATGGTGTACACCCAGGGGGAAAGAGATTTCAGCTGACATTGTAAGAAACTTCTAATAGTAAGAACTCTTCTGCAATGGGACAGTCTGCCTCAAGAAAGAGTAGGCTCTTCTTTCCTTCAGGTTTTTAAGAAAAGGCTCCACACCCACATGGCAAAGATGCTGTGGTTTCATCCTGCACTGATCAGGGGTTGGGCTGAATGATAATCAAGGTACCTTCAAACTCTTTTTATTCCATCTCTGGTCAAACATCATAGGGCTCAATATTCAAGCTTTACCTAATACTTCATTTCAGATGGCCCTTATGTGGAGGCTTAAAAAATTACCATCAGTGAAACCAATGGGACAAATCTGAAAGCTTTCGAAGGCATTAGAATTGTAGAGTTGTAAGGGATCGTGAGGGTCATCTAGTCCAACCCCCTGCAATGCAGAGATCTTTTGCTCAATGTGGAGAAATGATAGCAATGTGGTAATTGAACAGGTTAGCTCTCCTAGATTACTCACCAGGCAGCCCTGCCATGCCACATTCAGGCAGCCTTCAAAGCATTACCCACTAGAGCAGCCTTTCTCAACCTGTGGGTTCCCATATGTTGTTGAACTACAACCCCCATCACCCCTAGCTAGCAAGGCCAGAGCTCAGGGATGGTGGGAGTTGTAGTCCAACAACATCTGGGGATCCACAGGTTGAGAACCGCTGCACTAGAGACTGGTTTTGCTCTCAGAGGATCACTTGTGACCCAGAGAGCACTGCATGCCAACCACATGCACCCCACACCACTTGTTACTTCTGCAACACTTAAAAATGGCCCACAAGAACCTTGGGACAGCGTTTATAGAGCAAGCTGGGAATAACATTTGGAGTCAGCTCAGGGGAGTTACAGCTGGCTCGGCAAATGTTTGAAACCAGATTTCTGAAATTAGGTCACAAGCAAAAAAATTAGCATTTTGCTAGTTAAGAACTGACAAGAAACTGCTTCTGCCCTAGATTTGAGATATCTAGCGGAGGATGAATTACAGAGGCATCATAACAGAAAAAGCACTGGAAGGCATTGTGCTGGTCTGCTGCTCAGGACTAAGCATTGATGGCAGACACTGCATTTTGGAGATTCAAAGTTGTATGCTGCCCATCATGTTGCTCAGTTTACTAAGAGGCAAGTCTTGGCTCTCCAACTCTCTTCCCTCCCCTCAAGACTTTCTGATGCACAGCAGTAACAAAGAGTGATCCAGTGTGCTGGAAGTAATGCACCTTTTCTGTGCCAATGAGACTTTGTTCTAGTCACAGGAGGGGACAGCCTGCTTTTGTTACATTTGCTGCCTGGCCCTGGCATAATTCATGGTGCTAGGAGAGGGGACACAATCAAACTCTCCATTCTGAAAGATTTGGGAAGGTACTGTCCTGGCTATTACAAGTCACTGTCTACCTAAAGCAGAGACCTTTGCAGCACACTCAGTCCATGAACCAAGAAGCCCCAAAAGGAAATTCTGCAAATTCAGTGCAAAGAAATCAGATTTTAATTGATGTCCAAAAGGGAATTAGTACTGGAGCACATTGGTAGATACAGGGAAGCTGACTCACACATAATGCCAAACTACATGCATGAGCTAGAACAAGCCTAAGAGAAACCTTGGACTGGCATTCTCTCCGTCCCCAAACAGCCATGAGAAAGACTTCTGCTGCTTTTCCTTTCACTTTCAAATAATCGTGGATTAATGTTACAAAACTCAATATTATTGTCAGTTTCTCTAGGCAGATTCTAAACAAGATGTTTCATTATCCCTAGTTTTAAGACATTTGGGATGGAAACAGACCAGAACAATTAATAACAGAAGCAACAGGCTGTAGTCAATGCTAGTCCTACTCCAAGTAGACCCACTGACTAACAGGATCATTCACTTCAATGGGTCTACTCTGAGTAGAATTAGCATTGGCTGCAATTCATTGTTTCTATTATGATTGGTATTTTGTGTTTCTCACTTTGCATTCTGAACTGAAGATCTGCATTTTGCTGTATAATGAAAGGAAGTAGCATTGCGGGGGCAAATATAAGAGCAAGTGAGTAAGACAGGGAACACTAGAGCAGTGTATGCACAAAAGCATTTTTTCCTTTCTATGTGATTAGGTACAAAGCACATTGAGACAAGTGTGTGAATCAGGGTGGGAGATAAGGGTACATAAAGACAGTGATACAATAGCAGCTGGAACTAGTGATGTCATTTAAAGATCTCTAATTCCCCCACCACCACCACCACACACACACAAGCACACAAACTTCAAACTAAAATTTTGCCACACAAATTGCTTGAGTACTCACACACATGACCTATATAGGCTACAGAAGTAATTCCCCCAAAACATATATACCAATGAAATGAGATTAGAGCAGCTTTGAATGCACCACATTCAAATTTTTGTCAGGAATTCTGCATGCACAGAATCTGACTAGATCTTGTCTTCTTTAACAGACTTGTGACACAAGTTAAATTGATAGGTAGTGGCCATAGATTACTTAGTGAATTTCTTGACTTGGAATCTGAATCCAGTCTCTCCAATCGAGCACTCAACCTACAAGACAAAACACAGCAATGCCAATCCCCATGGTGTACCCTCAATTTCACAATGAAAATCAGGCATTCCTATGCCTGAGTGGGTGGAGTAAAGTACAGTTTCCTGGTGTGCTCTGATGTACAACAAACCACAGGGTCAACACAATCCAGACATAAGTGTGCTACAAGAAAGTGGGAATTTGAAGTACATGCAAGCAGATGGCTCCAGATAACTAGAGCAGTATGACAGGCTACAGGCTACAGTAAGTCAAAGACGCATATATGCTTAGATAAAGGTACATCAGGGTCATTCCATATCAAGTGATCCAATTTTTTTACCTCATGTCATCCAATTTTCTTAATATTTTGCACACTTGTTGAATGATCAAAACTAAATTTAAAATTTTATTTTTTTATCTCATCCTGTTTTTGAGTTATGAGGGTTTGAAATTTCAAAAAATAATAATGAGAATTTTGGCCTTGCCAGACAACACAAAAACCATAAAAGCTCAGCCCAGAATTGAGTTATTTCAAAACTAAAAATGTCAATCTCTTCAGAATTTCATGGGCTTTAATATGGTATCTCACATGACAGACTTACTTTAAATTTCAAACTTACAAAATTTAAATTAAAAAAATAGTTTTAAAAATTAATATGATTTAAAATTTCCAAAAAATGTATTGATTATTTAATATTTCTAAGAGCTACCTGCAAAATTTCATCTTGGGATCTGAATGGGATCAGTTTTTTAAAAATATTTTGTACATACATGTCTGCCTTGCTGAGTTTTATTTAGGATAAATGGGTCTTCTTGGGAGTAAAATATAACAGAATAAACAAGACTTCAAACTATAATATCAGTTACTTCAGACATTTCTTTAGAAAGTTATTCAGTTAAAAGGTACTGTATCTGAAAAGCTAGTCAGGCTTTTCTTTTAAAAATGTGTTCCAAAGCCGAGTGACAGCATGCTATTGCATGATAGGATTAATGCTTGTTAGTAATGTACTTCATTTCATGAGCATTACAACCAAGTCCCCATTGAGACAAGTTTTACTTTTTCACACATACCGTACTTTCACCCATGTACATGACACATCATAAAAAAGAAAGAACAAGTCCATGCCCTGCTAGGTTCACAGTCAAGCAAAAAGCAATACAAGGGAGACACAGGCGCAGACATGGGAAATGGAAGCAGGAATATATGGAAAAAACTATGCAATCAGTGTAGCTATATGTACTAGGCTTTGCTGAAGCAGCCGGTGGGGATTGGGGTTTGCGCCAAGAGCTTCATGGAGAAGATCAGTAATTACTGTCCAACTTTCTTGGAAGAAAAATAAAGATCACCACTACAGATCTGAGTCTGCAACATGCAGATATAAAGGTGCATTATCAATTTGTATTGAGCAATATTGAGGCCAGATAGGAAGGCCTGCCAAAGCCAGCCCCCCAGAGGTGAATGTAGATCTTTCGTTGGGGCATTCCCCACAATCACCTGCAACACCCAAGAGTTGTATGATATGAGGGGTTACTTAGCAGATATAGGAAGTGCTCCCTATGCTGCAAAACGTTAAGTACATTTTGGGGATTCTTGCTTTTCTCTGCTCTAGACAAACAAAACTAGCACACACATCCAAGCACTCAGAAGCTCCACACATTTAATGAGGGCCTCTACCTATTATATTCTGATTCACAATCCAATAATATTCTTGTCCTCCCACTGCTTCTGTACTCCATGCCTTATGCAACATGCAAAGGCAAGAGCAACTGGCCAGCAATTTGACAACACTAAACAATATCTGTCCTCAACAAAGCCCCAGTAGGGAACACAGGACTGTGGCAGCAATCTATCCTTCCTGCCTAGGCAGTAAAAAGATTAACCGTATATTTTAATGATCTTGCATTATCACAGGCTACGGCCATCCTCTTCTTATTCTTTCCCAAGCTGGAGCCGGCAGAATTTGACATGAACCAAATCTGTCAAAGAACTCAAGACAGACACGTGGGTCCTAATGTGCAAAAGGGAGGGGAGGGGAAGGGGGGGCGAAGAACCATGCCACTCCATTCAGTTCCAAACAATGATAAATAATTCAGGACGAGAAATGCCGCAATACAGAACACACAGAAGGGTTTAAAAATAGAACACGCTGAAGCCAAAGGAGGAGACAGAGAGCATGAAAGTACCATATAGGAACAGGGATCTGTGTCAACAAATCAGAAACCACCAGATGCTGTGATCATGACAGAGCTGACTGCTGCCAGATTGCAGTGATCACGACATCCTGTTGTCACCCAACACACTGTGCATTTTTTTCCCTTCTAAGCTGGTTCTTCCTACTGGAATTCTCCAAGTAATTATGAAACAGGTATCAATGCAGGAAGATAAAAAAAGAAGATTGGCTATTCTTGCTAACCATTTGAAACTGTCTAATTCTCAGATAAATAGATAATAGATAAATAGGGACCACTTTCTAGTGGGAAGGTAAACGGCTTTTCCGTGTGCAGCTCTGGCTCGCCAGAGCAGCGATGTCACGCTGGCCTGCAAACATGAATTCTCAGATAAATAGATAAATAGATAAATAGGGACCGCTTTCTAGCGGGAAGGTAAACAGCGTTTCTGTGTGCAGCTCTGGCTCGCCAGAGCAGCGATGTCACGCTGGCCACGTGACCCGGAAGTGTCTTCGGACAGCGTGGGCCCCTGGCCTCTTGAGTGAGATGGGCGCACAACCCCAGAGTCTGGCAAGACTGGCCCGTACAGGCAGGTGTACCTTTACCTTTACCTTTTAATTCTCAGATGCCAAATGCTAGAGAAAGGTATTAGGAACAGGAGCACTCTCAGGCCCAAGGGCAATGCAGGCCCCCTCCCTGCCAGATTATGTCCCTCAACACCAGCCCTGCTCCATGCCCTCCTTGGGTGAGGCTTGAATGCACCTATAACTGTAATAACACCTTTTGCTTGGTATGTTATAGAAAGCTCTGTGACTTTTGTGTATGTGGCTGGAGTGCATAGCTCATGGCTCAATACAAATTGATAATGCACATTTGTGGCTCAGCCCAGTTTTGCCTTTGACCCATTCGATACTGGCATGAAATCCCCAGAGGACTGCCCAAGAGGGAAATGGTTCAGGCTCAGAAAGGTTTCCCACCTCTGCATTAGAAGAATAACACTTTGCCCCTGTAATTCATACTCTAGCTAAATGCTCATAATTTGTACATCCATTATCTTTTGCAAAATGTTATATGCATGAAAGCAGGCACTCGGAAAACAGAGGAGAGTTCTGAGTGGAAGCAATCAGGGCTCTGGCTTTGTCTTTTCTGCTGTATGATGGCAACAATTTTTGAATGATTCTTCCTCAAGCAATTATGTATTTCTTTAGAACGTATGTATGTGTCTCAAAATTGGGGACAAGGAAGGTAACTATTCAAGGTCTAATGTGACAAAGCAACAAACAATTAAATGAACCAGCATAATTGTTTAGGTATGTGGACGATCATACAGCTAGAACCATTCCTGCCTTTTTGTTCTTTATTCATATACCGTATTTTTCGCTCTATAGGGCGCACCGGGCCATAGGGCGCACCTAGGTTTTTTTGGGGGGGGAATAAAGAAAAAATATATATCCCCCCCCCAGCCCCAAAGAGCAAAGAAGCCAAGACAGCCAGCGGGATCCATCCCGCTGGCTGTCTTGGCTTCCTCTTTAGCCACGCAAAACCTCTCCAGCTTGGTTTCCTTTTTAGCCACAGGGCTGGGGCGGGGGAAGCCCAAGCTTCCCCCAACCCCAGCCCCCAGAACGGGTCCGGGAGTGGGGGTGAGGTTACGCGCAACCTCGCCTTCACTCCCGGAGCTTGCTGCTATCTGCAAGCCTTCAGAGCCCGGCGGGAACTCCTGCCAGACTCCGAAGGCTTGCGGATAGCTGCCCAAAGCCCGGGGTGCGCAGCACTGTGCTCCCCAGGATTCGGGCTGCAGGCTGCTATCCACAAGCCTTCGGTGTCCGGCGGGGACTCCCACCGCACTCCGAAGGCTTGCGGATAGCTTCCTGAAGCCTGGAGAGCGAGAGGGGTTGGTGCGCACTGACCCCTCTCGCTCTCCAGGCTTCAGCGAAAGCCTGCATTCGCTCCATAGGACGCACACACATTTCCCCTTCATTTTTGGAGGGGAAAAAGTGCGTCCCATAGAGCGAAAAATACGGTACTTATCCTTATAGTCCAAGTGATTCTTGTTCTTTCACATCCAGCATGCTATTGAACCAATACTGAGTCAGCTAATTACATGACCAAGGGGACAGGGTCCCAACCTTAGACTTTGGCTCACTCTCCTGCTTTGATATATCCCTCCTTTGTCAAACACGAAATTAGGCCATATCTGACCTGAAAGAATCCCAGGAATCTACTGGAAGGGGTATCATACAACTGATCATGCAACACTGAAAACAAACATGGGCAAATCCTAAGTCCTCCTCCTGCAACTGCACCTTGCAGGAATCTGTTTCTGCACAGGAAGATCAGGAGTCTGTTACTTGGTACACTGCAAATCAGAGAGGCCAGCTGTACATCAGCAAGTATCAAGAACAATCAGAGATAGCTTGCATTCTGGCAGATGCAGGCTGACTTTGCCTGTGGCTTGGCTCCTAAATCAGCAATAGGAAACTGGAAGTTATTTCTGACTTCACCAAAAAAGACATTCCCTGGCGAAGAAAATGCAGTGTTCTTGTATAAGGAGATGACTGTGCTAAGAGGTTAAAGTTCTCCTTTTCCCTGCAAACATGAATTTTAAAATTTTTAACAGTACTATTAATGTGTGCCTCATATTAAAGTGAGAATCCTAGGGAATTGGGAGGGGGGCATGCCATGCCCTAGATTTGAGCTGAAAGTGAACAAAACTGTTTCTCAGTCTTAATCACCAAAGAAGACATAAAGCACTGCAAGGCATCACTGGTCCACTTCTCCAGTATTGAGTATTCAGTATTCATGGAAGCCTCAGCTGTAATTAGTCAAGTCACTGTTCCAGTTTTAATGGAGTGCTCTCTGTTATCTTGCCTAGCTATGATGACAATATAAAGCTGTCACATTTTTACCTCTAAAACATGGAACACTAATGTCTAATATAGTGTAGTGTGCCTTAAAATAAAGTCAAAGCTGAATAGTGTTGCATCTGAGAAGTGTAGACGTTATATCAGTATTTTGATTTTTAGTTAAGAATTCTGCCCATGATGAATGCAATGGCAGACTGAGAGGGCATGGCAAAACAAAAACAAAAAACCACACCCTCAGGCAGGAAGCTGAGGTAGGAACCCTCAAAGGTCTGGTGAAGCTATCCCCATGAATGGGGGCAAAGAATGTTGTCCTTTCCTGAAATCTCCTTTCCAACAAATGGCAGAATGTGGGAATTTTTTCAAGCAGGGAAACTATGAGAGCCTCTCCCACAACCTAAAGAAAGGTTGTTCACCTGTTGGCTTCTGCCTTCTTCTAGAAGTGGGCTGGTTAAAAGGGAGGAGGGAATCCACAACACACTTTTAGATTCTCAGGGGAAATATAAATGAAAGTATGAAGTCTGAGGAATTAGAAACATCCTACTAGCTCCCAACATCAAGAATGCTATAAAATATGCTTCTAGATTACAATTTTTTTGCTTTATGTTGCATTTTTGTTCTAATTATATTGTTTTAATATTGTGCACAGCTTAGAGGTTTTTAAAATATTAAGTGGTTTACAAACGCTTTTAAGCAAACCAAATAAAATGAAGTGATGTGTTAGAGAGACAATTTAATTGCCATCTCCTGGTCCGAACAATTCACAATACTGGAGATAGCTCACTCAGTTGGTTAGACTTGTGGTGCTGATAATCCCAAGGAAGGCCACCGGTTCGATCGTCATATCGTATTCCTGCATTGCAATGGGTTAGACAAGATGGTCCTCAGTGTCCCTTCCAACGCTACAGTTCTATGATTTTATGATTAACCCTGGGTCCCCAGATGTTGTTGGACTACAACTCCCATTATCACTGACCATTAGCTAAGCTGACTGGGAAGGAGAGAATTTGTAGTCAGCCAGTAGATTTTATTGTTTATAGCCAATGGCCATCACAATACAGTATGAGCACAAATCAAACAACTACAAAACAAAATGTATGACATGCACCAGACCAGGACAAATCTACAATGCCCAGAAATCAAAAACATTCCTTCTAGTCAGCATCCCTAGGGGTTGGCACTTGCACTGAATTTGCAGACAAGCAACATCTGGGGACCCAAGGTTGAAGACCTCTGAAATATTGCCCAAGGGATGACAAACCAGTCTTGAATTCATGAACATGTTGAAAACCATGATATTATGCAGGGAACAGGACTGGAGGCGGAGAGGGAAAGTGTCACATCAGAAAGAAAAGGAGATTGGTCTGAAAAAACAGAAAGGAAGACGTTGTCCCAGACAGAATGTATGATTATTTCATGTGTTTCTATACCACATTTAGTCACCAAGTCACCTCAAATCATTTCAGATAAGATGAGTTTGTGTACAGCAGATAGTGCAAAGGCAAAGATGAGGAAGTGAAAGATATGGGTCTCATACAAATCCCACTTCTTGTCTTCAGAAAAGAAAGATCACTAATGAATCAAACATCTAAGCAGAGGGGAAAACTTTATAGAGATGAAGGTCTCCAGCAGGTGCCTCCATCATCTGAGATGAGACAGGTTGCTACCAACTTCTCATTAGTGGCAACTCAGTTACAGAACACACTCCTCAGAGAGGTCTGGCTAGCACCTATGTTTTTGTTCTTAATGTGCCAAGCAAAATTTTATTTTCCCAAACTTTGATACAATCTTAATTTTGTTGTTTTTATACAATTTTTAGAATTTTTTTGGCTTTTAGTGTACTATGCTTTTTGTAATTACAGTTTTAATTATTTTATTATTCTTTGTAAACTGATCTAGGGATATGATTGAAGGAGATATCGACAACAGAACAAACAAACAGCTGCAATATTATGCACAATTACTAGGAAAAAAGCACAACTGAATTCAGTGGGTCACTTCTACACAAACATGCACAGACTCTGTCTAGATGAATCCAAAAGTGCTCTCTGGACCACTAGTGGCACTCATGTGTTGCATGTAGGAAACATTAAGTTTTCCTCATGTAGATTTCTGTTCAAAAATCTCTTGGTTCCCGATGGAATGTTGCACAGAAGCTCATGCATTTTAATTCAATCCAAGCCTTCCATTCTCTTTTTACATTCACTGAAACATGGTGAAATCCCCAGAGACTGGTCACTCTCATGGTTTTTTAAGCAACAAATTCATTGGAAGCACAGCACTTGCCAAAAGCAACTTGTACTCCTTGAACTGTATGTTTGCTTCAAAAAAGACTGCAGTTACAACAAATGGCCAGTAGGAAGTATATTTATTATGCTTTTAAAAAAATAAAAGCTCTCTCTTTGCCAAGCACCTGGCAGTTTGTGCACATTGGGGTTCCCCTGACTAGTTCCCTATGAATGACAATTATGGCCTCTTGCGCTGCCTGCCCTCCCACTTGGGTGACTGAAAGTGAAACAGGATTTCTGTCTTTACAACAGAAAAGGAACATTCTGAACGTTTCAAACACTAGAGCAGGAGGACTGGGCAGAACAATGTTGCATTTCATCTTTACAATCCCAAACTGTTGCCTCTTAAGTAAATTCTTACACATTTTTACAACTTGGACTCAAACTGGAGGCTTTCATGGTACTTGCTTACAAAATCAGAGGTCATGTGCAGAATGTTTCTGACACTATAATACAAAAAAAAAACCAGATGTGAACTTTATAGCAATCTGAATTACACAGTTATGTTGTCACTTTATTCCACTAATATTACAGGGCTGAAAGTACCTTCTCTCTCTCTCTCTCTCTCTCTCTCTCTCTCTCTTTATTGCATTAAAGGATAAGTAAATGCCCTCAGAAGTGCAGCAGAAAACAAAAAATGATTTACTTTTGAAGTATTAATAGGATTTGAAAGCAAACTATAAAAGTAGCTTACAAAATCATTCAAATGGCAATCCAAATTTAGTTTTAAATTAGCTCTTGAAGTAGTTCAGGCACCTAGGAGTATGGGAGATTATTAAATTAGCAGCAGTCAATGATGACCTATTCTCAAACCACCCCTTCTCTGAAAAAAAAAATATTTGGTCACATTCCCTCTTGGTAGATCATACACATCTTTTGTCCTTGCTTCTTCACAGCATGCCTTTTTCCAATGTTCCTTTTGTAAGTATAAACCTCTTATGTATTTTGTATTCTCATTTTGTATTTTTCTGTTTTGAACAGCCCTGGGATCCTCAGATGAAGGATATTATACAAATTTCATTAATCTTAATACAGTGGACGCTCGGGTTGCAAATGTGATCCATGCGGGATGCACGTTCGCAACCCGCAACGTTCGTAACCTGCGTCTGCGCGCGCACGTGTTGCGATTTGGCGCTTCTGCGCATGCGCGACTGCCGAAACCCAGAAGTAACCCGTTCCAGTACTTCTGGGTTTCGGCAGTCTGCAACCTGAAAAAACGGAACGTGAAGCGGATGCAACATGAGGTATGACTGTAATAATAATAATAAATTTTTATTTGTATCCTGCCCTCCCCGGCCAAGGATCATCATCATCATCATCATCATCTGCTGTTACTGCTGCTGCCTCCTCAATAACGGTAATAAGTCTTTCCTAAATGTTCCTCAAATCTGTGAACACATTACTGGAGCCACCAGTCTGTGAAACTGTGGGCACCAAGGACTCCACCATCACAGTACCAAGCCTGTAGTCTGACAAAGCCAGTCATGGAGATCTTATAAATTAAAAGAGAGGATTGGAATATTGCTGCCTGAAGTGCACACATGCAACTCAGGTTGTGTGTGCTTAACTGGAATATACATAAATAGGTATTTTAAACTAAATCTTCCACAATACCAATGGGGAACTGAGATTCTACATTTCTAAAGCTGTATGCACTCTGGTTATTACTCAATAATCTTCAATAATCCACATTCACAAACTGTGGTCTTCCACTTCTAAAACTGTGATTACTTCCTCCACCCCATTAAACATCTCAAGCCCTGTCTGTTTTCAGAGTTCAAACAACTTTTTGCTATGGTCTCGGTCTATCCCCTCCCCAGGAAAAGGCTTCCTTTAAATCCATAGTGGAGAGTTTGATAACAATCAAGTGTTTTACAAAGCTTATTTACCGTATTTTTCGCACGATTGGACGCACCGGACCATAGGACGCGCCTAGTTTTTTGGGGGGGAAATAAAGGAAAAAAATTTTCCCTTTATTTCCCCCCCAAAAGCAGGTCAGGGAAACCGAACCAGGTCGAGGAACAGCGGGATAGTGGCGCTGCGCCTCCCTGCTGTCCCCCGAGCTTGTGGGGCTGGCTGATGTCTGCCTAGCGCGCGGGGCGCTCTGCTTCAGGGCGCCCCACCCGCCGGGCGGCAGGCTGCTATCCGCAGCTTGGGGAGCCTTGCGGGGAACTGCTGCAGGGCTCCCCACGCTGCGGATGTATGCCTGGCGTGAGGGGCGCTCTGCTCTAGGGCGCCCCACCCGCCGGGCGGCAGGCTGCTATCCGCAGCTTGGGGAGCCTTGCGGGGAACTCCTGCAAGGCTCTCCACGCAGCGGATGTGTTCCCGAAGCGCCAGGCGCTCTGCTTTCAGGGCGCCCGACGCTCCGGGAAGCAGGCTGCTATCCGCAGCGTGGGGAGCCCTGTGAGGAACTGCTGCAGGGCTCTGCACGCTGCAGATGTCTGCCCGGCGCAAGGGGCGCTCTGCTTCAGGGCGCCCCTCGCGCCGGGCGGCAGGCTGCTATCCGCAGCGTGGGGAGCCTTGCGGGGAACTCCTGCAAGGCTCTCCACGCAGCGGATGTGTTCCTGAAGTGCCGGGCGCTCTGCTTTCAGGGCGCCCGACGCTCCGGGAAGCAGGCTGCTATCCGCAGCTTGGGGAGCCTTGCGGGGAACTGCTGCAGGGCTCCCCAAGCTGCGGATGTATGCCTGGCGCAAGGGGCGCTCTGCTTCAGGGCGGCCCACCCGCCGGGCGGCAGGCTGCTATCCGCAGCGTGGGGAGCCTTGCGGGGAGCTCCTGCAAGGGTCCCCACGCTGCGGGTGTGTTCCTGAAGCGCCGGGAGCTCTGCTTTCAGGGCGCCCGACGCTCCGGGAAGCAGGCTGCTATCCGCAGCCTAGACCCGGCTAGCGGAGCGCTAATCCCGAAGCTTGGGGCGTGCGGAGCTCAGCGCGCCCCAAGCTTCTGGGCGCCGGCAAGGTCTCCGCTAGCCGTCGCGGGGCTCTCCCAGGGCTAGCGGAGACCTTGCCGGCACCCAGAAGCTTGGGGCGCGCTGAGCTCCGCACGCCCCAAGCTTCTGGATTAGCGCAGTGGTCCGCTAGCCCTGGGAGAGCCGCGCGACGTCGCGGGGCTCTCCCAGGGCTAGCGGAGACCTTGCCGGCACCCAGAAGCTTGGGGCGCGCTGAGCTCTGCACGCCCCAAGCTTCTGGATTAGCGCAGTGGTCCGCTAGCCCTGGGAGAGCCGGGCGACGTCGCGGGGCTCTCCCAGGGCTAGCGGAGACCTTGCCGGCACCCAGAAGCTTGGGGCGCGCTGAGCTCCGCACGCCCCAAGCTTCGGGATTAATGCAGCGCTCCGCTAGCGGTGGGAGAGCTGGGTCTCCCACTCCTAGCGGATAGTTTCCTGAAGCCTGGAGAGCGAGAGGGGTCGGCGCGCACCGACCCCTCTCGCTCTCCAGGCTTCAGCGAAAGCCTGCATTCGCTCCATAGGACGCACACACATTTTCCCTTGCTTTTTAGGAGGGAAAAAGTGCGTCCTATGGTGCGAAAAATACGGTACATTTGAACAATAGCTTCATTCTTTACAAAGGAAAGTTTATAGAGTTTTCAAGTACAGTGGTGCCTTGCAAGCGTCTAGCGGTTTTTCCGTCTTGTGAAGCACGGCCATTAGCGGCTTAGCGGATTAGCGCTATTAGCAGCTATTAGCGGCTTAAAAAGGGGGGAGAAGGGAAAAAACTTGCAAGAACTCGCAGGACGTTTTCGTCTTGCGAAACAAGCCCATAGGGAAATTCGTCTTGCGAAGCACCTCAAAAACGGAAAACTCTTTTGTCTAGCGAGTTTTTCGTCTTGCGAGGCATTCGTCTTGCGGGGCACCACTGTATACAGAGAGAAACTTTAACAAGAAAACTCATGGACTCCAGTTAAATCAATTGGAGACTGAAAGCAGGGAGGACCATAAAAATTAATAATGAATAGCAAATACACTTAGATTTTGGAAATTGTGTCAGGCTTCAAATAAGATTTCTCAAAGTTGGCTTAAGAATAACTGGAATTTGTTAAAGCAGAGCCCGGTGTAGCATTTTAAAGGCTAACATACATACTGCAGCACAAGCTTTTGTGAAAGAAAAACCACTTCCAGCTGATGCATGAAGTGTTATTCTTAGTTGGCAGGGTTGTGTGAGAGTTGGGGTGTTTGAAAAAAACCCACACAGGAACAAATAGAAAAGTGGGGGAGAGAATGCTATTACCTAGATAGACATGTGACATTACTAAATGGAGCACTAAGGAAAAAGAAATCAGTTCAACAGAGGGAAATCAGAGTGGACATGATCCTCACACAACTGATGAAACAAGATGAATGGTGTATGCGAAAATATAAAGGAGAAATTACTTTCAGTTATTAGGTAGCCTCTACTGAGCTCAAGTTCCTGAGAGTGCCGAATCTGCAAATGAATGCCATCTGGCAGCTCCTATTCTGGAGACGCCCTTTCAAACCTTGCTAAAGTATGGCAACTTTCTAGTTTGATCCAGGGAGACTGGAACTCCTCCATTGTTTTCTGAGTGTTACAGTTCTTAATGTCTACAGTGGTGCCCCGCAAGACGAATGCCTCGCTAAACGAAAAACCCGCAAGACGAAAGGGTTTTCCGATTTTTTGCGGCTTCGCAAGACGAATTTCCCTATGGGCTTGCTTTGCAAGACGAAAGCCCATAGGGAAATCTCCGGGGACAGTGGGGAAGCACAGCGCGCCTTCTCCTCTGTTCCCAGACCTGTCCTGAAGGCTTGCGGTGGGAGGTCCAGGAACAGGGGAGAAGGCGCACAGCGCTTCTCCTCTGTTCCCGGGGCTTGCGGTGGGAGGAGGGTTTTTCCTCCCCACCGCCAACATTCAGAACAGCATTCTGAATGTTGGCGGTGGGGAGGAAAGCCCTCTTCCCACCGCAAGCCTTCAGGACAGGTCCGGGAACAGAGGGGAAGGTGCGCAGCGCTTCTCCTCTGTTCCCGGACCTGTCTTGAAGACTTGCGGTGGGAGGAAGGTTTTCCTCCCCACCACCAACATTCAGAAGGCTGTTCTGAAGGCTGGCAGTGGGAAGAAAAGCCCTTCTCCCCCACCAGCCTTCAGAAGAGTTCCCCGCAGGGCTGCCTAGGCTGCGGATAGCAGCCTGTTGCCCCGCGCGAGGGGCGCTCTTAAGCAGAGCGCCCCTCGCGCGGGGCAGACATTCGCAGCTTGGGGAGCCCTGCAGGAGAGGGAGTCCTTCTCCCCCCGCCTGTCTTCAGAAGAGGTCCGGGGACAGACTGTCCCCGGACCTGGTCTGGAGGCGGTCTCCATAGGAACACATTAATTGATTTTCAATGCATTCCTATGGGAAACCGTGCTTCGCAAGACGAAAAACTCGCAAGAAGAAAAAACTTGCGGAACGAATTAATTTCGTCTTGCGAGGCACCACTGTAATTTGTGCCCACTTAACCCTCTTGACTGGAGTCAGTACATTTTAGTCAATGCAAATGGCAACAGTGTATTGCTGGCAAATGATGGCAACTCTTGCATTAGGAAATGTGCAGGTGAAAAAGCTCTTGATGGTACGACTTCTGTTGAGTCACATTATAGAGTCCCTTGACTAGATATGGGGTAGACGGTAGACACATGCATTTGTACAGCTGTGCAGAAGGCCAACTGTTGCTCAGAAGCTAAAGCTTCAGCTTGGAGTGGCCTATGTGTATTGATAGATGCTAAAGAAAAAGAAGATACGAGGCATGCTGCCTATGTTGGTTGGAGGAGTGGTTGTTATTAAAGAATTCACATATTTTAGACTTAGAAGAAAGTTAAATCTTGCTCTGCGCAGGTGAGGGTTGTAAAGGTGGGCATCACTTTAAAATTACTGAAGCAAAGGGAAGTTGGACTTCAAAGAGTACCTTCCCCTGTATGAACTAACCAAATCAGCTGAGACCAACTTCTTCATTGGCCATATACAATCCAGGAAGGCATTTTTGGTGGCAACTCCTATAAATTTTTGTTTAAGGAGAAGACAGTCACACTTTGTTAACAACCAAACCACTCCTGAAATAAAGCTACCGGAAGTTTGCATCATGAGCTTTGTCAATGACACAAAAACGTGGCTTATGGCATTTGGATGCAAGTTTAATTTGGATGACAGACACAAAAGCTATCTTTCTTCCCCAGTGCTTGCAGAGACTAGATATTATCTGTCTTGACTCTTGCTAAAATTCCAGGAGATCTCAATTCCAAAGCTGTACTAGTGTCTAAATTTAGCAAGGTAATGGAAACATTTGGAAGGAAAGTAATTCATTTTAATATCTGCACTTTTATGTTGCCAGGCAGCTAATTTCTGGGTGATCTTAAAGCACTGAGCCAGAAAGAGAAGAAAGCAACTGGGACATAAGCACACAGTAGATTATAAACTGATATCACTGCTAATTATTCTAATTATGATACAGTGGTACCTCAGGTTACATTTGCTTCAGGTTACATACGCTTCGGGTTACAGACTCCGCTAACCCAGAAATAGTGCTTCAGATTAAGAACTTTGCTTCAGGATAAGAACAGAAATCGTGCTCCAGTGGCGCGGCGGCAGCGGGAGGCCCCATTAGCTAAAGTGGTGCTTCAGGTTAAGAACAGTTTCAGGTTAAGAACGGACCTCTGGAACAAATTAAGTACTTAACCTAAGGTACCACTGTACTCCTATCTCGAATGGGGCTATGGTTAAAAGAGGAGTTTGGGATCAAGATTTAGAAGTTATGTGCCGCCATTGCAAAAGAAAATCAAAACAATGAAAGCACAGGCACTGCCTTGCAAAAATAATAATACTGCATCCTCAGAATCCCAACTCTTTTTATACTTCTTAACAACAACACTTAACATTTTTATAGCACTTTCAAATACATTGGGGAGGGGTTGACCTAACAAGCCCCATCAGCACAAGTACTTCAAAAGTACTTCCACGTGTACAACAAAGCTTTCCCCCCTCTCCCACCCGGTATGCCCCCCCTCCCATTAAGTTATTTGCCCTGGCAGCCATCAGTCAACAGATATAATGAGGTGTATTTCCAACCAAAAAAGGGGGGGGCATGGGAAAGGCTAATGCTCTGCCTTTTGACTTGCCTGACACGTCTAGAAGGATAGTCAATGGTGATGCTCTCCAGACGTTGTTGGACTGTAACTCCCATAATCCCTGACCACTGGCCATGTTGGATGGGCTGATGGGTGCTGCAATCCTCAATGTCTAGAAAGCACCACGTTCTCTTTCCACAAAGAGTAGTGTGGTGGCATAATGTGAGCAAGAAGCAGCACATGAAGAAAGACAACAGGCATGCAGTTTGACACTTATTGTACTGTTTGGGGACAATTGCGACTTGCATGTAAGAGGTAAATTCCTTTTGTATTGTGTCTACTAGGCTGTGAACTATGAGCAGGAACTGTAGGACTGTATACTTGAGTATAAGCCGACTTTTCCAGCACATTTTTTATGCTGAAAAAGCACCCCTCGGCTTATACTCGAGTGAGGGTCCCACTTACTATGGGGTCAGCAAACTTTTCCAAACTTTCCAAAGGGGCTGCTGCTTTCCCCCCAAATCCTAGTAAAGGTAAAGGGACCCCTGACCATTAGGTCCAATCATGGCCGACTCTGGGGTTGCGGCGCTCATCTTGCTTTATTGGCCGAGGAAGCCGGCATACAGCTTCTGGGTCATGTGGCCAACATGACTAAGCCGCTTCTGGCAAACCAGAGCAGCGCATGGAAACGCCGTTTACCTTCCCACTGCAGTGGCACCTATTTATCTACTTGCACTTTGATGTGCTTTCGAACTGCTAAGTTGGCAGGAGTCGCCAAATCCTACTTAACCTTAAAACTGCAACCTATAGCAGAGACTTACTGTGGCTACAATCCCTTTTGGGTTTGAATCTTCATGCTGATCTTATGCCTGTAGCATCCTACCTGCTCATTAGACACCTTTGTTGTTTTTTCTTCCCCACCTGCGCTTTTGGAAGCAAGTACATTGGTGATAGACTCCGTGCAGTACATCTGTGAACAAGTAGCTGCTCTTGTGTCAACTCAACCTCTTCTCCAACAGCACTGTATAGCCTGGCAGCATTTACTCTGCAAGCAACAGACCACACGGGGCATAACCGAGAGAGGGGATATTTGTGTGTGTGTGTGTGTGTGTGTTTTAAGGAGAGCCAACTACAGACGTACAGTCGTGTTATTGGAGGCGCAAGACGGGCCTCGGCTGCCTGATGCCACCCCCCGGTCGGCGCTCGCAGGACTTTCTCTTTCCGCCTGATGGGGGCGGCTACCCATCCGTCCGCAGCCACGGCGCCCCGCCACAGCACCCTCCGCCGAAGCCCTCGCCTCTTCTCCCCCTGCCCGGTCCTCTTGGCTCCTTCTCTCGCCTCCAACCAGTCATGACCACTGCGTGTCTCATTCATCCGCAGTGCCAGAGAGCACTGTTCACCACACAGCTCGTTTGCGGAAGCTGCTTGAAGATGTCGAGCTGAACTACAACACAGAGGATGAGGGAAGGGGCTCCCGCTGGCGGCTGCGCCATGTCCCTGCCTCCTATCACGCCACACCTGCTGCCGCCCCCCCCCCGACTCCAGCTCCGGAATGCGCAGCAGCCAACCCTGGGGTCTCCCAAAAAGGCACAGTGCCTCCCCTCGCGCCAGCCAAGCCCCCTCGGAAAGGTTGGGACCCCTGGAGTGGGACCCTCACTCGAGTATAAAGCGAGGGGGGATTTTTTAGCATAAAAATGTGCTGAAAAAGTCGGCTTATACTTGAGTATATACGGTATATACAGTATGTTTTTAAATAAGAACTAATTAATTTTCCCCCATGGCTAAATTCTTCTCATTTGAGTGTTAACCATTTTAGGAAAAAAGATAAGCATATTGCACTCAACTTGCATTATCAATTGCAGCATGTAATTGGCTGTGTTCATGAAAACAACATGAATAATATGTTAAATTATGAATGAAAAATATATTTCAAATTAGTTGCAGACCTTCAGAGCTCAAGTCAGATTTTCAAAGTGATCACGGTATCTTTACAACAAATGCAACTAAAAATGAATGAAGGAGGATTTGGCATTCCAAATCTGGAGTTATATCACCATGCTTTCTTATTGTCAAGTATAAAATACTGGAAGCCCACAATTGGTGTTAATTTTCTGTTCAGGGGAACTTTAGAATATACATATATAGCATATTTGGTTTGATGGACCCTGGAAACAATTAGTTCAGTTAGAAAGATATGCAATATAATGTTTAATAAAAATAGATTTGACTCCTTTTCCCATGCTAAATTGACCTTGACATTTGGAATGCATTTATACAAAATATAGTGGGTTAAAAATAAACATATATGTATTTGGAAAATAATAATACGTTAGATAAGTATATATGGAATGAAATTGTTAACTTTTATAATGATATAGTAAAACTTCTATTTTATGTTGTTCAATTAAACGGTTCTCTTTTGTAAGACAGATTTCCACTGAAGCCCTTGGTACTGAACCAATTCATTCACCTCACCACAGGTGCTGATGAAAAGAAGGAGTTAGATGTGTCCTGCCATTGCTACAAATAGCTGCAACTCTTTGAGAACTAGTTTTCTGTGTGATGTTGCTGCTCTCTCTGTGCGTGCCTCTCTGTGTGTTTAACTCTTTCCTGTCCAAGTTACTTGCTTCCTTGCTCCCGTGATCAAGCTCTCGTGTGTATACGAGTGTGTGTGTGCGTGATGATTGGAGTCCCTTGTTAGCTGTCTGTGGCACTATGCTGCTGCAAGTGGGAGGAAACTCCCTGCCCCCCAACCCACAACACAAGCAGTGGTGGCCTACGAGACCTCGCGGTGGTGACGGGAGCTGGTGGAGTAGCAGCGGCCGCCTGTGGGGCCTTGTGGCGGCGATGGGGAGGCGGTGGCAGTAGCAGCAGCAGCCTTCAAGGCCTCAAGGTGGCAACAGCAGACTGTGAGGCCTCGCAGCAGCAACAGAAGCTGTCAGTGGTGGTCACCTGCAAGGCCTTGCAGCGGCACAAGCAGCAGCAGCTTGTGAGGCCTCATGATGGCAGCGGTAGGTGGTGGCAGTAGTGGTGGCACCCTGTGAAGCCTGGCGGCGGTGGCACAACAGGAGATGACCTTGGCTAAGCTAGACCCAATCAGGTCTAGCAGCTTATGTCTATAGTTCAAATTTCAATTTGCATCCCTTTAATTCCTAAACCAATTAGAGGGACCTTGCAAATTCCAATCTATTCCCACCACTTTTAATAGGCAGCAATAGGCCTTTCCATTTACAAATGGACAGCCCAAACTACTCTTTCACAGCTGCAAGTACCAACAAAAATCACTAAACCTACACATAATGATTTGCCTCAAGGCTATAGCCTAGCCTCAAATCCCTTATGAAGTTTCAGCATGTCAACTACTAGCAAAGTGAGGAGTTACAATTTGGACAAGTTATCCAAAGTCTTGCTTCACATCCTTCTTCAAGCTGGATAAAAAGCAGGCACAGCCAGGGAGAAATTCCTCATCCTAGTCTTCTCCATCACCAGTAAAATAACCAGTATCACAATTCCTTTATACTAATCTGCAGTCTGGCCATATCTGGAATGTTATGTATAATCCCAGTCACTCAAAAAGGTATTATGAAGCTGTAAAAGGTAGAGTGCAATCAAAGCTTTGGAGCACCTTCCCTACAAGAAAAGGCTGAAGTGTTTGAATTTGGGGCCGGGGTGGAAGGAGTCAAGTATGGGATGAAGATAAGACAGAGGTTTACAGAATTATGCATTCATTGGAGAAAGTGGATGGAGAGATTTGCTCCCCCCATAATACTCAAACTCTGGGTCAGCTAATGACAGGCAGTAAATCCAGGACAGACACACACAAAAGCACTTCATGCAAAAAGAATGTCCTGCCACATAACTTCTTTTACTTTAAACCATATTTTTTAAAAAAATGATAAAAAAGAAAAAACAGTTCCACATTTCCACAAAAGGTAACATAAATTAAGCATTTCTTAAATTACACTTCTGCTCTATTGATCTCACATACCTGTCATTTTAAGGATTTGGGGTTGTTTTTTAAATTGGCATTACTTATGTTTTAAGGGGGGGGAGTGATTTCAAATATTTATGTTGTTACATCATGATCTTTAGTTTAGAGCAGGCACGTCCAACAGGTAGATCATTGGACGTCTGTGGTAGATCACTGGCTCCCCCCAAAGAAGCCCAACAAGTTGGGCTCCCCTAAAAAAAGCTCAAAACCTTTGCCCTGACCTCCCAAAATGGGGCTTTCACGCTCCCTAAAAAAATAAAATAAAGCTCAGCAACTTTGACATGAACCCCTCAAAAGGGGGGTAGATCACTGCCAGTCTTTGAGTAGATCGCAGTCTCTTGGAAGTTGGCCACCCCTGGTTTAGAGAATCCAATTCTATCTAGTTCTGCAATTCGATTTCCAACAAGTCAACGCTGGTATCCCATTGGCCCTATTTTAATCTTTTACCAAGGATACATCGGCTTGTACTGTGCCTCCTTCAAATGAAGCAAGCTTCTTTTCTGCTGCTCCAGAGGGTAGGGCCCGAACCAATGGATTCAAGTTACAAGAAAGGAGATTCCGACTAAACATAAGAAAGAACTTTCTGATTATAAGAGCTGTTCGACAGTGGAATGAACACCCTGAGGAGGCTCTCCACTGTTAGAAACTCACCAAATGGCTCCTTGTACCAAGGTTGAAATCACCCAAACAGACTGTCTAGTTGCCATTTTGGGCACCACGGCTGTAAAGTCTTATTTTTTAAATGAAGGACTGACTGTGATTGACTCTCAGCTAAACAACTGGCTAGTTCAGATGACACCCTTGAGATGGTTAAGAGCTTTGAGAACTTAAAAGAAAAGTCACTTGACCCAAGGACAGTCCACACATATATACTGGCCTATTCCTACTGCTTTTTCTTAATGGCGACTGCTCCTGCCTATGCTGCACAGAAAAAGCAACTTGGTTCCAGAAATTCATTCCAACTGTGCAAATAACATGTAATGGATAGAATTCTACAGGATGGGGTATTAGTGTGTGAAAACTGTCCAGATCCAGTGATCCCCAGATAGTGGATATGTCAGGTGCAATCCTGGTGCCCAGGCATCTTCAGTTGGTCAGAAGTGGTCAAAAGGCAAATGCAAAATGCACCTGGCTAATTTCTAACACTGGGGCTCCCCATTGGAGGTTTTTAAGCAGAGGTTGGATGGCCATCTGTCAGGGATACTTTAGCTGAGATTCCTGAATTGCAACAGGTTGGACTAGATGACCTTTGGAATCTCTTCCAACGTTATGATTTTATTATTTTAATTCCATGCTCTCCAAGCTCTCCTGCCATTTCTCTACATTAAAACCAGCTATATGCATTATGATATGCATATAATTGACAGTTTTCTTTCACATCTGATTTTCTGATCCAAAAGCTCTTCAGATTTCATTAGCTTCTCAATTCTTAAAATTTCCTTTGCTGTTTGAATGAGAAAACGCTGTGTTCGTAAAAACCAATAAAACTAGTATCTGTATAAGCCATTCATTTTCATCATGATCTGCTCAATCTTGAATTCCATTACCATTTTAACAATAAATGCAAGCTTCAATATGTACTAGCCCATACCCAGGTTAAAGAACTTAAAGGCTCCAACCCAGCTTTGCATCTCTATTAGCATAGAGGCAACTCCAGCAAATCCAGTAAGGCCCAGATGATCATTATAATGGGATTAAGCATTCACACGGCATATGTAGTACAGAAGCTTGCATCTATGCACGCACCTTCCCTTATAGATCAGGTTGAGTTTAATGGTAACCATACCTTGGTTCAAAATAAAGTAGCTCAAAGGTGGTTCTCCATCTTCATAATTTTTTCAAAACAGCTACCTCATCATGGTTGCCTTTCATATATGCCCAAGTAGAAATACTTTCACATGAATTGTTGAGCACACATTGAATCATTTTAACTCTGGATATTCCCTTATCTAATATTTAGGCAAGTTTTATTTAAAGGATTTCTCAGGTTCAGTGTGTTTCCCATTTTAAGTCTGCTGTTGCTTCACAGTTTTCATATTTTAATAATTCAAGTTAAACAAGTCATATTGCTGCTAAAATTACCCCCAAAAAGCATAGAACAGGATATTAATTAATATCAAAGCTATAAGTCTCTGGAAAATCAAGAATTTTTTTTATTTCAAATTAAGATATAGCCATTCCATCCTGCCAACAGCATACGCATTCATATTGTGGCACATCCAAAATGGAAACAGGAAGCACATTAGACATCAAGTCTTCCTTACTTCTCTGCAGCCCTTGCCACAACAATATTCAGCTCCTCTGACCTTTGAGCTAAGAAGGCAATCAGAGTTGGTCCTAAGCATGATAAGCAAAGAGGAAATACAGAGGAAAACTCAATAATTTAACTAAGTTCCGACCTCCTGGCTTCCAGGGCACCTTGACAATTCCAAGGTTGCAGGTTTGATCCCCATAAGGGACAGCTGCATGTTCCTGGATTCCAGGCGGTTGGACTAGATGGTCCTCAGGGTCCCTTCTAACTCTGATTCTATGAGACATCTAGGAGTTTTTGACCACATGTACCCTATAAAGGCATCTATATCTTTCCCAATAGAGACTCCTACCTATCCAGAACTCCCACTCTCTCAGTTTAAGCAGTTTGGATGACCGCATGTAGACATTTTACTTTACAAATACTGTAAACAGAAATCCCCAAATGCCCCTACACTAAATCAAGTTTTCCCTGGTTTTCACCCCATTTGAATTGCTAAAAGCAATAGAGTACAAGCCAAACCCTCTTAACACCTCCAACAAAACATCTTCTGAAGGGGCAGATGTCCAGCACAGAAGCTGCCTTGTCACAACTAGTAGTATCCAACAAATGAGCAATTGAATAAGCCTGAGACAGTCTCATCCTTGCTTCTACAGAGTCTTTGGCCTAATAAGAGGAGGAATTTCTATTTCCATAGAAATATGCCAAGCTAACTGGGGAAATAAATGGCTTTAATAAGTCATTTTAAAGCTGCAAGTCCAGCAGCTGATAAGCTACTGATTCTGTAAAAAGAGACTTCACTAATTCTGTAAAAATTTCACTAATTGAAGAACTACCAATTTGAGCTTTAAAAGTAGGGTGAAGGTCAGCAGCTGCCAATGTTATGCAGAGCACAAAGGTAAAAGGAGATATCTTCATTATTCTAAATGATGGCTGACTTTTCAATGCTGAATTCCACAATGGTTTCTACCCTACAAGAACTGATCAACTGTCAAAGGTCAAAAGACTCCATTGATATTTGTCACTGGTGGAATTCCTTTCCACAAAGCTGTGGATATAGACGAAGTCTAAAATTAACTCTGCTGCCAGCTGTGTTTTCTTTTGTAGGCATGCACATGTGTTCATCTGTTCCATTTTAGCAAGCAGGATAACCACTAAACTGTAAACTGATGGAGGTGGGAAATTCTTGTGCATATATTGTACATCCAAGATTAGAGAAGGTAAGCAACACCACAGAATCATGATCAATGCTGCAGTATATCAAGGTGTTGTTGTTTTTATCTAAGGGGAAACAATTCTATTCAGTTATTGTCTCTGCTGTCCATTATGATAGTAGTGAGCAATCGTAAAAACTGTCTGAATATTTTCAGTTCATCTGATCTAGTACATAAGGCAGCTTCCAAAACTCAATGAAAATTTGTGCTCAATGCAAAGTCCAAGAAATGGAACAAAACTAGACACCTTTTTAAAAAGGAGGATATACATCTTCTCACAAACTGGAAGTCTGACTTTTACTTACTTTCAAAACAGGCATGGGAGAAAATGTTGGAATTCCTTGTCACCAACACCGTGGGAAGATATCCAACTAAGTCATACTCTAAGTAGACCCATACTCAGAGTATGACTAGTGTTTTTAGGAGCCAGCCCTGCCGAAATCTGAAATACTGCAACTGATAAGACATACTGGAAGGAAAAGATGTGGGCATGTCCTGTCAAGGACTCTTTCTGGTGAGAAATTACTGCTTGTATTAACTTTGATTTGGAAAAATCATTGATATTTGCAGAAGTTCATACACTCTTAAATCATATTCCTGGAATGTAGGACCCAACAGATGGACAAGGAAAGTGGAACCTACAAGCCCTTAAAGTGTTAGAAACTCAGACATACAAGCTGATCATCAAATGGCAACGTAAACCTAGGTCACAGTTGCCACAACAGGCTGTCTAGGCGCCATCCCTCTCCCCCCCCCCCATAGAGTTTATTGTTCCTATTTATTTTTCATTGTTTATTGGCGGACCACAAGCTTAATGTGATCCAGCAGCTAAAGCTATTCTAGGTTGCATCAACAGAAGTATAGTGTCCAGATCAAGGGAAGTAATAGTACCACTCTATTCTGCCTTAGACCACACCTGGAATACTGTGTCCAATTCTGGGTGCCACAATTTAAGAAGGATGTTGACAAGCTGGAATATGTGCAGAGGACGGCAACAAAGAGGATCAAGGGTCTGGAAACAAAGCCTTACAAGGAGCGCTTGAAGGAGCCAATGATGTTTAGCCTGAAAAAAGAGGAGACTGAGAGGAGAGATAATAGCCACCTTCAAATATCTAAAGGGCTATCACATGGAATATGGAGCAGGTTTGTTTTCTCCTGCTCTGGAGGGTAGGACTTGAACCAATGGCTTCAAGCTCCAAGAAGGAAGATTCCGACTAAATATCAGGAAAAACTTTCTGACATTAAGAGCTGTTCGACAGTGGAACAGTCTCCCTCGGGAGGTGGTGGACTCTCCTTCTTTGGAGGTTTTTAAGCAGTGGTTGGGTGGCCATCTGTCATGGATGCTCTAGCTGAGATTCCTGCATTGCAGAGGGTTGGACTAGATGACCCTTGGGTTCCTTCCAGCTCTATGATTCTACATTTATTATTATTAATTTCATTTCTATACCATTTTATATTTTAAAGAAAAAAATCTCAAAGCCATTTACAACACATTAAAACATCAAATAAAGCAATCCAGATTAAAACACAATCAAGCTTCGTGTGGCATGAACTATGGAATGTAAATCTGAAATTTACGGCCTGTACGACATTGAAGGAGAATATATGGAAAATAATGTATAGGTGGCCTCTTACGCCGGTGAAACTGGCAAAGATGTACAAAATGAAAAACAAGAAATGTTGGAAATGTGAAGAGGCGGAGGGAGGAGACCTCTACCACATTTGGTGTACCTATGGTAAAGTGAAGGGCTTCTGGGAATTAATTTATAATGAACTTTAAAAAGTTTTTAAGTACACTTTAAAAAAAAACCTCCAAAGCCTTTCTATTGGGACTGACAGGGAAGGAACTTAAAAAGAAAGATAAAAATCTTTTTCTGTATGCCACGACGGCAGCATGAACTATGCTGGCCCAGAATTGGAAAACAGATGTAATACCTACTACATGGAATGGCAGGTTAAAATGATGAATTATGCAGAACTGGCCAGATTATCAGTAAAAATACAAGACCAGGATGAACAGAAGTTTTATGAAAGTTGGAGCAAATATTTGGTGTATATAAGAGACAATTGTAAAACCTTAAAGACACTGGCAGGGTTAGATTAACTCTAACAGCATGGGGTAAAGCAGATAAACAAACAGAATACGGGATGTAAGAAAATATATTATACTTACCGAAGGGGTGGAGGGAAGTATGAAGCTCGGCAGAATCAAAGATATATGTGGGATTTATTTGTATAATGAATGTATGTTTAATGAAAATCAATAAAAATTTATTGGTTAAAAAAAAAACCACAAACAAGCTTCAAGGGAAGTATTTCAGATCCTTCTCTAAGTGATATTTTGCTTCCCCCTTATTTATTTGCCTACTAAATTTATATAGCTGTTTCATAGCAGAAGTACTCTAGGAAGCCGGGGTGTTGTAGTGGTTAAGAGTGTTGGACTATGACCTGGAAGGCCAGGGTTCATATCCCCCCCTCAGTCATGAAGTTCACTGGGTGACCTTGGGCCAGTCACAGTCTTTGAACCCACCTCATATGGTCGTTGTAAGGATTAACTGAGGAGGGAGGTGAACCATGTACTACTTGGAGAAAAAGGTGGGATATAAATGCAATAAATAAGCTCTTCTCCTTACCTGCTGAAGAAAGCTGGAGGGGCCAGCCAGATGGAGATGTCATTCACCAACCTGGCATCCAGATATCTCCATGTGGTCACAATTGGACCTGTGCAAAATGTGCCTGGCTAATTTCTAACACTGTCTTATGGTTGCAAAGAGACTTACACCACAAGGCTGGAAGAATAAACACCAATCATCTCAGTGCTCTGAAAAGTTCACCACCTTTTCTACATTTGAGTGTACAGTTTATAATCATCAATATCATTTTGATACATATTTGGGCATATAGGTTGCCTACATTAATTTATGAGTCTAAGTCAAGATGGATGGAGTATTTTAACTATTAATATCAGTGAATTGAGTTGCTTCTTTTTTATACTGTATCTGCAAATGAAAAAACAAAAACAAAACCTAGATGCAAGCCCTAAACCTTACTGAATTTTTCTATCAACTTCTTAGATGATAGCTACTTGTTTCTAGATGCTTGGACTTTTTTCAAAGTTGCTCCACAACCCAGGCTGTTCCCACAAATCCCCTATCTGGAGTATGAATGGGCAAGGAGCTTAATGTACATAAAAGGATAAGTAAAATGATCTCAAGTTTAAGGGAGAGGAGACACAACTAAATTTGAAGACATGGACAAGTATAGGCTCCTGCTCTCCAGAGTTCTAGTCTGGGACACACATGCTCCTACCTTCTGTCAACAGGTGAAGATTTTGTGTGTATGAGAGAGAGAGAGAGAGAGAGAGAGAGAGAGAGAGAGAGAGAGAGAGAGAGAGAGAGAGAGAGATGACTTTCCAGGGTACTGACTGAATTCAACCACCCTAGCAGAGACAAAGGACTGCCATCACATTGTACCAACCCAAGGAGAAGGGCGACGGCTCAAAGGGGGGAAATCAGCTTTACATGCCAAAGGTCCCAGCTTTGAGCCCTAGCATCTCCAGGTAGGGTTGGGAATGCCCCCTGTCTGAAACACCGGAGGGCTACTGTTAGTCAGGGCAAACAATATTAAGCTAGAAGGACCAATGGTATGTCACAGTATAAGCAGCTTTCAGCACAATGAGAACACACTGTTGGGAACCTCTCTTGAAGTGCAATCCTATATCCATCTACTCAGAAATAAGTCCCATTTTCATGAGGTCCACTCTCAGGCAAGGGGCTTGGAATTAAACATAAATGGCCAGTCTGCTTTGAATTTATCTCTTTCTGGGATAAAAGTCTAGGCAATGAGAATCAATCCCATGCCACTGTAAAACATGGAAACAAGCCTTCATGACTAACTGCCCTCTCCCTTGGTAAGATGGCAAGGTCAGAAATAGAACCCAGTGTCATCAGAAATTCTTAGAGAGGTCACTGTATTTTCACTCCTACAGATTTTGCTCAGTTCCCTCCCCTGAAGAGCTCACAGTTTCTATCTTTAGATGCTTACATGGCCGCAATACATCTGTATCCTAGTACATAGTCTTAAACGTATCCGTCCCCAGAAATATCCTGCCCAGGCAAGGAAACAATATGGATGGAAGCCTAAGGTTTTTCCAAGGCTAGCAGCCCAGATTCTGACATGCAAAACAAACTCGGGCACATTTATTCAACATATCCCACTGAATTCAATTCTACTTATTCTCTAATAAGTGTGTCTAGAATTGTAGCCTTGAGCACATTTACTTAGAAGCACTGTTGCCTTTAAGAGAATTTACTTCCAAGGAGGTACTTTTGGGTTCACAGCAGGAGTGGTCTTCCCCAAGGAGTATATATCAAAGCCAGGTAACAAATAAGACCTTCTACATACTAAAGTTGAGCAACTGAACAGGTTTCCCTTTTCACAGAGAAAATAAACACTTTATTTCAAATATACCACAAGTAATGTTGCTGCATAATCCACCCACTGCAGCAAAAGTTGCTTACTTGGACTACCTAGGACCAGTGAATGGCTGCTATAATAATAATAATAATAATAATAATAATAATAATAATAATAATAATAATTTATTATTTGTACCCCGCCCATCTGGCTGGGTTTCCCCAGCCACTCTGGGCGGCTTCCAAGAGAAATGAAAAATACACTAAAATGTCACATATTAAAAACTTCCCTGAACAGGGCTGCCTTCAGATGTCTTCTGAATGTCAGGTAGTTGTCCATCGCCTTGACATCCGGTGGGAGGGCATTCCACAGGGCGGGCGCCACCACCGAGAAGGCCCTCTGCCTGGTTCCCTGCAACTTGGCCTCTCGCAGGGAGGGAACCGCCAGAAGGCCCTCGGAGCTGGACCTCAGTGTCCGGGCAGAACGATGGGGGAGGAGACGCTCCTTCAGATATACTGGACCGAGGCCATTTAGGGCTTTAAAGGTCAGCACCAACACTTTGAATTGTGCTCGGAAACGTACTGGGAGCCAATGTAGGTCTTTCAAGACCGGTGTTATATGGTCTCGGCGGCCGCTCCCAGTCACCAGTCTAGCTGCCGCATTCTGGATTAGTTGTAGTTTCCGGGTCACCTTCAAAGGTTGCCCAACGTAGAGCGCATTGCAGTAGTCCAAGCGGGAGATAACCAGAGCATGTACCACTCTGGCAAGACAGTCCGCAGGCAGATAGGGTCTCAGCCTACGTACCAGATGGAGCTGGTAAACAGCTGCCCTGGATACAGATTTGACCTGTGCCTCCATGGACAGCTGTGAGTCCAAAATGACTCCCAGGCTGCGCACCTGGTCCTTCAGGGGCACAGTTACCCCATTCAGGACCAGGGAATCCTCCACACCTGCCCACCTCCTGTCCCCCAAAAACAGTACTTCTGTCTTGTCAGGATTCAACCTCAATCTGTTAGCCTGCTATCTATCTTGAAAGGAAACTGACAGAGGGCATCTTGTCTCCATTCAGCAACTACCACTCTTGAAACACCCATTATTCTGCCCCCAACGTCCTCTGAAGAAAGTATCAGGAGGCACGTCACACTCAGGTCAAGACATGAAAGGTCATTTATTTACAAGGGAATAAAATGTTAGAATATTTTCCAATATTATTATTGTTGTTGTTGTTACCGTATTTTTCACCCCATAGGGCGCACCTAGTTTTTTTTTGGGGGGGGGGGAATAAAGAAAAAAAAAATTTCCCCCTCCAGGCGCAGGGGCAGGGAAAGCCCAAGCTTTCCCCGACCCCAGTCCCCAGAACAGGCTGCTATCCGCAAGCCTAGGGAGCCCGGGGGGAAGTCGTGCCGGTCTCCCCAGGCTTGTGGATATCTTCTTGAAGCCCGGGGCGCGTGGCTCAGCACGCCCCAAGCTTCGGGATGCAGGCAGCTTCCACCGCCAGCCTCCAAACCAGGTCGGGGAACAGCGGGAAGGCGCTCTCTGCCTCCCCGCTGTCCCCCGAGCTTGTGGGGCTGGCGGTGGGGAAAGAGAGGAAGAGCAAGCAAACAGGGGCGCCCAGTCCACCTTTGACATTATATCCACCTGCTGACAGCCCCTGACCATATATCTGATAGAATGAGGCCCTCAGCACTAACAACAAGTCCCCTCTGTTGCTGTGGATCAAAAGTCCCTCTTCCTTAAAGAACGAAGATGGTCCTTGGAGTGACTTCACAAGAACAAAAAAAAGAAAATGCTGAATAAGTTGTAGCAGAAGAGACATGTTGTAGAACATCACACCCAAACCACAGGGGCCACTACTTAAACTTGCAAAGCAAAATAAATAAATAAAGGGGCACATCATGCATACTTAACTGGGAGAACCTACTGCATGAGAGTACTCAACAGCTTGGCAAGACCAAATAAAGGACTATCTGTTATTCCCTCGAAGGAGTGATAGTGATATGAACCCATTTCCGGATATCATCACAAACACACACCAGGAACTTTTCTTGCATTTCTCAAGCCCTCTGTGTAAAACTGTTACTGAAGCTGGGAAGGATTTTTGTTCGGGGGGGGGGGTAGATTTTAAGAAGATAAACAGTCTTGCAAAAGTGTTTCACCACATTTTTGTTGCTGTTTTATTTCAGGAAGATACGGGCTGCAAGTTAAAAGCTGCTGGCTACCCTGAATGTTCCTCAGAGAGAAAGATAATGCAGAAAGATATGGGCTGCAAGTTAATGAAAGGACCCCCCCCCACGGGCTCCCCTGAATGCTGAATGTTCCTAAAGTCACCCCAGGGTGCCATAGAACACTGGTTGAAAACCAATGCTTTAACTCATTTACAGGTAGACTTGTTTCCAAAAGCTGCTCAGACTTGGTTTTTGGCAAAATCACAATGGGAGGAGTTCCAGAATTGAGAGGCTGTCAACACTGAGAACATCTCCCTGTCCTCGCTTATTGAACCCAACACACAGCTGCTATCATTAGCATTCTCCGTATTTCTCAGAACTTTACAACATCATGCTGCTACCAAATCTCCTGACATTAGCAGCAGATGAAAATGCTTTTTACACCTCCACTGCTGGATATTTAGGAGCCACAGGCAACCAGGAGATAAGGTGATCCAGCCTGCAAATAAGCAAAAAGCAGAGCCTCTGTACCAAATCTACCAGGGTGAGAATCTCAGAGCATGGCTGGGATAAAGGAATATGCCTCAGCTCTTGCAACTGCCACGGCCACAGCTTGATCTGCCCCACTTGACCGAGAAATGAAGATCTGAAGCGCTACCCTGAAGGAGGGCACAAGAGTCTCTGCTAAGATTCTCTCGACAGCTGCGTTCTCTGAACACGAGGCGGGAGCGAAGAGGGAGACCAAGCGGAGCAAATAGTTTCCGACGGCACACACCACTGTCCATCATTCTCTGCTTCCACACAGACTCCAAATACTCTCTTAACCCCATTCATTGTTCGGATTCGGACCTGTTGCACAGGTGGAGCAGGAAATATAACCTCCAGTATCTCCTACATCCGGGACAACGAAGTCTTCCCCTACGCAGAGCACTAACCGTGGAAGGGGCTTTAAACAAAACAAACAAGGAACCTCTAAAGCAGCAGCAGCACCTCCACCCGCCTTTGCCACCCCCAAAATCGCCCGAACCCCGAAACTACAACTCGCAATACCAAAAGCGGAAAGACAAATTGGGGGGGGGGATTCCAATCCCAGCCCCACTTTGGACGAGATCGCGCTTACCTTGGGGGGAGAGAGGAGGGGAACCTGTGCCCCCCTCCCCTCGCTGCCGTGTCCGGGCGGTGCTGCTGTTGTCGCCGCCTGCCTTCCTCCTCCTCCTCCTCCTCCTCCTCGGGGCGGGGAAGGGAGCCCAAGGACCCGCTGTGCTCCCCGCTTCCTCTGACGTGAGAGACGGAGCGGAGGTAGAGGAGGCAAAGAGAAAGTGGAGGTGGGGGGAGAGAGAGAGGCGGCGGGAGGAGGCCCTTCGGAGCAACAAGTGCAGGGGGGGGGCTGGGGCTGGAGGGGGGCGCTGAGGGTCGGAGGGAAGAGGGAAATGGCCTCAGCCGCCCCGGCCGGCCCGTCCAAAGCTTGGCCCCGAGGCGGGGGTCAAGGCCCGGCAGGCCCAGCGAGCGAGCAAGGCAGGCGGGCAGGGGGGGGCCTGGCGCGGCGGCTGTGGTGGTACCTGGCCGAGGGGGCTCGTGAGGACAGGTAAGGCCGCCGCCGGTGTGGAGAGGGGAGAAAAGAGGGGCAAAAGAAGAAGAAGAGGGAGGGAGGGGGAACAACAGCACCTTTCTCCAAAAACAATATTTAAAAAAGGAGGAGGAGGAGGAGGAGAAAGGGGGGGGAGGAAGAAAGGGGGGGAGGAAAAAAAAAAAGAAACAGAAAAAGGGAAAGAAGCGCCGGCCCCTCCCCCTGGCCGCGCGCGCGCGCGCGTGTGTGTGTATGTGCATGTGCGTGCGCCCGCCGCTTGCGTCACTCGCCCCGGTACGTGAGGCCGTAACCCTGCGCGCGTCACGACGCCGCCGACGCCGCTGCCACCGACGCGCCTAGGTCACGGTTGCCTTGGCAACCGCGACGCGCCCGCGCGCCAGACCCTGGGCCGCTTGGCTGGCCTTGGAGAGGGAGGGAGGGAGGGGGCGGACGGAGCGAGGCGCTGGCGGGTCCCCCGCAGGGCGGCTGGAATAGCGGCCCGGAAGAGTGACCGGTGCGGAGGCTGCCGACGTGGGAGGGAGCAGCCAGACCCAACAAATTGGCGTGAGAAAGCATGAAGTCCGCAGAGCTGTATCGCTGCCAGGCAGGTAGAGAGGGCTCCGTGTGGCGTCACTTTCCTTCCTCCCCGGAGAGCATGGAACATATAGTACTAACTACACTACAGTACCGTTGGCTAGTTATTACTTTTTACAGATGTTAATATCTATTAATTTTATGTACAGATTTTGAGAAAATCTATCCTGTATGGTTTTTTTTACTACACTGGTACCTCGGGTTACATACGCTTCAGGTTACAGCGTCCCCAGAAATAGTACTTCGGGTTAAGAACTTTGCTTCAGGATGAGAACAGAAATTGCATGGTGGCGGCAGCAGGAGGCCCCATTAGCTAAAGTGGTGCTTCAGGTAAAGAACAGTTTCAGGTTAAGAACGGATCTCCAGAACAAATTAAGTACTTAACCCGAGGTACCACTGTAATGCCATTGTTCTGTCCCGCAGAGCAAGAGGAGGGCTCCCAGGGTTCGGGATACTCAGCATCCCAAAGAAAACTATCCACACTACCAGGTTGATCAGGGTGTAGTAGTTTATTTAAAGGAAAAGCAAACTCACAACAAAAGGTCTGAAGGCCCCCTCCTTGGCCCTGCTTCCAGCACATTGTGGGACAGACTCCACAGCAAGGAAATGGCTTGTCTGCAACCAGGCCCTGGAGCAAATGCTTTCTATACAGTAGAGCAGCCCACAGGTAGCCATGATCTCCACCACACCCAAGGTTCCCCACAGGCAGCTGATATTGCTCCAGTTAGACCTGGAACATAGTATCACACACCCATGGATGGTGGTAACTGCCTTCCTTGAGCAGGTCAATTAGCCTGCTTCCCAAGTGTGTTACACGAAAGCTTAGCGCTACAGCTGCCACCAGTTGTGAGGTTGTCTTGAGTACTCAGCTAGTGCTAGCAAAGCTCCTGGAACAACTCGCCTATGGTTCAACACAGCCATTGCTGTGAGCCAATGCATGTTTATGAAGTAAGTAAACCTTGTTTTCAACTTACTTAACAAGTTGTTACCTGATTCCTTCTTAATGGGGGTGAGAAGGAGGAAGCCAGCTTACTTCATAACTGGACTTGCTCAAAACAAGGTTTTACATCCTACTTCCTATGCTTTTAATTCTGCTGCCCTTTAGGCTGGCAAATCCTCTGCATGATTACTTGGGAGAAAGTCCTCATTACACACAGAGAATATCCCATTAGTTGGATAGATATACATAAGGCGCTTTTCATTTCAAGGTGAACAGGTGTGCAGAATGGTGGAAATGTGGTCGGAGTTACACTAGGTCATTCCCCACCCCGCCTGCATATTTAGGGTTTTCAACACAAAGCCTCTTCAAAATATCTTTATTTATGTTGAAATAATTTGTTTCAGAATATGCCCAAATGCCTCACCTTCTGCTGTAGATGTTACCACACCAGAGAATTTATTATGGCAGAAGCTTTTATGAACAAGAGTCAGCTTTGTCAGATGCATGAAGTGTTATCCGAAGTTACCTGAGTGAGGTAAAAGGAAAAGCAGAAAGTTCTGCAAAAGTCTAAACTTACGCAAAGGTGTAACAGCAGCCACTAACAATGTAGCATTGCATCCTGGCATTGGTAAGCTAAGTAATGCATGTAGTGGAATTGTAAAAATAGACATACACCCATTTTCTCAATTCAAGCCACAAGCGATAAAAGAGAGATTACTGTATAGTTAAGCGGCCCAAGTGCTGTCAGTCAGCCATTATCAATGGTGAGTGCTGGAAGGAAAAAGAACGATGGGGTTGAGGTGGGAGAAGGGACTTTGAAGGGGAACTCCCAATGGTTAAGAGATGAGTCTACATGGAATCTACACCAAGCCAGGGTTCCTTTGTCAAGGGTGTCACCCAGACAATTCACATAGTCCCTGAAACTAGCTCCACCCATCTATTGGTCACACTGCAGCATGCGCAAGGAAGATTGGGCTTTTAGGTATTAGACCACATTTATTTAGACATGTGCTTCCTGCTAGGCACCATGTTGCATATCCATAAAAACTGCTTCAAAGCAGGTTGATCTTCCAAGCTTCAAGCATAAAAAAGTGTGCCAAACAGTGCCATAGTCCAGAACGTGGCACATCACCAGTACACAAGTTTTGACCTTCAATACACTGCCAATATCAACACATTATGCACCTTTCATTGCTAATGCTAATTTGTATTGCATTATTTCACACTTTCCAAACACCAAAAAGCAGGATGTTCCAGGTCATTTTGCATTATCATTCTCCTTGGGAGGGCAAAGACTAACATCATTTTTGAAATATCAGTTTGTTTACAAATACACAAATCAAGCTGCAGCAAACTCATTGGCCACATTTGAGTTACCCTTAACCTGCAGGCAGACCTTCCATGTGAGTCACAGGCCCCCTCCCCATTGCTCAGCTGATCGGTGGTGGAAACAGCTGAACAACATACTGATAGCCAAGCCCCTCAACAGTTTCCAGCAGAAATCAGCTCTGCAATGAAGGGAGGTGCATGATAGGATTGTTGTTTCATAGGCAGTGGTTAGTGCTAAAGCAGCATCAAATCCAAAAGAGAGTCAGCCCTGAAGCACCAAGCTCCAAAAATATAGCATTTATTTCTCTCTCTGTGTGTGTGGCCAAATTTAAAATGGCTCTATTTATATATGTGTATATATAGCTCTTCCATAGCTCGAGCCCAAACTTTTCTAAAACCACCAAACAGTATGAAAAACCCCACACCAAACTCATTCAAAGGACAAATTACACAGTAGTTAAGTCAATGGAATGAAAACTACTCAGAGCAATAATGCAGTTATATCCATCCAAGACTGAAAAAATGCCTGGGTAAAATGAACCTGGTGGCACTGAACTATGTCTAAGTATGAGGCCAATCCAAGTTCCCTAAGAATGGAGCTCAAAATAGCAGGTGCCACCACTGAGCAGATGCTGCTGCACACCCCTTGAGATTCTGCTTGTGAAGGATAGGAGCGTTTACGGGCATGGTGAGGTACACATGGGAGAAAGCCCTCCCTCCTGCCTTTTGGCCCATATCTCACAATCAGGGTGAGCAAAGCAAGTTCACAGCCTCCACCTTGCCTGTGTGTGACCTGACCATCCAAAGGACCAAGATGATATTTATTATTAGTGGCCCAGCCATACCAAAAGTGAAAGGAGGCATTGAACAATAAGAAAGCATCACTCATATTAAACATTTTTAAAAGGATTGGTCTTTCCCCCACCCCACCTCAAATAGGGTCCTAACAAACAAAAGGGCAAACATAAGACTTGCTAAGTGTGGGTACCTTATGATGAGAAGAGTCCTGGACTTTCTTCTGGAGCAATAAGGGACTTGCAAAAAACCCCTCAGTGAATGCTATATGGTTTGGCGGGTTCTGAGTGTATGTTGAACCTAAAAGTCCAATGGAAATGCAGTGTGTCATCTCACACTGGGTTCCTAGTTAACCAGACTCTGTCCAAAGTATTCTTATCAGCACTTTCAGAAACAAGAATGCCTACATCACTGAGGGCTCTACAAAAATCATATTGCCCCCCCCTCCCCGCCCACCTCTGGTATCTTCAGCAATAAAATGTCGTCTGTACTGTTATATTTATTCAGAAGAACACATAACAAATATAAACAACAAGGGTTGTCGGCTACAAGATACAAAACTGAGCTTAGTTAGAACACACAAAAGGATCATCACAAGAAAAGTCATGGGCAGTAATGCAGGAAAACACAAATCTAATTTAGTCTGATAAAAGCCCAGTGTGTACATCCCTTCAGATCTGCAAGGAGAATTGTGAGCCACAGGAAATCCAAGTTCTTCCAGATGAGAATGAATAATGCCTCTTGTGGTTTCATCTCAAGCCACCCTACAGTGCTGTGTAAGTTTGTCAGAGCCAGATACCCCATATTGTCATACCATCTACCAAGAGAGCAGTCTTCTGTTCTTTCCCAGTTAAGTGCTACTTCCATACACATGGCCGCATGTTCGGAGATCATATGGGATATCATTATTGCACCTGCTAAAGAGGGAAAACAAGACTAGCCCTGACTCCACGGTGCAACACTTCAGAGATAATTTTAAAGACAGCTTACCCTAACCTTGGACACTCCCACCAGAGTGGCTTGACACCCCCTCCAGTATAGAGATGACACAGAATGATTAATATAACTACCTGTAAGTTTCACTAGGCTCCAGTGCTACATGTGAATAATGTTCAACATTGACTCTTTGATCCTAGCAGAGATAGTTCTGGAAGGAGGTGCACACCACATTGTCATCCATTCCCCTTCAGTGACAGCCTCACTTCCCAGAATTGCTTATGCCCACCTCCATCTCTAAATTAATAGTCCAGAATTATGTTGTATATATCTGCTGCTGGGCCCTTCACTCATCTGGTACTGAACAGAGTAAGAGATGATGGTGCTCCCTGAGTGCAACCTCACAATAATGCATAGGATGACACCTGCAACTTTGAAGCCAATTGAGGGCTTATCCACATTTCCTCTTGTCCCGCTGCTTTCCCTTGGGGGAAACTGCTCTTTAACACTCAGTCAGAGCAAACAGCCATCTGGGTTTTCCTTGGACTCCCATTTGTTCAAGTGTGGGTTTTACCTGGAAAAGGAGCAGGCCAAGGGGAAAACCGCTCAGCCCCCATGCTTTCTAAGCACAACACAAGCAGAAGTGGGGATAAGTCTTAAGTCCCAGCTCCTCCAGCTAAGCTTCCAGCTGTTGCATTGCCAGCAGTTTACACCTCCTGAACAAGTCTTGAATTCTGTGGAATCCCTTCCTTTCTCACCTACCCCACCCCCCCGGCAATGTTGCTTGTATTGAAATGGTTCTGGAAATAATGGGTGGCCCACAAAGAGAGTCAAATTGGGCAGTGCAGGAGCCAAACACTGCACATATTTTGCCCACACTTTAAAAGCGGCCTGCAAAACCATGTTCTGTATACGTATCTATTTACATAGTTCTTTTTGTCTGTATAATTCTAAGCACCATATCATGGGTTCCCTGGTGGTCTCCCATCTGGGCATCTCAGCTGACCCACCAAGTGTCCCTATTTCCAAGGGACAGTCCCAGATTTACAGAAGCCATCCCAGTTTCTGATTTGACCCCGGAATAACCCACTTTTCCTTAGGATATTTCTATTTTCGTTGGAGAAATGTTGGAGCATATGGAGCCAAGGAAATAAGTAACCAAAGAACCTTTAGAAGACATCTGAAGGGAAGGGGGGGGGGGGGTTGGTAATGTTTAATGATGTTTTTGTATATGTTGGAAACTGCCCAGAATGGCTGGGGCAGCCCAGTCAGAATCATCATCATCATAATTATAGAATAGGACATTCCTATTATCATGGGAGAAATGTTGGAGGACATGAGACAGATATAGGAGATAGCTAGTGCTCGTAAGGTAAAGGTAAAGGTACCCCTGCCTGTATGGGCCAGTCTTGACAGACTCTGGGGTTGTGCGCCCATCTCACTTAAGAGGCCAGGGGCCAGCGCTGTCCGGAGACACTTCCGGGTCACGTGGCCAGCGTGACAAAGCTGCATCTGGCGAACCAGAGCCGCACACGGAAACGCCGTTTACCTTCCCGCTGGTAAGCGGTCCCTATTTATCTACTTGCACCCGGAGGTGCTTTCGAACTGCTAGGTTGGCAGGCGCTGGGACCGAGCAGCGGGAGCGCACCCCGCCGCAGGGATTCGAACCGCCGACCTTTCGATCGGCAAGTCCTAGGTGCTGAGGCTTTAACCCACAGCGCCACCTGCGTCCCATCAAGCTAGTGCTCGGGAGATGCAGAAACAACTGCAGCTGGAATCCAAAGGAATAGGCACATTTCGCATTTTATAAAAAGTGGAACATGGAGAAAACTTAGCAGTGTCACTTAAGAGGAGCAGTGCTTGTGGCTGCTGGTTTTCTCAGGGCCCAGGGTTGTTGGGTTGTGTGGTTCATTGTGACACCTTCCCTCTGCTGGCTCATTGGTCACCAGAGTGCTAAAAGGTCTAAAGGTAAAGGACCCCTGGCAGTTAAGTCCAGTCGTGGACGACTCTGGGGTTACGGCGCTCATCTCGATTTACTGGCCAAGGGAGCTGACGTTTGTCCATAGACATTTTTTTCCAGGTCATGTGGCCAGCATGACTAAGCTGCTTCTGGCGAAACCAGAGCAGCGCGTGGATATCATTTCATCTCCTAAGACATGTAAGTAGGATTTCTCTCAGCATCTGCATTCTGTGATGATAGTGAGTTCCTCTTGAGCTTCGATGCGTGAATGCCAAAACCAGTTTAGGGACGCAGATCAGGAGAGTACTAACTGTGGGCCCCATTTCTCTCATTTTTCTTTCTTTCCTAGGCTTTCGAGGTTGAGAAAAGTTTTGTCCCGCTTGGGGAGAAGGAATAAGGTCTCACCTATCCTGGAGAACATGGGGAAAAAGACATGAGAAAACTTAGTCGTGTCACTTAAGAGGAGCAGGGTTTGTGGTTGCTAGTTTTCTCAGGGCCCAGGGTTGCTGGGTTGCGAGGTTCATTGTGACATCTTCCTCTGCTAGCTCATTGGTCGCCAGAACTCTAGAAGGCCTGGGGATCTCCTATACTTGGATCATTCCGAGAGAGAGAGAAAGGAGAAGACATGTAAGTAGGATTTCTCTCAGCATCTGAATTCTGTGATGATAAAGAATTCCTCTTGAGCTTAGATGCGTGAATGCCAAAACCAGTTTAGGAACGCAGATCAGGAGAGTACTAACTGTGGGCCCCATTTCTCTCATTTTTTTTTAAATGAATATTTATTAGCATTTTCAAAAAAAGGAAAAACATATAAAAACAAAAACAAAATATAAACAAAAAGATAACAAAAATACAAAACTTAAAAACAATTAAAAACACTTAAAAGTTCAAATACTTATTTTCTTTTAACTTATTTCTCAGACCTCCTCACGCCTCCCCTTCTTGTATTCCAATTTAAATTATTAGCTCAGCAAATCCTTAACTCACTTCTCCATTTTGACTTAATTTAATTTATTCTAACATGTTATTATTTTACTTTTCTTCTTTCTTCCATTTCCTCAATTTATATTTACAAACCTTATTTTCATTTAGTTTAGACCATTTTAATAACCAATTTTAACTTATCCAAATTTACTCATCAATATTTGTACCTCATTATTTTTTCTTAAACATTTTTCCTAATGTCGACCAAAATTTCCCTTCCACGACTTTCCCAATTTCCATACCAATAGCAAAGCAAAGTAAAAACAGAACAAACTATATTTATATACCCTTTGGATTCCCAAACTCCACCCACCCTTTTCCCGGTTTCAGTCCTCAACAAAAATCCATCAGTCTCAATATACTGTTTAGCCTGGAGATCTCACGTCCGAGGCTCTCAATTCTCTCTCAGTTCCTCTCTGCTGGTCTTTTTGATAGTCCTTAATGTTAAACTCCAAATCTTGAAGTAGCTCCGGCCCAACAGGATCCATGTTTTTACCAGCCAGACCTCCATATTTAAAAGTAAAGCCTATGGGGTACTTCAAATCTTGTTTTATACTCTTTTCAGGTCCAAATGCCCCCCAAGCTCCAGCTTCCACCTCCAATTCAGGCCAGGCTCTCCACATCAGATTTTTATTTTCCTTTTTTGTCATCATGTCAGGCCTCAAATTGCAGCTCTCCTTTAACATCTGCAAAGTTTCAGCTCCTCCTTCATTTTCTTCAGGAGCAACATATGTCACCTGCTCCATATTGTCAAAGCTCTCCGTTTTCTCTATTTGTTCAGTTGGATAGGCTTCCTGTTTCAAGTCCTTATCAGGTTCAACAATGTTCTTTACTGCTAAGTCCAGAGTTGTAACATTTGTAGCCAAAACATCGGTTTGGCCTTGTAACTTTCCCAAGAGAACAAATGCTCTGTCCAGTTCAGCCTGAATTTTCTTTCCTCCAGCCATTCCTGTAATGTCACTAAACCCCTCTAGGAGGGTTTTGGTTCCTTTATATTCCTTTCAGCTCAAGTCCAAAAGTCAGATTATTTTGTATCAGCCCTTCTTTATTTTCAGCAGATTATTACAAATTAACCAACAGAAGCAACAGAAACAAGGTTCTCTTTTTCCGTCTTGACAGCTAACTTGACAGCTGTCAAACTTTTCAATATTTCATCAACAGGCTCTCTCGCGGGACACTCCCGGGTCCGGGGGGGTGAAACTTCAGCTCCCAAAATTAATCTTATTATCCTCCAGTAGAAATTCTTATAATGTCAAAACCGTGGAATTAAAGTCTTTTACTAAAGAGAAAGAAACGATTCTCTCGACCTTAGCTAGCAGGTCCTTTGATTTAAGTTGTTTACGAAGAGGGGGGGTGGACTTTCTTTTTAACCCTTCCCCGCTCGTTCCTGATCCACCAAATTTTTCTTTAAAGTTCCAATTTCTGTATTACGGGTTGATGTTTTAGAGTCCGAATGTTCCAAGGAAAAAGTCAGCACTCTCCGATAATGACTTGCGGCTTCACTCTGCAGATGCAGGAGAACTCTCAGCACCGCGCCGCACCCCGTCCCCGATCCGAAGCCTCTAAAAAGACTCCTTCATGGATTGGGGGGGCGCAAATGGTGCCCGCCGAGTCACTACGCTCACAGGCTTCTGCGCCTGTGATTTTAAGGGTCCCTGCGTCGCCGCAGCGGCAAGACCCGGTCTCTGCAGAGCCGATTCCCTCCGGAGCTCGGAGGGAATCCGCCATTAATCGATGGCGCCAACCCGGACGTCCCCCCATTTCTCTCTTTTTTCTCTTTCTTTCCTAGGCTTTCGAGGTTGAGAAAAGTTGTGTCCCGCTTGGGGAGAAGGAATAAGGTCTCACCTCTCCTGGAGAACATGGGGGAAAAGACATGAGAAAACTTAGTCGTGTCACTTAAGAGGAGCAGGGTTTGTGGTTGCTAGTTTTCTCAGGGCCCAGGGTTGCTGGGTTGCGAGGTTCATTGTGACATCTTCCTCTGCTAGCTCATTGGTCGCCAGAACTCTAGAAGGCCTGGGGATCTCCTATACTTGGATCATTCCGAGAGAGAAAGGAGAAGACATGTAAGTAGGATTTTTCTCAGCATCTGAATTCTTTGATGATAGAGAATTCATCTTGAGCATAGAGGTATTAGAGAGTGCTGTGAGTCCCATTTCTCTTTCTTTTCTAGGCTTTCTAGACTGAGAAGTCCTTTCACACTTGGGAAAAAAGAATAAATTTTTTCCTCTCCCAGAGGCCTCCCCCTCGCCCACCGCCTCCCCCTCCCCCTCTGGACCCCTCTTTAAGAGGACACAAAAGGTAAGACCCTTCAGCATATAGATATTGCTTCCAGAGTAATGTTAGTCCTTAAAGTTTCTTAGGAAAGGTCTCTCTGTAACTGAGGCCTATTTTGAGGTTCAGAAAAATAAAAATATCCCATGTGTCTCTTTGTTTCCCTGTAGGCTCTGCGGACCTCCTGCTATCCTGGTCTGGAGGAAGATGGCAGGAGGAAGAAATGCCAAGGAAAACATGAAGGCAATGTCTATTTCCAAGGATATGTTCAGAGTTAATAGGAAACTCCCTAGAAATCAGTTCTACTTGCTTGCCTTCTCTTCTTTGCCATTCAGATGATATGATAGTTGAATACCCGGAGGGAGAGCAGGGGCTTTGAAGTTCTCCATCATCTGTGCAGACCGAGAAGACAAACAGGTCACCTAGTCACAGTCATCCCTGCTATGGGCACAGGACTTTGGTTATAACATCAATATGGAACAGTGGGAAAGGTTATGGCAGCAAGATATCAAATTTACATCATGTTATAATTTGAGGGAAAATACCATGAAGATGCTCTACCGATGGCATCATACCCCAGCTAAACTCACCAAAATGTATAAAGGAAGCTCACCAATATGTTGGCGTTGCAAAAAGGAGATAGGATCTTATTACCGTATGTGGTGGACTTGTATGGTGATAAGCGAGTTTTGGAATAACATATATGATGAATTAAAAAAACTATTTAAACTTAATATAAAGAAAAGACCGGAGGTTTTCCTTCTAGGAATATTACCAACAGAAATAAAGCAAAACACAAGACCACTGTTTATGTACTCAATTACGGCCACAAGAATACTCGTAGCCAGAAGTTGGAAATGTGAAACAATACCAACAATAATAGACTGGCAAACACTCATAGTAGAGTATTTTCACTTAGCAAAGCTGACTGGAAAAGTTAGGGGAGCCCTAAATCAAAAAGTATAGAGAGAATAGATATTATTCAAGGAGTATATAAGATCACACTGTAAAAATGAAATTATCCCGGCAGAATTGAATGATACTTGTGTATAATAAATAATTGGAAAAATATATTAGAAAAATATGCAGAAAAGGCTATAAAATAAACTGTGTGATAAAATTAAGATATTAGAAAAAGTATTATCATATCTTGACTAATAAAGTTTTGCTCTAGAAGAACAAAACTTTATTGGTCAAGATATGATAATATAATCAATATTCTTTTATTTTAATGTTAATTCTTCTTTGTTTTTTATTTTTATTCTTGTTATTCCTTTTTCATTTTTGTGTGAAATTCTGTTGTAATTATTTGTAATGTATTTGTATGATAGTATTTTAAATCAATAAAATTAAATAAAAAAAAAAAACAAAGTCATCCCTGCTAGGATGAGAGACATCCCTGCTATCTCTTCCAACAGAAACAATTAGCCAGAGCCAAAGAATGGCAGTAGGGATGATGATTTAGGTAAACCAATTTCCTCTCATGTTCTCCTTTGTAGTAAAGGTCCGGGGTGAGGAGCCATGGAACTCTTTGGAACTTGCGGAAGGGCTGTACCTCAGTGGTAGGCAGTCTGATTGACATACAGGAAGCGGACTGATGGAGAAGGGGTGGAGCACCTGCCCCTTCTCAAGTGGGCTGCAAGAGGAAGGATGCTCCTTCCTTTCCAACCAGCATAGAAACACTGCTCTCCACCTTTCCACTGCCAGCCGCTGACCGGCTAGTAAGACTTTTTGCAGGCTGGTAACTTGTGTGTGGTTCAATTGTCATTTGTGTTGGTGACTAACTTTCCCCATTGCTGGTTGCTATGCAGGCTTGAGGCCATCATTTGGCAGATCTGCCCTCATGCTGCCGTTTTCCAGCACTACTCTAATAATAATAATAATAATAATAATAATAATAATAATAATAATAATAATAATATATTATTTATACCCCGCCCATCTGGCTGAGTTTCTCCAGCCACTCTGGGCGGCTCCCAATCAAGTGTTAAAAACAGTACAGCATTAAATATTAAAAACTTCCCTAAACAGGGCTGCCCTCAGATGTCTTTTAAAAGTCAGGTAGTTGTTTACTTCCTTGACCTCTGAAGGGAGGGTGTTCCACAGGGTGGGCTCCACTACCGAGAAGGCCCTCTGTCTGGTTCCCTGTAACTTCACTTCTCGCAATGAGGGAACCGCCAGAAGGCCCTCAGTGCTGGATCTCAGTGTCCTTCTCAGTGTCACTCTCCTTCTGTCGCTTGGTTCCTCAAATGTCGGGGGACGCAAGCACAACCATGAACCACAGAAACTGAACACAGGAGTTTTCCCTCACTCTCTACCAATGCTGGGCAAAGCTCAACCACAGAACCAACCAGAGCTGTATTTCCCATAGGGCTTAGTGGTGCGCTGCACCAGGGCGCCGGCCTCTCAGGGGCTCCCCAGCAAGTGGGGGAGCTGCACAGCTTTGCCGGCAGCCTCCCCTTTCCCTGCACACACCATATGGCTGGCGGGCATGCAGCTTGCCTTCCAAGCCTCTGCAGGAGGAGAACAATCCCTGCAGAGGATTCGGATGGAAGCTGCGCCCCGCCAACTATATGGCTGGTGGGCACGCAGCTTCCCTCCCAAGCCTCTGAGGGGATTGCTCTCCTGCAGCGGCATGGGGGAGAGTTGCGCACCCCCCCCATGGCTGGCAGTGCACAGCTTTGCTGCCGCCCCCCACTATCTGTGGTCATTTGGGGGCACTGAGTGGATATTTGCACCCTGGCACCGCATCTGCTAAAGACGACCCTGGAACCAACCTCACCATTTCCCAGTGAGCGTGTCTCTTTCTTTGGGGCTTCTGCATTTTGGGGCTGAAGGAGCACATTGGCCCAACTGCAGCATGCTCTGAGAAACAGCTTTTCGGTGAACATGGCATGCTGTCATGAATGTCACCTTGCAGCTTGATCTGTCCTTCCTGTGAGACAGCCGCCCTCCTGGGGCACCAGGGCCACCCGGGTCACGGTGAGTTATGGAGAGGAGCGAGGATGAGGGAAGAAGTGCCAGTGCTGCTATGGGGGACCAAGGGTCAGAGAGAGCCAAGCCCAAGTCCCCCCGGAGCCGGCCCTGCCCCCCTACAAAATGTTGAGAATGGTATTAGTAGTTAGCTGTAAAGAAGGGAAGAAACTACTGTTTCCATTATCCCTAACCATTCTAGTTGGGGTTGATGGGAATTAGAATTCAAGAATATCTGGTGAAATATATATTCCCAACCCCACTGTTAATCCTGGAATAAGTCCCACTGAATGCAGTTGCGCTTACAACTGCACGGATAGGAATGCACTGCCTATTTCGCAAATAAAACTAGCCAGATAAACAAACATGCTGGAGGTAGCATTGTATTCTCCTTCTCTGTTTATTGGGCAAGTTTGTACATAAGTTGTTGTACTATATGAAATAATTGCTTCTGCAAAATGATACTGTGACTTTTAACTTTTCCTGTTTTGGTTGCTTCTGTTTTATAATTCTTTATAATTCTTTATTTTATTTTTCTTGTACTCTTCATATAATTGAAAATCAAATAAATTTGGGTGGGGGTGGCATGTAGCATGGGGAGCACAAGGCCCTATTAATGTTATCAGACTCCCATCAGCCTCAGCTGACATCGCCAATGGTCATGGCCAATGGTCAGGGAGGATGGGAGCATCTAAAAGACCATAAGTTCCCTGTCCATAACTGAACATAACATCCAAACTGCTAATATAACATCAGATATATATCATCAATACCTCTCCTACAAATGAAAAACAAAACAAAATAAATCTCCTGGATTTCCATGAGTTATAGTTTTCATATATGTATTATTAATAAAATACACATCAGTAGTTAATTAATCTATATATCACTGGACCATCATGAAGTCTCTCTAGGATCATGAGGAACCTGTGGCCCTCCTTTTGTAGCCAGACTACAAAATCCTCCCATCCCTGAACATTGGCCATGCATGCTGGCTTGGGCTGCTGGGAGTTGGAGCTGGAAGTTGCATTCTTCCAAAGTTTCAGGCAGAGATAAGGCTTCACCAATCCTGTTTCTTGAAGTCCTTTTAACTGGAGATGTCAGACTGAGACTGCAATTCCAAGTATGTTTACTGGAAAGTAAGACCCAATCCATTCAATGTGACATACTTGCAGATAAACATGTATACAAATTGCAACCTGAATTTAGGGTCTTCTGCTCCCAGAGCAATCAATATGTGCTCCGCCTTTGTGCTACTGCCCCTCCCTGACATCACACAAGAGTCCTGGTGGGCAGTCAGTAGGTATTGGCTCCAGTGACAAATCAAGAACAAGGCTTCCCAGGAGGGATCAGATCCAGCAATAGTCTCGTGTTGCTGGCAAAAGTACATATCCAGCATGACTGATTAGGCAATTCCTGCATCAAACAGGAATAGACTCCAAGCTCTCGTCATCAAGGGGCCCAAGGTGATCAGCTGTGCAGCAAGGGAGATGGCAACACATCAAGGTTCAGGACACAGATTTCATTCCTTATCTTATTGGACTAGCTGCACTGGGTGTTGCTATGGGACAAGATCCATGTTTGTGTACAGTGCAACTCTCCAGGGTCAAGTTCCAGCTTCAGTCTTGCCAGTGACGCTGGTCCACTTCACCTGTCACGTAATGCTGTGGGACCAGTTTCTTCTCATCATGAGCCTTCTGAGCTTCAGTGCCACTGCTAGTTGAATGTGCCAGCCATCTGCTCAAGAGCCCTGCAGATCACTGAAATTATGCACTCCTTACCCAAAGACCTGTAAAGGTACACTAAAGTCAAGGCAAATGAGGTTGGAGGGAATCTGAGAGGTTGACCTGCCCATGCACTTTTATGGTTCATACCAGGAGAAAGAGGGTGAACTCTTTTGAAATGGCTGTTCCTTCTTCCCCTTCTCACCTAAGCTCCTGTTCCGCTGTAGCACATTTCCTGTTCACACACACAGAGAAGCACAGGAGGGTGGCTTATGGCTGCATCCAAGGCAACCTGTTCTCCTTCCTCAGAGGTGGACAGGAGCTGGGGAGGAAAGACCTTTGTGCCTCTCAGCTCCAGGTTCTGGAGAGCCTTTGGGCAAGACACCCTCCATGGACCCTGCCTCAGGGCTCATCCACACTTCCATTTGGTCCGTGACTTCTAGGCATGGATCCAATAGGTTTTTCTTTTGTCCTGCCATTTCCCCCAGGATAACCCGTGGTTTACTGCTGAATCAGAGCAAACGTCAATCAGGTTTTCTGTGGATTGACCCTTGTTCTGATTCAGCAGTGAACAGCAGATTTTTCCGGGCAAAGGAAAACCTATCAGGCCCATGCCTAGAAGTCACGGACTAAAAGGAACAAAATTTGGGACCAAAGGAAGTGTGGGTGAGCCCTTAGTCTATCTCCTCATTGCAGGGGACCCTTGTTGTAGGCACCTGTGCAGAGGTGTCATTCCTCAGCAGATGCCCAATCCTTGACACTATGGCAAAAGAAGGCCAGGTCGCCTTTGATTCGATTTTCCTCCTCGAAAGATCCACCGATGAGGAAGTGGCAGGAGGAGGCTGTGGACGCACCAAACCTTTGAAGAAGTTCTAATGCACGTGGCTTCCCCTCAAAAAAAACCCAGGGACTGTAGCTTGCCTCTCGCAGAGCTACAATTCCCAGAACCCTTAATAAACTACAGCTTTCATTATTTTTTTGTCAGGTGGGATGTGCTTTAAACATACTTGACTCCAACTTGGATTTGAGCAAATGGCACTGTTCCTTGGGAAATTGAGCAGCCACTGCTGCAAACAGGCTGTGTACACACTATACGTTTAAAGTGTATCTGAAGAGCATTCTTTCTCTCAAAGAATTCTGGGCACTTTAACCTGTGCCCAGAATTCTTTGAGTGGGGGAATGTGCTTTGAATTTGCTTTAAAGGTTTATAGTGTATATGCAGACACACAGAAAGTAGCTACTTTCTGGATAAAGCCATTTTCTGGTAACCATCGCCACCCAATTATTATTTTCCTACTTGACCCTAGGAGAACTTCACACACACTTATTGATCAAGCTGTGCTTTTGGTTCTTAACTAGGGAGGACAGGGCTTTTGAATGTTTAGGAGTAATGTAAAAGAGGAGAGTTCAGCAGAGGAAGCTTGTCATGCAAGGTACACCTGGCAAACTTCCCTCTTCGGCACAATAATTTAAAGGTTCAGGAACCCTGCCCTCTTTTTTGCATCTGGCCAGCCTACTGACCTCAGGGATACCATTCCAAATTTCAGAGGAGGGGAGAGATTTCATGGAGAAGGCTAGACCCACAGCAACCATCCGGTCCAGTGTCAGTGTCTGGCACCCAGAGGAAGCTGCTATGGTTTCAGTGCCACACCATTGCCCACTGGCACTGAAGCCTGGTCTTGCTCCCTGGAGGGGTCTGCTGACTGTGTTGTGCAAGGGGCATTGTGGGAACTTCAAAAAACAGCAGCTAATAGCTGCTCTCTGCTGCTGCCTTCAAATAAGCTAAGGACTGGATGTAAAAAGAGTTCCACCAGATGGCACTTTGAGAGCCCCTTCAAACCTGGAGCCAACCCAGATAGCAAAAGCAATTCAGTTTGTAGAACCAGCAAACAGGTAAAAAATGGAACAGTGGACTTGGAGAAGTGCAATGGAGAAGGAGAACTGCCCCCCCAATAGTGCCCCCACTGATGCTTTCTGTGCTGAGGGGGAAGGGTACCTGCTTTTTGCAAGGACAGTTCTCAATGCACCCGGTAGAGCACTAGAGGGTGTGTGTGTGTGATGTGGGAAACTAATGTATGGACAAGTTTTCCAGTGTCTGCCTGGAAGCAAGCACTGGCACCCTTGGGACACCTGGAACAAGAATGGAATCAATACCACCCAACACATGAAGATCAATGCTGTCTGGGAAACCAACCAGGCTATGCTTGCGCAAAGATAGAGAAAGCGTGTTGGTTTCCCCACCTGGCTCCCTGTTGCCTCTTCCTTGCCAGATTTCACAAACTTATTTGCTCAGCAAACATTTGGAGAACCCTTCATTGAGCTCCCCAAATCATTATCCACTTAGTTAAAAAAAAAAACCAAGATAATTTGTTACCGTTATTGTGGTAGAATTTATAATAATGTTGGTCAGAGGGCAGGTCTCTGTTGCATCTGGTGCTAAAACAAGAACAGGGGACGGGGAGCAGGTGCTGTAAGTCCCCATGATTCTTCTACACCCCCACCATTTTTTCCTCTCATTGGAAAGAACTCAAAATAATGCTCTTCTAATGGTTCTGTCAGTGCAAGCATTTCAGTTTTTCAGACTGACCACCCCTCTCCTTCCCCTATGTGCTATTCTGAGGGTTCTCTTGATACACACATGGGAAGGCATGGGGGGAGGATAGGAGTGAAAGCCCCACTCCGCTACCAGAAGGTCTTGCATGAGCTTCCACTAGCAGAACTCATTAGTTGAATCCCACCCTAAGGGTCCTTTATGCACATAAGTGATGCCAATGAGATTTTCAGGAATTTGCACAAGATTAATATTCAACGCCATGGTTTTCCCAGTAGAGATGTATGGAAGTGAGAGCTGGACCATAAAGAAGGCTGATCGCCAAATAATTGATGCTTTTGAATTATGGTGCTGGAGGAGGCTCTTGAGAGTCCCATGGACTGCAAGAAGATCAAACCTATTCATTCTTAAGGAAATCAGCCCTGAGTGCTCACTGGAAGGACAGATCGTGAAACTGAGGCTCCAATACTTTGGCCACCTCATGAGAAGAGAAGACTCCCTGGAAAAGACCCTGATGTTGGGAAAGATTGAGGGCACAAGGAGAAGGGGACGACAGAGGATGAGATGGTTGGACAGTGTTCTCGAAGCTACAAACATGAGTTTGACCAAACTGCAGGAGGCAGTGGAAGACAGGAGTGCCTGGCATGCTCTGGTCCATGGGGTCACGAAGAGTTGGACACGACTAAACGACTAAACAACAGCAATATTCAACGCAGCAGCCCAAAGAGGAGCACCACTGCAAGGCCAAGAGACGTGCATAAACGTACACATGTGTGTGACAGTTAATAAAGAAAGAGTGCAAAAAGTATTGTAGTGTCTCAGAAAGTTTTGTGAGCACTTCATATACTGCACAGCTGAGCCCTGACTTAGGACCACATTACAACTGAAGATCAACCTTATCAGGGCTTTTTTCCCCAGTCATAACCTACCGGAACTGAGTCCTGGCACCTCTCAGGTCAGCGCCATTGCCTTTATAAGAGAACAAGGGAGGTGTTCATGGTGAGTTCTGGCACCTCTTTTTCTAGAAAAATAGCCTTATAAAGGTCTACTCAGACTTGAGTTCCACTGTATTTACTACGCAAAAGCCTTTGACTGTGTCGACCACAGCAAACTATGGCAAGTTCTTAAAGAAATGGGAGTGCCTGATCACCTCATCTGTCTCCTGAGAAATCTCTATGTAGGACAAGAAGCTACACTTAGAACTGGATATGGAACAACTGATTGGTTCAAAATTGGGAAAGGAGTAAAACAAGGCTTTTGTAATTGTCTCCCTGCTTATTTAACTTATATGCAGAATTAATCATGCGAAAGGCTGGACTGGATGAATCCCAAGCCGGAATTAAGATTGCTGGAAGAAATATCAACAACCTCAGATATGCAGATGACACAACCTTGATGGCAGAAAATGAGGAGGAATTAAAGAACCTCTTAATGAGGATGAAAGAGGAGAGCGCAAAATATGGTCTGAAGCTCAACATCAAAAAAACTAAGATCATGGCCACTGGTCCCATCACCTCCTGGCAAATAGAAGGGGAAGAAATGGAAGCAGTGAGAGATTTTACTTTGGCTCCACGATCACTGCAGTTGGTGACAGCAGTCACGAAATTAAAAGACACCTGCTTCTTGGGAGAAAAGCAATGACAAACCTAGGCAGCATCTTAAAAAGCAGAGACATCACTTTGCCGACAAAGGTTAAAGCTATGGTTTCCCCAGTAATGATGTATGTAAGTGAGAGCTGGACCATAAAGAAGGCTGATCACCGAAGAATTCATGAAGCTGATGCTCCAATACTTTGGCCACCTCATGAGAAGAGAAGACTCCCTGGAAAAGACCCTGGTGTTGGGAAAGATGGAGGGCACAAGGAGAAGGGGACGACAGAGGATGAGATGGTTGGACAGCGTTCTCGAAGCTACCAGCATGAGTTTGACCAAACTGCGGGAAGCAGTGGAAGACAGGAGTGCCTGGCGTGCTCTGGTCCATGGGGTCACACAACTAAATGACTAAACAACAACCAACACTTGTGCTCAGAATTGTGCTCAGAAACGTACTGGGAGCCAATGTAGTTCTTACAGGTCTGGTGTTATATGGTGTCGGTGGCTGCTTCAAAACACCAGTTTAGCTGCCACATTCTGGATTAGTAGTAGTTTCCAAGTCACCTTGGAAACAACTAAACAACAACAACAACTCTCAGATACGATCCTGAACAGAACATAAGACATGACTGCATGTCTGTGCATGCATGGGTCGCGTTTCGCCGCTTCCACGTATGCGCGTGACATCATTTTGGCCGTCTGCGCATGCGCAAGCGGCAAAGCCCAGATGTAACACGCTCAGTTACTTCCGGCTCACTGCGGAGTGCAACCCGAAAATACTTATCCTGAAGGCGTATTTATCCCAAAGTATGACTGTATATCGGTTTAGAATTGCACCCTAAATGTGACCTTGCATTTGAGTCTGTGTGTGTGTGTGTGCAGGCCGTGATCCTAAATTGTGGGTGGAGGGGGGGTTCAATCCTTTTCTTCTATGATGCTGTTGAAAACGACAGGTAAACTGCTATTTCATCTGAGAAGGTATTCCTGGATTCACTTTGAGTTAGATTCAGCTAAAGAGATGCGCTACTGGGAGCCAGCGCAATTAGTCCCGTTAGCACAATGGGGCTTTCCCCCTCCTCTTCTCCCAGCAGGCAAAAAACTCAAGTGGTGGGGGAATCAGGAGACAACCCGCCAGAGCACTGCACTGGGGAAGGATCATTCCATCAGACAAGCAAAAATGCTGGCATTGACAGAGCCATCTCCTTAGTGCTACTTTGAATTCCACCCTTTAAATTCTGCAACCTGGGAGCAGAACTAGATGTGACACTACTCCCCCACCCCTTTGGACACTCATGGCTGCCATTGCTCGTTCTTCCATCCCCACCTCACCTAATGGCCAGTGTGGGGAGGGGTAACCTAGAGAGCACTGAACCCTAGTGTCCCATAATGTGCCCTCTTCTACTGCATGTTGCCAGGATGAGGCGAGAAACAGGGAGTGATGGCAGCTCAGCATCTCTCATTAACATCTTGCTCCACCTGAACCCTCCTCAAAAACCCTCCCAGGTTTTTCTTTTGGCTTTCCTCCAAATCCTTTGGGATTTTTGCCTGGGGGGGGGGGGACTTCAATTTTGCATCAGATTTCACTTTGCAAAATAAAATGTCAGTTATTTTCGTTTTCGTTAAGCAAATGCTGAACCTGTGTGAGGAGCAGCAAACGAGGGAGCAGCAACTGAGAGGAGGAAACAGGTGGCTCGCAGGGCCACGGGATCTGGCTGGAAAGGCATCTGGCTGAGGTATTTATAACCGCAAGGAGCCTCACATGAAAAGTGACTAAGAATCAAAGGGCTGTATTTTTAAACAAGCTTTGACGCAAGTGCGAACAAAGAGCTATAAATTAACCACCTACATCCCCCACGCTCTGTGCCTTCCCAGCCTAACAGGATGCAGGGCTGTTGAGGAACTAGGACTGCCTTGTCACCAACACCAAAATAAGACAGTTTTTCACCTACTTTTCTGGAGGCCTACTGAAGCTGGAACTCTATATTTAAATACATGTGTAAAAATTATTTATTTATTCAATTTCTGTCCCACCGTTCCCTCCCAAAGGAGCGCAGGGCTGAGTGGCAAGCACATTGTTAAAAGCAGTATCATTGAAAACCTTCTAAAAATAGTTTCTATAGCATTCTAAAAGCAGTTTTAAAAATTCTCTCAGCCAAGGATTTCAGGGTTGCCAAGAACAGTATCTCTCAGCCATCAAATACCTTTGTAAATCAGGATTATTATTTTTTTTAAATCCAAAGTCTCCAATAAGGGAGACAGACATTTCTCACCAAAGAGGCCGTTCCACAAGCAAGGAAGAGCCACTGAGAAGGTCCCATTGCGGGTTAAACACAAACCAGGCAGCCCTCAGAAGTGGCACCACAAGCAGGGCCTCACCCGCTGGTCACACTGCTCTCTCTTGAACTCAAGCTCTGTCAGGAAGGCTAGCGAGGGCACAGGTACAGGGTAACTTTCAATGCTATAGAGGGCCTCTCCAGACATCCTCCTTATAAAGCACTTACTCTGATTTACTTGCATATAGCTTATGCAGAGGTTAGGTTATATCCATTCTTTATTGATTTTTCATTCTGATTTGTTTGTGAGGTGGTTATAACAGGCATTTGTCCTGCATTCATCTTGAATTGCTTGCATGGTGTTTAGGCAGCCTCTGGATGGTCAATTGTTCCCACACTTTCCAAACAGCGAAGAGTCTGTTTCTTTCTAAAGTGGATTTGTTGTGCCAGGGCAGGGGCATCCAATGTGGCTTTGGGCTCCAACTGCCAGTCAGGGATGATGGGAAGTGTAGTCCAAGGACGTCTGAAGGGCACCACATTGACTACCCCTGTGCTAGGGCGACTCGGCACTTTAATCCCCTTTAACTGCACAAGTTCAGTGTGCCCTTGAATCCCTCCTGCAAAATAGTGACAGTGAATATGAAGCATAAGTGAAACGTAAATAAATTCTGCAGCAGTTAATATAGATAAGAAAATCCGCATGAGAGTGCTATCCTATACAAGACAAACTGAACTCAGTGAGACTTACATACCTCACGCATCATTTTATGTGTATGCCACCTTTCCATAGTTAAAATCATGTTCATGTTCAAGACGGCTTACAACATGAAAAAAATTACGTAATTACATAACAAAAATAGTCATAAACTAGGGTTGCCTGGAGAAAACCTGGACATGTCATGGGGGGGGGGGGCAACATGCCCACCTGAGAGGATTTTTACATTTTAAAGGAAATGTCCGGTTTTGGGGAGTTTTTTATTTTTTATTTTTAAAATAAAGATGAAAATAAAGATACAAAGGATTCATATAAATAACAGCAACAACCCCCCTCCAACAACCCTCCCCGGCCCAAGAGCCTGTTCAGCAACCTCACTTTTTGTAGCTGGAGTCAGTCAGCCCACACTCTCCCAGGTCAAGTGGGAAAGCCCTGCAAGGAGGGAGCAGGTCTTCCAGGAGTCACATCCAAGACTTGCTCCCAAATAAGAGAGTAGAGGATACTACTTTTCTCAGTTATCAGAGTTACATAACTAAGTCCGCTTTTGCTTGTCACGGAAAATAGCAAAGAGATATGTGCAGCATGTATACTCTGGTCCCTAAAAGTTGCACCTCATTCCAGCTTCCAAAATTGCATGAAATATTTTTGTTGTCATAAGGACTAGAAATGTTTGAGTGAAAGATGGGATCTCAGGTTGATTAATTCAGCCCCTCAAAACCTGTTCTCTATCTACCACTTACAGCTTTGTCTTTCCCTGTTCCCTGTTTTCAGTCTAGCAAGGGGGGGGGAGAGAATTAGAATTAAAAACAAATATTAATAAAATCACCATCATGAAATTCAAATATAAAATCAATAAAACTTTTAGAAGAAATATTGGTAGCTAAAATCATGCTTGCTGCAACAGAGAAAGTTTTCAGCAGGCATGTAAAAGACTGTGATGAGGCTGCTGACTAAAGTGTGCAGGTGCTGCCGCCACACTAGAGAACCATCTCCTCACAAATGTGGAACAGACATTCTGAGGCACTTGTAAAAGTGCAGGTTCCACAGATTGAAGGATCAGATAAATGCACATATGGGGCAAAGTGAACACCTTTATTTTAACTGCAAGATAGAGCCAAAAGAGAAAATAACAGAACACCACTAGTAATCACATACAGCTCTCAATCAGAGATTTGCAACATCTCTTAGATAATGGCAGCTCTCTTTCCCGAGCTCTGAGAGGAAGACCTTTCATTGCCTACAGAAAGCCACCCAATCTTAAACCGCTCCTCACACACAATAGTTCAACAAACAGACTTAACATGGACACTGGCACAAGAGCCTGCAAAAAATCTAGATGCCAACTTTGCTGCCACATCATTATTGGCCCCATAACTTCAAACATACCATCTCAGGCCTATTTAATTGTTCATCTTCCAATATTATATATGCTATCAAATGCCAACAGTGCCCTTCAGGTCTCTATACTGGACAAACAGGACAAACTTTATGCCAAAGAATAAATGGGCATAAATCTGACATCAGGAATCATAAAACAGAGAAACCAATAGGAAAACACTTCAGTCTCTCAGGACATTCTACACAAGATCTTAAAGTAGCTGTCTTATTGCAAAAGAATTTTAGATATACACTTAAAAGAGAAGTTGCTGAATTACAATTCATTACTAAATTAAGAACTATGGAGAGACCTGGTCTGAATAGAGATATTGGGTTCATGTCCCATTATACATGCTAAAGCTAATTTTGGTCATCTATCCCTTTAAAAATGCCTTGCCCTTCCCGGTGGAACCAACTGCCATAAAAAGTCATCAACAGTTACAAGGTTGAAGCAACCTTTGCTTCAGAGTATCTGACAAAGTGTGTATTACACATGAAAGCTCATACCTTGAAAGCTTATATTTAGTTGATCTTAAAGGTGCCACTGGAATTATTAAAAAAGATTGTTTTCATCTTTCACCTTGTTATTTATTATGGTCCCAAGCTCTTAGTGGTACCATTTCGCACTGTGCATTTTCACAAGCAGGTTTGTCAAGCCTCAACCTGAAGGTGTCTTTTGAAAGCTCCATGGCACCAATGCAGTTATGCAGCCATTTCCACCCACCGCCAGCTTCTCCAACGCCAGCCCCTTCTGCCTGCTGTGGCAAGCAGGATTTGAATTCTGTCCCACAAGCCGTGGGAAAGAAGTGATGAAATGGCAGGCGAGGAGGCATAACAGCTGGTGGTCAGCATTTGAAGAGACAAGCAGCACTAGATTCACACTTGGCAATGTTTCAGATCTAAGCCTTGTAGCCAGCACTAAGCAGTCCCTATGCCAAAATCAAGACTGTAATAGTTGCTTTTGAAGAATTTCCTGCCAAAGTCAATAACTGCAAGGTCCAAGCCACTAGACTGAAATTTTCCCAAGGTCTTCATGTTTGTTGCATGAAAGGCTAATTTTTAATTTTACTATCAAGAGTGTTATTCGGCTCCACCATCAAGGTTATCTTCATCCCCCTCCCAGGTTCACTGTGGAAAGGAAGCCGTACAGCAGTGCATATAGCTTGGTGGAACAGCAGGTGCTTTCAATGCAGAAGGAATCCGATTGAGTCCCTGGCATTTCCAGTTAACAAAATCTGGCACCAGCACTGAGAAAGACCCTTCTTTGCCTGTGACCTTAGGGTGCTTCTGCCAGCCAGAGTAGACAAAACTGAGCTAGATGGAGCAAAGGTCTGACTCCAACTCTGCTTAACACATTTTCATATAAAAGCCAATTCACAGGAACAATCTGTTTCCCACTCAGCTTCAGGGGGGCGGCCTGGACACAAAGGAGTGCTCAAAACAAAAATCAAGGGGGAAAGCTTACATGGTAAAGAGTGGCAGAAAACTAACCAAATATATAAATACAAGTATATGACGAGATTTTTTTGTTAATATTACAAAGCCAATGTAAATTACAGTGTTAAAAAGCCCACCCTGAAAAATCACGCTGGTTCGAAAGGCAGTATCTGCCAGCTAATAAAGTACAGCATGAAGACATTAAACTTTAACAATGCAATCAACAAATGTCATTATATTGATAAAATTACTATATATTATAGAGCTCAATGGGAGTCGGTTCAACCCGCCCACTTCACTGCAGGCTAATCATTTGTAAACTGCTTAGAAGTCTTTTGTTTAAGTAGCTAAATAAAGCATGAGCATAAGACCGAGTACCTGAACACATCCTGGAATCAATGCTGAATAGTGAAGAGGATGACTGTCACACCTGTGTGCTCTCCATAGGTCTTGGACCAGCATTGCCAATGGTGAGGGATGATGGGAACTGGAGTCCTAAACATCTGAAGGGTCATAGGTTGGGTAAAGTTGGCCAAGAGGGTGAGTTCTCTGAGTTTTTGCTTTAAGATGCTAACCATTTCAAGTTTTGCAATAGCTCCAAGTTTTGCTGGTTTCAAGCAGCTAGATATAATAATATTTCTTGGCTGCAGGTGCATCTGTAAATAAGAACTCATTGAACTCAAGTTATTTTAGGCAGCTGAAATAGATGGTGTCATTTCAGGCATATTTTGTGATACCCATTATACAAATGTTAATTACAAACATTATATAACATTCACATTTTATACAAACATATAACTGCTGAATCTCTATAATGTCAGCAACTGGACAAAAATACCTTCCAAAATAAAAGGGTTAATTTCATCAGAAATAACAGTCTATGAAAAACACTGTAATATAAGTTTACAATCACTATGTGGTTTAAAATTCAGGTAGTAGCCGTGTTGGTCTGACGCAGTTGAAATAAATAAAAAAAATGTCCAGTAGCACCTTAGAGACCAGCTAAGTTTGTTCTGGGTATAAGCTTTCATGTGCATGCATACTTCTTCAGCGTTGCCGTGTGCTGCGCTGGTGCAGGCTCGCCAGAGCAGCTTCGTCACGCTGGCCACGTGACCCAGAAGTGTCTTCGGAGAGCACTGGCCCCCGGCCTCTTAAGCGAGATGGGCGCACAACCCCAGAGTCGGTCACGACTGGCCCGTACGGGCAGGGGTACCTTTACCTTTACCTTTAAGGTGCTACTGGATAATTTTTTTATTTATGTGGTTTTAATCAAAGATACCCAAAAGGAATGACAGAAAAACAGAAATATCACAAAGAGCCAGCCAGCCACTTCTCAAAGCAAAAAAAGAAAAAAAATACACTGAAGTAACAACATATATCTGCCACTTGATTGTACACAAACTTCTAAGCAGTTCACAAAAATATAAACCAAAGCATTAAAATTATCAATAAAAACAGTTAAAAACAGGTATTTGAAGATATTCAATAGACTTCAATAGCAGCTAAAAAACCACAAACAACGTGTAACATCCAATTGTCCGGATAGGCTTGCCTAAGCAAAAAGATGTTTTCAGCAGTCACCACAAAGAGAGCAATGAATGAGCCTGACAGATGTCAATAGGAAGGAAGCTCCAAAGTGTGGGTACCGCCATACAAAAAGACAGATATCTTACAAATGTGGCACCTATAACAGTGTCAGTTCCTCAGACTGAAGCAGTTGAAAGAGCATATACTGCAATTTCTGGAAGCCCCACACAGAGTGCATGGCGGCAGTCCTATCTTGAAGTCACCAACGCCTGGACCACTGCGGCCAAGCTCTCTTGATCCACAAATGGTAATGGGTCATTCCATGCCAAATCACCTGATTTTAATACTCGGCCATGCTCTCACGACTCATATTTTCTTCAAAAAAAAATTATGTGTAGATACCTATGAGATAAGCTCAAAATAATATTTTAATTTATTTTTGGTCCAAAAATGGGTGCAGGAGAATTTTTTGAAAATTTTGATTTTTGTGAGATTTAGTCTAATGCAATTTCTGCATCAGTGTAGGGAAAAAACCTCCTGTTTCGCTTATTTTTCAACTGATTGGGCTTATTTTGGTATCAAAATAAAGCTAATTGTGGTCTCTTTCAAAATAAGGTACAAAAATGGTCTTAAGTGCCACAAAAAAGGGTCACCGACCAGTGGCGTAGCGTGGGTTGTCAGCACCCGGGGCAAGGCAAGTACTGTATTTTTTGCACCATAACACTCACTTTTTTCCTCCTAGAAAGTAAGGGGAAATGTCTGGGCGTGTTATGGAGGGAATGCCTATGGGTAGCATGCCTACGGATTTTCCTCCTCTAAAAACTACGTGCGTGTTATGGTTGGGTGCGTGTTATAGAGCGAAAAATACGGTAATTTGTGCCCCCTAACCCGTGGATTTGCGCCCCCTAACCCTAGCCCCTGGATGTTGTGCCTAAATTTTCAAAAAATTCTCTTGCACCCAATTTTGGACCAAAAAAATCTTATAATATTTTTAGTCTATCTTTGAAGAAAATCTGAGTCGTGAGAGCACATGGCACCAGGTGATTTGGCGTGGAATGGTCCTAATACCTCTTGTACCAGACAAAGCAGGGAAAAGGCACTTCAGCTGAGCCTACCTGGGCTGCCAGAGACAAAGCTGGATCCAGAAGTCATACCTTTTATCAAAGGCAGATCTAGGGGAGTGTGACCAGTGTGTTCACACCAGGCATGGAGCTTCTGGGCACCACAACTATGAGATCCAATGGAAGGCAAGAGGCAGGTGGCACAGGGCGCCACAGAAATTTGAGACACCAAGGTCCACCTCTGCTTTTATAGAATATAAGCAGCTAAGGGCCCAGTCAAGATTGTGAATTGAGATGGCTTCATATAGAAGTAACACAATACAGAGCATTTTGACCCCTGAGGCGAACCACAAAATGCCGCCTCTGTGCCACCGCCAGGGAAGATCTACATCTGCAATGAGGGGTGAGTGAAGGTGGGGGGGGGGGGTCAAACAGTTGGAATCAAAGACGATTGCAGGGTGTGGGGAAGGGGCTTGCTCTGAATCACCCTGGGCAGGTGCAGAGAGCAGGAGACCCCAAAGGGCAGCCCCCACCATTTCTTCCTTAGGGGGGAAGGAGACCGGCAGAACCTCCTATTTGTCGAGAGACTGCTGTAGAGGTGACATTGGCGGATGAGTTGCCAAGGAGGTGGCACACTTGGTCTCCAAGGAGCGCACACAGCCGTCGCTGCCATCAAAGCAGCAGCAGTGGGTGATGCATTTCTTGGAGGCCAGATCGGCCGCCCCTGTGGATCCTGCCACTCAAGGCAGTTGCCTCACTTTGCCTCATGGGTGGGCCGGCCCTGACACATTATTCAAATCAAACCAATTACATTCATAATCAAAAACATGTTTTAACTAATAGAAAAATGGACAGATTTGATCAGAATGCCGAAACTCTATACAACATTACTTGTCCTGTTTTTGTGCATGGAGATCCATGTTCTCAGGATCTAGCTTAACCTTTTGGGGGCCAAATGCTGCATTGGTATATGGCCAATCCTATTGGGGCCAAAGTGCAAAAATGGGCATGAGCATTTAAAAAAGAAATTTAATGACACCTTTGGGGGTCTTGGCATCACAGCAGGGGATTTGTGGCAGCCAGTGTAGGAGGGGATCATGGCAAGAGAGGATCATGATGCACAGCGGAGCTGAGGAACCTGTGGCACTTGTTGAACTCCAGCCCCCACCAGCATGGGTTTTCTGCAAGAAAGCGGCAGGAAATGTAGAAGTGTGGAGGGCTGGGAGACCAATTGTTATTCCCAACACTGCCACTGGGTGGCAATAGAGTTGCAGTACATTGCTTCTTTAAAGTCTGTGCAAATTATCAATCGGTATCAAAACAGCAGAAAATCAGAAGAAGGGTCTAGATTATATTTTTAAAAGCAGAAGCACTATAGCAGGGGAACTGCCAATGCCCAAACAGCTATGAATCTCATATAGAGACTAGCAGGCAGTTATGCCAGAGACTAGAAAAGTCTGTCTGCCATATAGGGATGAGCACTAGAACAGGGTTTGTTTTTGTTAAACTGCTAAGCAGATTTTAATTGGTGTCTAAAACTAAAGGGATTGATCTGCAGTCATAAAGAAGTACAGGCCATGGGCTCCTTGTGAATTTGCCAGTGGAAACACGGTCTAATTCAGAGCTGTCCATAGGGTGTGTTTCTGTGTCCTCATCATAGAAGTGATGCTACAATGGGCACACAATTCATCATTCTGAGAATCTCAGCTTGGTGTTCACAAGCTTGAAACCTTGGTGGTGAAGAAGAATCTACAAGCGCAGACACATTTATGAAGAAATCAGAATTCTGCTTTTCTTGATGTAGAATTTGAGTTACCTGGGTGTAGAATGTTGATTATTTGCTTAAGGAAACGAAGTATATGAATTTCTCAGTGTTGACAGGAGCTAACCATTTGCCGTCTCACACAGAGCCCCTTTCCTTTGTTCCTCTTAATGGCTCGTCACCCAGGCTATCACCTCACCAGGAAGTTAGCCTGGCTATTCTAAGAATTAGAAGTCTTGGTTAAATTTTAACACTTGCTGGATCCAGGGATTAGAAGAGTCTTGGCATACAATTTAACACCCCAAACTCATAATAATACATAAATAAATTTAAAACATAATCAGGATAAAACCATTCAATCATTGGTGCTGTTCAAGTGCCTGGGAAAACAAAAATGGCTTTGGTGCCAAAAAGATGGCAAAGTTGCCACCAGGCAGGCCTCCCTGGGGAGAGCATCCCATAGATGGAGAGCTATCACAGAAAAAGCCCTTTCTCTCGTTGCCACTTTACAGACCTCCCTTGGAGATGGCATCTGGAGAAAAAACTCAGATGGTGATCTCAGAGTCCAAAGACGCTCATATGGGAAAATGTGGTCTTTTAGACATAATCTGGTTCAATCAAATTTGTTAAAAGCCTACTCTTTCATTTCCATGTCTTTTCCAGTTTGGCTATCTCAGTTTTCAATTTTAAAAACATACACAACAAAACCATTTCTCGCCTTTAAGACTGCAAAGATAGGATTGAGACTATAAAGGGCAATTCCTAAAGGGCATTTGCAGACTCGTAGGCTTATCCAGAATACAGTGGTACCTCACGTTAAGAACTTAATTCGTTCTGGAGGTCCGTTCTTAACCTAAAACTGTTCTTAACCTGAGGTACCACTTTAGCTAATGGGGCCTCCCACCGCCACCGTGCCGCCGCTGTGCAATTTCTGTTCTCATCCTGAAGCAAAGTTCTTAACCCGAAGTACTATTTCTGAGTTAGCGGAGTCCGTAACCTGAAGCGTCTTGTAACCTGAAGCGTCTGTAACCCGAGGTACCACTGTATATATATATGTATTCAGGCACAAATGCTATGATTGATGTTGCACAGGTAAAGCCAGCCACGCCTTTCGGCTTCTCATTAGTGTGTGAGTTGGATTGGGTGCAAAGTTTGTTTTCTGGGAAATGCTCCATTGATCAGCAGCTTATGCAATGTGTACCATGACTCTCAAAATACTGTACTGACCTCTGGCCTAGATTCCCTTAGATGCTTTTTGGAATAGGGATGGAGCTTTGGGAAGCCCTGCACAAAACACAACACGGTTTGGGGACACCAAACGCTGTTTGTCTGGGGTTGTAGATTCCACTATGCTCCCTCAAAGCCCTCCCTCAAAGTAAACATGTGTTTACTTCGTGACTGCAAACATACGAAACACCCAGAAGGTTTGCTTTGAGTGATATCCAGACATTGCATGCATCACTCTGATTTCTGAGAATCCCCAAACTGTTGTGCGTGTTTTAAACCCACCAAACAAGTTCCTAGGTCCCACAGTTCCAGGGGAAAGGTTGAAAGGGTGAAGATAGTGGGTACTTTCTGAAAACATAGGTGCTGAGGCTCGTTGGCAAAAAAATAATACTCATGCTCTCCAACCTAGAAGCTCATTCTTTGAGTTCCTGCTGTGTGGAGGCTGGCTGTGGCTACTTACTGGTGAGCAAAGACGGGGTAAAACTAGGCTTCCTTTCACCCAGGTCAAATATTCGGTTTGACATATGTGCTTGCAGATTTGTTTTTAAAGGGCATAAAAAGTAGGGAATATATTATTTGAATACAGAGTTGTATTTTTTATTTAATTGATTCCTTGCCTTTTCTTTCAGCCCCTTCCTCTGCGGAAGACAGGCAGGGTAGTATGTACTGAGCGGTCACCCATAGAAAAGCAGTAAAGAGCAACTTGCCAACTTGCCAAGCTCCTCTGAGCCCCTGAAGTGACTTTTATGGTTGAGCGGGAGACCAAGTGGCCTGACGCAGGATCAGGCAGTTTCATGGGTGGGTGGGTGTTTTCCCCCTTCATGTATTGCTAAGCAAAGGCAGCCCTACTTCTCCCCACAGCTTAGAGGTCCACATGTCAAGCAGTTCCCACAAGAAAGGCTCTCCTTGGAGCCAAGATATAAATATAATTATGGAAACTGTGAGAATGATCAGGCATATATCAGAGTGTAAGTCCTATTGAATGCAGTGGGACTTACTTCTGAGTAAAAATGCTTATACGGTAACTGCAGTATAAGACTGCACAGTTCTTACCCAGTTAAGGAGGTCTGATCTCTCCACCATTTTTAATTGTTTTCTGAGATGCGGAGGGAAGGAAAAAGGAAGAGAAGAAGACATTCTATTATTCCCTTCCTTATATTTAACAGCAAAGCAAGCAGCTAGCAGCAACAAAACATGGACATTTTCAACTTTGCTTGGAAGTCCGCCTTCTCCCCTCTCCAGGATTTCCCTCTCCCTGCAAATGAGATCGGGACCTGATGGTCGCCTGCAGCACCAGTAACTTACATAGTTGCAAAACCCAACAGGGGACCCCATCTTCAGCTTCATTGGGGAAAGAGGAAGGAGGAGGATCACTCACTTTTAGGAACAGAGAAGGCAGGTGTGCAAGCAAACTCCCTTCTCTTTCTTTCTCTTCATGCCACACCCACTCACACACAGAATCACAGAACGTCAAACTTGTAGGGTTGGAAGGATCCATGAGGATCATCTAGTCCAAACCCCAGCAATGCAGAATTTTTTCACCTAACATGGGGCTTTAACTCATGACCCTGAGATTAAGAGTCTTATGCTCTACCGACTGATCTGTAAAAGGATTAGACAAATTCATGGAACGTTATCAATGGCTATGCTCTTCCACAACAGTGGGAAGCAATATTCCTCTGACCAACAGCTGCTGGGAATTGCGTTCACATCCTGCTTGCAGCCTTCTCGTGAGCATCGGTTAGTCATTGAGACTAGGATGCTGGATTAGATAGGACTGATCCAGCCAGGAGGGCTCTTTTATGTTTTTAAGACGTTAAAAATTGTAACAGGACTTAGAGGAGATGGTTTCTAAAACCTGCTTAAAACTCTTCTTTCTACCCAGGCATTTTCAGAACATTGGTATCAGCTGTGTGCAAACATGCCTCTGTTCCTTACATAATTTTGCTGGATTCATTCTGATTTTATGCAACACTGCTCAGTGAATTATTTTAATATGAAAGTCTCTATAAACATCCTAAATAAGTAATTAAATGTTGGATCCAAGCCATTTGATAGTTTTAACTAGTAAGCAGCTTTCATCCTTACAAAAATAATGGACTCATCCACTTCTGTTACTGGAGAAGTACAGAAAACTCTAATACCAAATTGAGAATGGGCATACAGTTCAACATTTAGTTGAAAATATAAATTTTATTCCTAAAATTTGCCACACTGACGTTCCAGAAGAAAGTAACCACTGTTAACATTGTACTTGTAAAGGACAGCATGTTTGTAGTACATGTTTATCTACATGAAAGTAGAGTTGCCACCTTTGGTCAGGCAAAATATGGGTTGTGGGGGGAATTGGGAGGCTAAAAATTACCCGGTGCAGAATGAAATTACTTCAAAACAATCCATTACAATGGGTTGTTTCCGATGCTGGTCATACTCAGAGTACAAGACACTGGCGGAGGAAGAGGAGTCCGAGGGGAGTGCACCCCCCCCAGCAGCATGCCATCGCGGTTGGCCCCCCTGCCCCTGCTGGGCACCCCGTGTGAATCCTGCTCTGTCCCAGGTGCCCAGGTGCTCACACGGCTGGCAGGCAGGCAAGCGAGGAGCCCCAAGGGCGCCTTTGGGAGACTTCACCAGGAACAAAAGTCCCCCCCCCAACCCCCGTAGCTCTGGCTCTGAGAACGAGATCTGATATTTCCAAAATTTGTGTTCCTTGGAAAAAGGAAGTTCATATAGCCCTCATAGCCAATCAGGAGAGAAAGATGAGGGACCCATAAAGGGACCCCAAAGGCAACTGAACGGTTTGGAGGACATTCTGTTTTCCAGGCTTCCCGGGACAGCAGACGCTTCTGGTCCCTTGAGTCGGCTTGCCTGCTCTCCATTGAACTGTACACAGCCGAGGGGCCTCCACTTCGTTTGATATTTTATGGGGTAGATTGATAGGAAGGTTTCCAAGTCTAAGGCTTAGAATAAGAGGCATTAGGAAATCCCATTTTGCAGTGCTCCAAATGGCAACTTTAAGAGGTACATGACAAGGCAGTGTGCAGGACGAAATAGGCCTGTGGCCTGCTGCAAATTTCACAGGTTGGAAGTGTCAATGGGGACTTTCCCCCTAAGGCTCCTGGTTGGTACCAATTATGCTCAGGACTGCAATACCTCAAGGACCACCTATTCTTATAGGAAGCGACCCAGATCCTGTGATCATCACCAGAGACCCTTCTTTGTGTGCCTCCTCCACAAGAGGTGGCCTTTTCTGTGGTGACTCCTCGCTTGTGAAATGCTCTACACACACACAACTCTTGAGTATAATTTATTTGGATACAACCCATGGCCTCAAATTATTTCTGCTCTAAGGGTATTCCATCACTCTAATTCATTTGCTTCCCCGACTTCAGCTACTGTCCTAGCCAAGGGTCCACATAACCAGACACTTTCAGAGTCAGGATGTAGAACGTGATGAATAACAAGCTTGTCCCAGCGCAATAGTTCTTCCGTGCACAGTAGCTGGTGTCTCTGAGCCTTGGCATCATGCCAGGGTCAGTTGCTAACTATTTACATTCCTGGCCTATTCTGGGAGCTCAGTTGCCAGCAAACTTAGTGTGCTGTGAACTTCGGCCCTGGCCCTGCAGTTGCATCATGTTGCACCAGTGTTTTTTTCCCAGACAGCCATGTTTACACGTTGCCTCTTTCTCTAGCCAAAACCAACTATCCCAAGAACTTTAATCCCATTGTGCCCCTCTACCCTACAGCCAGATACTTGAATGTCAGCAGAACTGCTCCCCGCCAAGGCCAGTTGTGGAAGCTGTGCAACTGGTGGACTCAACGTCTCAGGTCTTGGGTTCAAATTCCTACACAACAGAAGCAGCAAGGAGGGGGAACAGGAACAGGAGGGGGGAAAGCAGACCCGGGCACTGCTTCCAAACAACGGCTGAGGGAGAGCGGGATGTCGCAAACATGGTGTTGTCCCTCTTGCCACCTATCTGTAAAGGTGCATCTATAAAGGTGGTTTTGTTGACATAAAGGGCATGGGCACAATTCAGAAAGGCATGCCCCACAAATGTTACTATGGCAAGACTGGAAGGATATACAACATTACCCAGCATGCTGTGGGCATTATTGTGAACAAGAAGGTTAAGGGCAAGATTCTTGCCCAGAGAATTAATGTGCACATTGAGTATATCAAGCACTCTAAGAGCAGAGACAGCTTCTTGCAGTGGGTGAAAGACTATGAAAGAAAGGGGGGGAGGAAAAGGGAATTTGGTTTGAACTAAAACACCAGCCTGCTCCTCCAAGAGAAGCCCACTTTCTGAAAAAAAAAAATGGCAAGGAGCCAGAGCTGCTGGAACTCATTTCATATGAGTTTATGACATCCAGTGGTACCTCGGGTTAAGTACTTAATTCGTTCTGGAGGTCCATTCTTAACCTGAAACTGTTCTTAACCTGAAGCACCACTTTAGCTAATGGGGCCTCCTGCTGCTGCCACGCCATCGGCGCACAATTTCTGTTCTCATCCTGAAGCAAAGTTCTTAACCTGAAGCACTATTTCTGGGTTAGCGGAGTCTGTAACATGAAGCGTATGTAACCCGAAGTACCACTGTACTTGTATATGAACAAAATGAAATATCATGTTGACTACCTAAAAAACAAAACAAAAACAGAAGCAGCAAGAAGGCAGAAGTAGTTACCTGATAAAAGGGAGGGGATACCTTGTTTTGGAGGCTGGTTCTGCTCTGATCAATAGCTTACAGTGAGGTTGAAAGTTATACCCAAGTGTGTATAATAGTCTCTGTGTTAAAAAAAGTTGCACAAAGGAAAGCCAAATTTTGCACTCCACATTAATTTTTTGTTCTTCTAGTTATCTCTCAGAAGGGCAATGGGAAAGCACTGAAGCCCCCTGGAAATCCCCTCTTATTCAGCTTCTGTAATTTCATTAGGATTTCCTATATCTTCACAGCAACGGTCTAGGAACTTCTGCTTCTTCTTGTTTTTGGGTCATTCCATGTCAAGTGATCTGACTTTTTTACCTTATGTCATCCAATTTTCTTAATATTTTGTACTCTTGTTGAATGAGGAAAACTAAATTTAAATCTAGAATTTTAGCATTTTATCTCATCCCATTTCTGAGTTATGAGGGCTTGAAATTTCAAAAAAATATCAATTTTGGCCTTGTCCGACTACACAAAAACCTTAAAAGCTCAGTCCAGCATTGAGATATGTCAAAACTAAAAACACCAATCTCTTCAGAACCTCATGGGTTTTAATGTCACAAGATGGAGTTACTTTAAAATTTAAATTTAACTCACTGCAAGAAGACCCGTTTTTCCTAAATAGTGATTTTTAAAAATCACTTTTTAAATTTTGTAACTTAAAATTTAAATTTAAAGCAAGTCCATATTGATTTTTTGGCTCGGGTGAAGCCATTGAGCTCCCAGGCTGGGTGTAAGTGTATGCAAATGTGCATTGGGGTGGTGGTGTGGGGTGCCAAACTGGGCCCTTGACCCGGGTGAAATAAAGCCTAATTTAGCCCCTAATATTTGCCCCATCTCAATCTGCTTCAAGTTTTTGAATATCTTCTTCACCTCTTAGGAACAGATCACCCTGGAGCCCATCCATACATGGGGCTATGTACACCCATGTCCTCTAAATATGGTATCAGAGGTGGTATGAGCAGTTTTTGCCAAAGATGGGAGTCATTTTGGGGGCACTGAACTTGTGGCTTTGTACCCAGTGGTGGTCAGGCCAAAGGATGCTAATCTAAGTCCAGCAATCTCCTCACTGTGGCCACCCAGATTCCCTGTATTGCAAGGTGTATTGCCAGATGATCCTCAGGGACAATTCTATTATTCTAAGTATGCAAGCATTTGCACTCCTGCTATCCTAACCCAACACACACACACAGAAAGCGAGTGAGACAGAGAGAGAGATTTAAACTAGGCCGTTCAGTCGCCAGAGGTGAATATGCAAGAAAGTGCCTGGTTTTTTGCCTGACAGAACACCTAAGGAGCCAGATCCCTGGTTCAGGTAGCTCAGGACTGTCTTCCTCTGGATTAGCTGCCAGCAGCTCATCAGGGTTTCAGAACAGACTTTTCCCAAGCCTTACCTGGAAAGGCTGACTGAAGTTGTGGCCTTTCACATGCGCTGAACTATGACCTTTCCCATTTAGTATCTTGTATGCTGCATGAAAAAGGCCCCCAGGTGGGTCAATCCTTGGAATATCTAGGTGAGGCTGGGAACAACTACTTGCAACCCCTTGGAAAACCATTGCCAGGCAGTTTAGAACTGGGACGAGGAACCCAAGGCTTACAACCTAATACCTACAAGAGACTGAGCCTTTCTGCTGTGGGGAGGGGACTCTGCAATCTTGCAGTTCAGCAGACACTGCCCATTTGGCCTTGACCAGCTATTAGCTGCAGCTTCAAAATGATTTTTCTTACAGGTCAATGGTAGGGAAAAGGTTTCCCACCCCTGGTAGAACATGGAGCTAGATGAACAGTTGCCTGACTCAGGTTCACCTGCTGGTGGCGTGAGGGGGGAGGGGTAGTGATGGTAATAGTGGTGAGTTCCGCCACCTTTCCCCCCAGATAAAGGCACTGCTAAGAGCTACTGTCTCCATTCCTCTGCCCATGCACATACTTCTTCAACATGACAATGGCGCAAGGGGGATGCCAGCATTAAACATGGGAGTGTGATTTATTTCACATGCTTGATTCTCATCCTTGCAATCCCAGCATATCTCAACAAAGAGAGAGAACCCACGAGCTTCCCAGCCTGGTGCAATCAACTCCCTTTTGATTTCTGCTAATTAACTTAATAGTAATTAAGTTTTATCCATTTTAATGCTGTGTAAGTATTTTGAACCATTTGGTTACTGTATAAAAAATAGGGCGTGGGCTATCTAGCCAGGTTCAGTGCTTTTCATTCCCACTGAATTCAAAAGAAGTATTATGAATAATGTTTTCTCCCCTTAGAATTTATGGGGCATGGAATATAAACCATCTTGAGTCTCATTGGAGAAGGTATTGAATCAACCAATTATTTGTAATAATATGTCTCTCCCTTCTTTCCAGATTTAATAAGCCTCACCTTCTGTTGCCAGAATTTGTAGTGATGCCTTTGTAGGCAGTTTAATTCACAAATAGCATTGATACTGACGTTATTTCTGGTGTTGCTGGTGGTGCAACAATAATCTCACCACCGTGGCATGTGATGGGGTTCATTTCCTTGTCACAGTCAGCCTACTAATATGTAGCACCGACCATTTGTTCCTCCAAGTGTTTCTACTCTCTGGGGAAACAGAGCAGCAGGGAGTCCCTGTGACTGGGCAATAAAGGAAAAGGCAATACAGAACCCCAATTACACAGCCAGAGTTAGGTCAATGAAGTAAATTTGCACAGGTTCTTTAGTTTACATTGTATATTCCAGATACGAAACGAAGCTGCAGAAAAGTGGTTCCAGAAGCTGTTAGTACTGACAGCACTGCAATCCAAAGGTTTGTCTCCATCATAGAAGTTAAGATCGCAACTCCAGCGAGGGACCTTGGCACCTGAGCAAAACTTCGCTGATGTATCAAGGTGATGGAATCCTGAGCAGTGCAAATAATGTGGCATCTCACCTGCCACAGACGTCATGTTACAGAAAGGGAAACCAGTTGATAATCCCAGACACATTTCCTCACCTTTGTTAATAATCACCAGAGGATTTATTGGCAGCAGATAAGGAGTTTGTGGCTTCTGAAAGATGAGAGTTCCAGGAAGCAATCATTTCAGAAGGCTTTTAAGTAATTTATCTGCTTGCTAGCATACTGTGGTGCTGGATAGATGTGATTAGAGGTTCTACCTGTTCTTACCTGTATCTTGGGAGTTTTCTCTGTGCCCGCTAACATCTTCTCAAAATTGTTGCTTTAAAGTTTAAAGACTCAGAACCAGTGAAGGTGGTGAATGTCCTGTGTGTGTGTCTGGAGGCAGTTGGAGGATGGATAGTGGCTAACAGATTGAGGTTGAATCCTAACAAGACAGAAGTACTGTTTTGGGGGGACAGGGTGAGCAGGTGTGGAGGAATCCCTGGTCCTGAATGGGGTAATTGTGCCCCTGAAGGACCAGGTGTGCAGCCTGGGAGTCATTTTGGACTCACAGCTGTCCATGGATGCACAGGTCAATTATGTGTCCAGGGCAGCTGTCTACCAGCTCCATCTAGTAGGCAGGCCAAGACCCTACCTGCTTGCAGACTGTCTCACTAGAGTGGTGCATGCTCTAGTTATCTCCTGCTTGAACTACTGCAATGCACATTTTCTCTGGGGTTGTTCCCACATCCCACCCCTATGCTTTGCCATTTTCTCCCGCCTTAAGCCCCTCTTCACTCTGGGGCCGTGAAAAGTCCTTCCCAATGCAATCCTACCCCTGCTTTGCTTTACATCATGGCAAATTGTGTTCCCTTTCCTCAGGCACCTGTTTCCACCAAAGGGAGCCTGTAATCTCCTTTTGCTAAGCCCTTCCTCCCCAACTAGAGGAAACCTCCCTGGGGCACTAGGTGAGCCAGCCAATCAGAGAGGCGCAAAGGGCAGGGCCAGACTGGCTGAGTGACAAAAACTGAGGCACATAGCTGCCTGACACTCTGGAGCAGCCAGTCAATGAGCTGAGATCTCTTGAGTGATCAACACCTGCTTCACCTCGGCACCAGCAGCAGATCCACCCAGCCCCAAGAAGCAGGGAGAGCAAGAGGAAGCAAAGGAGTTGCCAGGGGTTAGCAGTAGTTCTCCTCCTTGTACCCCGGGCAGATTGCCATTCCTTTTAGACTAAGATGCAAGCAGCTGGTCCCAGCGCAGGCACGGTTCGTGAGTTCTAGTTACTGTCACAAGAACTACGTGGCAACAAAACCACCTCCTCTGCTGCATCTTGCTACCTACCACGCTTGGGTTCTTCATGGCTCCCACCTACAGCCCCCAGGGCAGCTGGACTCCTCTGGCCACGCTGGCCCTACTATGGACTTCTTTGGCCTGGATCGAGGGAAAGCCTGCGTGTCCTTCCTGTAAGGTGCCACCTCTGGAGCCCGGTGCTGAGAAAGCCTTTCTGGTCGAATTAGCCAAGCAGCAGATCCTGCAGAAACTAAACTTGAGCGAGAGGCCCAACATCACCCACCCTGTGCCACGTGGGGCAGTGGCCAATGCCCTGCGCCGCCTGCACCTGGGCAAAGCCCGGATGGACAGACTTGGGCACTTCTCCGGCTGGCAGAACCCCGAGCCTGATGAGCAGGGCTACGAGATCATTAGTTTTGCAGAGACAGGTGAGTCCTCATAGCTCTTCCTGGCACATGGCCCAGGACTTGAATATTATGGTGGAGAGAATGTAAACTTGCATGTGCCAACAGCTCCCCCCACCCCCGGCAAATATTTGCTGCATACAAAGTGCTCTTGAGAGCAGAGACTTGTAGTTATTCATTGCACTGTAATTTCCTACCCATGGGAGATCTGGGTAGATTCTGACTGTGCTGGAAAATATCAACTGCAGGGGGAGAAGGGCAATGTGTGTGGAGGAACTAGTGGTGGTGGTGAGAGTGGACAGGTTGCTAAATTTCTCATTAATCCAGTTTTCTGTGGCATATCTCAGGCTGCAGACAGATGTTTTTTCTGAGTGAGAGAGAGAGAGAGATGAGTGAAGAGGGTATTAGTGGAAGTGGTGTTGTCAGCAGTGTGCATTTCCATGCCATTATCACTTCTTTAAAAACCTGCAAAACTTGTTCCACCAGCAGTTATAATGCGGCAAAAGAAATGAGTCTGTGTGCCACAGACAGTGATGCCGACGCCTCTATCATACTACCTTCTCTCTTAAAAATGACTTCCTGCCACCATCTGCCCTCTCTGCTTCATGTGCAATATAGGATGGGATCACTGGAAGTAGCTAGTAAGCAGGATGAAGCTAGTGTAGTGTTGCTACCCTTTTTATACCTTTAACAGCTGTATGACAGGAAAAATATAACAAGTGGGGGGAAAGCTTCATCTGTTGGTTTTTGCCTGTTATTTACTATTCTTCCAAATAGTGGCAGTTGGAAGAATATCCCACACCACTGTGTTGCTTTCTTGCTTGATGCCTAATTTAATTAACAACGTAAGATGGCCCATCAGCAACCTGTTCTCACATGGGCCAACGAGGTCCCCTGTCGGAAGCCCACAAGCAAGCAGAACCTGTGTGCAACAGCCCTGTCCCCACTTGTGGTTCCCAGCAAATGGGTATTCAGACCCATACACCTCTGGCAGTGAAGGGAGAACACAGCTGTCACACACACCCATTTCTCTGACCCCTTTCTTTCTGTGTGCTCCTGAGAACTTAGGCACCAAGGGTCTTGTGCTGCTTCCTATTCCTCTCAGTGAGGTGCACTCAGAAGAATGTCTAGATCAGGGGACTGCAGCTCCCATAATCTCTGGACCATTGGCCATTCGGTTGGGGGCGTTGATGGGAGTTGTAGTTCGGCAATATCTGGAGGATTGCAGATTCCCTACTGCCCCCCCATTGGGCAAGGAGAGATTGGTCATATTGTGGTATTAGTGATAAGCACTCAGAATTTTCATGGGCTTATTTAGGTATTTGTACAATTTCTTGCTGTTTCGACTATGGAATGACCTTTGTGACCATTGCATGGCAGAAATCCACCTGGACCTAGTGTTGCAGGCTCAACATCTGTTTGGCTGCAAATAAAAAATATTTACCAGAAAAACCCATCCATTTTTGGCTGGTATGCGACCCCATGCTGAGTGAGACTAAGCAATCAAGCTTCTTGGCATATTGTTCTAAGGTTGTTGGGTCAAGTGGTTAAAAAAAAATATCCCAGGCTGTCCCACCAAAAGGGGGCAGTGATGTTGCTCATAAGGAAAGTGGAGGAAATGGCTTTTTATAAGAGAGTTATAGTGGGGAGGTGTGTGGAAGAACAGCTGGGGAGAACCAGTGTGGGGTAGCAGATAGGTTTTCATTTCAGCAGTCTCCTCCTTTAGTTTTTAATTATGTTGTTCTTTATTTATTTGGGATTGCTTGCCTGCTTCATCAGAACCTGCCTTCCCACATGTTTTGTACAGGGCTTGACTTTTTTGGCAGCCAATGAACAACAAGAATCTATTAGAAAGACCATTAGTGCTTAGTTTGGAGCCATGCTCTAGTAAGAAGAGCACCCTTAGGAGAATCATGTTATTCACCATTAGGGTCAGGCATTATTTCCCCAAGTGATAAAGACTGTGAAAGGGGAATAGAGTACACACTAGTACACACTGTATACACCAGTCCCAGCCCCTGCATCCCTACCTCTGTTGGTTCCATCAGCATGATCAGCGTTCCCCATCACTAGGAGGATTCTCCATGCTTGAAGCACAATGCACAAAGCTGCAGCTGGCCAGGATGGGGATATTGGGGACGCCTTGTGGGGTTCTGCTGCTCCCTCTGCATGTTCGCAGGTGCACTTACCCTCAGCCTATCTACCTCATGGGGTTCCTCAGAGGCATAATTCAAATGTAGAAAATAGATGTGAAATGAGGGCAAGGCAACTCTTGGACATATTTTTGACCCTAATCAAAGGACTCTGCTTCAGGCATGTTGGTAGCTTTTCTGGGGCGGGTCAGGATTAGCATTCCTGATTTTCATCTTGATTGTCTTCCCCTCTACAGAGCCCTCCGGGGTCCTGCAGTTCCAGCTGACACATCCGAAAGGCCAAGACATGCATATCCTCCAGGCTGAGCTGTGGCTGTACCTCAAGGCTCACCAAAACATCACCCTGCAGGTCTACCTGGCAGGGCAGCAGCGAGTGGCCCTTGGGGAGCGGCAGCAGCTGGAGAGCAAAGGCAGCAGCTGGCACACCTTCTCCCTCATGCCAGATCTGCAGAGCTTCCTTGAGCGTGAGGAGACGGCGCTGCGCCTGGAGCTGCAGTGTGAAGGCTGCCACCCCACCATTGACTCTTTGCTGACTGCCACCGGCAGCTCCCAACAGCCCTTCTTGATGGTCAAGGCCAAGATACGGGAGCCCGGCCACCGGGTAGCTAAGCGCAGCCTGAACTGTGACCAGAACTCTGACCTGTGCTGCAGAAAAGACTATTACGTAGACTTTCGGGACATTGGTTGGAATGACTGGATCTTTAAGCCAGAAGGTTATCAGATAAACTATTGCATGGGTGAGTGCCCCATGCACCTGGCTGGCTCACCTGGGGTAGCAGCCTCCTTCCACACGACTGTCTTCAACTTGGTCAAAGCCAACAACATCCAGACTGCTGGCCGGTCTTGCTGCGTCCCCACACAGCGACGGCCCCTTTCTCTGCTCTACTTTGATCCCAATAGCAACCTCATAAAGACAGACATTCCTGACATGGTTGTTGATGCTTGCGGTTGCAGCTAAGAGCAGGATTCTAGCCACAGGGAAATCTGAGAGGGCAGAACAGAAGATGTAAGACTTTTCCCACTACTCCTATTCATGGGTGTAGCCGGGATTTTTGTTGGGGGGGCAGGACTTTGTTAGGGGGGCAGAACTGGCATGATTGGTCAGTTAGTTAAGTATTTCTATTGTTTTACTTGATCTAGGGGGAAAGCTGCCCCTGCCCCCCCATGTCCCCCTGTCCATGCTCCTATTAGACACCCATGTGACAGTCATGATGCTTCCTTCTAAGCTGGGTAGGGTGGTGTGTTGGACTCTCTTCACAGAGCAACCTTGGTTTCTGCAGAGAAGAGCAAGTTGCAGGAGGCCTTAACCAATCCTGCCTTCCTCAGGACAAAAGCATTCACAGTAAAGCACATAAATAGTGCCAGGCAGGGCTACCAACAGGACCATTTGGACTTTGGACACTATTGTCCTCGGGTTCCACTCTGGAAGTGGCAACTCGATAGCCCCTCTGACCTCTGCTTTTCCCACCACCACCAGACACACACAGCAGATTCACTTGCACCTCTTCCCCAACCCCTAGCTATGGCCCGATGGGATCAGTCCAAATGCCAGCTGGGGGAAAGCCAGCATAACATATCCCCCAGGAATGTAGGTAGTCCACATGCCTACTTGTCTCAATCCATTCAGTTCATTTTTAATATATGCTACTGATGCATTCAAGATTCCTAAATGCAACTGGAGAGAATTAACCACAGAAAAGCCCTTCAGACCTGACCAGTTAGATACAGTGGGATAGAATTTGGGGTTCTTGGCTTTGGGTAGTTTAAGGATTCTCGTGGTTGTGGCTCTCACTTTCATTGTGTTCCCGCCTGTGTCTCTGGCTGGATTAGAAAGTGTTTACTTGGGAAAAGCCTGCAAGGAGTGTGCAGAAAAATGGGGGTGCTGAAGAGTCAGAGCCACACATTCAGTCAGTGACAATGATGCCAAAGGTGCCCTTGATACCATTAATACCTTTTTTATTCGTGCATGGATGTTGCACTTATGTTAATGTATCTATCTATATTATTTTATTTTTGAATTACATCAATAAAAATGATGTGTTTTTTTTTAAAAAAAGAATCCAGCATGGTTTGAGAAATGTTTTTCATCCACAAAACTGTCCAGATATGTTTTTTTTTTAAAAAATAATAATAATAAATTTATTAATGAACTTTTCCTTGATGTGCATCAAACATATAAATGAAGTGCAATACAGTCTTCAAAACACACGCATTAAATATATATATGGAGAGGAAGAAAGGGGAAAGAGAGATGTCTTCCAGCCTTAAAAGGCGACAACAGGGATTGAATTGGGGACTTTTTGCTGCTGAGCAAAAACAAACAAACAAAAAACCTCTTAGCAGCAGATGTAGATGTAAAGGTAAAGGTACCCCGTCAGTTAGGTCCAGTCGTGGACAACTCTGGGGTTGCGGCGCTCATCTTGCTCTATATGCCGAGCAGCAGATGTACCAACCACCGTAAGGTTTTAATGTCATTCTGCCAGTAGCCCCCACCCCAGCTAAGAAAGTAAGAAAAGTGCTGCTGGATCGGCTAAAAGGCAATTCTTATCCACATGCCTATGGGAAGTCCAAAAGGAGGCAGGGCCTGGGGGCAACAGCTCTCTCCTCACCTGTGAATTCCCACAGCAGGTATTCAAAGGCATAGTGTCTCTTGACAGTGACGGTACCGTGCAGCTCTCCTTTCTTTCTCTGCTCTTTGGTTGCTTATCTGTTCCCAACAATCCTGTGTTAGTACTGAGCACCAACCCATTATTCTAGGCCATGTTACACACATGCACTGAGGTCTCTGAGTCCAGATCGTCAAACTCTCTGTCTTTCATCACATTGCAAGAGAACCATTGCATGCAGGGTGTTCTACTGTGGCTTCATACTGAAGTTAAGCTAATGGCATTTGCAGGATACGTTAGCGAGTTTGCCTGCGACTATCAGTTACAATTTTTCTGTGGTGTTTGGGGGCATAAACAAGAGCCCACGTTAAAGGTTCCTGCAGCAGACTGAGAGGAGAGACATGTAATATTTAAAAGCATTGGAAGTGGTTAGTTAGAGGCTCTGCTGGCCTTGGCAGCAAACAGTATCACACAGCTATTCCTTTTTTTTATTTCTTTATTAAATATATACCACCCTTCATCCACAGACCACAAGATAAAAGCACAGGATAAAAGCACAAATAAATAGAACCAAAAATCCAAAAACAAAGCGGTACACCCCCCACTGTCATCTCTAGTCAACGGAGTGTGGCAGGTTTTCAAAACAATACAAAGGTATTCTAAACCTGCTTACTATAGACAAAAGTCTAACAAGTATACAGTACATATCATAGTACATACGCTTAAAAATTAAAAATTCACATGCCGTTCTAGCATACTCATTAGACAGCTTTCGTGTGCTATGCTGAAGCAACCCAGTGAACCTAATGCAAGAACCTCAGAAGAGGCTGCTGGCTCAGGCCGGTGGTCCACCTTGTTCCGTATCCTGTTCTCACAGTGGCCAACCAGATGCCAGTGGGGAACCTGGTAACACACCTGGCTTGCTGCAGCATGAAACAGCCCTTTGGAATCCTCCTGTTTTTGCTTGACCCTTCAGTGGTAAAGAATGCAGTTTCAAGAGAGAGGAGGCGGCTCAGCTCCAGTCCTGATAAGGGCTGAATAGGACACTTTTCATCTTTGCCTCTGTTTTGTCTTCTTCCACTTGGATATGTTGATGGGGACAGAGAAAGAAGCCGAATTATTTGCACTTTGATAGAAATATATAAGCCATCTTCCTTTCAATACGAGAAACTGAAATAGCTCACAGAAGTTTCAGAGTTGACAGTATCCAAGACCTGAAACATAACTGCCAATTTAACACAGTCCACAATATATATTTAATAGCAAAACCTCAAAAGTTTCCTCATTGCACCCTTTTAAAACCAGTTTGTATTGCATGAAATGCTTTTTCTGTGGATTTGTTCCACTTAAGTACACTTCATAGGATTACAAGCACCACCAAGCAGTCGCGAGTGTGATGCATTTGAGAGCAATGGAACCCAGTACAAACAATGAGAGATCATGGGACTTCTTCACTGGGCAGATGTGGCACCAGTATGCGGCATACCTGGGCAAGAGCCGAGGTGTTATGGGGCAGGCCACAGATGTCACTGGGCTGCCATTGATATTACGGGAAAGAGGAGCTTCTGCTGCCATGTCCACAACTTTTTCTCCTCCTGCTCCTGTGAGCAGCCAGCAGCCCCTTCCTAGACACAGCAGAAGTCAGGGAATGGGACACTGCTTGTCAATGACACGCCACTGAGCAGGGTCCCAGGGGTGTCTGCACCTCAGCTTGCGGCCACCACTAACTTATGCCGGACCCACTTCTGATGTCTGCCTCTCAGGTCGGGGCTAGCATAATCCAGATGCCAGTACCAACGAGGATGGACAAATATGCCAGTTTTTGTTTATCTCATTTTCTCATTTTTGGTTTCTTATTTTTGGTTTATCTCATTTCCTCATTTTTCCAATATTAATCTCAGTTCTCCACATTTCTGCATCAGTTTGCAATTCTTTTAAAGCCACCACAAAATTCATCAGTGTTGTAGCAACATGAAGTGGGAAATGGAATTGAAGATGTAATATCAGTTGGTCAAATTATACAATGGGCAAAAGATGTGGGGCACATTAATGAGAGGGCAGCGTGGGAAACGTTATGGGAAACAGATAGGAAATTTACTGATTGCTAGGCAATAAAGGAAAATGATAGGAAAATGATATATAGATGGTATTTAACACAAAAAAATAGCCAAAATCTATAAAGCGTCAAACAAATATTGAAAACATAAACAAACAGAAGGGTCCTTTTTTCATTTGGTGGACTTGTAGAAAGGCAATAGGCTTCTGGGAAACGATATAATGCATTTTGAAAGATGTTTAAAATAGCTATTCCCAAAAAGTCTGCAGCATTTCTTCTGATGATTTTAGGGGCAGAGGTTCCAAAAGAGATGGTTAAGTAAGTTGTTTATGGATGCTACCAACACAGCCATAATCCTGTATGTGCAGAAATGGAAAGAAGAAATCCCAAGGAAAGAAGAATGAATTTTAAAGGTAATGGACCATGCAGAGATAGTGAAGCTGACAGCAAAATTAAGAAATTAAAAAGATGAGAACTTTGTTGAAGAGTGGAGGTTCTTCTTGGACTATTTGAGAAGAAACTACTGTATAGTCAAATGAAATCACGAGCAGGATTTGAATAATAGGCAAGGGAAGGAGAATTAATAAATGATTGTAATATAAGTTACGATAAAACAGAAAATAAATGGCAGCTATGGCAGCAGATAAAGGAATACAACAGGAACAAAATGGACATAAGAATGGGAAATCAAAATGTAAGCAATTATTATATTGAAAGTGAATTGAATAGTGTTGAATTTTGTGTAAAAACTAATACCAATTAATTTTTTAAAAGCATTCTAATGAGCTTATCTCCTAATATACACATTTTTGTATTCCATTTTGCCTAATATACACTTTCTTGCTGGCAATTTCCCCAAATACAATGCATTTTGGTATATTTTCACCGTGCATTGGTGTACTCATTTTTGTTTGGAGTACCGCACTGCAAAATTCAGAGATTTTCATAGAATCATAGAATTGTAGAATTGGAAGGGATCCCAAGGGTCATCTAGCCCAACCCTCTGCAATGCAGGAATCTTACCTAAAGCATCCCTGACAGATGGCCCCCCCCAACCTCTGCTTAAAACCTTCCAGTGGAGGAGAATCCACCACCTTTCGAGGGAGTCTGTTCCACTGTGAAACAGCTCTTACTGTCAGGGCAGCCCCGCTCCGCTCTAGTGTGAAATCCCTCATCTTGCCTGATAGCTTAGACACGCAGGCCTCAAGTTGCTGTACCTTTCTCTTCCAGCAATGCAACCACTTGCTGCAGGTGTAGCTCTGCATATTCTCAGGCAAGAAGATAAACGTGGCACAGGTGTTGCAGGCTACTGCAGCAGAGCTCCCTCGCTGTCCATGCCTCTTGTTCCTACATACACCGTGAGACGGTACTCCAGGCCTCCCCTTCAAATTCCCCTGCTAATCACCCTCACGTATTTTGAAGGAGAGCTGTAATTTAGTTCACAAATTGGGTGGGTTCATATTAAAATGGAAACTGAACTGAATTGCTCTCCCATCTCTAGTCACCACTACTACTATTATTCTAAAGCACCCTGCCTGCCTGCCGCAACAGCCAGCGGTCCTAGGGCCCATTCCGGTTATGTTTATCTCACAGGTGGGACCGGAGCAATTAAGAGGGCGGTGCTGGTGATTTCTGGTGGTTGGACCCAGAGCTGCACTCAGTGCCAGCCCCCTGGGCAGGCAGGTAGCCCTGTAAGCCACAGGGTGGGTTTCATCAAGGTGAGCAGTACCAGAAGGGGAACCCTGCTATGGACATCTTGCTCTGGAACTGGGCCCAAGATTGGACAGATCAACTGTTACCTTACAGGCTGGTACAAGTCCAAAGACATGTGAATGGGTATTCTGCACACTGGCAATAAACAAAAATGTTCAGCTGAGTACCAGACCAAAGGCGTTATGTTGTTGTTTAGTCGTTTAGTCGTGTCCGACTCTTCGTGACCCCCTGGACCTGAGCATGCCAGGCACTCCTGTCTTCCACTGCCTCCCGCAGTTTGGTCAAACCCATGCTGGTAGCTTTGAGAACACTGTCCAACCATCTCGTCCTCCATCGTCCCCTTCTCCTTGTGCCCTCCATCTTTCCCAACATCAGGGTCTTTTCCAGGGAGTCTTCGCTTCTCATGAGGTGGCCAAAGTACTGGAGCCTCAGCTTCAGGATCTGTCCTTCCAGTGAGCACTCAGAGCACTTCAGAACGGAGAGGTTTGATCTTCTTGCAGTCCATGAGATTCTCAAGAGTCTCCTCCAGCACCAGAATTCAAAAGCATCCATTCTTCGGCGATCAGCCTTCTTAAAGGCGTTATACATAGTTGTATAAAATGTTCTCCCAACTTTTTTAAAACAAAAAGGAGCCTTGGGAGGCTGTGATCAGGAGTAGAAGAGCACCATGGGGGGAGGCAGAAAGCCAGCTGTGGTTCCCAAAGTGTTTTGATGACACTCTTTCTTAAAGTTTAATGCCTCTTGCTAAAAACTGCCTCCCTACTTTGGCTATCTTAAGCATAGTATGCTTTTCAACGTTAAAGTAATCTTGAGAACATTACATGAATCTGTGGTTGTCATCAAGTGTACAGTTGATAGGGAGCTGCTGCCAATTCTAGCTATTTGATTGGCATATCTGTATGAGATATGCATTGCCAAACATATTACTGTCTAACTCACACGTTTTTAGATGCATGCTTGGGGAAAAGCCTTAGGTATACTCTTGAGAAACATAATGTGTAAAGCAGTCCTCAGCTCTGCATGTAGCCGCACTATATTAATATAATCAGTCACTTCTATAGCAGTTCCCTTTTGAAGACCTCCTACAAATTGGCTATCTAACAACCTGGAGAAAAAGTTGAGGCTCACTGCCTTACCCAAAACAAGATGTGCAAGTGCCACTTTGTTGCACTGCTGTGCGTTTTAGAGTCCCTCCGCTGCCCATGCACAGAGCACAGCTCAAAGTCCAGTGTTACATGGCAGCACAGAGGCATCTTATCAACCCTCCAGCCAGACCTGATCCCCTCCCCCATGGCCGTGGGCCTACCGCTTGGCAGAGTACAGCTCAGAGAGCAAAGGGCAGCTTTCATCAGCCAGGACACTTTGTGCACAGTCCACGGCTCAGGTCTGGCCGTTCATGAGGGGATCACAATGTGATCCTTGCTCTGGCCCATTAGAGATGAGTACAAATCCTGACAGTCTGCCCCCCCCCATGGGCTTGTATTCGCTTGCAGTGTGTACTTTCTGCTATTTTGAATGCAGAGTTTCCATCACCCCCCCTTCAATTCCAACCCCTTGACTCCCAGTTATAACTGCTGTCTTCCTTTTAGGGCGACCAGTTATACATTGCCAAAGAAGAGGACAAAAGAGGATAATTTACATAAAATTTGCATAATTTATATGTACAGTTGCAAAGAGACACAATTTTAC